>NC_053152.1:26973219-27647546 GCF_016808335.1 Panicum virgatum | reverse complement strand
TGTCAAGTTAGTTCGCTATTGAGGATTTTGTGATAGATGATGAATATATCACTTAAACATAACTAATTACAAATTCAACATAAAATCATATAAAAGTATCATTACAGTGCATATCATTAGAGTACAAACATCATGAATGTGCATCATTAGAGTACATACTTCATTTACGTCGACTAACGCTACTATTGCCGGCCCGAAGTGCCTGATTGTCCCACTGACGGAGGCTTGCAAATTTTGGGTCGGTTGATAATTCATGCTTAGGGTGAACAAATTCTCCATCTATATGGACCACTGCATGCAAAATGAAGCGACATAAATCGTCGACTATAAAAAGAATTTGTTGCCCATGGAGTGGACCTTTGTGGAGTGGCCGTAGATCCTGAAAATAAGAAATCCATTCCAAAATTAAGCCACGTGTTAGATGCAAACACTTACAATATGCAGTTATGCATCTATCCTAGCAAAGAGTAGATGCTTTCTGGTTCGGGATCTTTTGTGTACCTCCCAAACTCCCTCATGTGCTTGCAGACGTAGTTGTTGGCGCCTACCAACGTCACCAGCGATGACGCCCGCAGACGCCAATTTGGGGTGGCAGTATTTCATGAACCACGAATGAATCCGCAAGCGCACGGAATACCGCTGTAGCATTTTACCTGGGAGCATACCGGGGTGTCATTTATATTTCCGCAGGGATGGCGGTGAGTGAGAGAATATATAGATTAGTGGGTGAACTCTAACTAGATTGGATATTCGCATGCATAAACACGGGTAAGATAATAACATGGTAGGAGGTAGTGTGACACACACACAAACTACCCTCTCGGATAAATAAATAAAAGAAAGATAAAAGATGCTTTAGGCCGGGAGCAAGGTAAAAGTCAGAGCTCGAGTCAGCTGTGCTAAGCTAGCTATATCTACACTTTCTCATTGGTTAGCTCATCAGAGATTAAACTACACAACAGGGAGATCGCTATCAAAGCGACGGGAGGAGCCCGTACACCCCGGCGACTTTATGTACCTCCTACCCCCCATACCGAACGTGGAGGATTACTAAAAGGCTCGGACAGGGCTGTCACCACCTGCCAGCTACCTCTACAAACCGTGGATATAGTTGACATCCAGCAACACTTAACTAATCTAGACACCATGTCTACACTAGTAAGGGATACTCTAGTGTCCCGCACGGAGCCCCCACCCTCCGGATGGACAGACATCACACTAGAGCAATCATACGAATACAAGAGCAGTTGATAGAGTTCTAGGAACAAAAGACTAACCATCTCTAGCACAGGGCGATCATACAATGCAAGCATAGAATGATAATGCAACCATGACAAGAAGCATATACTCGATAACTCATATTATACTTCAAGCAGATATCAGTAACCATAGTCTAATTCTATTACAAACAAACGAATATTACAAGAGAGAACTAGAGATGAACCCATACCAGGCTCTCGAGCAACATCGGCAACTCGATGACTCCTAGACTTCTCCTAAACTCCACTAAGCCTAAAGACTATGCAAGAAGGAACTTGAGAGGTGAGTGAAGTGAGATGTGTGTGTGTGTGTCCTCATTCTCTACCCCCTCCCTTGTATTTATAGGAGGGAGCCACTGGCCGTAGCACCCCAAACCAACCAAAAGGAGCAACAGGGAGGCGCCACGTGGCAAAGTTGAGGCGGTAGGGCCCATGGGCCTGGTCGGCCGACCTACAGGTCAGCCAGCCTGCCCTGGCCGCCAACCACCCCCAACTGCTGGTGGTTGGGCTTGTCTGGGCCTCCTTGTCTGATCCACGCTGGGGTTGGCCTGTCTTGACTTGTTTTGCTTCGGTTCTTGGGCTACACTTGGTCCATTTGAGCCTGAATCGGTACTCTAATATTTTCTGTGATTTTTTGCTGGGCCAAAGTGTGCTTGCAACCTGCATATTAGCTCAAGAACACAACTTGCATATTCTAGAAGGTAAAGTGTTGTTTAGGGACTTTATTGGATAAGGATGTGTGTAAGAAATGCAAACTCTCATGATTTTCTGATCAAGTTGACGCCTGGAAATGATCGTTAGTGAGCATCAACAAGATCCCCCAAGCTGTCCTTTGCTCGTCCTAAGCAAAGTAGGATAAATCAGGTTGTTGATCAGAAAATGACTTTGACTCGTACCTTACCTGTCATGTCATTGTCTGAAGCAAAGGGATTCATCTATAAGCTTAAATAAGTCGGTTAGCATACCTTTGCTCAATTACCTTACTCCTTCATGGGGCTTTTTAGCTATCTCCTTGTCTTGAGCTGTTGAAAGTCAGAACGGTGCATAGAGTGATACTTACTTGTTTATAGATCCGCAATCCATCTAGAGATACTTTTTTGAAAGAATTTTGAAAACATGGCAAAGCTCCCAAGATGACTCTCTCGAGGCACTCATCTTGTATTTCCTTACCAGGGCAGTATCTGCCTTTGATCTTCCCTACTACTACAAGCCTTTATGGAGCTCAAGGTAGGATAAGAACAGGGCACACTTGTATTCTATTTGTTGTAAAGTCAAAGAGAGGATCCATGGAGAAACAAGTCATGCAATCTCGATCAAAAGGTGCAAGTGTATGAGTGGATGGATAGGTGGATGGATATGACTTACTCCTTGAGGTAATCGCTTTTCTCTCTCAAATCATCCCTATTTCTTTTTTTAGACATGGTTACCCCTTTTTTTCTTTCTCTCTCTCTCTTTTTGGGTCATGCTTCTTTGGCATGCCATCTTTTCTCTTTTTGGGGCAACCATAATCTGACTTTATTTTATTTCAGGGATGTTCTACGAGAGAGATCACCAAGACATGGAGCACTTATTATGTGGAATGAATGGGTGGTGGTGCCAATTCCCAGTGTAGGAATGTAGCAATTGGATGGGACGTGTACGTGCTTATGATCGAGAAAGCATGAAAAGCATCTCACTAGGGTCACACAATTTGACAAAACTCAACAGAATATCAAGCAGCATATGTGTAAAAGGTTTTTTCATGGAATATGACATATGGCTTTGGTAGGACATTGCATATCGTTGGGGAACTTGCCTCTTTTAGAATTTTTGAAAACAACTCCAGACTTCAAGCATCACTAGAACAAGCTTGCACAACCTTATTTACCATATTGAACTCGCAACAACTTAGACTTGAATCAAGCATATGCAACCCACAGAACTTTCGGGTTCATTGACAAGATATTTGCATAACCAGCAGATTTAAACTCAAGAGAACTCCTATTTTCAAACTAGGCACAACAGACATGATAGAGCAAAGCAAAACTCATCCTTTCAACTTATCAAAAGGAGTTAAAACATTCTTACCGCGCATCATGAAAAAGGGAAATAAAGCAGTAAATTTTTATTTTGTTGTTGAAAGTTTTTTTTATCAAATTTTATTGAAAGCAAATAAAGGGATATAGTTGACTTAGGGGAGGGAACCTCCCCCAAGCTAGCTCTTGGTTTAGGGTCCAAAAAGCAGGACATTTCTCCATACCTGATCAGGTTGAGGTCGTTTCGTCCGTACTTGGAGAAGTAGTAGCGGTCGATGACGTCTTGTTCTTCTTGCGCCACACCTTCTTGGTCTTCTTTGGTGGCGTAGGTGGCGCAGGGATAGGATCCTTGGATGCAGGATAGACAATTTCCAGATCTTCCCATACTATGTTGGTGATGAAGTCAGGGATCTTCTGGTCGTCTTCCACTGGCTCGGTTGGTGGAGTATGAATTTCCCAATCCTCCCAAGCTGGCTTGGAAGGGGGATGATAATCTTGACCATGCCAACCTGGCTCTGCCCATAGCCCTTGTTTCTCACTATCCTCATGAATCAGGAATACCTCCCTTTTGTTCTGGAACTTGAATTTCATGGTCTTTCCCATGATACAGAGGCTGATTCTTCCTGTCCCCACATCAATTCTGGCGTTTGTATCCTTGAGGAATGGTCGCCCAAGTATAAGCGGAATTCCAAGATCTCCTTCCATATCAAGGACTACAAAGTCCACTAATATGTAGGTATTCTTGACCTTTACCATTAACCTTTCCACAACTCCTTCTGGATATCTTTTCGTGGAATCCGCCAGCTGAACACACATAGTGGTAGGGGAAATTAATGGATAGCCTAGCTTCTCGAAAGTCACCTTGGGCATGATGTTGACGCTGGCTCCAAGGTCACAAAGGGCGTGATCAAATTCATAGTCAAAGATTGAGCAGCTGATCACTGGGGTTCTGGGATCTTCTCTTATTGTGGCTGCTAATTCGCCCCACGCACCTCTTCTTGGGCGTGTGAGCTTTTCTGCATAGTTGATGGGTGTCCTGGTAAGTGACTCTTTCCACATAGCGTTGATGATATTTACGCTCTCTAGAGTTGATTCGGGTTGCCCTGGAATCTTCCCTAGTTCAGCAGCAGGTGTAGCAGCAGCTAATTGAGCCAATTGAGTTTCTAGCGCCTTATTGAAACTCAGCTGGATCTTCATAGCCGTGGAGAATCCGTCCATCTTGGCATGGATAGTCTCCATAGATTTGTCTATAACGGCCAACTTCTTCTGAAGGGACTCATTGATCTTCGCTTGGCCGTAGACAAGATCTCTTAAGGTAGGCTAGTTAGGACCGAAAGAATTCGAATTCACATTACCTCCTTGGTAGTATGGGCATCGTTGATTCCACCCCTGACCTCCTTGTGGACGAAACCCATTGCTGCCATTGAGGAATTGAGCCTCTTCTTGGGTTTCTGGGCAATTATTGCCCGAATGTCCAACATTCCCGCAGACCTCGCACGTCATGCGAGTCTCCAAGGATTGAAGTGTTTGCAATTGAGCCTTATCTTGGGAATAATCCTCAAATTTCTTGAGGAGGAGATCAATCTTAATAGAGAGCATGTCGGCCTCCTTAACGGAGTGCATACCTCGCTGGTGCAGTTGGAGGTGATCATCGCTCCAACCTTGGTTGGAAACCATCTTCTAGATCAATGATGTAGCTCTTTCAATGGTTAGCGAGAAGAAAGATCCACTCGCAGCGGCATCCACATGATCACGGGATGACTTTGTCAACCTGTTGTAGAAGTTCTGTAGAATGAGCCAATTATCCATTCCATGGTGCGGACACACTAGAATGTACTCCTGAAGCCTCTCCCAAGCCTCCGGAATTGACCCATTTGATGCCTGCTGGAAGTTCGAAATCCGACCACGAAGAGCATTGGTTTTGCTCGTTGGAAGAACTTCGAGAGGAACGCCTTGGCACATTTGTCCCAAGTATCCACAACAGCCTTATTAGCATAAAACCATTGCTTCGCTCTCCCCAAAAGAGAGAACGGAAACAGACGGAGCCGGATAGCATCTTGTGATACACCCTTGATAACAAAAGTACTGCAGAGCTCCAGGAACTGCTGGAGATGAGCGCTGGCATCCTCATTGGCCTTGCCACAGAATGGGCTAGCCTGCACCATCATAATGAGACCCGTCTTGATCTCGAAATTTTCTCCTCCGGTGTTAACCTCGGGCCTGGTAGGGACCTGGTTAGCAGACGGAGCAGAGTAATCACGGAGTGTCTTCTGGACCATAGCTGTAGGAGCTGACGATGATGCGATGACTGGATCGACTGCCAAGAGTGATCTCCGAGGTGATACGAGACGAGCTTGTGCCCTCCTCAAAAGCGACACTGGATCGGAATGAAAGTTTTGCGGCAGATCAAAATCGGTCATACACTACCCTGTTTTCATATCAGCAAAGACAAGAAAACAAAGCCAAGTTAGCCTGTTTAGCAAGTGAATACCAATTTTGATTTTGTTCACAACTTTTATCTATATATTTCACTCTGTGCCTTCCCCGACAACGGCGCCAAAAATGCTTGTTGGCGCCTACCAACGTCACCAGCGATGACGTCCGTAGACGCCAATTTGGGGTGGCAGTATTTCATTAACCACGAATGAATCCGCAAGCGCATGGAATACCGCTGTAGCATTTTACCCGGGAGTATACCGGGGTGTCATTTATATTTCCGCAGGGAAGGCGGTAAGTGAGAGAATATATAGATTAGTGGGTGAACTCTATCTAGATTGGATATTCTCATGCATAAATAGGGGTAAGATAATAACATGGTAGGAGGTAGTGTGACACACACACAAACTACCCTCTCTGATAAATAAATAAAAGAAAGATAAAAGATGCTTTAGGCCAGGAGCAAGGTAAAAGTCAGAGCTTGAGTCAGCTGTGCTAGGCTAGCTATATCTACACTTTCTCATTGGTTAGCTCGCAGAGATTAAACTACACAATAGGGAGATCGCTATCGAAGCGACGGGAGGAGCCCGTACACCCCGGCGACTTTATGTACCTCCTACCCCCCATACCGAACGTGGAGGATTACTAAAAGGCTTGGACAGGGCTGTCACCACCTGCCGGCTACCTCTACAAGCCGTGGATATAGTTGACATCCAGCAACACTTAACTAATCTAGACACCAAGTCTACACTAGTAAGGGATACTCTAGTGTCCCGCGTGGAGCCCCCACCCTCCGGATGGACAGACATCACACTAGAGCAATCATACGAATATTGGAGCAGTTGACAGAGTTCTAGGAATAAAAGACTAACCATCTCCAGCACAAGGCGATCATACAATGCAAGCATAGAATGATAACGCAACCATGACAAGAAGCATATACTCGATAACTCAGAATATACTTCAAGCAGATATCGGTAACCGTAGTCTAATTCTATTACAAACAACCGAATATTACAAGAGAGAACTAGAGATTAACCTATACCAGACTCTCGAGCAACACCGGCGACTCGATGACTCCTAGACTTCTCCTAAACTCCACTAAGCCTAAAGACTACGCAAGATGGAACTTGAGAGGTGAGTGAAGTGAGATGTGTGTGTGTGTGTGTGTGTGTGTCCTCATTCTCTACCCCCTCCCTTGTATTTATAGGAGGGAGCCACCGGCCGCAGCACCCCAAACCAACCTAAAGGAGCAATAGGGAGGCACCACGTGACAAAGTTGAGGCGGTGGGGCCCATGGGCCTGGTCGGCTGACCTATAGGTCGGCCAGCCTGCCCTGGCCGCCAACCGCCCCCAACTGCTGGGGGTTGGGCTTGTCTGGGCCTCCTTGTCTGATCCACGCTGGGGTTGGCCTGTCTTAACTTGTTTTGCTTTGGTTCTTGGGCTACACTTGGTCCATTTGATCCTGAATTGGTACTCTGATATTTTCTGTGATTTTTTGCTGGGTCAAAGTGTGCTTGCAACCTGCATATTAGCTCAAAAACACAACTTGCATATTCTAGAAGGTAAAGTGTTGTTTAGGAACTTTATTGGATAAGGATGCGTGTAAGAAATGCAAACTCTCATGATTTTCTGATCAAGTTGACGCCTGGAAATGATCGTTAGTGAGCGTCAATAGTAGTATCCACAGTACATGGAACCTGAAGGTTGCTTGTGGCATGGATAGTGTGTGCGCATCACCATATTTTTTTTCCTATCAGGGGGTATTCTCCTCCTTTGTGCATGTAGTGCTTGTAAGCCCTGTTGTTTAAGAAAAAGAAAAGAAATAAGTAGTTATTTATGTATGCAAGATTCAGCATGAAGTCGAAGTATAGGATAACGATTTTGCTAACATGTTGAGGATGCCCACGAATTCCTTATATCTCTCCGGATCGAAATCAGCGGAGTCTAATACAAGCATATATCCACACTTTGGGCTGATCATAAATGCAATCCAATGATTTCTGCAAAAATATCATATATGATTTCTTAGTCAGATATTCGAAGGAAGTGCATATTATACCAAATCATTGAGGCTACACTTACTGGAAGTTATATGGTGCCCATATGACATCCTTGTCTTGCCACTGTTGAAACTGATGCGATATGTACGTACCAACTATCGCAAGGATTTTTTCTATGTTCATTCTTCCGCACTTCATTTATTTCCTTGCGCGATTGATAGTTTTTGAAATCACCGTGGTCGTCCTTCCACACATTGGACCGTAATGGTGCTTCTCAGCAATAGCTAACATGTCAAGGAACGCGACCTTCCTACCTGTCTTATCCGCTCGTCGTTGTATCATCCTGTAGAACGAAATTATACAACTAATTAGATATGTATGCATATATAAGTATAGACCATTGCATATAAGATATGAATTTGGATGCGACACTTACATGCACAAGAGTCTGACCATTTCTATGTTAAGTTTTTTGAGGTAGAACATTTCTTGGATGTATTCAAAATCGAACATGATATCAGTGAAACCCACAGTTAGTAATCCGAAAATTTCCGGAGGGTTTTGAGCCCAAATGCTTCTGAGCTGAAGTCTACATGCCTTTCTTGCTTAGCGCTAGAGATTGTTCAGTGCTCTTTTGCCGAACAAACTCTTCCCATTGTGCTTGAGTGATTTCCCCATAATCCGCAAATGGTGTTCGGCCCTTTTTCACATACTTAGTGTTGAGTTCACTCTTCCACCGGCGGAAACTCTCACCCAACATCTTCCTAGTATAATGCTTGACCCTATCTTGAGTTCCTCTTGGCAAAGTAAAGGTTTGCCTCAACATCTGCCACATCGCCTCCTTCCTTCTCTCGGGAACTATTGGCCAATCGGGGATCGTTGGATCCAAAACCATCTTTGTCCTTATTATAGAAACGATTGCATTCCTAAACTTTGCGCAAACCTTTGGAGGCTCTATGGGCTCACGTACAGCACTAAGTACGTTGACCACCCATTGGCCTTCGGGGTATTTGTTCCTTCCACGCTGACCCTGTTTCCTTTTATTCTGGCTGCCAGAGGAAGAAGTTTGAGGTTCCAGACCAGAGCTTTTCATTGCCTTCAAGTTCTTCCTCTGTTGCGTTTGCATGTTGGCCTCGACGTCTACTTCTTCCTGTCGCAGCATCCTACATGGATCGTACCCGAATTCTGACAATGAAGACCTTTGTCTTGGAGCGATCAGATGTGGATCTAGTGCATCCAACCACACTCCTGCTATGTACGCCCCTTATCCTTCCTGGGGACCTTCGTCATCCCCACTTTCAACTCTGGTGTCGCACCAGTCCATCTGAGAGGCGAGTTGTTCAATTTCCTCCTCTTGCGACATTGGCATTTCCCTTGGCGGGGAAGATGGCGACGGATCAGACATTTACATCTTCTACATTAAACGAGGATGGCCAAACGAGTTTAGTCGTGTCATACGATGGCCGGCATGCGGCAAGGGAGACATGAACGGAATGCGACATTAAACGAGTTGTGTCATACGAGGATATATATATATATATATATATATATATATATATATATATATATATATATATATATATATATATATATATACACACACACACACACAACAACAATTAGGTCCTCGCAACTAATAATAAAGTCAACAATATATATATACACAATAATAAGTTTTTCAAGTCAATAATTCTAAAATCCTTAATTCCACAACTTATATATAGGGGTACAACAATAAAGTCCTTTAAGTCCACAATTAATATATATACACAATAATAAAGTCTTTCAAATGAATAATGCTAAAATTCTTAAATTCCATAATTTCTGTATAATTTAAAATCCTTAAATTATTTCTAAGACAAATAAAAAACTATAGGAATTATTACTAGCAATTCTAGGATATATTTATCAACATATATAGAAATTATTTCTAAGACAAATAAATAATTATAGGAATTATTTCTTAGACTACTAAATAACTATAGGAATTATTTCTAGGAATTCTAGATACATTTATCACCATATATAGAAATTATTTCTAAGACTAATAAATAACTATAGGAATTATTTCTAGAAATTATAAGATATATTTATCAAAATATATTGAAATTATTTCTAAGACTAATAAATAACTATAGGAATTGTTTCTAGAAATTCTAGGATACATTTATCAACATATATAGAAATTATTTCTTAGACTAATAAATAACTATAGTAATTATTTCTAGAAACTCTAGATACCTGTATCAACATATACAGAAATCATTTCTTAGACTAATAAATAACTATAGGAATTATTTCTAGAAATTCTAGGATACATTTATCAACATATATAGAAATTATTTCTTAGACTAATAAATAACTGTAGGAGTTATTTCTAGAAATTCTAAAATATATTTCTCAACATATACAGAAATTATTTCTAAGACTAATAAATAACTATTGGAATTATTTCTAGGAATTCTAGGATACATTTTTTAACATATATATAAATTATTTCTTAGACTAATAAATAACTATAGAAATTATTTCTAAGACTATTAAATAATACATTAGCTTAAATGTAAAAAAACCTAGGCGGCGACGCGGAGAACACGGCGGAGGGGTGGTCGACGGCGCGGCTCGGCGGAGGAGAGGGCGGCGGCGCTATCGCGGGGGTCCCGCAGAGCTCGAGGGCACGGCTCAGCGGAGGAGAGGGCGGCGGCGACTGGAGTGTGGAGGATGCGGCACGGATGACGGCGGCGGCACTGTCGCGGGGACGGCGGCGGCGCTATCGCAGGTGGAGGACAGCGGCGCGGAGGACGGGATCCAGAGGAGAGGACGGCGGCGGCGGCGGCGCGGATGCCGCTGGAGCTCGAAGACGGCGGCGGCGGCACGGATCCCGTTGGAACACGAGGACGGCGGCGGCGGCGTGGAGAACGAGCGGCGGCGCGGGCTCGGGTTGAAATTTCGGCAGCCTACCGGCGTCCCACTTTCCAAATCGAAATGTGCCTAAGTCCCCAGGCGCCTAGATATTTATAGTAGGGCGATTTCTAGGGGTGGGTGACGCCACCACCCGCCTATTAGCGCCTACCAACGTCACCTAGCGATGATGCCCGCAGATGCCAATTTGGGACGGCAGTATTTCATGAACCACGAATAGATCCGCAAGCGAACGGAATACCGCTGTAGCATTTTACCCGGGAGTATACCGGGGTGTCATTTATATTTCCGCAGGAAAGGCGATGAGTGAGAGAATATATAGATTAGTTGTTGAGCTCTATCTAGATTGGATATTCTCATGCATAAACAGGGGTAAGATAATAATATGGTAGGAGGTAGTGTGACACATACACAAACTACTCTCTTGGATAAAAGAACAAAGGTTACTTTAGGCCGGGAGCAAGGTAAAAGTCAAAGCTCAAGTCAGCTGTGCTAGGCTATCTATATCTACACTTTCTCATTAGTTAGCTCGTCAGAGATTAAACTACACAGCAGGGAGATCGCTATCGAAGTAACGGGAGGAGCCCGTACACCCCGGCGACTTTATGTACCTCCTACCCCCCATATCGAACATGGAGGATTACTAAAAGGCACGGACAGGGCTGCCACCACCTGCCGGCTACCTCTACAAACCATGGGTATAGTTGACATCCAGCAACTCTTAGATAATTTAGACACCATGTCTACACTAGTAAGGGATACTCTAGTGTCCCGCGCGGAGCCCCCACCCTCCGGATGGACAGACATCACACTAGAGCAATCATATGAATACTAGAGCAGTTGATAGAGTTCTAAGAACAAAAGACAAACCATCTCCAGCACAGGGTGATCATGCAATGCAAGCATTGAATAATAACACAATCATGACAAGAAGCATATACTCGATAACTCAGAATATACTTCAAGTAGATATCGGTAACCATAGTCTAATTCTATTACAAACGACCGAATATTACAAGAGAGAGCTATAGATGAACCCATACCAGACTCTCGAGCAACTCTGGCGACTCGATGACTCCTAGACTTCTCCTAAACTCCACTAAGCCTAAAGACTATGCAAGGAATGCAAGAGAGGAAGAGGTGTGTGGTGTGTGTGTGTGTGTGTGTGTGTGTTCTATTCTCTACCCCCCTTCTATTTATAGCAGGGAGCCACCAGCCGCAGCACCCCAAACCGACGTTGTGAACCAACAGGGAAGCGCCACGTGCCTTTGTTGAGGCGGTGGGGCCCACGGGACTGGCCGGCCGACCAAGTAGGTCGGTCGGCCTGCCCGGGCTGCCAACCGCCCCCAACTTCCTGGAGTGGGCTTGTCTTGGTCTCCCCTTGTCCTAAAGTTGAGGCACGGCCTGCCCCAACTGGGTTTGCTTCAGTTCTTGGGCTTCACTTGGTCCATTGGAGCCTGAATCGGTAATCTGATATTTTCTGTGATTTTGTGTCGGGCCAAAGTGTGCTTGTAACCTGCATATTAGCTTGAAAACATAACTTGCATATTCTAAAAGATAAAGTGTGATTTATGAACTTTATTGGATAAGGATGCATGTAAGAAATGCAAACTCTCATGATTTTCTGATCAAGTTGACACCTGGAAATGGTCGTTAGTGAGCGTCAACACTGCCCCTGGAAACGATTTGTAGGGGCCCTAAAAATCTTTTTCAACATATTCTGAATATAGTTTTATGTCCAAATGACTAGTAAATCTCATCCAAAAATATGAAAAAATTAACCCTAGCATTATTGACACAAATAGAACAATAGAAAAATATGTGAACAATATTTTGACAATATATTATAGTTTATAATGTATAAATCACAATGTAAGGCTCTCACTACTATAACATCAATCCATTCTTTGAGATTTTCACACCCTAATAGAAAATATACACTAGAATAAAACTTTCATATTTTTTTGTTATTCTACTGGTAATAACAGTGATAGGGTTAAATTTTCAAGTTTTTTGGATTTGTTTTGCTATTTTTATGGAATTAATTGAATTTTGTGAAGAAAACTGAAAATTATTACTAGGGGCGGGTGACATCAACACCCGCCGCTAGAAATATCTCTTCAGGGGCGGGTGGTAATGTCACCCACCCCTAGTAATAAATTTCTAGGGGCGGGTTTCGGTGTCACCCGACCCTACAAATCTTTTTCAATTTATTCTAAAAAAAGTTTTATGTCCAAATAAGTAGCAAATCTCATCCAAAAAATATGAAAATTTGACCCTAGCATTATTGGTACAAATAAAACAAAAGAAAAATATGTGAACAATATTTTGAGAATGTATTATAGATTATAGTGTAAATTTCATTGTAGGGCTCTCACTACTATAACATCAACTTATTCTTTGAGATTTTCACACCCTCATGGAAAATATACACTAAAATTAAAACTTTATATTTTTTCATGTTCTACTAGTCATAACAATGATAGGGTTAAATTTTCAAGTTTTTTGGATCTGTTTTGCTATTTTTATAGAATTAATTGAATTTTTTTAAAGAAAACTGAAAATTATTATTAGGGGCGGGTGACGCCACCACCCGCCCCTAGAAGCCCATTGGGGCGGGTGGTGGCGTCACCCGCCCCTAGTAATTATTTGTAGGGGTGCGTGACGGCACCACCCGCCCCTATAAATGGTCCCCGTATATATATAGCCATAGCCAGAGTAGATCTCGACGTCGCCACCTCCCCGTGCGCCACCTCCCCCCGCGCTCGCCGCCGCCTCCGCCACCTCCCCGCCCGCGGCCATGGCTCCATTGACCAGGTACGTGTTATATCTTGTTTTTTGTTTTATTCTTTCCATTTATAAATACAAAGTACACTTAGTTGGCGGTTTATTAATTTAGTTAGTAATTTATATATTGATGTATATATATTGATCCAGGTACGTGTTATATTGATGCATATAATTTAGTTAGTGATTTATATTTTGATGTATATATATTGATGCATATATATAATTTAGTTAGTGATTTAGTAAATTAAGTGAATGTGTGTTGCATTTTCAATAAATAA
Organism: Panicum virgatum; assembly: GCF_016808335.1. Taxonomy (NCBI): domain Eukaryota; kingdom Viridiplantae; phylum Streptophyta; class Magnoliopsida; order Poales; family Poaceae; genus Panicum; species Panicum virgatum. The sequence goes on along the minus strand of NC_053152.1, from coordinate 27,633,843 downwards.
ACTCGTGTATATATTGTTGTATTTTAAATATATAATTTTCTAATGATGTATATATTGGTGCATTTTAAATAAATACACATATTTCAGCAGCGTATCAATATGGCAAGTGGTGGCTTTGGTCATGGTATGCCGCATTAGGATTACGACCCGCCCCAAGCTCATAATCCTGGCATCACTTTCAGCAAAGTCAACAGGACTAGACCAAGGCGATGTTCTCAACAGAACAATCTAGCTCCAAGCATAGTAAGAATCATTTTTTGTCTATGATCCACAATATTTGATCTCATTAATAAAAATAATTATTAATGTTTATTTACATTGCCTCTAATACAGCGTATCGATATGTTTAAATGACTTACTGAGGTTCTACAACACCTAGGTGGTTCACCTCTTCAGGTGGTAACCACAGAACGCCAATAATTCAAGAAAATGACAATCTCTTTCGAGATACCATCAAGACAAGATGTAGATACCATGATTTCAATAGTGGCTGGTGGGAAAGAATCTCCAGTTAAGTTGACTTATGAAAGAAGAGCCATAGAAGCCTGCCTTTTGGAACTTGAGAATTATGGTTATCTTATTCCAGATTTTTTATGGTTCAAAATCAAAGCACTTCAACAGAATCAACATGATATTGTTAGTCTCTGCGAGACTCTTTCACGAGAAAATCTATATGACATAGTAAGTGAATTTTGTTAATTTCAAGAATTAGGATAGTTTCTTTGATTGTGCAAAGCAGTTAATGATATTTGCATTCCATCTCCATTGCAGGATATATTTGGTAACACTTTTACGACAATGAGCTTAGAAAATTTTTTATGTCAAGCCGTGGAGCAGTTGGGTTATTATTCGACTGGGGAGGGACTAGTATATACAAGGGAAGGTCTCTACCATAGTTCTTTTAAATTTCGAACTACGCCAGATCCTACCGCGGAACCAATATTCACCGTCTACGGCAAAGCACTTCCTCGTAGAAGTGAAGCAAAGGACAGCACACTTATCCATGCATTGATTTTTATTGACGATGCCCTAGGGTACAAGATTTGTGATGTTAACTATATTCAGTACCTATTGCTTCTGAATAATATTCCTTAGATGATGTAGTATGCATGCAATTGAACTTTTGCAACATGTATTCGCTATGAATTTTCATGTATGTATTCTTTCGCTATGTAATCTAAGATATGAATTTGTTAAGTCTACTATCTCTAAGTGTGAATTTCTGAGATTGTACTATATATTGCACGTGTGGCTATGAACTTAAGTTTACAAATTGATATTTTCTCTAAGTTCTAGGTTGTATTAAATCTGGAAAAATAACGAAACTCTTTCAAAAACTAGGGGAAAATACATCAACAAATAGTTCATTAATAGGTATGATATTCAGAATACAAGAGAAAAATACGATTACATGCAATCCGATTCGAAATAACTACTGATTTAACCGGTTACAATTCTCGATTTGCCATCCTTGGGTTCCCATGGCTTGTCATCTTTTCTTAAGCTTGTTTCTATAATCTTCATCTTTTGTGGTAGGTCTGTGAAGAGGTTCATTTCATTGTACTGATTATAATCTTCCACATCGTTGATACCATCAACCTCTATGATATCTTGTTTTCCTGGGACAACAACATGCTTTGCTTTCTTTACGGGGTCAGCTACATACAGAACCTGTGCAACCTGTGAAGCAAGTACCCATGGGTCATCTTTGTAACCAACATTATTGAGGTCAACAATCGTGAGTCCATAGCCATCCACCTCAACACCTCTAGGGTGTTTGGCCCAACGACACCGAAAAACCGGAATTTGTACATTGTAACCATAGTGCACTTCCCATATATCATCTATGACGCCATAGTAAGTTATACTTTAGTCTGTTCTCTCGTCCAAGGCTTCAATGCGGACTCCACTATTCTGGGATACAGTCTTCTTGTTCTTTGCGGCAGTATAAAATAAATATCCATTAATATCGTACCCTTGCCACGATGTGACCTGGCTTGATGGGCCTGCTGCTAATCTTTTAATCATTTGTTCTTCCACGGTCTCCCCATCCAGTAGATCCAGGTCCTTCAACCATGCAGTCAATCGACGCTTGTGCTATCTCATGATCCAATCATCCGAGCGGCCATTAGATTCGGCACGAATTATTCTCAAGTGTTCATTGAGTAAAGGTGTCATTATCGCGAGATGATGCACGATGCTATAATATGCTTGTTGCACTCCTTTAAAATCCTTGTCAATAAATGTTTTCCTCCCAACTGTCCCAACCCCTTCCAACCTCCCAAAAATGCGTGGAACGGGCAAACCAATGGATACTTTATCATTTAGGTAACCAAGGCAACACTCGATTACCTCCTCAGTACTGTATCCCTCGATCATGGAACCCTCAAGGTAAGCATGATTTAGTACGTACCAGTTTATAATGGACATGGAACGCTCGTACATCCACATTTCTTGAAGGTAAAGTGGACCAAGTGCACGTATCTGGTCGACCATGTGAATCATTAAGTGCTCTGTTATAACATAAAAACCGGGAGGAAAACACATCTCGAGTTGTGCAATAGTCTCTCCAATAAATTCTTGGAGATCATTCAATTCATCTTCGTTGATCACCTTTTGAGAAATTTTGTTGAAGAAATAACACAGCCGAGTGATTACCATCTTCACGTATACTGGCTTGATCGCTCTAATTGCAATAGGGAGGAACACCGTCAGCAAAACATGACAATCATGACAGTTATAGCCGCATAGCGATAGATCTTTCATCGAGACTAGTTTCTTTATGTTGGATAAAAAATGACTTGGGACTCTGAACCCCCGTAAGCTCTCGCACATTGCCTTCTTCTCATCATGTGTCAAGTTGTAGGAAGCCAGGGGAAGTTCATATCTTCCATTTCCTTTATCTATAGGATGAAGATCCTCCCTTATCTTCATGGCTACTAGGTCTTGATGTGACTTTAAGGTATCCTTTGTCTTTGCTGATGTCTCCAGAAGGAGCCCAATCATGTTACCAAACACATTCTTCTTCAGGTGCATACCATCGGTTGCATGGCGGACTTCAAGATCACCCAATACGGCAAGTACTTGTAGAAGATGGATTGTTTCTTGAATGGTACGCCTTCGATTGGTGCCTTATCTCTATTTTTCTTCTTTCCATCTTTTGTCACCTTCCCATAGCTAACCTGGATGGTCCTCACCATTTTGAAAATATAGTGGCCGTCTCTTTTTACAGAGCAGAATGTAATTCAGCCTTGCCATCAAAAAAGGTATAGAACTTCTTACTTCGGTATCGATGTTCTTCCACCAAGAAGCATCTATGGCCAAGGTAAACTAACTTTCTTGAACCTTCCAGGAAAGATGATACGGTCTCATCTACATAGACCGTGCATCCCGTCCTACCTTTGATCTGTCCCGAAAGGACAAATAGAGCCTGGTAATCATGGATGATGGTGAAGATAATAGCTCTTAGATTAAAGGTCTGTCGTGTGAAGCCGTCAAACATATCGATACCCTCCTTCCATAGAGTTTCCATCTATTGCATCAGAGGCTCAAGAAAAACATCAATATCGATGCCAGGATGCTTGGGGTCCTTGTATAAGGATGGACAACAGAAGATATTTTCTCTTCTGGCACAACCATGTAGGCAGGTTGTACATCGTCAAGATCACCGGCCAAGTGCTGTGAGTGCTAGTCCTGTCACCAAACGAATTCATTCCGTCCGTACTCAACGCAAACCTAATGTTCCTTGGGTCCTTTCCAAATTCCAGATAATACTGCTCATCGAATTTCTTCAACTGGCGAGCATCAGCTGGATGTCGAAGCTTTCCATCGCCCTTCTTGTGCTTATCTGAATCCCACTAGTGCATCAGCTCAGCATCCTTTGGGATGGAGAAGAAATGTCTTAGCCAGTCGGCAACTGGGAGGTACCACATAACCATAGCCGGAATTCGCCTCTGCTTCTCAGAGATGCCTAAAGTAGTATCTGGTGCCTCTGCAACACTATTCGCTGCACCCTTCCTCTTCCTTTTGTTCCTGTCTCTTGGGCCTTGATTATCGCCGCCACAATAACCAGCATTGTTTTTGTACCTATTTGCAGAACATACAGGGCATTTTGTCCAAGTCTTTGAAAGCATCCCCACGATACAAAATACAATGATTCGGGCATGCATGAATTCTTTCCACACCCATTGTGAATGGGCTGACAAGCTTCTTTGCTCGATATGTGTTCGCAGGCACTTTATTTGGCTTCGTAAGCAACCAGGATAACATACCCAGGAGATCATTGAAACTACTATCTGACCAGCTGTGCTTAGCCTTTAGGGTCAACGGCTCAATTACAAAAGGAAGAATGGTCCAGTGTTTCGGACATCTTTTAGACCGCTCATATATATTTTCCTCTGCTGATTTCTTCCCCGTCTCGAAGTTTTCTAACCCCTTTGCACTACCAACCAACAGCTCCGCTTTAGTGTGACGCAACAACTGGCTCAGAAAATCACCATCATCAAGTTTATCGCTATCATTATCACTGCCAAGATCGATGGGACTCCCGTCGATACCATCAAAATAACCACCTCCAACACCTTCATCCTCACAGCCAGCATCATCAAAAGCATCAAACAATATATTAAACCCGGGCTCTTGCATTATTTCATCGATTGAATTCTTTTTGAGGTTGTTCTTCTTCACCATGTTTATTCCAGACCATGTAGTTGTCTACAAAACCACTAATCAACACATGCAATCTAATTATAGTTGTGTCACTGAATACTCTTAGATTTTTGCAGGTTCTGTATGGGCAATGTATCATTTGTGTCTTCTCAATTCTTGCATGGTTTTCTGCAGCTTGAATGAATTTATCAACTTCTCCACGGAAATATGCATCCGTCCTTCGTGCTTTGTACATCCAAGTTCTATCCATCTCTAAACACAAACAATAGAAAAACAATACATGATTCAAACGAATTAAAACAAACTCTTAAATAATTTGCGATATATATGCCAAGTAAATCTACACATAAGCATAAATATTGGAAAAAGTTAATTTACTATGTCATCCGATATAATACAACTTTGAACAAGGGTTAATCCTAACCCTAGGGTGAAAGTCTTGCATTTACTGAAAGTATTTTGTTATTCTTTCGGATTTCACATAATTTAAAACAAGGGAAATAATAATTCTTGTGAAAACATAGGATTAAAAAAATATCTTGCATGTGTATAAATATATGAGGGAAATTATATCATTTTCCCTCTCCTCTATATTTTTGGAAATATGTTTACTTCTAAATGAGGCTAAAACTTGAAGATTTGGCCCAAATAATTGATCATGTGCACCAACTAAAATAGCGTAGATTTAGCCAAAAAAAATTAAAGCAATTCGTGGCTTAAATGTTAAATCCACCTAATTTAGATCTATATCTAGCTAGAGGAATGAGAGCACCATTTGAGCATTGAAATTAACCCAAAAGCTTAGAAAAAACATAGAATTTGGTGCTACTTACCTCCTAGAGCCTCCAACTTCAAGGAAATGGAGTTTAAAACCTTCCCTCCCCTATTTATGATGCATGGAATTTTCGGACAACACCTCCCCCGAGAGCACTGTTCTGTCGGGAGTAGGAAGATGGGGCGCGCCCAGATATTTATGGCGCTTTTCTAGGGCGGGTGGCATTACCAACCACCCCAAGAAATGGTTTTCAGGGGCGGCTGATGCCACCAGCCGCCCCTGAAAATATTGCTCATTTCCAGGGGCAGCTGATGGCAACGGCCGGCCCTAGAAATCGGATCTTTAGGGGCGGGTAGTGCCATCACCCACACCTGAAGATGCATTTCCAGGGGCGGGTGAAATGCTACAGTACCCAGCTCCTGTTGTAGGAGCGGGGTATATTTGGACCCGCCTCTGGAAAAAAAATGAGGCATCCCTGGAAATTGTTTCTATAATAGTGTGCTCAGTTTGGTGGTGAAAAGAGGTTAGGCAAGATAAGGCTGAGGGAAGGAGACTGGGCACCCAAAAAATGAGGCAAGGGAGGAGGCAGAATTGGTGTTAACACAAATCGGAAGAAAAGTGAGTTTTCTTTTTCAAAATTTATGTGTAAGCCAATGGCTGCCAAAAAGGCTTGCAAGGTGTCTTTTAGTGCAAGAAGTTGGCTTTCTTCAGCTTTGAGGTCAATTAATGTGTGGTCGGAATATTGTAAAACAGGGTGGGCTAGTACAAGAAGTTGCTGCAGCACATCTGCAACTAAGATAGAAAGATAAGGTTATAAGGGATGACCTTGTTGAAGTCTTTTTTTTTACAGTTTATACACTTGCCAGGAGTACCGTTAAGAAGAAGAGAATTTGACTAGAACTCTAGATACGCTACACCCACTGTCCCATCTCGGATGAAAATTCTTAGCTTCAAGAATCACTACCGGACTCAGCTTCTTTGCAAAGCGTCTGTTGCACATGACAAAGCATCTATTGCACACGGCAAAGGTTTTGTCGTGTGTGGGCTCACGACAATCAAGAGCCGGCAAAGCCATATTTTCAGTGGGTCTTTTTTAGGGCCGGCAAAGCCTTTGCCATGTATCAAAAAACACTTGCCAAAAAATATTTCAGAAAATAAGAAAATTGATTTTAAAAATAGGAAAAAGTTATTTAATTCTTGGAAGATCCCACTTCTGTGTGCCCATACGTAACCTTCTCTACCACTGCACCACACTCTCACTTGTGTCTATATTGCATTTTCTTTCCTCACATATTATACTAAACCGTCTATAAATTGCTTGATTGAGACCCAAACGAATTCAAATTAAAAAGCTGTCAACTACAAAGTTTCATAACTTTTCGAGATTTATAACTTTCATTTTAGCCGTTTCCCCATCCAAGGTCATTTACAATCTTTGAAATTCACTTAGCCATGTACCAGTGCCGTGTGCCACGCAAACCCTTGGTTTCCCGTGTGTCTTTTATCAGGCACAAGACACAATTCTTTTTATCTTCAATTTTTTTACTATTCAATTTGTTCCACTATTTCATGTTTGGATAACTTTGTCACAATTTTTACCTTGCGAAAGTGACTAAACAATTCATGTTTGATGATTCTATGCAAAAAATCTATTATTTCATGCGTTTCTAACTCAAATTCAAAATATATTAACTAAATCATTTCCATACCGTGTTTAACTAAAATTGTTTGAATGCACTATAAATATTATCAGACCTGGGGCAGCGGGACTGCTTATAGGCATGGAATATTCTAGAATAAGCAATAGTTCATGAATGTACCTTACTTCTATTGTAACTACCCGAATAGGCGTAGAACTAGTTGTAGTACGAGGAAACAACCCGACCCTATCAAAGTAGGACTCCAACAATATTCGGCTAGTATTTTCCATGTAACCCTGTCCCCCCAGACTATATAACACTACTACAGTAATCTTTACAAAGGCGGTTAAAAAACATTTTTAGAGGCGGGCAGAGGCAACTGCCTCTGAGCATACGCCTCTGTAAATGAGGTGTTTTTAGAGGCGGTAGCATAACCGCCTCTGTTAATTGATCGTAAAAAAAAAGAGCCCGCCGAGCCCATCTGCGCTGCCCGACGCCGTTCTCGGTGGCCACCGTCGCCCGCCGCCGCCGCTCTTGCCTGCCGCCCGCCGCGGCCACTCCTACCCAGTCTTGCCCGTCGCGTCCGCCGCCACCGCCTGCCGTGGTCGCTCCTGCCCTCCCTAGCCCGCCGCGGCCACCGTCGCTCACGTCGCCACTGGTTAATGAGGGCACCGCCTCCTTGGAAGGATCCGGCTGCTCCCAGCGCGACACCAGCCCGCGCGACGCCGGATCCACGCGCTCCCCGCGTGAGGCTGGTGTAGGAGCGCGCCGCTGCCTAGACCAGATCCGGCCGCTCCCTGCATGACGCCGGCCCGCGCGACGCCGGATCCACCCGCTCCCCGTGTGAGGCCGATGAAGGAGGCCCGCTCGACACCACCGGTTGAGGAGGCCCCGCACTGAGGAGGACTGGTGGAGGAGGAGGGAGGGGAGGGAGCGCTGGTGGCTGTGAGGGGAGGGGAGGGAGCGCTTGCATCATGATGACTGCTGACCTAACTTCGCTATATATATATGAAGACAATTATCCGGCCTAGCCTGGGCCGATTGGGCCTCAATCTTTTTCCGAGGTGGGCCATATAGTGTGCCTGCCTCAGTAAATATATTAACCGAGGTTTTTGTCTTAAGAAGACCGCCTTAGTTAATAATGATTAACCGAGGCAGATATTTTAATGGGCCCGCCTCGTTAATCGATTTTGAGAGACGGTTTTTGACAACTGCCTCTGTTAATAAAAAAATGCCCGCCTTAGTTAATGATGGGCATTAACTGAGGCGGTTAGAAAGCGTGCCTGCCTCTAAGGCTAGTTTTAAAGGTCGCAATTAATGTTTTTTTGTAGTAGTGTATTGGCAGGCAGGGACACCCTCGAAATAGAAGACATCACATCAACCTCTAAGGAAATACAAGCAACCACACAAGACGTAGGGTATTACGCACCACTCGGCCTGAACCTGTATAAATCCTTGTGTTCCGTGCACCATCGGGTTCCAGAGCTAGTCGATCCCTTGCCTACAATCCTATTGTTAAGGGTATCCCTGAGCAGGCTTGGCGGCTAAACGTCGATAGCTGGTGCACCAGGTAGGGGATTTGGCGAGTTCACTAGCGAACTCGATGGCCGAATCAAGTGATGCCAACATCGTGCCCGAGGACACAACTCTCATTATGGTTTCTCATTATTAGATCAGGCAGCTTCACCGGCCACCTGATCAACCCCGAAGAACCCAAGGCAATTGTTGATGACAAACAAGTTGAAACATCCGCTGAACTCAGCGAGAAACCCTTGACTCAGGCTTCACCTGCCTCTAACTCAGAAGGTGCTGAGAACGTCCCAACTCCAACTTGCCTAGATGAGTCAGCTGAGTCCAACATTACCCCCGACTCCAAAAGTTTTCAATTTTCTGAAACCCACGAAAAATACATGGCTTACCACAAGTCAATCAAGCGCCCTAGAATTGTTAACTCAGAACTACTCGACAGGGTAGATCGAGTCTCACGATCCATCGAGGGTGCATCAAGCTTGCTGAATCTGCTCTTGACCCAACCAAGATATAGCAGAACCCTGAAAATTCCAACCCACGATGTTATCAGACGGGTGACTTACTTTCTGGGATCGATCGAGTTGATTCCACACTCCTCGACTACATCAGCATGGCGGATGATACTTTCTAGCACCAGAACTCCAAGAAAGAGGGTTAGACGGGAAAGTCCTATGGGAAACCCGAGAAGGCAAACCCCCAGCTTGAACGGATGGGACCGCCTCTATCTGTGGGACCCTCGAGGCTTCCCTGTCAAGACCTGTTCACAAGTGGACTCCTGAACCCATTGATTTCTCTGATCCCCTGTTCAATCAAGATTTTGATGAGTTCATGGAAAGTCACAACAACCTTGAACCCTATGATGATCTCGAGGATTGGTCGAACGACATCAACCTATTCATGGAGGCAATGTGCCATCCTCCTCGCATGGCTGACGTCCTCTGGCAGGATGCTAAGCTTAAAAAGTAGAAAGAAACCCCTAAACCCCTAGAAGAATCTAACGAGTCGATCTTCAACAAACCCTGGATCGGAGAACCAGAAGGATTAACTCCAATCCAATCATGGCACCACTGGATGAACGTGAATGCTCTTCGGGCGGAGATGGGCATCCCGCTCCTTGCTCTCCCAAAATATACACATTCAAAAATTGGTGGATTAACTAACTCCGACTCTGAGTGCTCCTATGACTCAGAAGATGAGCTAGATGACCTAATCTAGTACAGCAAAGAAGCCAAAGCCAAATCGGCTAAGAACTCCGAAATCGATCAGGATTGCTTGCCAAATCTGATCATATATTCAACCCTAGAAGGATGAACAGTACGCTTGGAAGAGACATGCCTCAATAATCGATCCACCGGGATTTCTCATCCTCAGATCGATGAGCTCTCATTCCAAAAAGACACCCCGTTAGACCCACTGGAATTGAAGAAAATCAAGACATCAAAGATCTCTGCCGTGAAGTCCTCATTGTACGCATCTCCAAGTTTCACAAATTAGATGATGACTCGATGGAACGCCTTAATCTCGATGATTATAACTCCGATGACTATGATGAGTACCTCTCCGACAACATGGAGACAAGCCCAATGGTGATCACCGAAGTCAAGACTAGCATCAAGCAAGACCCACCCTTAGCTCCACTATCTGTGACGGTCACAGTCCAGTTGGAAGACGAGCTTGCGGTTGAAGACTTATACGAGCGCCATCATATTCGCAATCAAAAGCGAGCTCACCGATGCCAGCACCAGCATGTTACCAATCATCGCCAAGAACAGCAATGCGACAACTACGACTACTCAAACAGTGACCTCCGCAATGTGATCAACATTGGGCACGATGCCCGTAATGTGATCATCTCAAGAATACAGGAGCGTGAGGAAATTGAGGCATACAACCCTTCTTCCAATTACCGCATCCCAGAAGACCGTCCAAGATCCTCCAAGAAGTGCAAGCATGCGAACGCTGACTCTTAGGGTGGGTCCCGTGATCAGCGCTGTGCAAAAGCGATTTCCAGATTCAACAAACTACTTTATGGCAAGTGCAGGTGGCACCCATAAAGTTCTCACACACCCTTCGAGTGCAAAACATTGCGTAAGGCCCTTGGAGCGCCCTTGACGCCCAACTATCCACCGAGAGTCTAGTCGACTACCTTATCGAAGCTATCCTAAATATCTTCATATTTAGTTAAGTAAAGCATTGCACAAGTGTGTATCACACTGGGCAAGGGGTTGGTCTTAGGAGTCAGAGTCTGTCATATTGAAGTCTTGTACTCGCAAATTTATCCGCAATAAAGTTGATTTCCATTAAATCGACTACTTGTGTTCGGATCCTAGCATCCCAAACATGTTCACCTCAATATGACCTACACCTCCACTCTAACTACATCGAGTTCCTTATCTCCTCAAAGATCTGAAACAATTATCGAGTAGTTTTTTAGGCTACGACCTAATTTGGGTAACTCCATAGAGTTTATCCTAATTGGGTAACCCTACGAGGTTCATGCTAAGTGGGTAACCCTATGGAGTTCATCCTTGTCCTAGAGTAGGACATCCTACTCGATAGCTCATTCCTCTATGTGTAGGATCTAGAAGAGCAGAGTAATTGTTTAGGCTACAACCTAAGTTGGGTAACATCACAGAGCTTATCCTGAGTTTATCCGAACTGGGTAACCCTACGAGGTTCATTCTAATTGGGTAATCCTATGGAGTTCATCTCTATCCTTGAGTAGGACATCCTACTCGATATATCATTCCTCTATGTGTAGGGCCTAGAAGTGCCGAGTAGTTTTTTAGGCTACGGTCTAATTTGGGTAACTACAGAGTTCATCCTAACTGGGTAACCTAACGAGGTTTATCCTAACTAGGTAACCTTATCGAGTCCTTCCTTTTCCTCAAGTAGGACACCCTACTTGCTAGCTCATTCCTTTGTAGGACTCTGACGAGCCGAGTAGTTTTTTAGGCTACGAACTAACTTCTGTAACTCCACAGAGTTCATCCTAACTGGGTAACCTGACGAGCGAGGTTTATCCTAATTGGGTAACCTTATGGAGTCCTTTCTTGTCCTCAAGTACGACCCTACTCGCTAGCTCATTCCTTTGTAGGATCCTGACGAGCCGAGTAGTTTTTTAGGCTACGGCCTAACTTCCGTAACTCCACAAAGTTCATCCTAACTAGGTAACCTGACGAGGTTTATCCTAACTGGGTACCTTATGGAGCCCTTCCTTGTTCTCAAGTAGGACACCCTACACGCTAGCTCATTTCTTTGTAGGACTCTGACGAGCCAAATAGTTCTTTAGGCTACGACCCAAATTGGGTGACCCCACGGGGTTTTCCCTTGTCCTTAATTAGGATGCCCTACTCGCTAGCTCATTCCTTCGAAGGACCCAGATGGGCCGAGTAGAACCAAGCTCTATGCTTATCAAATCTTAAGAGATTATATCCTTCCGAAGGAAACCCTTGTTCTCCATTCTATCCTTACTTTGCATTCTAAAGAAACAAGGATATGAGCAAAGACAAGCAAGAGCAAACAAGCTCGAGTAAGGATCAATATTCTATTCTTACTCTAAGACGAGTAGGCACTTTGCTGCCACAACTTAGTACTCGCTCATGCGTAAAAGTACTACTCATAAACCGATGACTAAGGATGTTCTCCTCCTACGATTCATCGCAAAAAACCAATTGCGCCAAGACATCCAAGCATCATGTCTTAGTACAAAACAAATTAAAATATGTACATGTCAAAGATTGTTTGGGGCACATATGGCCAAATTGTATCTTACATACAGGCATTACCTCAGCAGTTAAGCATCCTGCTCCAAGCTTTCAACTACCTTGTCAGCTACAGGCTTGACCTCCCCAAGGAACTCGGTAAATTTGTCTTCATCACAGTCGGGGTTCATGCCATCACCAAGGGGAGCCAGGTTCGCCTATGGCCAGTAGGACTTCACCAACCCGAGTACGTGGGACCCGTACTGTCGAGTGGTGTCCGAGAGGTACCTCCTAATGACTTGTGGAACCCTTTGCAGTTGTTCCAGCAAGGAAAATGGTGCTCCAGCGTCCTCCTCGGAGATGTCCCCCATGTCCACAACAGCTTGGGCAGCGACCTTCAACTAATTGAGTTATTGCTGCAATGAGGCCCTTGACTTGTTGTAACATATCCACAAGTTGTTGATCAAAGTCGGCCTTCATCTTCTGCAGCTTCTCAATTTCATCTGCGTGACGGTACATAAAAAACTTTAGATCTAACACCAGATCCTCCTGAATCTTTAATGATTTTTGGAGTTCTACGTATATATACAACAAAATTCATAAGTACCAAACACATGGAGGAAAACTATTTGACTACTTGGCAAAAGCCAAGTAGGTAACCTCTTTGTTTCTTGTAGCAGTCTTTATGCATTGCAAGCTGAGACGTAACATTTCCTCAAGAGCTTCTTTGTCTGCTGCGAGCCTTGACACTGCTCTCTCAAGGCGTGAACTTCCTAGCTCTCTGGAAGCTTGCAGCTCTCTTGTTCCGCCATGTCCTGAGTAGAAGTCAAGACTCAGTAACCAACTACTCGATCTACAAGAAATAAAGTATTCGAGTAAAAGATTACTTACCGCCAGGAGCTTCTGGCATTCAGACATTTGATCTTGCACAAGTTTCTGCCATTTCGCCATACTTTCTTGTGCAAGCTTGATCTTTTCGGCTGGTGGCAAGGTACTTCCTGCAGGAGCAGCCGAAGTACTTGCCCCCACCACCAGCAACGACACCCTTCCCTCCTGGGCTTACCATCAGTCATGGCTTGCCCCACAGGCTCCTCTTGTAGAGGCGAACCTAAGAAGACTCCTCTCGGGTAAACAAGTCGAGCAAAGGGTAGAAGATCCAAATCAGAAGGACATGGTAAGATAGGCTCACATGTGGGGATCTCTGTCGATGGCTGCCGGTCCTTACCCATGTTGATGGTCCTTAAGTGCTAAAAATGACCGTCAACTCTTGCAAAGATCTGTGCCAAAACAAACACCAAACTAGAATTAGGACCTTAATACTAATCATTTCCACGAGTTTTGGTGAATCATTGTTTACAGGAAGCCATGTCTGTGTTCGGGTGAAAACCGTGCACAAACAAAGGGAAAAGTACACATCAGAAGCATTATACGTGAGCACGAGAATTAGAGGGCCTACCTCCTGAAGCAAATTAGCCCAAGCCCAAGAGAAAAGACACTTCCGAAGAACACAGCAGTGCACACAAGGATCCTAGGGCCCAAATGACATGCCAAACCCACATACCTACAGGAATGCACCCCGCAATCCCCACGAGGAGCCCACAAGGAATACACCGACCGAAGATGAGCCCAAAAGGCCACAAAAAGGGTTCGACCCCTTGTTGGGCCCGTTCAGGCCCAGCTTTCTCCAGCAGTCTCCCACGGCTCCCCAACATCCATCCCGGACGTGCATAGTACCACCTCGCAAGTCTAACCGGGGATCCACTCTTGGTGAGGCTATATAAGGAGGAGGAGAGCCCCCCATTCAACACAATAACACAATACAAGATACACTTTGGTGGGGAAAAGATGTAGATTAGGATAGGGAGTGTGTGAGGAGAAGTGTGGAGGAGTGCTGGGCTTGTCGGCATCCTTCTTCGGCTTGTAGCTCGACAGGTACGAATCATTTGAGTAAGTACCTGAGTTTATCTTTTGGTTATGTTCTTGGTAAAGTTATTCTTTGTTGTTATTCGTTTGCGGGTTCATCGTCCGTTCTTGTGACGGATACTCTAGTAGAGGGCCCCTGATAAAGACGGGTAAACCCTGATCGCCGCTAGAGTAGTAGTCGAAGGATTAGATGTGGTGTCTAGGCCCTAGATTACCTTTGTTTGTCTCAAGCTCAGCTGGCATTGTGGGGTAGACGGCAAGTGGTGACAGCCCTGTCCATCCGCTACGGAGACAGTCTGCGTGGTTAGTGCACCCCCCCCCCCCCCCGCCTGGGTTCGACATAGAGCGATACCGGATATTCCTTGGCAGACCAGGGTCAAACCGGTGCCCGAAGTAAACGAATAGCAGCAGAGCGTAGCCTACCTTGATCCTTTTCCTTAGATAAACCATGCTACCTGGGCTATCCTACCTCTTGTTCTCATGGGTGAACTAGCTCAAAGACCGTTACACCTCTGTTCCTCGTGGAAAATACGATACCCTGAATACTCCCAGGTGAAGTGCTACAACGGTATTTCCATGCGCTTGCGGACTTCTCTGTAAGAGTTAAGAAATACCAACAAGCATTTCTGGCGCCGTTGCCGGGGAATGGTTGCTGTAGTTATCTTTGAACCTAGTTCGCCCTTGTATCTTAAAAAAAATCTTCTCTTTTTCTTTCTTCTACCCTCACCCCCGCTACCAAGTTACCCTCATATCCTTTTTGTTTTCTTGCCTCTACCTTTACCCCTGCTACCCCAGAAAGGTTATCCTTGTGCAAACCTTTCGACCCTTCGGGGTGAATCTTTAAAGCCATCCTTTCAGGAACTCATCCGGCTACGAGATTCATCCCACTTTCATAGCGCTAGTTCAGGAAAATTCCTTCTTAGGGTTAAGCTATGATAACCCTCACGAGGAGGAATCGTTGGGTATAGCATGAGCTTGGTCATGCTTGCCTACGGCTTGACGCTCTCTCCGAAGGCTCGTTTTTGCTCGACTTAAGGGAAGGAAATCTTGGATCTTATCTGAGAAACTACTCCCTCGTCAATCTGCATAACGATGCCTTGTTAGGAGGAAAGTGCATTGAGCAACAGAGGATTATCATTAGTAGAATTCGAGCTTTCGTCTTGATCTGCTGAGGGTACCTCTCCTGAACAGCAGGAATCTTGGGGCGAAAGTACTTCATGCAGGTCCAACCGCCCAGATTCCCTTATAGTGCCTTCTACCTGATTTTTCCTCGAAACCATTTCTCGAGGGTGGTCGGAATAAGAGGATCATATTTTTATGACTCATCTGTTTCAAACAAAAATTTCAGGGAAGAGGCACTAAGAAAAAAAAAGGAACGGAATAAACTCAAAAAAACAAAAAAAAGAAGAGATGAAGCCCAGCATGTTCCTATGTCGAGGTAACATCCAAGGTGTTTTCACCACGGAATGTGCCTCGACATTGACCACCGCGTCATAGTCTGTAGAACTCATCTTTTGGTCAAGGGATTATAGGGGTTGTGCCGATCAAATCGAGTGAAACAAACTCACATTCTTATCCTCAATTATCAATCGATGCCAATCGAATCAAGTGATTCAAAATTCACATCTTACTCCTTGATTTCGATTGATGTCCGATAGAAGTTACAGTCACTCTTCACATCGTTTGGACTTCAATTGGAAGCTTAGGATGGATTGCTTTGCCATGCGAAGTTTCTCTCCTAAGGAAGGGATGAGTTGAAACTCATTTCCCTCAGGACCCGAACTCAAAATTGTTCATATGGCCCACAGAGTTACACATTCTCTTTCTTTTTTTTTGGGCCATGAACGTTCTCACTTTGTTCGGAGTTCCCTTGTGAATTCGAGGAAAAACTTTTTGACAATTTAGAAAATGCCTCGGATTGTCCCCGCTAGAACAAACCGCCAGTTCCAGAAATCCCTACTGACCATAGTATTTCCAGACAGAAACCTCAAGGGGTTTAAAGACCATTTTGTGCAAAGAGTGGTAAAGAGATGGGGAGTTTTTCTTCTGAAGAAATTCAGATTCGCACCCACTCTCAAACCACTCAGTGCCGCATCAAAGGAACTGAAGTGGATGTTTTGAGTGATCTCATTGTTGGTGCCAATTTTGTGGTCACCTTTTTAAGGTGATAAGCCTTTAGCACCAACAAAACCTTCATGGGCAATCCTAGGAGTCGAGATCTTGCAAAAAGGTGTCACACAATCCCAAACCAGAACTCCCAATGGTGACACCTCGAGGAGGTGATGTCCTTGCACCCATCGTTGTTGCCCTTTCTCCTCCAAGCAACCATCACCCCCTAAACATTGTTCCTCTGGCCCTCACACTCCTATCTTGATGTTTTTTAAAGAATTCAAGGGCCATGAACAATCTTCATGATCAAATCTGGAGCCCCATAAAGACGAGATCCTTTTTCATGAGCATGAGAGTTCCGCTATTCAAAAATCCCAAGGTCACTCTCATGAATCTCTAGATTAATCACCCCCTTGTGTTAGGGAAGTGCAACAAGTCTACATCCTTTTTAGAAATCTATGTTATTATGGTCGGATGTAAATGCTCATGGTTATCAAAATATTTTTGCACATCTTGCTGCACTTTGGCACTAACCTTGCAGCTAGAATCGATGAAACGATAATCGGTGGTGTAGTTGAGGTTTACATCACCTATCATGGCTACAATAGGAAAACCCCCATGGTCGAGCTTGTGACCATAAACAAGCACTGCCGGGAGATAGCCCGGACTCTTATTAAAAAAATCTCTTCTACTAAACAAATAAAAGCAAGAACATGTTGTTGGTTTCTATGCACTCTCGGGTACTCTTTGTCACTAACCATTTTCAGGATGTGGGGCATGCGAAGCACGAGGACATGAGAACTGCACCAACTGCACATTTGGTACCTCCAGTTGGCGGAATACACTTGGAGATACCGACATCACACACTTGGCTTTTGGTGTCGTAAGACACAAAAGTCCAAGTGTGGGGGAGATCAGTGAGCACCCGCAACAGGTTCATTCCGTACCAAGATGGTGCTAGTTCTGCCTTGCTGAAAAGAAAAAAAAGAGAGAAGAAAAAAATGAAAATAATGAAAAAAGAAAAAAAAGAGAAAATATATGAGTGAAAATAATAAAAAAAGAAGAAGAATAGTAAGAGAGAAAGAGAGAGAGAGAGAGTAAGGGAGTGAGAGTGAGCTAGCAGACTCCACATGGACAGAGGCTGCATTATATTCGTGCCTCCAAACCATTACATTGCACACTAATAGAAAACATCCCGCTGCCTAGCTCTCGCTCATGCTTGCATAGCCTGCCCATAATTCTCATCCAATTCAAGCTTTGCATAGCCTCACTCTAGCAGCTCTTGCGTGCATTCAAGCAAGAGGAATTGCTCCTCTTCTGCTTCTAGGCCTTCGCTGCTCCATTCCGATTGGCACTTGCTGGTATACTTTGCGTCCCCAATCTTGGAGTATTGTGCCCACGAACATGACATCAAGGCCCATGATCCGCTACAAACTTCCCGTGCGTAAGATCTGGCCTTGTTGTTCACCTGAGTCGGCATGGTCTACGTGCTTTCCTCCGCTTCAGCCTGCATCAACATGGAGGAATAATTGACAACCATTTGTGACCACGCCACCACTGCAGCAACTTCAGTACTTCCATAACATATGTCTGCCAGTAAGAACACTCAGGTACGTGCAACGGTAAGAAAATGTTCACCTGTCGTTTACTCATGTTTATCTCTTCGTGAGCTTAGCTTGGTCTTATAAATTCATGCAGCCTAAATCTTTTTTTTGTATGCTCTGGTTTGGATGTCTTTTCTCGCGAGATGCATCCATAGGCTTTTTAAATTAAGCATGGCGCTTAGGTTAAAATAGCCTTCTTTGATCAAATAAGACATGGTGTCGAGTTTGATTAATGAACCATCAGAGTTAATACCATCATAGACTTTGGAGGTATATCTTTTGCGGACTAACCCCTGCAAGAAGATTTCAAATCAAATGGGTAAGTCCTCAAGCTAAATTCATACTAGAGATGACACAAGGCCTGGGATGCACTTCGGAAAAAAAAAGGTTGCAAAGGATGTACAAATCACCCTTCAGATCATAGTGAGTATTCTGTCAAAATAGTCCTTTGTCATGTCTATGCAACTTTAACTCAGCCTTGTTGGAGCTTTTCTAAAAAAATGGTGAGCAGTAAAAAAAAATCTCTCTTCCAAAGTTTCTCTCTCGAAATAAAATAAAATGATGGCAAGCATTTTGGGATCCATGCCAAATAAATCTTTTGAACTTGAATTTTTGCTAAGGCATGGATGTGAGCAACAAATCCTAAAACAATGTCCTTCATGCATCTCTCGAGTATTTGTTGTCCACTAACCTTTTGCAGGAATGAAAAAAAAAACACACAAGGAGCAGCGTACATAACTCCAACACAACGCTCCTTGGTCCAATGGGGAGGCAAATGCACAAGGAACCAAGCTGAACAAATGCAAAGCTTTGCTTCATGTAAATAAAGCTTCACTCTTGCATCTTTGTTCATTGCTTGGCGAGTTCTTCTAGGTAAGTATCCCACACACCTCGTGCATCATTGCCTCATGTATCCACCTTGCTAAGTTACCCAATCATGTTTATCTTGCCATAAAAAAACATATACATATTTATTTTTAAAAAATAAAGAAAGAGATAAAATTAAAATGAATAATAAAAAAAACTTAGTGTTCTCAATAAGAGCGTTCTTTTATTCAATAAAGTTAGACTCCCCGGTGTTCAACCCCGGCAGAGTCCCTTCTTGTTTCCACTCTTGTTTTTTCTTTTGAATAAAGACAGGTACAAAAATAAGTGTGGGGGAGATCTCTCCAAATCACCAATTGCAAACCTATTCGAGATCTCTCCCCCAAATACGATGCACAACATCGACGATCCAACACGCTGAAGAACAGGATGGAAGGAATCTAGGGAGGGATAGCCGAACCCTTGGATCGACCAAGCCCCCGCTGACTCCCTTCATTTCGTGCTTCTTCCTCCTTCAATGAAGGTATGCGCAACTCACCCCTCACAAACTCCCTCAAATTCCTTAAGTTCTTGAGTTTAAATAATTTCTTTGCTGATCATGAAAACTAAACTCAATGAACCTTGCTAATCCTCCCTATGCGCTCCATGCACTTCCATGAATAATCTCGCATACTCTTTATTCCTCGCTTTCCTTCTAGTTCTTGTGAGCAAATATCTTCATAGGGAACCCATGCTATCTAAGTAATTGACTAATGTGATATGACTGGATGAAGGGAACCATGTTTTTCCTTGCAAAGAACTTGGGATTTATCTTCAAAAAAATAGCAGCAATAGCTTGTCTCCTCAAATTAATATAAAATCCTACCAGAGCCAAAGTTTTAGCATCATGAAAAACCTTTTGCAGCTTGCCTTTTGCTTTGAGCTTTGTCAAATTCTACGACCCATGTTAGAAACTTTTCATACTCCCATGATCAAGATCACGTACACACCCACTCATATGCTATACTTCTATACTGGAGGATAGCAAGCATTTTCATCCACCACAAAATAAAACTCCAAGTCACACCATGACTCCCTCTCTCTAAAGTTATCATCAATGATGTGGGCTATACAAAAAGAAATAAAAGATGCATACCTGAAGAAGGTATGCCACATGCCCATAAGGCATGACAATAAAAAAAAGATGCATACCTAAAGAAGGTATGCCACATGTCCACAAGGCATGTCAAAAGAAAAAAAAAAGAGAAAAAAGAAGAAAAACATAGCCCACATCCAAAAGAAATAAAGGAGAGAGAGATGGTTCATGAAAAGGAGTTCATACACCATCCACCCAAAAAGAATATATATATATATATATATATATATATATATATATATATATATATATATATATATATATATATATATATATATCACCACACACACTTGCACATCTTGATCAAGGTTTATGACTTATTTCTTTTTGGATCTAATGTTTGACTCAACAAAACAAGCAAAGCAAGCAAGCCTCTTTACTCCAATCCTAAGCTCCATATAAGCCTGATTAAATGATAGGAGAAAAGAAGGCAACAACTTTGCCTTGGTGAGGATCTGAGACAAAAAGAGTGATTCGAGAGAATAATTTGAGGAGCAAGACTATTCTTTCTTTCCAAAAATAAAAACCCAAGTTTCTCAGCAGGAAGACCTAGGAACCTGAATTCTATGTTGTTCCATTCTTCAATTACCCAAGATATCATGGTAGCCACTCAAAAGTTTCACAAGAATTGGAAGAAGTTTGGAATAACTTGTATGCAGGTTACATTCAAAGGAGTTGCATCCACCTTAGTCCTTCAACCATTACTCGAGGACGAGCAAAGGGCTAAGTGTGGGGGTCTTGTTGATGGTCCTTAAGTGCTAAAAATGACCATCAACTCTTGCAAAGATCTGTGCCAAAACAAACACCAAACTAGAATTAGGACCTTGATACTAATCATTTCCACGAGTTTTGGTGAATCGTTGTTTACAGGAAGCCATGTCTGCGTTCGGGTGAAAACCGTGCACAAACAAAGGGAAAAGTACACATCAGAAGCATTCTACGTGAGCACAAGAATTAGAGGGCCTACATCCTGAAGCAAATTAGCCCAAGCCCAAGAGAAAAGACACTTCCGATGAACACAGCAGCGCACACAAGGATCCTAGTGCCCAAATGACATGCCAGACCCACATATCTATAGGAATGCACCCCGCGATCCCCACGAGGAGCCCACAAGGAATACACCGACCGAAGATGAGCCCAAAAGGCCACAAAAAGGGTTCGGCCGACCCCTTGTTGGGCCCGTTCAGGCCCAGCTTTCTCCAGCAGTCTCCCACGGCTCCCCAACATCCATCCCGGACGTGCATAGTACCACCTCGCAAGTCTAACCGGGGATCCACTCTTGGTGAGGCTATATAAGGAGGAGGAGAGCCCCCCATTCAACACAATAACACAATACAAGATACACTTTGGTGGGGAAAAGATGTAGATTAGGATAGGGAGTGTGTGAGGAGAAGTGTGGAGGAGTGCTGGGCTTGTCGGCATCCTTCTTCGGCTTGTAGCTCGACAGGTACGAATCATTTGAGTAAGTACCTGAGTTTATCTTTTGGTTATGTTCTTGGTAAAGTTATTCTTTGTTGTTATTCATTTGCGAGTGCATCGTCTGTTCTTGTGACGGATACTCTAGTAGAGGGCCCCTGATAAAGACGGGTAAACCCTGATCGCCGCTAGAGTAGAAGTCGAAGGATTAGACGTGGTGTCTAGGCCCTAGATTACCTTTGTTTGTCTCAAGCTCAGCTGGCATTGTGGGGTAGACGGCAAGTGGTGACAGCCCTGTCCGTCCGCTACGGAGACAGTCTGCGTGGTTAGTGCACTCCCCCCTGGGTTCGAGATAGAGCGATACCGGATATTCCTTGGCAGACCAGGGTCAAACCAGTGCCCGAAGTAAACAAATAGCAGTAGAGCATAGCCTACCTTAATCCTTTTCCTTCGATAAACCATGCTGCCTAGGCTATCCTACCTCTTGTTCTCATGGGTGAACTAGCTCAAAGACCGTTACACCTCCGTTCCTCGTGGAAAATACGATATCCTGAATACTCCCGGGTGAAGTGCTACAACGGTATTTCCGTGCGCTTGCGGACTTCTCTGTAAGAGTTAAGAAATACCAACAGCCCACATCAGGATATGATGAATTCCGGAGCATGGCTACCACAAGATCCTCCGCAGATTGAGTATCTGCATCCGGGGCATCCTTGGGAACCTCCACCGTAGGCTTGGCGGCTGCGGAGACATTGCTGCCAGCTTCCCCCAACCCGAGGTCCATTTTGCTATAGGAAAAAGCAAATTAAGTAATCGATAAGAGTCAAAAGATAATTCAGATCAAAGGGAAGAACACTCACAGGGTCGCCCTCTTGATTGGAAGCTTCCCTCCCTTTGTCAGCTTGGGGAGGGGTTGAACCACCATGGCACCCGGCATTGCCGAGACCTTGCTGGCTTCTGCACCCTTTTCTCCTTTGAGGTTGCCCTCCTTCTTGGAACCACCCGCCTGGATAGCAGTATCAGGCAGAGTGGCCTCTGTCTCCCTTGAAGTGTCCACCAGGGTGGGGGAGACTTTCGTTCCCACCCCGCCATCATCCACATATGCCGTTGGCCGTAGCGCCTTGCTCGCCAGGCTATAAGAAAAAGGAAGGAAGCAATGAAAAACAACTCGATGAAATCCTCAAAGTAGTCGAGTACATTGCGACATAACAAAAACCAAAACTTACCTGGCTTCGCCGGGCTGTGAAGAGGCCCTGCGCTTCCATGCTGTTTTGCGCGGAGCCTTCGGGTGCCCAACTGCTGCATCCTCGCTTGGGCTGGGACTCCGATCACAGCCTCCCTCACCTCTAGCCGATCCCCCAGCTTCTGCACAACCAATTTCACTATCAGAACCATCTACATAATCGTCAAGTATTGGGAAATCCCCAATGTGCGGCTTTGACCTTGCATGAGCACTTGGAAGGAGATGGGAGGGGCGAGTAATGCCTGCCAAGGGAGGACTGCTCCTATATACATTTACGTCCTCTTGTCAAAATACTGGATGTTAGGTATCAACATTCACAAAGAAAAAGTACTCGAAATCAATGAATCGACTACTTTAACATACTTGCTTTGGAGGATTTGCCATGGAGAAAGTATCAGGGATGTGAGGAACCTTTTCTAAAATGTCCACTACTCGCTGGACTTGATGAAGAGCTTCTCTGTCAGAAATCTCTATTGTCGAGTAGCGAGAAGAGTCATTGGTTCCCTGATACTTGAATCTGAACTTCGTCCGGGACTGTAATGACTAGATCCTGCGCTTCATCCAGTCCATGACTACAGCTGCGCTGGTTATCTTCTCTTTCTTCAGATCCATGATCCAATCGAGTAGATCCTGGATCTGTCTATCATCTACAGGCTCCTTCTTCTACTCCGGCCTGATGGTTTGGGGTCTTGGGTAATCATTGGGAGCGTGGCGTTATAGTTCCCAAGGTAGAATAACTTTTGCTTCCAGTCGATTACTTTGCCTGATAACTTATATGGGATATACACTTTATCCGTCCCCTGACTGAGCTAGATACCTGCACTACTAACCACGGCGATTTCTTTTGAGTTTGGCTACAGTTTGAGGTGGAAGAGATGGCAGAAAAGCTCAAAGTGGGGCTCGATGCCCAGAAAACCTTCGCACAGATGTATGAAAATTGAAATTTGGAGTATAGAGTTGGGGAGAAGATGATGCAACTGGATTCCTTAATAATAGAGAAGATCGGAGAAGAAGTTGGAGCAGGGAAGAGCAAATCTGTGCTCAAAATAAGGCGCAAAAGCAACAATTTCGCCCATATTTTCATACGGACAGCTGTGGCCAAGGGCACGACGCCACTGGACCACTGATCTAGCATGCAAAAGACCTTCGCTAACATGGGAGTGTAGATGAAGCTCTGTACACTTAGCAACCACCCATCATCAAGGGTGGATCCAGATTCCGCCTCCTTCCCCTTCACAGCTTCTTCGACGCCATGTAGAAGGTCACAAGTTGCTTCACACGCATGCATTGGTTATCCTACCAGAGAGTCAAGGAGGTGAAGAGGGCAAGAGAAGGAGCAGATCTCGAAGCAAGATGAGTGCGAAAGCAGAGTGTTGACGGTCCTTAATTGCAAAATCCGACCGTTAACTATACTCACAAAAGAAGGAAAACCATACTTCTTACTCGCATAACTGTATCACTAACCAAGCTCCACAGTTGTTTTGGAGAATTTATCATTTCAGGAGTTTAAGTCCGGAATAAGAAGAAAACATGAAGAAAATGCAGAAGATCGCATCCTGCATTACACATCCAAAAGAGGCCCACATGTTAGATCAAACCGACGTACCAAGCCCCGACACCGACGTATACAAGATGGGGACCCACCTAGCAGTGACCCACGCGAAGACGGTGGCCAGAGGTGGCAAGGTGGGGCCGGCCGACCCCATGGTTCGACCGAACCTGCCCAGCCTCCCGTTTAGATGCATTTTTGCGAGAGATTCGCTCTTATCCTCCCAAGGTCAGTTGTGCACATTTCCATGTGAGGAGATGGCAGGAACCGACCTCAAGAGCAATAAAAGGGGCATCTCCTCTCCCACTCAAGACACACCACTTGAAGCCTCTCTTCCACACACTCTCTTGGTACTTGTACTCCTTAGGGTAGTGGAGCTAGGCTAATACTTCATTTCCTTAGCGAATCTAGTCGTCTCGGGGACAGCAAGCAATCCTCAGCCTCTAGTATGGCTTTGTATTCTGACAGTCATTATGTTATTCATTCAGAGTTCGTTCATGGTTATCTTGCTATGTTCTTAGCTTTCCTTGCCATGATCAGTTTATCCTAAAGTTATATTAGTTGCTTGCTTAGACCAGATGATTTGGGTAAGGATCTCGGTTTGTTATGCTTTTGGGCTTGCCTTAGCATCTTACTTGTCTATTCGAAGGGTGGGGGACCCGGGGGCGCTAGGGTAGTGACCTCATACGCGGGCATGGTGCCCGGGTATGCGAGATCCTTCGGATATGACGGTGCTCCACGGTTTGACTGGGGTAGACCGCGGGTGGTGACAGCCCCGTCGGTCCACCGTGAAGTTGCTTCGTGGTTAGCGTACTTACCGACGTTCAGGTATCGTGTAGGAGTTCATGCAAAGATATAATAGGACTGTATGTTTTCTAGTGCGGGACATTCTCCCCGATATCCCTAATTTCCTAGCACCTGCAACTCTAAGCATGTGACTAACACAACCTTTGCTTATGCATGAATAGTATACTAGGACCCCTATTGTTTGCCTATGCTCCCACTAACTTTAGGTGTATTTATTTATTCTTTATCATGAGAATTGGCTGATATGTGTGTCACATTACCCTCATTTATCATTTATCATGACTTACCCTTATATAATCAGCAATTTGCACCTTATCTCATACTGTCATGGTTGTGTATCTAGTAAACACCTTTACACACCACGTCATCCCTTGGAAAAATATAAATAATGATACCCTGAATACTTTCGGGTGAAATGCTACAATGGTATATCCATACACTTGCGGATCCTTTCAGTAAACATTAAGACATACCGCACAGTGTTTCCTGGCGTCATTACTATGGACCTAACCAGTTCATAGTGATTGCGCTATGGAACGCCCATAGGCATTTCTTGCGCCGTTGCTAGGAACTAACCACTTCTGGTGGCGACGTTAAGAAATATCTACAAGCATTTCTGGCGCCGTTGCCGGGGACTAACCACTCCTAGTGGCGACGTTAAGAAATGTCAACAAACATTTCTAGCAGCGTTGCGGGGATGGCTGTAAAGGTTTTACTAATGCATAAACATCGCAATATGAATAAGAGGTAGCTATTGCTTATACAGGCTAATGTTGATTTTTGTTTTTTCCTGATTGGATGGAAATAGGGTAGTGTATGATTGGTTTCTTCTTGCCAACAAACTTCATTGAAAATCCCGAGAACCTCGTGAGAAGGGTCCGACCTCGCGTTTTCCCTCCTCAGTTCTCGCTGTCGACAAGCGAACCAGCTCTTCAAGCACCATCAACGACAACCGAACCCATGGCTGAGAAGACTCTCCGTGACTTTTCTGTCCCCTCCACCGCCAATGTGGTGACTGGACCCAACGTTGATGTTGGGGACATGAATTTCGAGTTGAAATCCAGGCTGATCAATGTTGGTATTTCGTAACGTCTACTTCAAAAACAGGGTCGTTCAATCTGGTTTCGGTAAAGGCTTCAGAAATGTCCGACATCGGCACCAACAAATGCCTCGACATTTCATATAGCAATTACTGATAACCAAACTAATGAACCATGATTCATTACGCAAGTGGACGGAATAACCGGTGCAGTATTTTACCCAATGAGTTACCGGGGTGTCATTTATAATTCCGCAGGGAGGGCGGAGACTAAGTTGTGTAGGTAGGCAACATGAACTTATCTCAATGGAATATTTAAATTCATAAATAGGGGTAAGATAAATTATGGATGGAGGTAGTGTGAGAGAGAGACGAGCAGCTCCTATTTCTAACACAAGAGTAAAAAGAAGGCAGGGAGCTAGGTAGAAGTTAGTTAGTTAGTTAAGGTCTATCTAATGTTCTTTTTATTATCTATACTGTTTACTAGCATTATTTACTTTACACAGATTGGTTAGGAACTACTCCCTCCTTCCCCATTTCTAAGGCGTGCGATGATTTTCTACTTTTCTACATATGTAGGGTGCGCCACCTCGAAGCGAGAGAAAAGAATTTCAAGTGCAGTTGAAAACAGGCGCATGGGGCCATGCAGTCTCTGATTGAAGCGTTGCATGCGGCCATGCACCATGCAAACCTCAGCATTAACGCTGACCACAAGAAAATCTCCGCAGCATTTTATCCTCCACTGCATTAACCTCCGCAGTGTTAACTCCACACCTTGGTATCTGTGATACTCCTTCATACGCCTTACAATCGAGGAAGGAGGGAGTATAAAGTTATGCCTATTACATGGGAGCATTGTGCGAATGGCTGACATATATGACTGTCAAGCCATCACAGATATTTATACCCTCCTACCCCCTAACCGAACATGGAGGATTACGATAACACTAAACAGGGCTGTCACCATGTGTAGGCTACCTCTACAAACTGTGGGAAAGGGCGACATGCAGCAACACTTAACTAACCCGGACACAATGTCTACATTAGTAAGCGTTACTCTAGTATCCTGCATGGAGCCCCCACCCTTCGGATGGACAGACATCATACTAGAGCAAACATATGGATACTGGAGCACGTAAAAGTTAACTATAATTAAATCTCTAACCAGGCAAAGCCCATAACAGCAAAGCAAACTAACCATGAAATCTATATCTGTAACCACAAGGTATATGTCATGCAAATATAAATAACTATAAGGTAAGTCAAGTATACACAACCGAACGTTACAAAAGAGATCTAGTAGCGAACCCATACCTATTCCCTAACGAATGTTCGGTGACCCGACAACTACTTCACCTAAGCTCCACTAACCTTAGAACTACTCAAGAGAGGAAATGAGAGGAGTTCTATTGTGCTCTTGGCTTTTGCCTCAACCTCATTCTTACCCCCCCCCCCTCTCATATTTATAGGGGGAGCTCATGGGGCTGCTTGCACTTGGTTGGACGACATGTGGCACCTCAAACCGCCTTAAGGAAGGTGTGAGGATGCTTCCTATACAAGGGGTAAGGCGGTGGAGCCCAGGCCCACTCAGCCGACCATGGTGGTCGGCTGACTGCCAGGTGGTCCCCACCAGCCTCCCATTGCGCTGGTGGGCTACGACGTGTCTCCTTGTTACATTTCCACGTGCCTGGCCTCTGTTATGTTGTTAGGTACTGCATGTGGGCCCTTTGATCCATGCGAGACTGAATTCTGTGCTCTGATTGGTCGACGATTTTTTCCATGGAACTTAAGGTCCTCTTAACCTACACTTTAGTCCCATCTTCCATCCTTGCATAATTTCTAGGGGTAAACTAGATTTCTACTTTATTTTTGATAAAATTCAAATGAAATATTTAAACTCTTAAGATTTTCTGATCAAATTAGCGCTTGAAATTGGTTGTTAGCAAGCGTTAACAAGATCCCCCAAGATGTCCTTTGCTTGTCCCGAGCAAAGTAGGACAAATTAGGTTGATGATCAGAAAATCACTCTAAGTCATACTTATCTATCATGTCAGAGTCTATAACAAAATATCATGTCTATGAATTCGAATAGGTTGGCTCACATAGCTCTGCTTTGTCCCGTACTCATCCAAGGGGCTTATAGCCTTCTCCTTGTCTTGAGCTGTTGAGAGTTAGAACAGTGCATAGACCTATATTCCTTTTTTTTCATAGATCAGCAATCCATCTGGAGGTTTTTCTTAAAAAAGGTTTTCGAAAACAAGGCAAAGTTCCTCAAATGACTCTCTCGAATCACTCAATATTTATTTTGTTATCAGGGCAATGAAACCTTTTTCCTTTCCTACTAAAGGGCTTTTGTGGAGCTCAATAGGTAGGATAAAAGAAAAGGGCATACTTGCACTTCATGTATTGTAAAGTCAATAGGCAGATCCATGAAGAAATCAAATCATACAAGTGTGATCAAGATGTGCATGTGTGTACGGAATGGAATGATGGTATGACTAATTCCTTGCCATGGATCATCCCCTCCCCTTTATTTTTTTTTATGGATATGGGCTATACATTTTTTTTGACATGTCTTGTGAGCATGTGGCATACCTTCTTTGGGCATGCATCTTTTATATTTGGCATGCCTTGTAGGGCATGTGGCATACCTTCTTTGGGCATGCATCTTTTCTATTTTTGACATGTCTTTTGGACATGTGGCATACCTTCTTTGGGTATGCATCTTTTCATTTTTTTATAGCCCATACCATTTACAACATGGAGAGAGTGATCATGGACAAAACAAGGAATTTTTATTGCCTGGATGAATGATGGATAATGCTAATTCCCAGTGTAGGAATTTCACACATGAATGTGTATGTGATCTTGATCACAAAGTATGAAAATACTCTTACTAGGGTTACAGAATTTGACAAAACTCAATAAAGTAACAAGCAACATATAGATAAGGTTTTCCAACACTACTCATAAGGCTCTGGTAGATATTTTTCATCATTGAGGAACCTGCCTTTATTATTTTGTTTTATTTTGCAAAATTAAAACTCTAGATTTCAAGCATCCCTTAGAAAAAAGATCATATTGCCCTAATTACCATATCAAAACTCACAACAACCTAGACTTGGATTAAGCATATTCTACCCAAAGGATTGACAAGTTTTTAGCAAGAAGTTTATCAAGCCAACAAACTCAAATTTAAGAAAGCTTTAAAGTTATAAACTAGACAGATAAAACAAGCAGAACAGAGCAATTTTTCATCCTTTCAACTCTAAAGAGGTTTAAACAGATCATAAGCATATGATGAAAGGGAAATAATTTTTTATTTTATTTTATTTTATTTTATTTTGACTCTAAGACGAGTAGTCTTTTGATTCAGAGGAAGATCGCCAGACGTAGGCTGTGCAACAATGCTTAATACTCAACTTCGTTGTTGGAGACTTCAAACATAATTTGGAGACCGGACTTGAGTTGTTCCATTGATGGGGAAATGAAGAGGATGCATGCACCACCTCCGTATATTTTTAGTGAGCCGTCAAAGTACATTGTCCAGTGTTCTGCTTTGTTTGAGGGGGTGGGGATTTGGTTTTCCCTCCATTCAGCCATGAAGTTGACTAGAGCCTGTGACTTCTTTGGCCTGAAGTCGAGGTGGAGAGCTCCCAGTTCCGTGGCCCACTTGGCAATTCTTCCGACAGCCTCTAGTTTGTGAAGTATATCCACGCGAGGGTACTCGCTGATCACTATTACTTAGTATGCCTCGAAATAGTGGCATAGTTTTTGAGAAGTTATGAGAATGGCATATAGCAATTTCTGGACTGCTGGGTACCTAGCCTTACAGTCGGAGAGTACTTCGCTGATGTAGTAGACTGGCCTCTGCACAGGATATGCATGGCCTTCTTGACGGCGCTCGACGACGATTGCCATACTGACCACGTGTGTTGTGTCGGCGATGTAGAGTAGCAGGTTCTCTCCTTGTGTTGGGGCTATGAGGATTGGTGGAGCTTGCTAGTGTTGCTTGAGGTCTTCGAGGGCAGCTATAGCTTCCTCAGTCCACTTGAACTTCTCTTGCCCCTTGAAAAGTTTGAAAAATGGCAGGCCACAGTTGCCCAGCCTTGATATGAATCTGTTCAGTGTTGCTATATGGCCTGTGAGTTTCTGAACGTCCTTGACGCTGACCGGAGGATCCATCTAGGTGATGGTGCTCACTTTTTCAGGGTTGGCCTCAATACCTCGGTTACTAATGATGAATTTGAGTAGCTTTCCTGAAGGGATGGCAAAAACACATTTTGTAGGGTTGAGCTTCCACCAGAATTTTCTCAGGTTGTCGAAGGTCTCTTCTAAATCTTTGATGAAATCTTTGGGATTGCGTGTCTTGATGACTACGTCATCCATGTATGCTTCAACATTTCGATGGAGCTGGTTAGTGAAGCATAGTTGTATGGCCCTTTGATAGGTTGGTCCTGCATTCTCTAGGCCGAAAGACATTGTCTTGTAGCAGTGGGTGCCATAAGGTGTAATAAATGTCGTCTTTATCTGATCTTCTTCTTTGAGGGCCATCTGGTGGTAGCCTGAGTAGTAGTCAAGGAAGGATAGTAAGGTGCATCCGGCGGTGGAATCGATAACTTGATCTATTCTTGGGAGGCCGAATGGGTCTATAGGGCAATGTTTATCAAGATCTGTGTTGTCGACACACATTTTCCAGTCGTTGCTATTCTTCTTTTTGACTAGCACTGGATTGGCTAGCCATTCGGGGTGATTTGAAGCCTGCCGTGAGTAGTTTTGCTAGTTCTTTCTTGATTGCTTCTCTCTTGTCCTTGGCAAATTGCCTCAGGTGTTGCTTTTTGGGAGTAGCTTTGGAATTGCCTTTTAGGGCGTGCTCGATCAGCTCCCGGGGTACACCTGGTATATCTGCTGGTTTCCAAGCAAAAATATCCTGATTTTCCCTAAGGAACCTGACGAACACGCTTTCCTATTTGGGATCCAGCCCTGTTCCTATCCGGACTGTCTTAGAGGAATCTCCCTCTTGGAGTTGGATGGGTTTGGTGCCAATTTCAGCTGGTGGTTTGATTTGACCAGATTTTTTTGTTGGGATTTCCATCCCTGAGTCTGAGAGTTGTTGTGCAACAGCGAGTACTTCAGCAGTTGTGTCGAGTACTCGATAGCTTGTTGCGCACTGTATTGCTTTCTGGTCGCAGTCAAATGATTTTCACAAGTCACCACGCAGAGATAAGACGCCTGCTAGTCCTGGCATCTTTAATAAGAGATACCCATAATGTTGTACTGCCATGAATTTGGTCATTGCTGGTCGGCCTAATATGGCGTGGTAAGATGGGTCAAAGTCTGCGACTTTGAACATGATGTACTTTGTACGGTAATTTTGCGGAGTTCCGAAGGTAACTGGCAGGGAGATGGTTCCGAGTGGGATTGTCGTGTTTCCTGGAACAATTCCATAATTGTTGGATTTATTTTGCCAAATTCTAGTCCCATTTGGCGTAGGGTACTTGCAAATAAGATATTGAGACCACTTCCGCCATCTATGAGAACTTTTGTAAGCCTCACGCCTGCCACAACTGGATCCAGAACTAGGGGTAATTTTCCTGGCTTAGAGAAGCTGGTCCACTAATCTTCCCTTGAGAAGGAGATTGGGACCTCGCTCATTTTCAGATACCTGGCGGTGGCGAGTTGTACTGATAATATTTCCCGGAGGGTTAGTTTTGCCAATCGTTTTGAGAGGCAGCCGTCACCCCCGAGAATGACATTTACTGTCCTGCTTGGGTCTTGATAACCAATAGCTTGCCAGTGCCTTTTTTGTCATCGTCGCATTCTTTGTCCTTTTTCTTTTTGTTATAATTCTCTGGGAAAAAGATGCTGACAGCTGTTGTAGATTCCGACAGTCTTTTGCCGAGTGCTTCCCTTTGGGGTGGAATGGGCATCTTTTGTCGGTGTTTACCGCCAAACCTCCTCAGGGATACTCTTAGCAGTAAGGTTTGTAGGTAGGAATCGACGGCTCTGGAACTCGATGGTGCAAGAAACACAAAGATTTAGACAAGTTCGGGTCGCGAGTTGCGTAATACCATATGTTATGTGTGGTGGTTTGTATTGCCTTAGGTGTTGATGTGTTTCGAGGGGGTATCTGCCCGCCCTTATATATCCGGGGGGACAGGTTTAAATGGAAAGTCCTAGCCGAGTACAGTTGGAGTCCTACTACAGCACGATCGGATAGTATCCTTTGTACTGCGGCTAGTTCTACACTTATCCAGGTAGTTACAAGCACTACAACAAATATGACCTTTTGTGACGAATACCTCATGACATCGGGGCTATTCGTCATTACGGTAGTTTGCTTTGTGACAATTTCTATTTGGTAGTATAGTTTAGTGACGAAAATGAGTTGTCCGCCACTAAGATCAACTCGAAATCGTCACAAACAATTACCATTCTAAATTATGACAAACTTTATGGTGTCATGAAAGAAAATCGACGGACGTCACAAATTTATGACTAATTGACAACATTGATTCGTCATAAAATTTGTTCTCAAAGAATTGACAAGTGGATGCACAAGTCATTTTTATTATTTAATTAGTAATAAAATACTAGAACTATTTTTAGAACTAACCTTGTATTGCATTTGTTTGTTCCTAAACCATGGACTAATCCTAATATCAAAACTAACTGTTGTACTTATTTGGTGAAATTAATTAAGGAAAATATTGCTAGTGTGAATATATTTGGAGTTGTTCGAATTTAATTTGAATCTACTTTGTTCATTTGAGTTCGAGTTGGATTTATTTTCTTATGTGAAAATTGTATGGTATTTAAAATAAATTGTGCCCTCAATTTAAATTCAAATGCTCAATAATCCTAACCCACGGGCCCATCAAGACCCTATGCGAGTTTGACCTGAACCCTAACCATAATCTGAACCCGTGTCCAAAACCGGCCCAGACCAAATCCTAGACCTAGCTAAAACCCAAGCCACCCAGTCCAACCCAAACCACCAGGCACCAAACCGTTGGCCTTTTCGGCCTGCAACCCAAGCAGCGTAGCCCGCTGCTGGCCTAACTCGCCGTCCCGCAGCGCGCGGCCCAACATCGGCCCATCACCACGCCTCCAGCCCAAACCGCCACCTGCAGCCTCCTCTATTCTTCCTTCTTCGACCCTACCGCCCCCTGGCCCTTCCCCTGTGCGCCGCCTCCCTTCTCTGCTTTGGCCGCCGCCTGCGCCCCCCCCCCCCCCCCCCCCCCCTTCCTCGCCTGCCAGCGCACCCCCGCGTGCACCGCGGCCCCTGCCAACCACCCGCGGCCGCCACGCCTTGGCCGCCAGCAGCGCCGCCGCCAGTCTCCACCGCCGCCGCCACAGAGTAAGAGGAGGAGCTCGACCCCACGCAGCCCGTGCCAAAGTTGCCGCCGCCACCCAGAAGAAGAGAAGCAGAGGAGGAGCCGAGGAGGAGAGGGAAGGAGAAGAGGAGGAGGATCTCCCTCTGGGGCTCGACATTGCCGCCACGCCGGAGGAGAGGAGGAACGCGAGGAGGAGGGGAACGCCGCCGCCAGGAGCACGACCTCAAAGTCACCGCCACCGCTAGGAGCACGACATCACAGTCGCCTCGCCGTCCTCGCTGCCGCGGGGTGGCCTTCGGTGGCAACGGCTGCAGATCTGGAGAATCCTGTGGGGCTGCTGCGCAGTACCAAGGAGGCTAGGAGCCGGCCTTTGCAGCCTTCAGTACGAGTAATGTGTTGCTTTTCCCCTAACCTGCTAATTCACGTGGAACCGCGACTACTCTTCAACTCGGGAGCCAGGACAAGCGGCGCCTCTTCCCACTGCTAATTATGTGTTCTCTGCTCTGTTCAATTACTACTGCTTTTGTGCTTAATTAATTATGTGAAATTTATTTGTAACTGGAGAAAGTAGGTATATACTGCAAGCTCCAATAGAATAGCTCTGCAAATAAGGATACTGCATGCTGAAGTGGATAATTGGAGTATCTATGTACTAGTTACAATTGTTGCATTTCCATTCAGATTGTCCCATTCTGATAGCACGTCCTGCAGGCAAAGGTTTAGTTGCCCATAGCAAAGATCGCAATATGGCATGTTATCAATGGAGTCTGAGCTATGCCATAATTTTCTTGCTTTCTTAGTTGTATGTATATTCCTTGGTTTGATTTCTGAAGTTTCCCTGATGAAGATTTCAGTTTTTTATCATGGTGTCCATTGCAGCGAGGAGAGATTTCAAGTTTGGAAGCTTGAATGACGTGGCTGTGTACAATTGCAATATGGCTCGATTGTGCCATAAATAATAAATAAATAACTATAGGAAACTATTTTGGTGAGCATAATCTTTTTAATGATATAACAGAATTCGTGTTCCTAAATGCACCCAAATTAAGCATCAGCGGTAGTGAAGTTTTAGATAACAGTATTGGGCTAGCAATTCCAGTTCATCGTTTATTACTTGCCTGTTAGTGAGTGAATGGATGCAAGCAAGTACATTATGTTCCTGTAAGAGCAATAGTTTATCTCTTTGTAGTATTATTAAAACACTACCCGATTCTTATTATTAGGGCAATTGTACAGACTACAAACTGTTGCTAGTTGCTACAAAATTCTTTATCTTATATAAGTTATCAGAATCTTATCAGAAGCTATGGTCAGTTGCTATAAAATAGTTTAACAGAAGATTGCCTTGACTTAACATGTTTATATAAATTAGTTTTGTTCCTTATCCTTTTATTTTGTTTCTTGTATTTTGCAGGTAATGGACTGATCTCATAGCTGTCCTATTTTGCTGCTGCAGACAGATGTTAAGGGCAACCACAATGTTAGGAAAAAGTAGTCCATAGTGAATTAAATAATCTTTACCAGGTGGCTGATACATTGTGAGAGTAGTCAATAGGGAAGAAATAATAAAAGCCAACCATAGGGCTATGGCCTGCCCATATGACAATAAAAAATGTTTCTTCTACTGTACATCTGACACAGTACGTTAAACAAATAAAGAGCCATAGGCTCCAGTTGCTAGCCATTGGGCGTTGGCCTCCTCTTCTTGCCTGCTTGCTACCTGTACAAATACTGAATGAGTTTGTTGCTCAAATCTCAGCACTTGAGATTCAACTCTAGAACACAACCACCTTCCAATGGAACCCAACCCCAGAAACATTTCAAACCTCTTGAATCATGACTCTCCATCTCAGTACTCATCAGAGGGAAGTGGCCAGTTCTCACCTCCTACACCCCAATCTCAGTTTCCCTTTGGGACATCCAATTTTCTACAGAACTTCAATCCTTTTGGTCCTCCAGGAATCCACCCACCATATGGCCATTCTCCTCTCATATTTCAAGGTGTTCACCAGCCAGGGAGTTGGCTTCAAGCTCGCCCACCAATGTATGGATTCACAGATGTACTAGACAAAGACATGGAAATTCGTGATGGATCAACTCACACTCGGCTGAAGGAAGATTTGATAGAGCACATATGACAAAAATTCAGTACACAGCAGCATGAACCAGAGCAAGAGTAGAGTCTCATCCATGTAATTTTACAGTATCGCCTCAGCTAGAATAATGGCTTGTCCAATTAATTTAGGATTGTGTGTTTTTCTTCAATGGCTTTGTAATCTTGGAAAATGTACTTCTTCATTTCATTATACTGAGATAATTCTTAACTTGTTCAAGTAGTAGAGATTGAACGTGGTTCGGAGTTCGTGAGATGCTTCTTCATACCTGCTGAGATGCTGGGAGTCCGTCCGGTCGGCACTTCTGCACCCGGGCGTCCGCGCGCCTGCCTCGCCTTGCGTCCGCGCGCGCAAGGCAAGTGGCCGCGCCTGCGTGCGGCGTCCGCGCGTCTGCCTCGCCGGGCCTCGCGAGTGGCCGCGCCGGCGTTCGGCGTCCGCGAGCGTCGAGGGGTGGCCGCGTCGGGTGTCCGCGAGCCACGCAATTCGCCGCCCCGCCGTTGTCAACGGGCAGGCTGCCGCTCTACTGGTTGCCGTGCCAGTCGTTCGAGGGAGCCGGCCGATCTAATTTTGTAGGCTATAGCAGTGCATAAAAATTGCAGATCCTAGTAGATGCAACACATAAGGAGGTACCCACAGAAGGCCATGGTCGGATTTGGTGCAAGGAGGGAGATCGGGGACGGAGACGATGGAGGCGGCGGCGGCGGATGCGTTGAGAACGCGGAGTTCTCCGTGAGCTCCCGCGAAGGGACAAGGGAGGTTGGACCGATTTTTTTTTATTTCAGCATGGGACCCACCGCTATGGACCGGATGACCGGATACATTGTGGCTTGTAACTTAACTATTGCCACCTGCTGTGGAACCCACCCTATGGACTACTTCTGCCTACCTTGGGCACCGTAAGTTCTATAGTCCTGTGTATGTTGCGTTTCCAGCAATAAGTTGTTAAATATAGGAGCCAGCTTGAATAAGCCTGTGATTTGTTATTGTCTGAATTTAGAAACCAACTTGAACATTCGCGTTGAATTTAAATATTTGTTTGTTCCGAAAAGAACTGTCAGCTCAACGTCCGCTCCCCCTGGGTGGATTGTCCCGCCTTTCCAGACAATCCGACATCCGAATGTCTGCCTCATTATTTCGGAAATTGTATCCTACATATTCTATCTATTACATTCCAATACTAATGTTGAAAACATAGGGTATTGTGCAGCAGGCAGTGAGTGCTCGATGATAACTTCTATAGATATCCTGAAGAAGGTAGGAGAATCAGCAAAAGGTGCAAGCAGTTGGCAGGATTGGAAGTTTTATCAAGGCAGTACCAATGAGAATGAGTAGGCAATTTCTTGGTCTCATGCTACTTTCTAGATTCATGATGAATGGTCCATTGTTTAGTGATTTGGACATATGACTTGGCTATCTTTTTTGGCATTGTATTTTCCTTAAGATTATGTATTGCCTAATATAATTGTGCTACTGTATTTGTGCCACCAGGATTAATAAATGATAAATGTGGCTACATTTATGTTGATCTTATGTGAATCTATCTTCTATTGATTGGGCTCCGGGCTGCGATGTTTGTAATGGGTTGAATGAAGAATGGGCTGTAATATGTGCAAATGGGATGGACTGATATAAAAACGATCAACATGTGTAAAATGTAATGGATCTGCAATTTAGCTCACAATATGGTGCTCTCCAAATGGGTTTTGTTGGGCCATTTATTGTTTTGTGACGAATTAAATCGTCACAAAGGGTCTGCCACGTCATATCCTAGTCATCGTCATGTTAGTAGAATATAATTTTGTGACATTTTTTTGTCCTACCTGGCATTTGCTTAGTCAGGCATGGTATAGATTTCGTGACATTTTTCAGGTTTGGTAGTGACGAAAAGTAAGCGTCACAAATTAGTGACACTGTAAGGATCGTCACAAAATTTGTGACAAAAAAACGCGTTTTCGTCACAGAATACATTTTATGACCCACATTAGGCGACGATCGCATTTTCGTCACCCGAACGTCACAAAATGCAAAACATAACGAAAATAACCACTTGTGTGACATAAATAGAACGTCACCTAATGTCAAATCTCTTGTAGTGAAGAGAGATAAGGTCCATCCATGAGCTATCCCTTAATCTAGAACATTCTACGCCTATAAGCAGTCCTGCTGCCCCGGGTCTGACAAGCCCCCGAGCTCTTCGTAGTCGAGTTCTGCAGGCGTCGAGTACTTGGCCGGGCATCTTCGAGTACTTCAAGTAGTCAGAATATCCTTCTGGTTGCTTCTGGTCTTTCCTTCAGATACGTCGAGTAGTCCTCCAAGTACTTTTGGTTGTCTCGAGGCTGTGAGCTGCTCAAGCCCCGAAATCTTGATAATCTATGGTGCGCGAAGTACTCGCGCTCCATATGGAGCAGCCCCCGAGGCTTAGGTTGAATCGCAGAATCAGGCTGAGGGTCACTTCAGTCTTTTTCCTTCATCATTTTCCAAGAAATTTGAAAAATAAATCTCTAAGACACATATCCCGCAGCCCTTGAGTCTTGAATTTAAATCTATCAGTTTAGATTTAAGAATCAAAGAAAACTCATGGCAGAATAAGTGATGAAAACTTTCCTGAAAAAGAAAGAATCCGTTGATCTTCCTGGTATTCACGAAATTGCCATCAGAGACCATATGAACCCATTCAGTCACTTTTAGGGTTTTAAACCTTTTAACCCCTAGCCGCCATCAAATTCAGATTCACAGTTGCCCACTGCCTGTGCCATCCATAGCCCCTCTCGTAGCCCCCGAGCTTAAACTCGTGACATTGAGATGGCTCCCAAGAAAGACAAATCCAAGGTTGAAAACGAAGCAGTTGCCAATCTTTCAACGGGCTGGCGCAAAAGTAAAATGTCTGAATTAGTGTTGCAAGATCTGGAGAATATGGGGCTCCTCCAAACTCAAGGCGTGATCCAATGGCGTGCAGGGGAAGGAGAAGATTACCCTATGGAAGGTACCCTTGAAACCGTTGTGTTCCGTGATTTCATGGAACGTGGCCTTGCACTTCCCGTGTCGGAATTTTTCTATGACCTTCTGCAATTCTGGGGAATCCAATTGTATCATCTGACTCCCTAATCCATTTTGTATCTTTCTATTTTTACTCATTTCTGCGAAGCATTCATTGGCATTCTTCCCCATTTTCACCTTTTTCAACATTTCTTCATCCTTGTCCCCATTCCAAATGCCACCAAAACTGCCGTCGTCGGCGGATGTGAACTAATACTCCGCCCTGAAACTCGAGACGAGTACTTAGCGTATGATCCAGTGGGTAAAGGAATCGAGTGGAAGAAATTTCGGTTTCATGTCGGGAACTCTGAATCTCCACTTCTAGAAAGAGTTCCTGGTGTCCCCCAAGTCCAAGAAAATTGGTCGAGTAATTGACCTGGTGGCAAGCAAGTTGAGTGCATCCTCAGAGCCATTGCGAATTGGAAAAATAAAGGAATCACCGGTGATCATGTGGTCTTCTCCTTTGTAAGCCGTCGGGTCCAGCCTCTCCAGCTTCAGAAACATCCTGCCTTCAAAAATGAAGGTACAAAGGACCCCACCAGACTATCACCCGAGTGAAAGCGGAAAGAATGCAGAACAGAATATGTCCCGAAGTTCAATCCAACTTTCATTCACACCTCCTATGACACGAATGTACCATTGCTTCACTTCTCCCGAAAGGGAAAAAGGAAATAATTTCCATTTAAGAGTTTCGTGTGTCATTCCCGAAATTTTCTTGCATGAACATACTTGCTCGAACTCGCGCAGATGATGGTAGGGATTTTCACAATCCCTTCTTGAAAAGGAATTTTCCAGAACAAAGGCTATGTAGCCTGAGTCGAGTTCATAGCTAGTAGAAAGAATTGGGTCAGCAGAGGGTGCTGGCTCGTAGAACTCGCTCTTGGGTGAAGAGAGCTGTAAAAGTGATAGCTGCTCCATGGGTAGCGGGGGTTGAGGTAGAATCAAGGAAAAAAGAAAAAAAAAAAGATATGAGGACGACTGAGTCCGTAGATAATGTAGCTACCGTTCCCCGGCAACAGTACCAGAAAGCTTGTTGGTATTTTGCAACGTCACGAATAAAATCCGCAAGCGCACGGATACCGCTGTAGCTTTCACCCAAGAGTATTCTAGGGTATCGTATCCACTGAGGAACGTGAGTACGCTATCTACAGGTTCAGGCTCATCCAAGGGCACATGCGCCAGTGTGGAGAAGATAGAATAGAGGACTTTCTATATCTAGAATCTATGCCTACAAGAAGAGATCACGCCTCCGTTATACTTCGAGCCAAAGGTGTCGACCGACTTATGCAAACCGGTAGTTCCAATATGTGCTCTATCTGATATCCGAACGTGGAGGATTACTAAAAGGCTCGAACAGGGCTATCAACACTTGCCGGCTACCTCTACAAAACGTGGGACTATCAGACAACTGAGTGGTATAGTCCAGCCTAGACACCACGTCTACGCCTTTCCCTACTAACCTTAGCCCTGGCCAAGACTACCCTTTTCTATCCGGGGTCTTAAGCTAAGATCAAATGCTACTCGC
This sequence comes from Panicum virgatum, assembly GCF_016808335.1. NCBI lineage: Eukaryota > Viridiplantae > Streptophyta > Magnoliopsida > Poales > Poaceae > Panicum > Panicum virgatum. The sequence goes on along the minus strand of NC_053152.1, from coordinate 27,593,864 downwards.
TAGCATACACATCAACTAATATAAGGCAGAGATGATAACTTGCGATCTAAACTCTAATTCCAAATAAACAAATAAAAAAAGTCTCGAACACTTACAACCGAATAAGCATCCGTCGAGGTACAAGCGGAGAAGAGTGCCGACAGACCCGGCACTTCCCCCGACTCCTCCTCACTCTCCTCCTCTTCTTCTATACCTCCTAGTTTACATAAGCATCTAGGATGAAGGCCTCAAGCTCCAAGGGAGAAAGGTGAGTTGAGAGGGTGTGATGTGTGTGTGTGTGTCCATTCCTCTACCCCCTCCCCTTGTATTTATAGGAGGGAGCCACGGGCTGAAGCACCTGGAACTGACTTAAGCAACCAGCAGAGAGGCGCCACATGTCGAAACTGAGGTGGTGGGGCTCATGGGCCTAGTCGGCCGACCAGTAGGTCGTTCGGCCTGCCAGGTGGGCCAACCGCCCCCAGCTTCGTCCAGCAGGCTGTCCTAGGCCTCCTTGTCTTAACCCAGTTGGGCTTGGCCTGTCTTGAGTGGTCTGAACTGGGTTCTTGGGCTACACTTGGTCCATTTGAGCCTGAATTGGTGCTCTGATAATTTCTACGATTTATGTCGGGCCAAAGTGTACTTTAAATCTGCGAAATTAGTTCAAAACCACCTGCACACATTCTCAAGCACCATATGTGGAATTTGTTAATAAATAAACCCTATGCTAGCATTTATTCCACTTTGTGGTTCCCTTTTGTGCAGGAGTTGACGGTAAAAATTGGTCGTTAATGACCGTCAACATGTACTCAAGATGTGAACCGGCTTACTTAGGAGCCATCAAACGCTACACCGTAACTGGGTAGTTATAAAGGTGGTTTTCGGGTCTGTCAAGAAGCATGCTGTGAGACATAGTCGGTCAAGATGAGATTTGCCCTTCTCTACAAGAGAGAGATATCTCTGGGCCCCTCGAGTGATTCGGATCAAGAAATGCATGGCCATGCTAGTGTTAAGAGTTAACTAAGGATTCTGAATCACAGGATCGAGAAAGAGTGGTCGGCTTCAAGCTAGACCAAATATTGTGAGGCAAAGGGAACAGCATATATAAGATTGTGACAGATCCATAGATATGATTCGCACATGCATAGGAGTTGACACGTCTTGCTAGAGACTGCTATCAACTATTGGCGAGTACGAGTACTCGGCCATGTCTATTCATGCGTGAGCCCATAGAGTCACACACTTAAGGGCTAAAAGCCTAATGAGGATGAGATCTAAATTAGACTGGGCTTTGATGCACTAATGGGCCTAGAGAGCCCATAGGGTTGGACCCTTGGTGGGGCCCAAGGTAGCCCACCTAGGGGGCGCCCAAGGTGGGGCCCATTAAGGCCCACCAAAGGGGCGCCCACCAAGCCTATATAAGCAAGGGGAGGGGCGCCATACCCCTAACCCTAGCCCCATTTGCTGGCCGCCGCCCTCTCTTTCGTGCATCAAGCCCTAGTTGTTCTCGCGGATCTAGCAATCCGGAGTGCGGCGCTTCTTCCCGTACGTGTGGACTTCGTGGAGGTGTTGCGCTTGCTGCACAAGGATGAGCCATTCGTGAGGTGGTTCCCGCAACTGCATTGCCGGCTTCCATCTGCACTACACCGACGCGCTACAGAAGTTCCACAACCGCGCGTCTAGTGGTAATCCCGTGATCTATAACTGCAGTAATCCTGGTTTATGCGGTAGAAAATTTTTGTTTTTGCTACCCCATATTCCTACACCGGATCCATGGACTAGAAAGAAAGGGGAAAAGTTGTGTAGGTGGCATAGTTCCCCATGAGTGTGAGTTAGTTGCCTTGCAAGGTTAAGAAACTCGATTCGAATCATCCGCATCTCACGGTTTGAGACTGCTTAACAATTTCTGTCACATAGAGTAACAAGTGGAACATGATGATGGTAATACTATTGTTTGATTAATATTTTCACCATGCCTGTCTAGAAATAGGATGCTTACTTAGACTAGTTAATCAACCTAGAATCTGAAAGCTAAAACTTGAATATAAGGACCTATTCTTTGTTGCCTTTCAGCAAAATAAACCCAGAATGTTACAAAGCCTTGCATGTCTAGATAACGAACTATGTATATTCGGTGACGGGTAAGCCTTGGTGAGTATTAGTTGCTCAGCCTTTCTTGTGGCACTGTTTTTGAGGTACTGACTTTGAGGCAATGATTGTGGGTTTGACTTGGCCTTGTACTTTGCCTCCGGATTGGTCAATTGAGTGGGACGGTCCCTCAGCGAGCGCTGATACCCCTCCTGCTGAGTGATGTCGCGTACGGGCTTCATCGTGGCATCCGACTTATCGCTATTTATCGTATTTTCAGTCTTCTGCTGAATAATGAAATTCTGATGAACAGTAGTTGTTTAAAAACTCTGTAGTACTTTACTATTCTGAACTGGTTTATAATAAATTAAATTTCCGCTACGACTCTGTGATGTAAGAAATATTCTATGTTGTACTCTCTGGGCTCGCCTTTATGTGAGTTGTTGTTTGTTTAGATCCCGGTTACCGTGGCTTTAATCAAGAATTTACTCGAGGAACTGCCGTGTAGTGCGGTCTTTGTTCAGAGTTGCCTAGCAACGATGACTACCGCAGTCAGCCAGTTTATTTTGGGTGGTTCCACCACAGCTGATATCAGAGCAAACAGACAGCACTACCAGAGACTGCGACTGCGCTTTTCTAGCAACAAACCTTAAAACTAGACTTCAAAACTATTAAGTTTTTGAAAGGCGTTGGATTCTTAATGAAGTGTATAGAACGTAAAGCCATAGGGGTTTATGGGTAAAATCAGGTGGCTTATATTGTATGACTGACTTCCAGCACATTACTTCCAGTACTTTAAATTCTGTAACGACACGTCATCGCGAAGGTATGATTGCTCAGTCAGCTGAGGGAGTCTGACCTTCCCGTCTGTGATGCGAGCCGAACGCTGGGCTCAAGCAGTGGCCAACTTGAGCTGCTGCCAATATACCAACCATTGGTTGATTATATTGGGAGTAGTGGTTCGAAATTGGATTTCAACTCCCCATCCACGACGGTACTCAGTCAATACGTTGTTTCGATAGCGTATGCTTAACATTGTGCATACGGCTGGAACTGTATGGATGCCAGTTCTATAAGGTAATGGGCGGGGTCAGGGTACATTGCTCATAGATGAGACCCCATCTGACTAGTGAAAATATGCTAAGGTTGCAGTGTGTGGCAGTGCTGGTTAAGTGTTTGAACGTACTAACCACATGCCGAGAAATATGGTAATCGGTAAGCTTAAGTAACTGATTAGCCCGGCGAGTGGACTTTTCTCTCACCCTCTTTGAACTTTTGTTCGGATGAGCGCAACATGCGGGTGCAGAGTAGTCTTACTCTGTAGTCGAGGGGGTGATGGCGTTTCCTAACATCGCTGCTAGATTAACCAACAACGGCACCAGAAAGCTGCCTGGGTATACTGAACCTCACGAAAGAATCTGCAAGCGTACAGATATCGATGTAACTTTCACCTCAGAGTACTCAAAGGGTTATCGAATCCATGGAAATGTGAGTACGATATCTAAGCTTTAGACTCATCCAAGGACACAACACCAGTAGGATCAAGTGGTAGAGAGGACTATTCAGATTCATGGTAAGATCAGACTAAGAATCAGCTGTTTATGTCAGGCGGCAGCTTCGCCTGGTCAGACCAAAAGTTCTAGCATAGGCTGCTATCATGCAACCGAATGTGGAGGATTATGATAGCACTAAACAGGGTTGTCACCACCTGCGGGCTACCTCTACAAACCATGGGAGGCACAACAATCGAATGGTAAAGTCTAGCCTAGGCACTACACCTACACTATCATTTACTATCTCTAGTCCTGGCCAAGAACATCTGTCTCTATCGAGAGTCTTAGACTAGGGCTAACAACTATAATATTAGTAGACACTCAATCCAGTAAACAGCATAAAACTACTAACTAAACTTGAAATAAATTATGAATACTAAAATAATCACGAACAATTACAGACCGATAAGCATCCGTCGAGGTACAAGCAGAGAAGAGTGCCGACAGGCCCGGCACTTCCCCCGGCTTATCCCCACTCTATCCCTATTTCTTCTGACCTCCTAGGCTACCTAAGCACCTGTGGAGAGCTCCCAAGCTCCGAGTGAAGAATGAGAGGAGAGGGGTGTGAGATGTGTGAGTCCTATTCTAGCCCCCCCTCTCATATTTATAGGGAAGAGCAAATGGGTCTTCTCGGCCGAGTTGCAGCATGTGAGGCACTTGGAACCGACCTAGGGAACCTTCCTTGAAGCTTCATGCAAAGGTTGGAGATCAATGGAGCTCACCACTGGTCGGTCGACCAGTGGGCCCCACCTTTGGCCATCGTCTTTGGCCAGAAAGCTTCCAGGTGGGTCCCATTGGCCTTGGCACGTGCCTAAGCCTCTGTAATATTGGTTTCCTTGCTTTGGTGGGCCCTTTGATCCTTGTGACGACATGTGTCGCGCTCCGATTCGTCAAACATTTGTACCTTGGATCATGACCTGCCACTTAGCTTCAATTTTGTCTCAAATTCATACATTTTGAAACCAACATCTATGCAATTCATTAGTTTTTAATCCTGTGTTACCATATTCCATCTTTATGCATGGTTTTGATGCCGGAGTTGACAGTCAAAACGGGTCAAATTAGACATCAACAAGATCCCCCACACTAAGCCCTTTGCTCATCCCGAGTAAAGGTTAAGACTAAGGTAGAAAAGACCCTTCCTTGATAAAGACAACCTGCACAAAAGTTGTTCAATACCTTACCTTCATCTATGAACCTTTGAATTTCTTCCTTACCGTTTTGGACTGTTGATGATTGGAACAACCTAATCCAAGCACCTTCCATATTTTGCTGCAAGTTTGGGATTTTTTTGCAACTTTTGCTCAAATATAAAATTATTCATGGTCTTACCCTTTTATTGGATCTCTCAATGTCACTCAAGTGTGTACCCTCACCAGAACTTGCATTTTCTTCCCTACTTCTAAAATGGCTGAGGTGGAGCTTGGTGGGGAAATTGAAGGCATACGCTTACATCACTTCTATTTGCAAAATCAAAGATTTGATCCAAAGAGAAATAGTGCTTAAGTTTACCAACTGATAGACAAGTCCACAAGGTGGATGACGACTCCTTTTCTTGACTGATTCTCTCTCCATTTTTTTCTTCTTTTCTGGGTTGTGCTTCTTTGGCACACCATCTTTTCTCTCTTTTTTTTGGTCGTGCTTCTTTGGCACACCATTTTTTCTCTTTTGCTCACTGCGGATCATGCTTCTTTGGCATGCCGTCTTTCCTCTCTCTCTTTTCAGATGGAGAGCGATTATCAGTTTAAAATGTTGGAGCATTTATTTTGCGAAATGAGGAAATACTTGTGCACGTACAAGAACTGAATCAGAAAAGTAAACTAAGCATAACATTCAACGGTCTCAAAATTTGATAAAGCTCAAAATGATAGCAAGGTGCATATGGATATGGTTTATTTCATATGGCTCTGGTAGTTATAGGTAAGGGAATAAGGACCATGAATTATTTTTTACTTTTTTAAAATGGGAATGTATCGGGTGAAAACCACAACCTTCGTGAAAACCCATGCAAACCATGGCAAAAACATGTTAAGTGACTCAAATCTGATCGTATCATAAAACTCGACAGTTTAAGCGGTTCGGGGTTCTAAAGATATGGTTCACAAACTCGGGTTTAGTAAAGAATAAAAATCATGCTATTGTTTAACAAGTTGAAGAACCCCTATTAGATATTATCGTGTTTTAAACAATTTTAAATTAGAATTTTAGATCATGTTTAAAGCATGTAGGGAGATAATGAGTGAGAGTGTGCAAACTCGAGATACGAGGCGAGACATGCACGTGACGTCCATAGGCGATCGTATCGTGTAGGTACGGAACGTTACGGGAATCTCCTCCACACTTGATTGTGACATGCTTATCAAATCATAGACAAGACTAAAAGTAAAATCGAAAGGAGGTTTTGCCAGTATTAACACCGGGGAGCCAAGAGTTTATTGGAACTAAATTACTCTCACCATGAAACTTACTCAAGCAAGGCTGAATTGATGTTGCATCAACATGAGAATGTTGTACCACATGAATCCAATGCCTCGAATTACCTTCCTATTTGAATTAGCTCAATGGCTCACCCAATTAGAGTTGACAAAATTCCTGCAAGGGTTAGTCGGCATATATACAACCAATATCCATAAAAGTACTAACTCTAAGTTCATCAATCAAACTTAACTCCATGTCTTATTTAATTGAAGATGACATTTTAACCTAAGCACCATCCTTAATTTAAAAGTCCTATGAATGTGTTTTGCAAGACATATTCAAACCAGAGCATACAAGAACAGATGAAGGATGTATGGAGCATGATTAAGCTTTATTCAAACAGGGACAAGTATGAGCACGAATCTGGTGATTCTCGGGCAACCTCCTAGAAGGGCTTTGTTTAATGTCATAAGCAGGGCATGTTTTTTTTTTGAGCAAGATGCAGGAACTAACACCATATACAAACCAAGATAAGGATCGTCATGGATGGAACTTATTCGGGGTGCTCACATACCTCCCCCACACATGGAGTTTGCATTGCTGGGCAACAAAAATCAAGTGTGCGGAGTTTAAGTTACCTTTCGTTGTCGTTCCTTCACGAAGACGTTCCAAGGTGTTGTAGCCGGTGTAGCTCATGTTCGTAGGTGTTGTCAGACCCGGGGCCATAGGATATCTCATGTGGCACAGCTCAGTGTGAGATATAGGGTAGGAGATACCGTGTATCAAATGTAACTACCTGTGGCGTATCTTGTACCGGTCAGATTAGATAGAAACTATCCGGAAACTACTCGGGATGAACTCCAGACAGTAAACCAACCTAGGGTTTCCATGTAACCCTGCTCCCACGGCCTATATGAGGGCGAGCAGGGACCCCCTCCATTCATCTCTACACATATCGCTACACCAAAGGCAATACAAATCACATAGGACATAGGGTATTACACAACATTTGTGGCCCGAACCTGTCTAACCCCTTGTGTTTCTTGCACCATCGTGTTCCTAATCTCGGCGATCCTCCATGATCATCTCTCTACCTAAGGGTATCCCTAGGTAGACATGATAGTAAAACACCGACAGCTGGCGCCCACCATGGGGTAGGTCTCCGACGATCCTCCAGCGAACTCGCTGGCACCTCCCCACCGCGACAACGCTCTCGAGAAGGGCACAACATTCACCTTCGGGTCATGGACCTACATTGCAGATGGATTGGGCAGTTTCTCCAACCACATCAATGATCACGCCAGCGTGGGACTTGATTCCACCAATAACCCGGCAGCTTCAGCAGCCGGCATAGAAAACCCTCCTGAGGATTCCAAGGAGGAAGAAAATTGTGATATGATCAAAAGATACTGGATCGACCTTGATGTACCATACTCTTCCCAGGATTACAGCCCAGATCCAATCGCACCGGTGGATCAATTCTCATAAAAGATCGCCAAGTGTATCAACTTGGCCCAGGCAACCCTAGAGTGTAGTGGTACTCCTTACGCCATGAGTCCTACTGCGCACCACCAAGCAGAGAACGTCGTAGGCTATCAAGATCGAGTGGAAAATTCCATCCTACAGTGCATCAATATTGCTCAAAACACTCTAGGAGAAAACCGCACCTCAAGCATTGAAAAACCTCGGATAACGAAGCTACACTACCCCCTATCTGATGATCTCCTCAGACAATTCGATCGAGTAGATGATCCCCTGCTAGAATGTATCAATCTAGCAAAGAAAGCTCTAAATGCCAGGGAGCACGAGCCTCCTGAGGCAAAATTTAACAAAGACTTTGACGACTTCATGGTGGACTTGACAACAACGATCCACTCGATTCTGAACCTATTCAGATAAACCCCGAATTCCTCAATCCCAATGATGACCGAGAATTCATATACTACTTGAACAATCTGGTAACCCCAGATGAGTTCAACAATCTAGAAGATTGGTCAGATGATATCGACTTGTCCGTGGAAGGTTTACTCAATCCGGACAAGATTGAGGAACTCTGGCATATCTCAAACCGGACAACCCGGACAGATGTGGGATGAGGGCATACCATATGTATTTACAAAGGCAACTCCATCACAACAAACATTCAACCAATTTTGTTTAAAAAAATATATCAATGCACATGAACTCCTGCCTTCATACCCATCAAGGTATGAAGTTGCAACATTATGGCAAACCAATGATGCTATATGCATATGAATGCATATGAGTTCATGCCTTCATACCCAACAAGGTACGAAGCTGCATCGTTATGCCCAATAAACGTTGTTGTACTTGTACGGTCGCAATCATAGGTTCGCGACATAACTCCAAATGTCATGTAATGCAGTGCAATGCAAGCAACATGATCTTCAAAAGCCAGATATCATATACTCTAAATTTAAATATTATGTACTCCATGATGGAAAGAGAGAATAATCCATGATAATGCAAGAGATGCCAATAGTACTTCTTCAACATTAATAGCACCAACCAAGATTGAATAATAATATGTTGCAAATATCAACCAAACAGTTATTCATACCATCAAATCTGTAGATCTCCTTAGTCTTAACAGAAGTATGATAGGTGTACCCATTATCAACTTAAACATACAAAAGAATAATTCCATAATCCAAGCCCCAAGCATATCCATCATTTAAAAATAAAATATTTCTATGTAGAGCCAGCCAACCCAAGATTCAATCCATATATTTGAACACGAATACCAAAGAATAGTACGAAACTAATTCGAACCTCCATATATTTGAACACAAATACCAAAGAATAGTACAAAACTAATTCGAACCTTACTCGTAATCCAGACTCCAACTTATCCACACATGATAGCACTAGGAGACATAAAGTAGCATAAATGCCATAGAGTTTTTCATAGAACAAGATTAACATACCTCTACTAAAACAAGCCCACTCACTAGTAGACCACTAAGGATTTCACTCAAAGGAAAACATTTCGTATGATAAATTACTAAGTATATGTCATGTGTAAATATACTTTCATCCCTAACCATAAATTCAAAATTCACCACATATAAACCATTTCATTTATCTATCCACCCATGCTGAAGAAAAAGCCATGTTACCTCTAAATTTATATTAGCAATATTATTTTATACTTCACCCAATGATTATAAGTCATATCAAAAAATTTATATTATCACATATAATTATGTGTGCTGCATTTCATAAGTGGAGGCAGCAAAAATAGAAAGTTAAAGATGTAGCAACGCAACAGCTACGTTCTCTTGCCTTTACTGATGATTAGACATTCACCTTGAAGCAACACCACCTGCTAAACCACTCATATATCAGCACATACACTCTCAAAACAAACTCTCATATGGTAAAATAAAGCATTCCTATGCCCCCAAATGCCAATATGAATAAAAATAGAAAACCGCATTCCTTGACAACAACATTGACAAAGAGCAGCAATGCTTCTCTTCTCCGCGTCTATTTTTATACATAAGATTAGGTACCAAATAAATGTAATTGGGAAACTAGAGAGAATAAACTACAACTTTGGTAGCAAGACCATAATTCTATCGGATTTCTAAGGTCATCTAATACACAATCCAAAACAGCACTTCCCAATCTGCCTAACAGCTCAAGCACCAACATTTTTTCTAGAAAAAACATATCTCCTATATTATACCATAAACATATATGAAATTTTGCCAGAAGTAAGAACTTTTATACCTCTACAAAAGTCTACATAGTTGGAAGAGCCAATTCGGCCATTTACTAGATGAAAATCACCAATGAACAGATCTGCTTGATCTGCTAGGCAAACATGAATAGACAGAATAATCCTGCCATAACTCGAGTTATACTCCACCAAAAATTACAATTAAACACATTTTAGAAAGCTTACTAAATTCTCTACAACTTTGTTATTCATTGTGTAAACTTTTTAGGCTTGTATGGTAGTTCAAACTGAATATATCTAAAACTACGCAGAAATTCATTAGAAGCACTGGGTTAGAAAGAATCGACCATTATTCGCAGCGTACAGCAGCTATGAACGTAATTTTTGCATCAAAAGAAAGATACTCGAGTCTACTACTCATAATATAAATTTTCTATGATTTTTATCCTCCTTTACATAGCTCTAACTAGCCCCGAAATCACCTCTCCCCGGTCTGGAAACTCATGACAAACATCGATTCAAGATCTACCACTAACTCTGCACACCATGCCCTTCCCTACCACGAACTACCATGCCCACGCAACCTCAATCAAATGTACAGTAGGGCTCAAGCATCACCTAGGGTTTCCATATGAGAATCCGCAAGGGGAAGTGGGGGAAACACCGATATTGCACATCCCTTGATCCTCTCTTCCTCCTTGATTCGTTTTGCTGCTTCTTTTGAAGTATAGGTGCTGCAATGTAGGGGATTTAGAGGGGGAAGGGAGCAGCGATGGAGGAACAAGGAGGAAGCAGGAAGGGAATGGGAAAGAGGAATTATCGGTCTGGGAGGAGAGGCAACCTGAGGAGGGTAATATATCAAATGGTTGGGCCTGGCTTGCCCATGGCTGACCCAACAAACCTTTTCTTTTCCTTTTTCTTTTCTTCTCTTTTTTTTGGTGTTACACTTAGAATCTTTCTTATTCTTGAAAGAAGCCATAAAATCTAGCATAGGGATCCCTCTGATCCATTGCTCCTCCAGCTTTCAAGCTTTAATGATCCACACGACGCTCACGGGGCAACAACGACAGGACTAATACTCCTTGACAATGTCACGAGTGCCTTATAAGTTATAACTTCGTGATCTCTTGAAGCATATCCACGAAGGATTCATACTCTAGCTTCTCATTGACATCAACGCTAGGGTGGTTACCCAGGTTGCAGATTTTCTTGGTAATGAGGGGATGGCTCTGGGTGGCTTCGTCAAGAGGAACCTTGTGGTAGAACCAAAACAAAGTCCAATCCCTAGAACACTTGTTGTATGCTGTCACGGGGCTGGCTACAAATTCATGGTAAGATAAGGTGTGTCAGCCGTACTGGGGCTCCGCCTCAATGACTTGGCCATTGGGGGAGCTAACATCGATAGTCTTCGGCTGGTAGTGGAAATGGTGAGCGTAAACAGAGCCCTCTGCAGTAGGTTTGAACTGGCAGGTGTTCGCCAACCGAAAGAATAGGCTGAGTCACAAGAAAGAGTTAGGCATCAGCTGATGCATGTAGATGTTGTACAGCCGAATAATGTCCACTAGCATAGGGTCTGTCGGGAATCGAAGCCCTGTGATCAAGGAGTCCTTGAATACGACGATCTCATCCTCCTCTGGGTGTGATGTACTCTCACCCTGCGGAGGAGTCCTACCATCACCGGCGGCTATCAAGCGCCGGCTCTCCATGTTGCGTATCAAAGCTTCGGTCATACCACTAGGTCCGAGAGAGGTAGTTTGCGGGGGCTTCGCGCATTCAGCCTTCGGCACCACCACCTTCGGAGAGGTGAATGCGAAAGTTTTGTTAAGCGAGAGCAAAGGACAGGTCGAGCAAGAAACGCTGGGGCGGAGGTCCGAAGGGGTCACAATGGTTGAAGGGCGTGAAGAAAGCGACGGGAGAGGAAATTTATAATACAGACCTCTCCACGTGGTGGCACCATCCTGAAGGAACGAAGGGCGGCGCTTCGAGCTGCGCAGCGCATGCCGAGGTGCCGAGACCTGGATCTTTGTAACACTCAAGGTGTTTAAGATTCCCTAATGGTCATTAAGTTATTAAGTAAGACATTTGGAGATGAACGAGTCATTATGAGCTAAATGTCATTTGTGGGTCAAAGTTGACCAAGTCAACATTTTAAGCTTCCAATGTTGTAAAGTTCAAACAAAATATGAAATGTTCAGTTTGAGGTGTTTGAAACTTAGTGGGATCAAATTGGGATTGATTACAAGTCATAAGCAATCCCAATGAGCAAATCAAAATCAGCAACCTGAAGTTACTGTTCATGATCTCGAAGCTGAAAACAGTGAGATTTAGCCAATTCGAGCTTGAATTAAGGAGCATTTTTGTATCCGAACCTTGAGCAATCAGTTGTAAAATGGGATGTACCATATTTGTTCAACATATAACAGCAGATCTTGGAGAAAGAAGAGAAGGTTTAGACATTTAAATTTGACTGCAAAGTTTGAATGTGATGTTGTTCACCAGTTTAACTGACAGGTCGAATTTGGTCAACTCTAAAACTCTGGAATAGTTTCAGTTAGCCCTCTTTGCAAGTCTTTTGTAAAGATTTTTGTATGAATGATTTGGCCATAAAACTACAAAATGGAATATATCCGCTTTGAACAAGGTGTGGAAACAATTTTGGTCGAGGTAAAGAAGTTTCATATATTTAAAACTTGAGCTCAAAAGTTGACAGAAACGCTGTCGGGTGGAACTCACAGAATGAAAATTCTGTAAGTCTGAATTGCTGAAAAACAGAGATAAATGGCTGAGTTTGGGAGTGAATAAAATGACATTTGAAGTAGCAACTTTGTATAAAAAGTACCCAAATAGAAACTTGAATGTTCATGATTCACAGTGGTACTATTTATTTTCATGAAAAAGTGCATAAAGGTGTTTAAATTTGAATACAAAAATTGGTAAATGGAATGAAATTGCTGAATTTCTGAAATTCGTCTGAACCAGCCATGTTCAGAGCAAGTTTTGTCTATCTTAGAGGCCGAATTTGAGGAGGTGACTGAAAGGAAAGTTTTAGACAAATATGATTGCTACAACTTTCGTTTTGGTAAATTTTGAAGTTTGGCAATGAAATTTGGAGAAAAAGGGGTCTGAATATAGGTATTTCGTTCAAATTCAGTTTGATTCAGTTTGCTACAGTGCCGGCCATCCTTATCTTCCACTGAGCGCCGACGAGATGATTCGGCGGGCAAATTCAAAGCGTCCACGCATTGAGCATGCAGCAAATACACGTCAAGCAAGCAGGCAGGTGCTGGCACCGGATCACGGTGAAAATTTCGAATATATACTGCTAGAAGGATCAGGCCCGTATCCGGGCACGACCGCACAGGGCCCCCGAATTCGAAGGGCCCCCAAAATATTAGGTATACATCAGATATAGTCATGTAAAGACTTTAATTTAGTTGATTGTTTGACCCAATTTGTGGTAAAACATGGCCCAAATTGCTCCTAAAAGATAAATCGTCGTAAACATATCACTTGTCACTTCTTTTTACATGGGTGCTGCTCGGGGTCACGTGTGTGATCTCGAGTGGACCTGTCACAGCATCCCAACCTCTCCAAGATTCCGTCTTTTGGACTTAAAATCGGCCTAATAAACCAGACCCTTCAATGCTTTGTTGCTAGAACAAACTTTTTTTCGGAAATTTTTTTTGTTGCTCAAACAATAAATATTGTTCTAGCAACAAAAAAAATTGTTTCGGAACAAAAAAACAGTTATTGGGCCTTTTGTGATGATTTAACTGGCAGTCACACGTGTGACTTGTAACATTTGTGCTTTCACACAGCACATCGTGCTTGCCGGCTGCTATCGCTTAGTATTCATGATCCTGTACTAGGCCACTAGGGCCCCGGTCCATTGTTTCGCACAGGGCCCCCGAATTTGCTGGTACGGCCCTTCTCATCATCTTCAACCTCCCGCCATTTTTTCCCCCAACCCGAGCTCTCTGTTCCTCGCCGATTTCGTCGCCCTCAAGCGCTCTTGGTTCGATTGCTTGCTCACACACCACCAACAGTTACCCATCAATCACTTTGAGCAGTAAGAAACCAAAGGAAAGCACCGCAGCCGCTAGTTCGCCGTCATCTTTTTCCTCTGTCCGCCACCGTGCAGCGAAGCTGGGTCGTCGGTGAGATCTCAGTTCCTGACGTTTTGGGTAGTGTTTTGGTGGTCTAGGAGTGTGGTTAGGAGTCGTAGATGGGGTACGTGCTGGTCGCCGTGTTGTTTCCCGGCCGGAGTGGTCGGAACGCGCGCGCGCCGCCGTAGCCAGGCACGGCCGCCGGGGTCGCCGCGGGGCTCTGTGCTCCAGCGGTCCCGAGGCCCAGGTAAGGGCTGGGATAGGTTCAGGGAGTGGCATAGGTGCTCCTCGGCCTTGAAGTTTTGGCCAGGAAGGTGCTGGCGCGGCCGTCCGACGTCCCGCCGAGCTCTGGCTCGTCGGGGGCCATGGCGTCCCTGCTGCCAGAAGAAGGAAGAGGGGTCTTGGGGGACCGAGTGGTAGAGCAGGTCGGGAAGAAGGCCGTGGGCCCGGGATTGACCACCGGTGTGCTCGTCGCCGGCGAGGCTGCAACCTGCCTGTGTTGTGCGTCTGCAGGGGAGGGTCTTCCGTGAGGGAGAAAAGAAGAAAGGAGTTAAGGAAAGAAGAGAAGAAAGTAAAGGGGGTTAAGTGAAAGAAAGCAAGGTTTAGGTGGAGAGAATGAGAAGTTGGAGGGGTTTTCTTGCAAAACTGCTTAGGATTTATTAGAATTTAGATTTCAATTCTGTTTTCTTCCAAAATTCCTTATAATTTGTAGAAATGTCTAAAAATAGTTAAACCAATTTTATTAGATTTGTTTTATTTTCTTTTATGCATTAAAAGTTTTAAACCCTAGGAAAAATAATAACAGTATTGAGTATTTATTTCTATACCTTTTATGTAAGGTATTTAAATAAGAACTTAATAATTATAAAAGGTATAAATTTTGAATAATTCTTTATTTAATCACAAATGCTTTATAATTCATAGGAATTAGGTTTTGAGTTAGAAATTAATTATGAAACCTTGTTGTTTAATAAAACAAAATGCTTAGGATAGGTTAGTAATTAAGAAAATTGTGGGTTTAGCTTTTGTGGGTAGAATAGTGTCGACTTACAACGTTATCTTGAGATAAGTTGTACAGTCTTCTTTTATCAAAAGTTTTGCATTCTAACACTGACCTGCATCCTACCATAGAACCTGAAGCACCTGAAGTGGAGTTTGTGGAATATCTGAAGACCCCCCAGGAGACCGAGGAAATTCTTGAGCTTGTTCCTGTTGTTGAAGGGATTCCTAAAGATACTAACTTAGCAGGGACCCAAGGCAAGCCCCGGTGCATTTATACCTATGCTTTTACAATTATTATGCAA
This sequence comes from Panicum virgatum, assembly GCF_016808335.1. Classification (NCBI taxonomy): domain Eukaryota; kingdom Viridiplantae; phylum Streptophyta; class Magnoliopsida; order Poales; family Poaceae; genus Panicum; species Panicum virgatum. The sequence goes on along the minus strand of NC_053152.1, from coordinate 27,578,713 downwards.
TCATCAAAACAAGTTTATTTCCTGATTGTGCATTAGATCTAGGAGTTGATTGCAACCCAGTTCTCTTATGCATAATCCATCCTTGTTCAGTAGGACATCTTTGCCACCTTCTCAAACTTAATTAGTAATGTCCTATGCTTAGCAATGCTTAGTTATTACTTTGTAGTAAGCTTGTTCTTTAGTTACCTAAGGTTAATCTGGTTCTCACTTTAATCAAGGAAATGGCTTGTTTTTAAAGTTGTGGGCAGAAGCTAGTGATGTAGTTTTGTCCATTGGAATTATTTTGTTAAGGACTGTTTCATTGTCTTAACCTTTGATCAAGTGATACTACCTGGTTGCTTACTGCCATTGGGAACCAGCAAGCCCAGTAGATTAGTTGGCTCTTGGATTGGAAATGATTTATACCCATACTTGACGAGCAGGAGAAAGGCAGGGGCGTAGCCTGAAACTCACATTGGAGACCAGGGCAGACCTGGGGTCCCATGTGGGGGTGCGCCTCAGGGTTCGAGTAAATTCATTTCTGGTCCTTGGGTACAACTGATTGAAATGTTGTTACGTATAGCCTCGAAACTGTACATAACTGGTGATTAGGTATCTCCTACGGGATGTAAATCGGTCTGGATCGCCGCAATTCTCGGTTTTGAATGCACTTGATTATCGCTTGGGCATCGTAGTTAAGAAAAGTATTTAAGATGTTTTCCTTGGAATTTATACTACTGGATTCTTAGTGCTTCTTGTTATGAAAAATAATGTTTTACCACTTAGATGTTAAGTAATTATTAAATTACAGTTAAAATCACAAAACAAGGACTCACTATTAGTAAGCTTTATGCAAAATTGTCGAGTCAACCAGTCCACTAAAGGCCCTCATACTCCTTGGAATTTTATTTTGGTTAGTCGGGTCAGTCTTGCTAAGTACCTTCGTACTCAAGGTTTTAGTTTTGTGGTTTTTCAGAAATGCAACAGCCGTCTGCTGAAGAAGAAAACCCGAAGAGCTAAGTATTTGAAAGGTCTCCAAATACTTAGTATGAGCCTTAGATGTTATGTTTAATTACCGCTTACTGGCTTGTTTGTTTTAAACTCCTAGTCTGGTGTAACCTGCACTTAAGTTTGTTTCAAACTACCGGCTTGTAATAGTCCGTACCTTTCCGTATTTATGTAAAAATGTATGGGTTGTTGATGCTCTCCTTTCGTGGAAACGATCCAGATGTACGGTTAAGATCCAAGTTGTACGTGGATGATTCGGGTCGTCCCAAGCACACTCGACGGACTACCGGATTTAAGCTGATTTAAGTGCGTTTATAAGAAATTACTACTGTGGCAATGATTTGGCGCACTAAAGATAGTTTAAGTCGGGCGGTTCCGCCACAATCTTCCTGAGGAAATGATTTGGCGCACTAAAGATAGTTTAAGTCGGGCGGTTCCGCCACAATCTTCCTGAGGAAGGCTCTCATCCTCGAGGGGCTACTGTTGGGGACGCCACCTTTGGATGATGATCGAAGTGCCATATCGCCAAAGCTGGAGGATGAGCGATGGCGGCGTCAAGGCCACAGGGCTTCAGGGCCTAGATTAGGAGGAGCTTTCGTCCGTCCTGAAGGACTACATCGACAAAGCCGGAGGACTGTCTAGAGCGGCGCCAAGGCTGAGAGGCTACAGGTCATAGACAAAGGGGATCCTTCGTCCATCACACGAAGGCCGACCGAAGGATATGAGCCACCCCTCAGACAGCTTGGGTGGGGTACCGAAGGTCAGAGCCCAAGCGTATCCTAAAGGGTGAGCGAAGGCTAAGAGTGCCGAGCTGTAAAGGTAGACCCGAAAGGAAATTACCATGTACTCTTAGGATATTCGAGAAATATACTATTTGAGGGGGGAGCGTTAAAAATATGTAATTGCCAAAAGGTTGGTTGAACCAATCCCTCCCTATAAATACCCTTGTAACTAGAGTTGATCGGACAGTTAATACGAAGCTAAGGCATTTTTAGTTCCAGCTCCGAAGGAGTTCGTGTGTTTCTCTTTTGGTTTGTGGTTTTTCTCCAAGGTTGTGGTTTGTGTTTTTTCTTAGGGCTGTTGCGGTGTTTCCTCGCTCCAAAGGATACTATCGACCAACACATACATATAGTTACAAATATTTATGTCACCAGCACAAAATATATATACAATTACAAATATTCATTACAAGTGGAGCACCTAGATTGTGAACAGGAGAGGTGTGAGGCAAACATATATTAAACCTCTTTTCTGAATTAATATGACAACACCGGCAGTTCTAGTGTACCTTGCCCCCTGAATAATACATTCTGAAACTTGTTGGAAATTTGTGATCTCAGAATAACAACCTAGATTTGCATGGCAAATAATTTCCACAAATTAGAGATAAATACCAAATAAGTCATGTACCCAACAAATTTGCAAAATTAGTTATAAAATATTCGATCTCAGATGCCATAAGGGGAGCATTTCCTTATAGGAAGGATGATAGGAAACTAAGTGTTAAGGAGTTTATGAACTCCATTGAGGAAAGTTATAAAGTTAATTATTCCAACTTTCTCATAAATAAGCTATCTACCTCACATTATGATGGGCACAATGGACTAAGTATACATATTTAGAGCACATACAATATGGATGCTGAGTTGAAAGCATTTGATAGGTCCATCTCTGATGATCTGCTAGTGCAATATCTTATGGCTTCTCTACCAGAGAATTATAATAAGCGTGCTCAAAATGTGCATACTCCAGTAAAATATAAGTTCTGTGAGTCACTTCATTAAGTGCAAAAGAAATATAATAAAGTTGTCTCATAAGCTCTTTTAAGTTAAAGTTTCCCCTAAATTTTGGTGGATTAATTGAGATTTCCTAGTAGGTCATTAAGTCTAACCCATAAGATAAGGGGAGCAAAGTCTATTGATGATGATGAAGACGAAGATGTTAAATTCTTCGCATTAGTTATATCTATTCAGCCATATTTGTTTCAGTGATAAATGATTTTGAATATTTTTTGTTAAATGTTGAGATAATACATCATCATTGTTGATTTTGCTATCTTGTCAAGAAATTATTTTATATATTTCTTGCATATTGTGTAATGTTTCAATAAGTTGTTGATGAGACCTTGTCGAAATTATGATATTATTAGTTAAATCACATTTCGAAGGGGAGAATTGGAATGTCTCATCAAGTATAAGAGATACTCCAGTCATTAGATGTAAGACAATAAAGAGCTATAACTTATCACCATATTTTATTTGCCCATAAAGATTGAGATTCAAAAGGCTGAATTAGAATATCGGCTTATGTAAAGAGTGAATATGATGGAAAATGCTCTAAAAACCATTGTGACAAGAGAATTACTCCATAATTATCAATCGTCTCAAATAAAGTTAAGTGTGACTTTACTCGTTATTCTTGCCATCGCTGATTAACGGATACATGTTCACAAAATTTTGTTGCTCTAGTTCATTTTAGCCATGGCTATTTGACTAGTTCAATGAAGCTCGAGACTTTTGAAGTATGGCTTATATTTATCATTTCTGGCCATCACTGTTTGGTAAATATTTGACCATAAACTTTGCTGTTCTTATTCATTTCTAGCCATCGCTGGTGTGGGCTTCATCAGTAAAGAAAGTTGATCAATGGTATACTAAAGATAAAGAACTTATGTCATGACGAGCCACCATTTATGGTTATCCTAATAAGTCTGAAGGGTACCATTCCTACCGCTATAGTTGTCTCAACTGTTGTGTTCCTAAAGGAATGCAAAGATTAGTTGTTTCAACTGTTGTGTTCTTAAAAGAATGCCAGAGATTAGTGGGAGTTAGTGGGAGCTCACAAAAGGAGGAAGAGATGATTTGAAGAGATGTGGTCTTAGTTTCCCGCATCGATGATTTGAGTAAGAGATTCTCATAATGTTTAATTCATGCCATCAGTTAAGTAAACCTCCATATCAAACTACCATATATTTGTTGAGGATTCTCATAAGTTGATTAATCCCAATATGAAGATGTGGTATATATAATAATGTTTGATGTTGACATAAAAGAAAGAACCTCATTCGTTTTGAAGGTCACTATAAAAGAGGCCATAAATTGAGTCTATGAGTTTTAGTATATATTTCTAATAGAATCAAATAAGTATTTTCGCCATGAGTGTGATTCCGAAAGAGAATTAAAATGCTAAGCTTATAGTTTACCATGATTCTAAATGTTCATGGACAAAGGTATGTACTGAGATTAAGGTGGAAAACTTACTATCCTAATACTTAAGTGGATGATGCTCTACTAAGTAAAGTGGCGATTAGAATATGCCACCAAGATTGAGAGCGTTTCTATCATTCAATTAGATTTAAATTAATCTTGGTGAAAGCCTCTTATGCTTTGGGCACTAATGTACACTAAGATTGGACTAAAGAAGTATTAGGATTACCACTAGAGACGTAAACTGTCTAAAGTGGTAAATGTGAATAATGTTAAGATACGCTGTTCTATTTTGCTCTCATCCTCGAGAGGCTACTGTTGGGGACGTCACCTTTGGAGAAGTGCCATATCGCCAAAGCTGGAGGATGAGCGATGGCGGCGTCAAGGCCACAGGGCTTCAGGGCCTAGATTAGGAGGAGCTTTCGTCCGTCCTGAAGGACTACATCGACAAAGCCAGAGGACTGTCTAGAGCGGCGCCAAGGCTGCTCAGGCTACAGGTCATAGACAAAGGGGATCCTTCGTCCATCACACGAAGGCCGACCGAAGGATATGAGCCACCCCTCAGACAGCTTGGGTGGGGTACCGAAGGTCAGAGCCCAAGCGTATCCTAAAGGGTTAGCGAAGGCTAAGAGTGCCGAGCTGTAAAGGTAGACCCGAAAGGAAATTACCATGTACTCTTAGAATATTCGAGAAATGTACTATTTGAGGGGGGAGGGTTAAAAATATGTAATTGCCAAAAAGGTGGTTGAACCAACCCCTCCCTATAAATACCCTTGTAACTAGAGTTGATCGGACAGTTAATACGAAGCTAATGCATTTTTAGTTCCAGCTCCGAAGGGGTTCATGTGTTTCTCTTTTGGTTTGTGGTTTTTCTCCAAGGTTGTGGTTTGTGTTTTTTCTCAGGGCTGCTGCGGTGCTTCCTCGCTCCAAAGGATACTATCGACCAACACATACATATAGTTACAAATATTTGTCACCAGCACAAAGTATATATACAATTACAAATATTCATTACAAGTGGAGCACCTAATAAGTCATGTACCGTGATTGGCAGGTACACCTAATGCTTCCATCTATAAGTCAGCCCCAGTCCCACAGTGCTATATATAAATATGAGGTAGAGGCCTAACCCTAATTAGTTAATCTCGCAATTAGCAAAACATCAATCAATTAGGACACTGGAGGGGCTGAAAGCGCGACTTCCTCATCTACTTCGTGGCAGGCACCGATGGGAGTCGCTGCTCATCATCGACATCAAGATCTTCATTAACAGAGAAAGATCTAAGTCTCTCTAATTGGTGAAAATCAAATCTACATCAGCTACTGCTACGACTACGGAGGCAATAATGGGATCTAAAGGCTATGGTCAGTTTAATCTAAGATTTCCGCATTAAGTTGATGATTAGTAATCATGATTAGACTAAGCTAAGATTCTGGTCATGAATACTTAAATCTAACAAAACTATCAATACCAATTTCTAAACAGAGTAAAATTTTCAGCTAAAATTTTAGTTTGATCCGTCTTGCTATTGACAGATGGACCTTAATCCATCCCGTATGCAAGTCGGACTAGCCTTTCATCAATCAAAATCCTAATTAGAACTGGACAAATCAATCAGAATCATAATAGAAACCCAGACAAATTAATTGGAATCCCAATCAAATCCCAAACAATCAATGCCTTACATGATCACAACACGATATGTACACGGAGTGAACGAGCACAAACTTGATGGTATTACTTTGTTGTTAATATTATATAAATCTATTATATTACCCGTAATAATACATGAGCACTACGCTATTATAACAAAGAAGAAAAGACACGTAAAAACTTTTCAATTAAGGTAATTCTATGCATCTCTGATACTGCCCCAGAAGATCTGTCGATTGAATAATGGAAGTCACAAGCAATCCGGTATCATTAGTCAGAATTTCACTTCTCAAGGTTCATCGACCACGTTTTCAGTTCGACCTTTTCCGTAGTTCCACAAGTCATGTAGGTCACCTCTTACCCAACCAAGGATAACAATAAGCCCTGGTACATGAAACGATAAAGCATCAATCACAATAACTGCAGTCCGGAGAGTGAACGAGACCATGATGATGACAAAATCCAGGGAACAGTGACCATACTTACCTAATGTACATGGAACCAGGTACAGCAACGCAGGTTGGCCGTGCCCGTCCATTAGGAAAAGCGCAAGATAGGTAAGGAAAAGGCCTGCGTGGAGAAGCAATTTGTCATAAATGGTACTGATATCTCACTTCACGTGTTTGCAACAAATAACTTCTCTAGTATATACAATAACACATTTCAGATCCCATTGCAGCAACAATAACATTATTAACACATTTCAGATCCCATTGCAGCAACGAATGACATTTTTATGCTGCTAGGTAAAAAGGCAGAAATTGTCCTGAACCAAAGGGCACTTAAGGCGATACAAATAAAACCCAACAAGGAACATCTAATGACAGTGACTCACCACTAGTTTCGGATCTTATGTTCTCCAATAGATTATTGAAGACTCACGATGGTTTACAATTGGGATACGGCTAATATTGCTGTGACTGTGAATCTAGATGGTACTCCATTAGAGCTCGAGGGGATGGTTTAATTTAAATACCAATTACTGTGAAAAGGCTACAAAAAATTGCCTCGACTAGTCCTAAAATGTTCCTTCTGAAACTTGTGGACATTAATTGAAATCCATTCTTTTATTAGGACCTGACTAATCCATTTTCATACAAATAATAAGAACATTTTGCTAATAATTATCTCAAAACTCAAAAAATGATAAAAGTAATCAAGCACATACCAACAGCATATCCCACAGTCAGCCACAGAAAGTATCCATTTAAGATACCCTTTTTGCTTACCCTGTCAAATCTGTTAAGGATATATTGAAGTATGAGTTATAAATGTTGAGAATAAGAATAATATAGTTGCAAACCAAACCTCAGGACTTAAGAAATCAAACGCCCACATAAGGCTGGACGAAAAACTCGCGGCTCGCTAGCTCGCTTGAATCGGCTCATTAGTGACTCGGCTTGGCTTGGCTCATTGAAAAATATTAACAAGCCGAGCCAAGGTTTTAGCTCGGTGTTTTAACTTTTAACAAGCCAGCTCGAGCCGGCTCGCGAGCCGCTCACGAGCAGAAACGACCCAAGGCCCCAAAACAAAGCCAATCCAGCGGCCCAGCCTGAAACCATAGCTTCCTCACTCACAGCCCCCTCTCCCTTCCCCTGCGCGGCTGAATCCCACGATTCCCCAACTCCCCTCGTCACCCATCGCCTCGCCTGTCCCTAGCGTGTCAGCCCCATAGCCCCGCGCCCCTGCCGCGCCATGCCTCCAGCTTTCCGCGGCACCACTTCCACTCGTCAGCGCCTAGGCAGGTAGTGCCACAGCCCTCGTGGCCTCGCCCCTTGTCACCGCCAGTCCCATGTAGGTGCGCAGCCGCGCCCCTCACAAAGACCTCCGACCGTTCGATGGCCAAGGGCTCCAAATCCACCAGACCCGCGAGCAGAGGCCATGAATAGTGGCCGTCGTCCACCCTGGGTTGTGGCCATGAAGAGCGGCGGCCCACATGCCTTCCGCCCTCCCATCCGTCAATCGCCAGCCCTGGCCGGCCAGCTAGGCGGGAGGCAGCGGAATGGCCTCACAGCCCCATGTTAGGCCCTGTCCACTCGACGGCCTGGATCCTGCTGCCCCCGAGCTCCCCTCCCTGCGGGCTACGGCCATGGAGAGAGGTAGAGCAAGAAGACCAAGGATGTCATGAGCTGGCTCACTTGCTAAATGAGCCAGCTCAAGCTGATAAATAAGCCGAGCCGAGCCCGACTTCTAGCTCGTTACAATAACGAGCCAGCTCGAGCTGAACTGAACCGAGCCAAGCAGGCTCGATACCTACATGTGCCAAGGTATAGACTACTATAGTAGTATTCCCCACATTGTCTATGCTAAAACTGGGAGAAAAATCTATATATAGAAATAAAATAAAATAAAAATCCAGAACAATAGCAGGGACAACATCTAAATCCAGCGCAATGCAGTTTCGAATTTTATAGAATATTTTAATAATTATTGATTTAGAGCATACTCTCTTTACAGAATTCTACAAATCATTGCCCATAACATTCTTAGAACACATCTAACTAGAACTACGTCAGTGAGAATTTCATTATCAAACTTGGTCATTCTTAGAACACAAACTCTAGAATAAGTATCTTAGTGATATTATCAAACTTCACTAAGGGAGAGAAGAAGAAAGCCAAGTTTACATGCATTGTACTCCTTTTGCTACATTGAAAAACAATTGAGTTTACTATGATAATTTGTAGGCATTTACCTAGTAATCAAATTGATTCAATCATGAATAAATTGATTACACCAACTATTAACCGTGAATGGGGGGTACTTCAACAGGCAAATTTAATTTGATTGGCTGGCAATGGTTTCCTCAACTGATCACCAATACATTTAGCAAGAAAGGAAGCCGGGTATGTTACTTCATAATCAAAGTCTGGTTGTAGCTTGATTAGAATATGTGTAGTCTTTAGAGGAACTAGTGGATCACAAGAAAGACAATAAAGTATATCACAACATCACATACCTATAGCTGAATGCAACAAGCAATCCAGGAAAAATAATATCACCAAAGCCTATCATATCGTAACCACCCCATGGATCAAAGAAGCGAGGTATCCTTAGGAGCATCGGAATTGATTCCCCTGTGTTATCACCACGGGCAACCTGAGTAATTTTAAAAGAAACCATAAATAAAATGAGAATAATCAACACAAGAGGTACAAGGAATAACAAATATGGCTGGTTCACTAGTACAGGTATTACTAGGTTGGTAATTCAATGAATGGATATGCGATAAATCACACAGTCGTATTTTCCACACATTTAATAACTGCAGCTGAAAGCATGCACATTACAAGTTTATGCGGATAATCAGAAAATATATTTTATTGTATCAAGTGCATATTCTAGCTCCAAAGTTAACTCTTACTATCTCGTAATAGTACATGTTCTGAGCTGAAGGCAGCAAGCAATTACTATCTTGACAAAATAATTTCTATCAAGAACTTGGGAATTGATCTTAAAACAGGTGCAGCAGTCCATTCTGTTCTGCAACTACAAATAAGTCCTAAGACGCATCGATCAACCCATAGAGCTTAGAACTCCCCTGATCTAGGATACCCACTGTTGTAACTCATCCTCACCCTCACTGCAGGAGACCCCAACCTGTCTAAGCATCGGTCAACCCCTTCAAAGTGTGCCATTGTGCACTGCACTGTATTAGATCGACTACAGAATTTTTGACAGTACATTTTGAGCTTAGGTCGTAACCATGTCATGAAACATGTGACAATCACATTTTCTTATTATATGTTAGTTCAAATGATATATTACAAAGTAAGTGGTCTCAAAGATGACGTTTTCATCAGTGATAGTCAAACTATAAAAATGAATGAATACAGGCACTGTAGGGAAACATCTGTTTTGGAGCAGTGATTAAAAAGATCAAGCCTTCCCCATGTCATCATCAATACACTTACTGCAATCATGACGCTTTCATGGAATAAAAGAGGTGAAATGAAAACCCAAAAAATGTCGTACACAAATGCAGCACTAAGAAGTGCTGATGCAACCTGCTAAAATATAGTGTTAGATATTTCTGATGGAGATAAAATCAGTAAAATTATTACTCGATAACAATCAGCAAACTGCTGCTAGTAAACATGCCAATACCCTGATATTTGGTAAGCGTGCCATCTGAAGTACAGTTATCATCAAACATATACCCTGGGAGAAATAAACAGAAAACATGGTCAATAGCATATACTTGTCTTCGCAGATGTCAAAGAACTAAAGGTCCAAGAATTCAAATGTCAAATAGCAATAAATTTAACATACAAGGTAAAAAAAATTATTAAAATGGTCCAACCATGAACTTAAACACAAACGAGTTTCTCCTCTTTAGACATACAATCCAATAGTTCAAACAACAAGCTCCTGAATTTTCGCATATGCATGACATCCAGCTTTGAAACTTTGGGACCTCATACCGATTCAAACAGTGTGAAAAAAAAGATGATACTGAAACATTTTGCTTTCCATATCCATCACTAATTTAACGATGATATGGGGATTTCTTAGTCATAGAGGATAATCCACCAATTGTCGTATTAGGAAAAATCGCCTCCATGGTCGACCTTCTAGGCATGAACTCAAACTGGTTTTGGGTCACACTTGTCACTCTTCTTAGGCAGTGCTCGATAACCCTCTCCCATAGCTTCATCATATGGCTCATCAGTTTAATCCCACGGTACTTAGTACAACTCTGAACATCTCCCTTGTTTTTTAAGATCGGTACTAATATATTTCTTCTCCATTCTTCAGGCATCTTGTTTGACCGAAAAATAAGATTAAAAAGCTTAGTTAACCATACTATCGCTCTGTCACCTAGACATCTCCACACCTCAATGGGGATACCACATCGCTTTACCGCCCTTCATCCTCTTCAAAGCCTCCCCGATCTCTGCCTTCTGAAATCTCCTCACAAAATGTCTGTTGGTATCGTCAAAAGAGTCATCTAGCTCAAAGGTAGTGCCCTCATTCTCCCCATTAAACAGCTTGTCGAAATACTCTTGCCATCTGCCCTTGATCTCGTCATCCTTCACTAGAAGTCGATCCGTCCCATCCTTGATGCATTTGATTTGGTTGATGTCCCGTGTCTTCTGCTCGCGGATCCTAGCTATCCTATAAATATCCTTCTCCCCCCTTCCTTTGTGCCTAGTTGTTGATACAGGTCATCGTACGCCTTACCCTTTGCTACACTCAAAGCTCGCTTTGCAGCCCTTTTCGCTAATTTATAGCCCTCGATGTTGACTGCACTCTTGTCAAGGTAGAGGCGCTTGAAACATTGCTTCTTCTCCTTAATAGCCCTTTGCACCTCGTCATTCCACCACCAGGTGTCTTTCTCTTCTTGTTTGTCTCCCCTACTCACGCCAAGCACCTCTGAGGCCACCTTCCGGACACATGTTGCCATCTTTAGCCACATGTCGTCAGTATCTTCTCCTTCTTCCCAAGACCCCTCACCTAGCATCCTCTCCTTAAACGTTTGCGTCGCTTCCCCTCTAAGCTTCCACCACTTCGTTTTCATAATCTTGGCACGTTTGTCCCGGTGGACACGTACCAAAAAACGAAAGTCCGCCACCACAAGTTTGTGTTGAGGAACAACACACTCCACAGGTATCACCATACTATCTAAGCAAGAGCAGGGGTAAATAGGAAGTTAGAGCTATGGAGACGCACGTAGTCAAAAGGGTTCAGACTTAGTAGGACCAAGACCGAGTACATGATGTGCGATTTTAGCGCATCTAGGCATGAGGATGGTGACATTAGTCTCTATGGGCAAGTGGTGGCCCATAAGGATAATTTTCGGTATTTAGGTTCGATGCTACAAAAGAATGGCGACATTGATGAAAATGTTAGGCATAGAATCTCAGCTGGCTGGTTGAAATGGCGTCAAACTTCTGGTGTCCTCTGTGACAGGAGGGTGCCACAAAAGCTAAAAGTTAAATTCTATAGGACAGCGATTCGCCCGGCGATGTTATACAGTGCTGAATGTTGGCCTACAAAAAGGCGACATATCCAGCAACTGAGTGTAGCAGAGATGCAGATGTTACGGTGGTTTTGCGGGCACACAAGGGATAGAGTCCGGAACGAAGCTATTCGGGAAAGGGTAGGGGTGGCACCAATTGAGGAGAAACTTACTCAACATCGGTTGAGATGGTTTGGACATGTCCAACGGAGGCCTCCGGAGGTGCCGGTGCGTAGTGGGGTGCTAAAGCATGTTGATAAGGTAAAAAGGGGTGGAGGTAGACCTAAACTGACTTGGAACGAGTCGGTTGAGAGAGACCTTAAAGATTGAGATATCTCTGATGAGTTAGCTTTGGATAGGAGCGCTTGGAGACTAACTTTCAACGTGCCTGAACTATGACTTTGTGTCTTTTAAGTTTCATCTCTAGCCTACCCCGACTCGCTTGGGACAAAAGACTATGTTGTTGTTGTTGTTGTAGAGGATAATCCACCAAAGGTATGGCACTAGCCTTGTGAAGCTTGCTACATTTCCCTTCAGCTGTAATACAAAATTTGATTTCAATGCATGAGTTTTATTCCATGCGAATCCAATTTGATAAGCGCTCGCTACCTATATTACTGGCGATCGATTCAACTGACTGCCCCTCCACTGGTCCACGTGCGTGATGAGCCTCACTAATATTCATTCCATTTTCCTTTCCGTGTGCCTCCGCCTCACATGACTGGCCGACTGGAACGCCACCACCGGGGAGGCAGCTCGAGCTCTGCCTGACACGCGCGGCTATCGGAGACAGCTCGAGCTCGGTGATGATCATTGGTGTGTGGCCCAGCGTTTTTTATCCTTTTGGATTTTTGTTATAAAACAAAGTTGTTCAAAGTCGGTGAACAACTTTGTTGAACATATTAGTAAGTATAAAAGTTGTGATGAAAAATTATCTCACAAGAAATCGTAAGTATAAGTTGTGACCTACCGTTGTCTTCAATTTTCTGGTTGTGGGAGTAACAACATTCTCATTTGAATTTGTGATGAAAAATTATCTCACGAGAAATCATAAGTATAAATTGTGCATAAAAGTTGTTTGCAAAAATTTCTTTAGCAACATTTTTGCTTAAAAGATTGTATGAAAAAGTTTGTACGTCAAACTTGTATATTTAAGTAGTGGAAAATAAAACTTTCTTAAAAAGGAAAATATGAGGTTGTCTAAGATCGATCGCAGGGAATCCTGCTGGCGCGCGCTCGCCAATTAGAAATTCCCTGTATTCCATTGCAAAATGTACATGAAGTCGTCTAGTGGACCATATATGCAAGAAAGCTATAAACTTCATATGCTATAAGTTTAATGATCAACATGCCTAAGCAACCAGCAGACTGTAACTGATCCATATTCATTCACGTTAGAACAGAAACGCCATGCTTAGGTTTTTGCACATGGTAGTTTCAGATAGTAGGTGTTACTAACCTTGGAGGATTGAGAAGATGAATACAAATCTGATTAGATGGCCAATCTTTATATAGAACCATATAGGAATATAAAGAGTCATCTGAATATGGAGACACATAGGAATATAAAGAGCCTTAACCCCCCCCCCCCCCCCCCCCTCTTCAAACTTAAGGTGGAAGTGGAGGATCTGAAGCATTGAGTTTGAGTAAGTGAAACCGATGCTGCTCTCGAGTTTGTGCTTTACTAAAGAAATCTGGTAACTGCAGCTCAGAGGGCACATACTGTAGAGCAATGGTTTTCTGATGACAATTAGACCAAGTAAAGAAGGCATCAACTCCAATATGCTTTATAAGTTCATGCTTTACAAGATCATTGGCAATTTTTATGGCTCCTGTATTATCACAGAGAAGAGGTGTGGGGGCATCACAAGAAATACCAAAATCAGACAACAAACATCGACGCCATACAATCTCTAAAGTAGTAGCCAATGCTCAAAGTTCTGCCTCTGCACTAGACCGAGATACAATTGCCTGCTTTTTAGATTTCCATGCAAGAGGAGATGAGCCAAGAAAAATGCAATATCTTGTGATGGAACGACGATCCATTGGGTCACTCACCCAAGTGGAGTCTGAGTAAGCATGAAGCAGAAGCGGACTATCATGAGCATAGAACAAACACTGAGATGAGATCCCCATTAAGTATCTCAGCACACTAAGTAAATGTCCAAAATGAACGAAGGTAGGAGCACTCACAAACTGACTCAAAATATGGATAGCATAAGCAATATCGAGTCTAGTGACAGTATGATGAACAAGACTGCCAACAATATGCCGATAACGAGAGCAATCCTCAAGAGATGTACCATCAGTGGGACGAAGCTGCAGGCCTAGATCCATAGGCGCGGCAGCTGTCTGATTATCACTGATGCCTGAACGACCAATAAGATCCTCTATGTATTTAGACTGAGAGAGAAAGTATCCCTATGGAGGGTGTTGAACCTCAATCCCTAAGAAATAGCTCAGAGGACCCTGATCTGACATCTAAAATTGCTCACCGAGTTGCTTCTTTAAAGCAGAAATGTGTTCCGCATCATCACTCTTAATCAACATGCCATACATGTATAGAAGAAGCAAAGTATGGCCAGGTGGAGAGATGAATATATAAGGCAAGATCATGATCAATAGGTGTAAAGCCAGCATCCCTTATCACAGAGACAAAATGCTCAAACCAAGCACGAGGAGCTTGTTTAAGACCATACAAAGCACAGCAAAGACGATAGACATATCTTAAAGGAGCATAACACCTGGGGGTGGTTGCTTATAAACTCCCTCATGCAAGTCACCATGAAGAAAAGCATTCTTAATATTCATTTGAGAGATAGTCCATGAAGTGGCAGCCATTGCAGTCAAAGTCATAACAGTAGTTATATGAGCAACTGAAGCAAATGTCTCATCATAATCGCAGCCCCGAGTCTGCTGAAAACCTCTTGCAACAAGACGAGCTTTATATCTCTAGATGATGGCCGACGCACAAGAACCAAGGAGCTCCCGTGCAGCAACATACCAACCAACTAGCAGTGCAGAGAACAGAGCGCGAGTGCACACAGCACATAGATAACAGCAGTGCAGAGAATAAATCAAGTACTAGAGGGGAAATCCGCATGGCACTAATGCAGGATGGACAACAGGCAAACGAGCAGACCCGAGGACGAGTGATGGGCGGTGCAGTGCAGAACTGCGATAAGCGGGAGAGGGCCGAACGGATCCGCGACGGCCGAAGATTGGGGATGAGTCGGCGTGTTTGCTCTGCGACGGGCAGAGGACAACAGGGCACTGCGACGGGCGGGACGCCGATGCTCGATGCGGAAGGGGAGCCACGACAAGCGGCCGAAGAGAAGCCGCGACAGGCGGCCGAACGGTCTTCGGAGAACAGACGCGCCGAGCGGCGAATGGCCGCGACGACAGCGGACGGGGGACGGCGGCCGTGGGCAGAGGATGTCAAAAGCAGCCCAAGGTTGGGAAAAAAATTGGATCTTGGGTGGATTAATTAATTTAATCCTAACCCTAATCCTTGCTCTGATCCCATGTTACTAACCTTGGAGGATTGAGAAGATGAATACAAATGTGTAGATGACCACATCTTTATATAGAGCCATATAGGAATATAAAGAGTCATCTGAATATGGAGAGACTCATAAGAATATAAAGAGCCTTAACAGTAGGCACAAACCATGTTTGACATTTTAGGACCAGGGAATTTTGTAGAAAGATGCAGACCCATTCTTGTATATATTTATGGCGAAGTTCTTCGAATACCAAACATTTGTAAAACAATCACCTCATTGCACAATGTAAATTATACATGCAAATCCTACCAAATTGGCAATTCAAGAACTGGATTAGCATTGGACCTAGAAATGACAATATGTTAGTTACAAATCTGGTATTTAAGAAAAATAGGTTATTCTATTCCATTCTTCTATCATGTGATCTGAACTTTAGCTTGATGGTACATTGCAGTAGTTTCATATGCTACTGAAGAAAAGTATAGAAAGTTATATCCAATACTAGGGAGGAAAACATAGCAAGCGAGGGAGAGGGAAATGGAGAGGGCGAGGGGGTGAGAGGAAGAGGGAGGGGGAGGGGGAGGGGGAGGGGGAGGGAGGGGGAGGGAGAGGGAGGGAGGGAGGGAGTAAAAACAGAACAGAATTGGCAGTAAGTTTATCTTACGAGGATATCTTGGCCTATCCAAGCAAATGAAGCATGCCGATACACAGCCCAGAGAATTGCAAACACCACACAAAATGGTACAATTCCAACAGATATGGTTAAGACCTCCCCAAGAAAGGGAAGTTGTACAGTCTTTTGCCCACAATCCTTGAAAATCCTGTAAGATGAAAAACATATATGATATAAGGATATAAAAAGAGAAGAGCATTGACTGAATTTCTTTATCACAATTAGTTTATTTGGTACCTAGCTAGAAGTGTGACCAAGCAAACATGCATACCCTGCGAGAAACAATTCACCATAATGCTCTGGGTAAACTCCTCAATGAAAGTGAAAAAAATACATTTCAACATTCACTAACAAAAAGTAGAGCTACTTCTATGCCTGAAAGCAGGGAATACCTCAATACCACCAATGCAGAATAATACAACTAGGACCCAAACGAACCAAGATGACATGAAGTAGAACAGGAGGAGGAGGAAAACTGAAGCTATTATAATAAAAACAATAGCACCCCTGGCGCTGATCTCAAAGATCTCTTTATCTTCTCTATAGTTTGTTCCTGTGTTTGGTCCATCCTGTTTAATATTCAAAGGATAAATTTGTCAGAGAGCATATGACTACTGTTTAGCTACAATACTATATACAAACTTAAGACAAAAACTAAAGAAGCAGAATTTACAGGCAGAAAAGACATGATTGACAACAAGATGTTTTGTATTTTCACCAGCAAAAATGCAGGGGTTCAAAAAACAAAGAACACAATGATGATTCACAAAACTACAGTTGCTATAGAATATGTGAAGCACTTCACATCAAAACTCAAGTTATAACAAGGTCATAGGGCATTATGATGCCATTGTTCTGCGAAAAATTTACAGAAGATGAACAAGAGTTAACCATGACACTTAAGTGGTAGATCGCATGTCTCGTTTAACTCATTTCTCTTCCTAGACAAGATACATTGGCTAGCAGCACAGAAATGTGCCTTGCATGCAACCTACTCATACAAGTTCTGAGTTCCAGCTACTTCACCCAATATTGTATTAATGTTCCTATGATAGTAAGATTATAAATGTTGAGCGCCAGAAGCAAATCAGCATGGGTTTGTTCAAGTATGCACATAAAAATAAAAAACAACATGAAAGTCCATTCACTTTAGGTCAGCATAGGCAAGGCCCAAAAGTCCAAACCTTTCGGGTCAGCTGATTATAACGCTCATCAACCTGCTCGCATGCAACAAGTTCAGACCAGAGTGAAGCACAGACTATGGTTCCTAAAGCCATTATCCACAGGAAGCATGCTGAAAGGTCCACAATTGGTCGATTTGGTGAATATAACTGAACTTCCACTGCAGAAAAAGAAAATTGTCCATATTACTATGCATAAAATGATACGGCATAATTAACTCAAAAGGAACATATGACTTAGACTAGTCACCATCTCTACAGGACTAACAGCCAACACAAACAGTTGTCCTAATTGAAACACTCGCTGTTGAAAGTATTCACTGTTAGAGTATATTTGGTAGTACAGGATATATCATGGGGTCGGGGAGGCTTCTTGCCCCCAAGTCTTGCTGCTGTGTTTCTTTATTAATGCTCACATGTTGCAGTGAAGACCTGAAGATGGGTAGGTTTTTGTATTTGTGGTAATGGGCAGTCTGGCTACATTGTCTGTCTAATTTGATCGAAATTTTTTGTGCTCGTCATGTTTTTACTAGGAGATCATTACATTTTGAGGTATTGGGCTATTAGCCATTTATTATTCATAGTTGTAAAAGGAATGATCATGTTTAGTGTTATGGCAGCGGGCTGGGCCTGTATGGGCTGAGTAGAGCCCAAAAGGGAGGCCCGCGGTACTGTTCACGCGACTACAGTACGCGTGAATAGTACCCCCGTGGGTGATTAGGGTTTAGCTAGGGCGCCTAGTCTATAAAAGCGGCCTGAGTCCTAGGGTTAGAGTCATCGAAGAAGAATAGAACTAGCCTTAGGCGGCCTGTTCTTCGGCGATCTGGCTAGGTTTCCTGCTCGGCCGGGCGTTCCAATCCTCCTGATCTAGCCAATCCATAACATTTAGATATAGAATATAGATGTCAGGGGCTAGGGATGGATGGAGGTTTGTGGAAGGAACACGACGTAGATTGTATTCAAATGAAGTAGGAGGCCGTGGCCCTGGACCTCGCCGGCGCGCAGGAGCAATGGTTGAAGCTCACCGCGCACCAGGAAGGCAGGCGCCCTAGCCAAGTCTGAGATACAATCTTAGATGGGAAACTAATCGCAGGTCAAGGCTTATATTTGCCAAGCCTGGAAACAGACTCCGAAACAAACTAACTGAATCTTATCTAACCAAACCGACTAGGACTCTATCCTGACTTGTTGCGCCTCTTGTACTTGAGTCCGACCATGACAATAGATTATAGTCGTATCAACATTTTTTGAATAATTCTATGGTTCTACGGGATTTTAACTTTCCCGCATACTAAATTTACTGATTTGTCAGGAACAATCTAAAATTCACCTGACAATTTACTGATTACAATTTTTTTTGTTTTCAGGTAATATCAGACCTTTGGGACACATGGCTCGTACTAAGCAAACCTCTCGCAAGTCCACTGGAGGAAAGGCTCCTAGGAAGCAACTAGCCACCAAGGTTTGTAAATTTATTCTTGTGCCATTTTTTTGTTACTGTCTTCAACTATGCTGCCCAATGACTTTATTTATCATTGATATGACAGAAAACCAACTCTGGCTACTCTATTTTAGGGTGGAAAAGTTATCTGTTGTCTAATTATAGATATCTGACTTCATTGCGTTGGTTCTATTAGTTTTCTTTGTAAAATGGTTATTTACTAAGTGACTTTGTTTTTTGACAGGCTGCCTGTAAGTCTGCGCCCACAACTGGGGAAGTGAAGAAGCCTCACCGTTACCACCCTGGGATTGTTGCTCTTCGGTGTGTGAAATACTGAAATATTATTCGACTTACTATTATACTAACTGAAATGATTCTCTGCCAAATTGGCAAATTCTAAACTTATGCCTTATCAGTTCAGAGGAGACGACCGAGGGACGACGACCTGCAGCAGGCCACATTTGATGGGCCGATGCTTTGTTGTATCCCGAAGGCCCAGGCCCCAGTGACAACAACAGGATTGTTCCGTTGGACATCAAGGGATCTAACCTTCTGTGTTATGCCTTTGGTGTTACATGTGCAATCGGGTCTGGTGTTCTTCAACAGAAACCAGGGAAGCTACTTTGGATTTTTCTCTCTGTGTGAATCAGGATGGGGTCCTCCAAAATTTGAGAGAGCTCCACAAATCAAGTCATTAAAATTAGTTTGTGTCGTAGTCGAAAATAAGAAAATAAGCCGAGATGTAAAAGGCTTATTTTTTAGGTGTTTAATTGCTAAGGAGTTGTGTCGTCTTCTTAGCAGGGTGTGTTGCAGCTCGAGGACGAGCTACTCAAAAAGAGGGGAGTAATATCATGGGCAGTCGGAGGTCTTATGGGCTGGCTGGGCAGGCCCATTAGGGTTAGGTTTAGGGATCAGATTAGGTCTTACTTAGGGGTCAAGGAACCCTCTCTATATAAAGAGAGGAGATATGTCATTCAAGGCAAGAAAAAATATAAGAAATCAATCTAGTCCCAATCCTCAATTGTCTCCCAAGTATAGATCCAATCCTAGTCTAATTAGCCGTCGCCGTCCGGCTATCTTCCCGGCAGATGTTTACCCCGTTACGAACTAGGTTCATAACACTGTCAGTGTTTTGAACTTTGAATAGTCATAGTGTTCGTTCATGGTGCTAGGTTAGGTACTTCCGCAATCTTACTCTGTGTTACCGGGACACGCGCGTCCAAAAATTTTTGGCGCGTCGACGCGTATCCGCGCGTCGATTCGCGTCGGACGCAATGCGACGCGTATCCGCGCGTCGATTCGCGTCGGACGCAATGCGACGCGTACCAGACACGCCGCAGCCGTGTCTGGGCAGCTACGCTCGTCGTCCGCCCGTCCACCGTCCACCCGTCGTCCGCCGGGAGCTCTGCAGCTGCGCTCGCCGTTCGCCCGGCGCCCGCCGAGCCACAGCCGCCGACTGCCCGTGGCTGCGCCCGCGCAGGCGGATACGGCCGCCCGCCGTACGCCCGCTTGCTGCCGGGCCGCCACCCGAACCGAGCTGCCGTCGCCGCCTCGCCGGCCGTCCACGGTGTTGGAGACGGCAGCCGGGAGGAAACTAGCGGCTGCAGAGATGGAAGGGAGGAGGCGGGCGGCGGTGGAGACGAGGGAGGAGGCAGGCGGTGGCGATGGAAGCGACGAAGCGGTGGATACAGTGGATGGATGTGGTGGATAAGGTGAGGGACGGTGTAGATAAAGGTGGGATGGCATGGTGGGCTGGGCCTTTTGGGCCTTTTGTCTAACTTTCAGTCCAGTCCCTGCATATTGATTTGTAAAATTTAAAAATAAAAAAGATATTAGACGAATCCCAGACGAATCTCCGAATCCTGTTTTTTAGGATTTGCCGAATCGGACACCCGCACCCGAGTCGGATTCCGACACCCTCACCCGTGTCCATGTAACACAGATCTTACTATGTTTTAGAGTCCAATCGTTTGCTACCTAATTCATCTTATAATTGCTGGCTATCCACCTGATTGGTGTATATCTAGGCTTATCTGAATTCTGAACCTTGAATTGGTTCTATTTTATCAGCTCTGGTTGCATTATATTGTGCTGAGGTTTTTGAGTTTCTGCATGATGTGGCCTGCTGTGGTGTTAATGGACCAAGATCTTGTTGAGAGGCAGCTTGATGTGATCAAGGAATGTGGAAAGCTTTTCAGTGATTATGTCATGTAGACGTAGTTGACCAGTCACATGTGCATTCTGCTATATGTTGTCACGGCACCATGATCAACTCATTATCCATGTGATTATTTAGGCCTTGATTGTTCTACTATTGTTAGCTTAATGGCAGCCAATGGATAATGGGTAGATGTCTGATTATTTACCACAACTATGTAAGCTAAATATTTTCTCAAAAAAGTTGTATGAATTGCTTGTTACTGCATTTATGATTACAGACTAAAGATATTGCAAGGTGCTGAGCATTGTTCTGCACCTTATCATGCCCTTGATTTTTTGGACTACCCTGACCATGCTGATATTGATGAAACGATGGATATCAGGTCTCTCGGGTGCATTCTTCATGCAATCATGTAATGTAGTAATGAACTATACCACAGTATGCTACTGATAGAATTCCTTCGATTGGCAAGGAATAAAACAAAATTCCTAGCATATCAACATGGTATTAATTGAATAGAGTTAAGAGATTATGTGTAGAGTTAATTCACAAGCTAAACATGAATTTTAGGAGTAGAGATTCCTGAAAATGATTCTTATGCTTAACTTCTGTTAGTCAATGGACTTCATGAACTTTGAGAAGCATTTCTTGAAAAGCTAAACCATTTTTATTATGGGATACATAATGTATTTTCTCTTGTACAAGGAATTTGTTCCACCCATAGCAACACACGGGCATAAACCTATCTAACGCAAAAGAAAATTTCCTATGGCAAAAAACAAATCATCTGTCTAAATACAAAATAACAAAATACCACCACCACAATGATGTAAACAAAAAAAGGAATCATGATGCACTTTACAAGAGAAGGAAGGATAATAAATGAATAACTTACCACTTGCTCCATGATCTAGGAAGTCCTTCAACTTCTTCCCTGCTGACTGTGGTATCATGACAACAGGTATTGTCACGTTAATAGAAGTGTCATTCTCGCTGCAAACCATCTTGTAAAGCTCTAAAAACACGAGATGGATTACTTTCTGGAAAAGAAACCATGGACATTTGAAATATCTTACTATTGGACAAAGTTATACCTTCATCGTCATTGATAACTAGTAAACCAACTGCACCACCTGCCTGAGCAGTCTTTGCTTTAGCAGTGAAAGCACACTCCCCACGTGTTGCTAAAGCAACAGAATTTGTTAACTGCAGTGATAAGATTTAGCTTAGAGCATACTAATAGCATTATGCTGCAAACATGTCTACTGAAAATAAAATAACTTTGTTTGCAAGCCTATTATTAGTGGTGTCAAAGTGAAACCTTTGATGTCAAGTTGGAGCAACAGGCAAATGGATTTGCGAGGATAGCAAATGATTTTTGAGCTTCTTGCATATCTCTAGGCAAGCGGGCTCCAAATCTTGCACTTAAGCCAACAACAGTTGCACCTTCAGTCCCATTCACCCAATTTTTCACCTTAACCTGGAGATAAGCTGGAGAGTCAGAAACAGAATAGCGTATGGGTATTCGAGAGAGAAAAAAAATCAGGATCAATATCACCAAAAAAGAGATTGATGGACTAATGGTAGACTTGAGAGCATTGTAAACTTTTTATTGTTTCTAAAGGGAACTATAAGGTAGTAAAACTGTGTGTAAGATATTTCTATGGCATGTACCAAGTTTCTCATTATGAAATACCAACGGCTGAAACAAGTTCAAAACTGAAAAAGGCATGCCGATTGACAGATATATGAGCATTGGAGCCATCACACTGTTAGCCCAAGTAACAACTATCCAGTAAGGTCCATTTCACTTCACCACTGAATTCCTACAATATGGTCTACAAAGCATGGTTGCACTATTTGGGGCACTGTCCATAGCACAACTCGGTATTTCAGTTCTCAGTTGAGCTCACTAAATCCTAAGACAAACACTGACCAGATCTTACGCAGGTAGATTTATAAATCCGCCTCTACACGATGACACGATCAAACCACGACCCAGATCCCACATATACCGAACTACAACCTACAAGCCTTGGGCAAAACCATAACTAACCAGTGCTAGCAGAGACCCAATTAATCAGGAAGGCAGAGCAAATCGAGGAAGCACGGGCCGGGAGCAGGCCATTACCAGCTGGAACTTGTTGGAGCAGCCGGGCGTCCGCGGGGTCCCCGCGTCGTCGTCGCTGGAGGCGTCGTCCGCCGCGCCGCCGCCCGCGAGAAGTAGCACAAGAAGGAAGGTTGCGGCGGCGAAGGGGAGGCGCGACGCGCGGCAGGCGGTCGCCATGAGGACGGGGTGGAGTCGCCGCGTGGGGTCGAATGCGTCCGCCACACGGAGGGAGACACGGTGGAAGGAGGGTCGTCGGCGAAGGACTGGAGTGCAGCGAGGTTTGGGGAATTGCGGCAGAAGTGGTCTGACCGGTCTGATCAAATGTCTGACCGGTTTTTTTGGCAGGGGTCTCATAAGTCTAATCGGTGCGTCCGATCGGTTTGACCGGTTTTTAAAAGGAGTCCGAGTATAATTAGAATTTTTTGTACATCTAGATATGTAAAAAGATTGTTTGTGAAATAAGTCCACCCCGGCCGATTGAGACATCCAATCGATCAAAAACAAATACAACTTCTACTTTTTATTGTTTTTTATCTTTTCTCCAAATCCTAACTTTTCCAACCTCCATCTGCTGTTCTTCCTTCGTCTCCGCGATGTCTGAAGGCTGGCCTGCCGATTCTAAAACAACCCTGCGCGCACTTGCTCTGATGGGTCCCTCCCGGGCTAGCATTCTTCAATCGTCGCCGATTCATCCTGGTGACCGATCTGACTAGTCTGACCGCTCCACGCAGGAGGTGCTTGCTGGGCAAGCCACCTTCGAGCGTCCGACAAAGACCTGGCGCCCGAAGTTCGGAACCCGAAGGATGAACGTGCGGGCAACCCAGGTATGAAGGTGCCGAGCGATGACCCGAGGGCGAAGGTCGTCGCCCGATGGCCGGCCCGAGATGGAGGCCAAGATTGGCGAAGGACCGGCTCCGAAGGTCCTCGAGTGAAGGTGCACGCCCTGAAGAGCGGATACGGAGGTCCCGAGGAGCGGGTTCGAAGGCTAAGCGCGAAGAGAAAGGACAGACAGTCAGCGAAGGAAGTGGGAATCCGATGTGGGCCCACCGAGTGTGCCAGCTGTATCCCACTATCACTGTGACTGTCGTAAATGTACATAATTGCCCATGAAATATTCCGAGAATCTAGCAGTTAGGGGGCACTACGGGGAATCTAGGCCGACGGGTAGGCAAGCTGTTGGCTATAAATACTTCTGTAACTGTTGTTGATGGGACATTGAATACAACTGAGCGGTTACGCTTGCATTAATTTTTGTGCTCTTTCTCTTAGCACAATTTGCGAAGGAGGCTTCGACCTCTGGTCTTCGGGCTGTTGTGATACTCCTTCGCTCCGACGGGTATCCTCCACCATCAGTTTTGGCGTCCACCTGCGGTTCGTCCCAACACACCACATGGAGGCGAAGAAGAAGGCCAACGGTACCGCTTCAACGGAGCCTCCCGCCTCTACGGAGAACGCACGACCAACAATGCTGGCAACAGCGAAGATGCCTCGGTCGACCACGTCGCCGATGGGGAGCTCGAAGTCGAACTCCATGACTTGGGCATCTCATCCGAAGACATCCAAGCCATGAGAAGAATCGAAGCGCGCCTCGCGGAGAGGTCGCGCAACGCACGGTAGGCGGCCGCCCAGGCTGATTTGTCGGCCGCGCCGATGACCACAAGAGCGAAGGGGAAGCAAAGGGCACTCACCACCAAAGAGCGGGAGGAACAGCTCAGCAAGCTCAAGGAAGAGGAGCTTCGGTGTAATGCAATGCGCCAGCACATCCAAGAATGCATGGCAGTGCTACAATAAGAACAAGCCCGATTGCGGAGCTAGTTGCAGTGGTGCCACCCACTGTCCAACCCATCAGGTATCGGCCACAACCCATCATCGTCGATGAAGACCTGTACTCCGACGAAGAAGATGGCGAGTACAGACAGATGCAGCAGCAGCACCGGCAGAACCGCGGAGGCCCAGGCACCCCCCCTCTCTGTGGAGTTCGAAGAGCTCTAGTGGCCAACGCGATTCAACCCAGCAATCCTTTCGCAATATGACGGAGAGTCTGACCCGAGAGAGTTCCTTCTCAAGTACGAAGCCACCATCGAGGCAACCAGAGGGGGCCTCGCATGCAAAGCTAAAGCCCTCGTCCATTCCCTGAAGGAACTCGCATAGCACTGGTACTCCAACCTCCCGAATGGTCACATCCGCGCATGGGACCAATTGCAGGCGGAGTTGTTCGCCGCATTTTGGGCAGTGAAGCTCAACAAAGTCACATCCTGCGACTTCCACAACCTCAAGCAGGGGAGCTCCAACCTGCAAGAGTACCTCCATCGCCTCATGAGGCTTCGCGCGAGGGCGCCGGAGGTAGCCGAGCGAACCATCATTGACGCTGCAGTCGCGGGAATGAGCCTCGGCCCGTGCAGAGAGTACCTCGAGTGTCGCAAACCGAAGACCGTCGATAGACTCTTTGAGATCATGCAGGAATACTGCATATCAGATAAAGGCAAGCGGCGAAGACTCGAGGAGATGAATGAGCAGCGAGCCCGCAATAGAGATCGGCCGAAGCCGCATTAGGTAGCCCCAGCGAAGAACACAAAGGTCATGAACACTGCCTCCGACGAGCGCGCAACTTCCGGCCTCACCACAATAGTAGAAGAGGGAGGAGCGATCGAAGCAGCAACAACAACCGGGGTCGCGGCGACAACCTCAATCGAAGGCAGAAGATCCCATATTGCTGCATCAACGGCAAGGACAAGGGGTATTGAACAAGGGAATGCCCCCTCATCAAGGAAAAGAAGGAAGAGTACGACCGAACCAGCGCTCATCCTCCGAAGCCCGTCAATTACACCACTCATAACAACCAACCCTGAAGCCTGCTCTCCACTCAATGGCAGCCTTCACAGCAAGCCCATTGGACCTCGGCTTACCCCATGCTTTCCCCATCCTTCCCAGCTTTCCACTATACCCCTACCCAATCACACACACCCTAGCCTTACCAACACCTTCAGCACCCCAAATCCCACGAGCACAAACCCCCTTGGCATCGCAACATGCGTGGCCGCAAACACCCACAACACAAACACCCACCTACCTCCCCCACCATGGAAGCTAGAGCCCGGCCAAATCCTAGAACGAGCCAATGATCTTGCCGGAGGCATGGTCAATGTCATTAACGTCATCTCCAGTGGCTCCAACGAGCCAGTACACGAGACAAAGAGGCAGAGGAAAGAATACCTCCGCACAATCTCACACGTGTGCGAAGGCAAGCATTTTCACACCCCATGGTCCCACGTCCTAATCTCATTCACCGAAACCGACCTCAGACTCCAACACTACCCCTACAACGACCTCCTCGTCATCCGGGCCAACATCGGCAAAAACTCCGAGCACTTCGCCGAAAACGATGTGGGCCGCATCCTCGCTGACAATGGCAGTTCCGCTGACATTCTCACCTGGCAATGCTTCGTCAAGATGGGCTTGACCGAAAAGAATCTGCTCAAGTCTCAGTACCCTCTCATCGGCTTCGGTCGCAAGAAAATTGAGGCCATCGACAAAATTGAGTTGAACGTGACATTTGGCGAAGGCAATACTCAGAGGACGGAGGCCATAACCTTCAATGTGGTAGACATCAGGTACCCATACAACGCCATCTTCGGCCGCAACACCATCATCAAGTTTGGGGCTGTCATCCACTAGACCTACCTCTGTCATCAAGTTTGGAGCATTCCTGCGAGTGGACCCGAAGATCAAGCCACAAAAGCAGCGTCTCCGGATGATGTCCGAAGAATGAAAGCAAGCAGCGCAAGCCGAAGTGCAGAAACTACTCGACGTGGGGGTCATCCGCGAAGTGCAATTCTCAGAATGGCTGGCCAACATGGTCATGGTCCCGAATAAGAATGGCAAGTGGAGTGCATCGACTTCACAAATCTCAGCAAAGCTTGCCCGAAGGATGACTACCCCCTACCCCACATCGACACTCTAGTTGACATAGCGGCAGGCTCGGAGATGCTAAGCATGTTGGATTGCTTCTCATGTTATCACCAGATTTTCATGAAGAAATCTAACGAAGAGAAGACCAGTTTCACAACACCCTTCGGCACGTATTGCTATGTCAGAATGACGGAGGGGCTTCGTAGCGCGGGAAGCACCCTCAACAGAACTGTCAAGGCAGTTCTCTGAACTCAGCTGGACAGGAACATCTCAGCGTACATCGATGATGTCCTCATGCGAAGCAAAAAGCGCGAAGACCACATCCAAGAACTTCGCGAGACCTTCGCAAACCTCCGCCAGCATGGGCTAAAACTGATCCTGGATAAGTGCGGCTTCGGAGTAAGGCATGGAAAATTGTTGGGGTGCATGATCACCGAAAGGGGCATTGAGGCCAACCCCAAGAAAATCGAAGCCATTTGGAGAATGAAGCCTCCAACAATGAAGAGGGGGGGGGGGGGTCCAAAAGCTAACAGGCAGACTGACCTCGCTGAACAGATTCATTTCAAGGTCAGCTGAGAAGTGCCTCCCCTTCTTCAAGGTCCTAAAAGGTTCTGAAAATTTCCAATGGGGGGAAGAATAGGACAAGGCTTTCGAAGACCTAAAGCTATACTTGGAGAACTTGGCAGTGATGCCCAGCCCTTCGCCGAAGGCAGAGTTATTGTTATACATAGCGTCTTCAGGGTCTGTGGTGAGCGCAACACTGGTGGAAGAGAGAATGAGCGAAGGGACACTGAAGCAGTTCCCAATCTACTTCGTATCTCCGAAGCCCTTAGCGGATCGAAGTTATTATACTCGGAGATGGAGAAGATGGCATATGCAGTGGTGATGGCGGCAAGGAAGCTTCGACACTATTTTTAGAGGTTCAAGATCAGGGTCCCAACGTCCTACCCTCTTCAGGACATGTTTGAGTATAGGGAAGCCTCCGGCAGAATCGGAAAATGGGCAACCCAGTTGGCAGCATACACAATAGACTTCATCTCGCAAAGTGCCATCAAATCACAGGTCCTCGTAGACTTCATCACTGATTGGACACTAGCATCGCCTTCGCATGACCCACCAACAATCGAAGCCATATGGCAGCTTGAGTGTGTTGGTGCTTATTGCAAGCATGGCTTGGGGGCTTCGGCAGTGTTAACTGCGCCTTCGGGCACCCAGCTCAAGTACGTGGTTAGGCTCGACTTCGAAGGGTGCACCAACAACATTGCAGAATATGAGGGTCTGTTACTAGGCCTTCGCAAAGCACGAGCCCTCGGGTCGCGATAGCTATTTATCCGACTTGACTCGGAGCTCATCACGAATCACATCGGTAAATCCTACAGAGCGCTCAAACCAGAGCTCTCAAAATACTTGGCAGCAGTACAAAGCATGGAGAAATATTTTTTGGGCTTCAGCATCCGAAGCTTCCCCAGAGCACAGAACAAGCAAGCAGACATCCTTGCGAAGGCAGCAATAGAGAATCAACCATTGCCACCTGACGTATTCTTTGAAACATTGAGGCATGGCTCAGTTAACTGTGCTGAAGAGACAGCGAAGTTTGTCAATGCCATCACCAGCGAAGATTGGAGGGCCACTGTCATGGCTTACATTCGGGGGCACTTCGT
Source organism: Panicum virgatum (assembly GCF_016808335.1). Classification (NCBI taxonomy): domain Eukaryota; kingdom Viridiplantae; phylum Streptophyta; class Magnoliopsida; order Poales; family Poaceae; genus Panicum; species Panicum virgatum. The sequence goes on along the minus strand of NC_053152.1, from coordinate 27,550,262 downwards.
CCTGGAGGACGAAAAATAAGAGAAACAAATGTCCCTTCGGGCGCGCAACTACTCAATAATCAACAAAGAATTGTATCGAGGAGGTGTATGCGCACCGTTATTAAAATGTGTCTTGCGGGACGAAGGCAAGCAGCCGCTGCAAGAGATCCACGTCGGCATGTGCTCTTCACACATCGTCACAAGGGCCCTGGTCAGCAAACCTTTTCGCGAAGGCTTCTACTGACCTTCGGCGGTGGCGGACGCACACGAAGTCGTCCGCACATGCTCCAACTGTCAGAAGCACGCTCATTACAACAAATTTCCCACGAAAGAAGTCCACCTTATCCCTCTGGTGTGGCCCCTCGCTCGATGGGGCATCAAAATCGTTGGTCCCCTACCCACGGCTCCGGGGAATTACAAATACGCAGCAGTGGTGGTGGAATACTTTTTAAAATGGATCGAAGCCAAGGCGCTCCGAGACATCACGGCCGGAGCCCTGCAGAAGTATTTCTGGAAGAATATTGTGTGTCGCTTCGGCTTTCAGAAGGAGGTCACGGTGGACAATGGCAAACAATTTGATTGCACCACTTTCAGAGAATTCTACTACCAGCTAGGAACCAAGCTATGCTTCGCGACAGTTTACCACCCACAATCCAACGGAGCAGTCGAAAGAGCCAATGACATCATCTTCACGAGCATCAAGAAAAACATCACCGAACAACCGATGGGCAAGTGGGTGGACGAGCTGCTGAAGGTGATCTGGCCCCACAATACGACCGAATCTAAGGACACAAAATTCACTCCTTTCAAGCTCCTCTATAGCGAGGAGGCTATGACCCCGGAGGAACTTCGTCATGGGTCATATAAGACGGAGAATCCGGAGGATCCCTACGAAGACATGAAGCCAACCGTTGACACCAACGAAGCCATGAAGATCCAAGCAGCCATCAACCTTGGCAGATACCAGGAGGAGACCTGATGGTGGCGCAACAAAAAAGTCAGACCAAAGGAAATCAAGGAAGGTGACCTCGTGCTTCGACGAATCCTGAAGGGTAAGCTGAAAGGCAAAATGCACAGCAAGTGGAAAGGGCCAATCCTGGTCACTTCGATGGCCAGACCCGAATCATGCTGGCACCCTTGACGGCGTCGAGGACCCGTACTCCTGGAACAAAGACATGCTCCAATGCTACTATGGGTAATTTCTTTTCCATTTTGTAATATTCTGTAAATATTTGTTTTCGCGACAAGTTCGCATCGTGTACTGAAGGGCCCGTACTCTTTTCCTCACAGAGGAAGCCCCCGCGCAGTCACTTTGGCCGCCGGAAGTGTGAGGTTTTTAACGAGGCGGCAACCCTATGTAACCCCTTTTGGAATATAAACAAGGTCCCCTTAAAAGAACATTGAAGGGCAAAGAAGCGCCAAATCGTCTATGCCTCATCGTCACGGTGAAGAGGGGAGTCATCGGCGCGGTGCAAGTGATCAGCACTTGGAGAAGTAAGCCCGGGGCACGCGAGCTGAATGGCCCGCCTCCCCATTCGGCTTCACTTCACAATATTTAATGAAAACAATCCTCTCATACGAAACGTCGGAGGCATGGAAAGTCCTATCGTGCGAAAGCTGAAGGCTAGGGCCTACTATGCGTGCTAATGAGTTGAAGGTCCCCTAAAGAAAAGTTCTGTTGTGCGAAATGCCAGAGGCATGGAAAGTCCTATCGTGCGAAAGCCGAAGGCTAGGGCCTAGCTATGCGTTCGAAAGCCAAACTTCGACAACGAGGTCTTGCCATAGGTAGGCCCTAGCCGAAATCCTGTTCGTGCAGTCTCGCCCTTCGAGCGGAAGAATGTCCCCGTGATGTTCTTGGCGATGTTCTTCGGGAGCGGAAGCAGCACATTGGGCCGGACCTCCTCCGGCGAAGGCCACTGGAATGTCGCCTCGCGCATTGACAGGAGCTGGGCCTTCATGACGTGCGCGTCTGCCCCAGTGCTGGCCGGGAGCAGCTTGTAGATCACGACACTCAACGACCGGGCAGCCACGGTGGTGCTAAGATCGCCAATGGTCCGATTGCCGGAGTCCGCCATGGCCACGAACGCCCGAAGCCACCAAAACAATTCGGAAATACTGATGTGGGTGGCGTTCGACGACAGCTCTGGGGCCTCCAGGCCGAGCCTCTCCAGTAGCTTGGTGATATCTTCTTGAAGAGGCTCGACCAGCGGGGACAGCTTCGTGGTACGCGGCGACATTTTGCCGCGCCGCGTGCCGCAGGGCCTCACTCTCCCGTGCCTCCTCCTCCTTCACGTCAGCACACAGGGGCTTCGACTGCCTCTGCCTTGGCGGTATCGGCCTCCTAGCGGGCGGTCTTGAGCTGCTCCAGAGCGGCCTCAGCTTTAGCGCTCGAGGAGGTGAGCGAAGCTTCCAAGGCAGTCTTCTCCCGCTCAAGCCGAGCGATTTTCTGCTCCATGCCCGCCATGTGCGAAGCCTCACCATGTTCTATGGCCATCTTGCGACAGGCGCACCGAGACGCGACATAGGACTTTAGGGCGAGATCCTTAATGCAGCAAAGTGCATGGCCAGCCCTGGTCCTCAGCAGCCACCGCTCCATCAGCAGGAAGCAAAATGAGTTGCCTGCCTCAGACAAGAAGGCTCGCTTGTGCTCCCCGCTTTCGAAGTGAAGGCTTCAGACGACCTGCCCACTGATCAGCTTCGCTTCTGATGCCCCAAGGGCAACCGCGACTTCCACGGGGTTGGAGGGGCTCACCACGTAGCTGCTGCTCTCCTCTAAAGAGCTCTAACTGCTGCTACTAGCTTTGCCGCTGGTGCCAGCCTTCTTCGCTGCCGTGCCGCCATAAGAGGGAACCCGCCCCGACCCCTCCTCACGTTCATCATCCCCCTCCTCCGTAGAAGATGAGTTGATTGAAGGGGACCCCGCCGACATCGCCGTATCCTTCGGGGCCTTCGCCACCGCCACCGTCGACATCCGTCGCAGCACGAGGTTGAGGCCTCACCTCATCGCTGCTCTCCAACTCCATGTCGCTCCACTCCAACGAGAAAACAGGCTTCGCGTGGGGAAGGAGCCACAGACACAGGAGCCGCAAGAATGGGAGTAGTGGGAGTAGCCTCCAGTGCGATTGTGTCATCGCTGGAACCGGCGGCCCCTTCGGAGCCCCCTTTGCTGCGGTGGGAGGAGCTGGTGAGGAGCTTCTCCAGCAGGCGTGGGCGCTTCATCGCACGCAACCCCCCCCCCCCCCCCCGCCGCCACTCTTCTTCTTCTTCTTCTTCTTCTTCTTCTTCTTCTTCTTCTTCTTCTTCTTCTCAAGGGCACCGGTTGCGCCGGCACCCCGAGGGCGGTGGGCTCCTTGGCCGCCCCTTAGCCGCCTCCTTATTAGCCTTCGCCTTGGCTTTCTTTTTCTCCTTGGCTTCAATAAGCCGTGCTTCGGTAGCACGCCCGGGAGCCTTGATGCCAAAAAATGCGAACACCCGGTTCTTCTAGGTGCCGCCCAACTTCGCAGCGAGCAGCATGTGCTCATTGTGGGCGTCAATACCAATGACCTCGTCGGCTAGCATCTCAATTGCCGCCGTATTGTTGGCACTCCTTAGCCTAACAAATTACTCCACAAGCGCACAGAGACCAATTGTAGCTTTCACCAGGTGAGTAAGCCTGGGATAGCGAATCCAAGGAGCGATTCAGTCGGACCCGCCAAGGAGCAAAGGTACGAGGGTAGAGGGCTTATCTTCAGATAGAATCCTAATTAGTAAAATAACTTGAAAAGCTACTAACTTGATCTGCTTCGGCGGAATAAGAGAAGGGCTCGGAAAGGGATGAGAAGGAAGCCCGATGTTCCTTCGGCAACTACTGCTATGAAAGCACCCGAACGTGGTGGACTACTAGGGACGGACAAGGCTGTCACCACTTGCCGCCTACTACTGCGGTACCGTGGGGTGGAACACAACCCGAGGTAACTAACCAAGCCTAAGCACCACACCTAAACTATCGATTTACTGACTTCCGCCTCGCGGCAAGGCTAGAAGAAACCCCAAATGGATAGAACTTTCTATCCACGCAGACAAGGGATCCCGCAGATCAAAGGGAGTAACTAAGCAAATAACTTAAGTAAAAAGTAAACTAGCGAGAAACTAAAGATAAGCGAGGAAAACTTACTTGATTATAAGAATCCCCTGAGGTGGGTACAAGATGGGGTAAGGTCGAGAGAACCCGACTCCGCCCCTTTAGCCCGGCTTCCGCCAAAGCTCTCACCTCACACTCTCCCTATTCTACTAAGGATGAAACTGAAACTATGAGGCACTCAAGCTCCAAGGCTGTGTGTTACAAGTAAGGTGAGGAGGTCCTATTTATTGTGTGCTAAGGTCGGTTCTCGACGGTTATTTCTAGTAGCGCCGGTTGTAAGCAGCAGTGGAGGCGGTGCTTGACCTTCACGCCAAGGATAGACAACAGAGGCTGCAGAGTGGGGCCAAGTGGCCTTGCCTAGGCCGGCCGGCCTGGCCCTGCCTCCACGTGGCACCGCCTTTCCGTGGACGGTCCTGATCTCCTCTAGACGTCGGTTCTTCAGGCGGTTTGATCAACCGACCTCGTCTTGGGCCGGGCAGCTTCCTTGGGGCCGGGCGGCCAGCCTCTGGTGGCTTCTCGGTCCTCCGTTGCACTGACACGCTCCTCTCTAGCCATGGATCAATCCTGGATAGGGTGGATGTTGCATGCTTAACCATGGCCCAGGTTGGCTTCTTTTTTGGATATGGGTTCAAGCCTTCCGGGTCCAAGTTGTGTATTTCTGGGTCCAACCCATTGAAATGGCTTGAATTCTCCCTTTATCTGACTTTGGTAAAGTTTCATGCGAAGATTCCACCAAAAGTATGCCGGTCGGCCGGATTCGGACCTTGCGGTCCAAACAGCGTCCATTTTGGGTTAAATTTGGATATGTTGTTTCTGAAGTCAAATAAACACCAAAACTTGTGGAACTCATTAGTAATAATGGTTATGGCATAGTTATGGCCTATACTTCATGAAATCAGGCGGAGCGTTGGCAGAGAAAATCATCGATATCGACTGCCAACACACCCCCATAGCCAGACTTTGCTCGCCCCGAGCATTAAGGTCGAGAAAAGAGCGAAGACTGGTTTCATGAATTCAAACTATGCATAAGAATTATTTCTTAGCTTTCTTTGCATGCCTTGGATTTTGGGTGGCTAACATCTTCACCTTTGTCTATTGATCCTCAGAACTTGTCACCAAGAATCAGTGCAAGTCTTTCTTCTCGGAGCTTGGAGGGTTTTTAGATTTTCAAAATAAGGCGAACTCTTGGATGCTCATGGTGTATGGTTTTCTCAAGGCAAAGCCTCTCTCTTTTTTATGATAACAAAGGTATGTGCTCATCTTTTCCATTTATTTTGCAAGCTCAAACAAAAGTGTCTCTAAGTCGCAAATGCCACTCAAATACTTTGATCATGTGCATGTGTAAATAGCGACACTTGTCCGTCATCTATACTCTTGCTCTTATCATCTTCCCCTTTCTCTTTCTCTCTCTTATTTTTTTGAACAAGGATCCATGAGCATGATGACTCACTTTACTTGTTTTCTTTTTGTTTTATGGGGATGACGAGCTTTTGTATGATTTGATCATGACGGACAGTGATTGATGTCGTGTACGTGTATGATCAAAGTGAGGAATGTGCAAAGGGTAACTTGAGAGGCAATAGGGTTGAACGAGCTCAAAATGTACAAGATAGCTATATGGAACCATAGGAACTACTCTCATATATATAAATATGTGACAATGGTGGTGTTTGAGCACAAGCGAGTTGCCATGATTTTTGTTTTCAAAATAAATACCTCCAAGTCCTAGAATTAGAGAAAGCTTGACTTTGGATCAAAGTATCATGAGAGTCAATAGGCAAAAGATCTGATGATCCTAACAAAGTTAAGTTCCAAAGGCATGTAAATACTTGCATGAGAAATAAAACTTAGGCACATGTTGATTTTCATGAAATGGTTTCATCTTTCTCTAAGTTCTTGTTCAAATTTTAGTTTGTATTAAACCAGGCACAATTTGAACCGATCTTTTAGAGAAGTGAGCTATAGGAGTTGCAAACCTGCAGCATGAGGAAGATCTCGGCATTTCGGTGACAGTGGGGCCAAGCGGCCTAAACTTAGGCCGGACGACCTGATCCTCCACCGTTTTGCAAACGACCCATTGCGTTGTGTCCGTTGTGCTGCGCGTGTCACAAATCTGTTGGGTGTTGTAGCAGATCGTAGAATTGGTATGCCAGTCGGCCTAGAATTGGCTTCCCGGTCTTTTCTGCAGCGAAATGCTCTCAACTTTTTCTGGTGCTATCCATTCGTGATGTGTGCTGCAAATTCCTAGGTACTTCGCAGAATGTGAGAACAGGGGTGTGGTTGGCACACAAGTGTGTCCCAACCACATACATGACATAGGGAAACTTATTTTTATTCAATTCAAAACTTTATAAAATCAAGCTAAGGTGCTGGAGAAGGGAAACAACATCAAAGAAACAAAACAAAACCTACTCCGAATCTACTTATTCTATCCCTCCCTAATGGACCTAGATCCTCGGGTCCGGGGCTCGGTAGAGCTCCTCGTTCCCCGTTGATCTTTGAACAAACGGCCTTGCGCAGCATATCCATCTTGTCGTCCAGATCCATCCGATCGATCTCGGACTCCGCCACCCGCTCATCCATGTTGTTGAGCCAGAGTTTAAGAGAAGCGAGCTGCGCACGGAGTGTGGCGATGTCGTCCTTCTCTTCCTCCTCCTCATCGTCACTGTCCATGTAGGCGTGGATCTACGGAGGACCCCGGATTGGTGGTGGCGATCTGAACCGCCGCACCGACCCTGAGTTGGAGTCAATCGACTCCCTCTCCTCCCGATCCAACGGCGGGCGCAACTTCTTCCCGCGGCCGACCTTCCATCCAACCAAACGGGTGCGCGGTGGACTTGGGCTGGCCGGAGAGTACTCTGGGGACTTGGGCATCACCACCTGGAGGGCAGCGACTTGCATCACGTGGCCGCCAGAAGAGGACGGCACGAGACACTTCCCAATGGCCTTCCGCAGGGAAAGAACCCCGGTGGTCGGCCGTCCAGAAGTGCGCGCACCAAGCCACCCATTGCCCCTTGATGCAGGGCTTTTAGAAGCCGATGTTGCGCGAGATGGAGGCGACCGGCATGAGGGGGAGGATGGGTGGCCTCCCTTAGGCCAGCCGGCCTGGCTGGTCGCCGTCTGGCATGGCGGCGATGACAAGGAGTCAGCCATAGGGATTGGACCGATCATCCTTAGGATGCTGCTCGTGGAGACACTCTGGGACAATTTGGTTGGAGCGGATGGTGTGGAGCTGTCCATGGCTGCAGAATGTGGAGTTTTGGGAGAAGATTGCGATGCCATGGATGTGATCTTGGCTCAAGAATTGGTGGGCGAAATCTGGGATTGCATGAAAGGAGTGAGTGGCAAGGAGGGAGAGGCCTCCCGGCTTAAATCAACTCCAATCGATGCAGCTCCTTCATAAGTGGAACGTTCGCCCGATGAGGAGCGTTACCGTGCAACGGCACTCCGGAACGAGTCCGGGAGAGGCCGAGCGGCCTGGATTGGGCCGGGCGGCCCCGGCAAGGCTAGCCGGCCCCACACTCTGAAGTGTGGGCCCCAGTCTTTTGGCAGGTGCTCTCTCATTATGTGTAGGCCTCAATTCTTGGGGTGGTTTTTCCAGGAGTAGAAAGGGAAGAAAAGAATAGAGTAGAGAAGGGTTCTACCCTAAGATAAGGCCGGTTTCGGGTCTGGTGAAGACCATAGACTAGATTTTTTCATATCTCGGATAGCTCGAAGACGTCTACTTCTTCGAGTTCTGGCATTTCCTGTTCTAGGAACACTTTCAGCCTCTGGCCATTGACCTTGAAAATGTTCCCGTCATCATCTTGGAGGGTAACCGTGCCATGATCAGCGGCGTCAAGCACCAAGTAAGGGCCTTCCCACTTACTTCTAAGCCTACGATGACCAAACAATCGAATGCGGGAGTTAAAGAGGAGTACCTTATCCCCCGCCTTAAATTGCTTGATCTTGATTCGCTTATCGTGCCAACGTTTCGTACGCTCCTTGTATATCTTGGAGCTATGGTACGCTTTTTCCCTCCACTCATCCAGTTCAGCTAGTTGGATCCATCTCTTAATTCCAGCTGATTGGAGGTCCATATTCCACCTCTTGATTGTCCAATGGGACTTGAATTCCAGCTCAACTGGTAGATGGCAAGTTTTGCCGTAAACCAGTTGGGAAGGAGTCATCTCTATCGGAGTCTTGTATGCTGTCCGATATGCCCAAAGTGCCTCGGGTAATTTGCTCTTCCATTCCTTCCCCATGGCATTTACGGTCTTTTGCAGAATGTTCTAGATCTGCTTGTTCAACGTTTCTGCCTAATCACTTGTTTGGGGATGGTATGGAGTAGCAACCCGGTGATCTACTCCAAGTTCGTTGTGGCACTTCCTAAAGGTTTTATCGATGAAGTGTGACCCTCCATCGCTAATCACAACTTGTGGAACTCCAAAGCGCGGGAATATTATTTCCTGAAACATTCTTTTGGAGCTCCTTGAGTCGGCCGCAACACAAGAAAGTGCTTCTACCCATTTGGACACATAGTCCACAGCCACCAAGATGTATTCGCACTGCGCTGACATAGGGAAGGGACCTATGAAGTCAACTCCCCATACGTCAAAAATTTTCACTTGAAGATTGCTCTTCAAGGGCATAGCATCTCGGGAATTGATATTCCCGTGCTTCTGACATCTTGGCAACGCCGGACAAATTCTTTGGCATCTCCATACATGTTTGGCTAGAAGAATCCACTCTGCCAAACTTTTGCATGGTACGGAATGCTCCGTAGTGTCCTCCATTAGGTGAGGAGTGACAACACTCAAGAATTTTCCGGGTCTCACAAAGTGGGATACAGCGGCGAAGCAGACCATCTGCACAGACCTTGAACAGATAGGGGTCGTTCCAAAGGTGAAATCTTCTGAGGTGAATTAGCCTCTTCTTGTCTTCTCCGGGAGGTATGTATTCGGTCACCATGAAGTTCACTAGGTTAGCATACCATGGACTGGATGCAGTGACCTTCAGGAGAGTATCATCTCTCAGATAATCATTGATCAGAAGATCCCATCCTTGGATTTACATCTGGGAGAGATGATCAGCCACAAAATTATCTGCTCCTTTCTTATCCCTGATTTCAAGATCGAACTCTTGAAGGAGCAGAATCCAACGGATGAGTCATGGCTTAGCGTCCTTCTTGGTGAGTAGGTACTTCAGTGTAGCAATATCCATATACACTATCACTTTATCACCAACCAAGTAGGATCTGAACTTGTGCATGGCAAAAACCACGGCCAAAAGTTCCTTCTCCGATGTGGCATAGTTGAGCTGGGGGCCGGTCAGTGTCTTACTAGCATAAGATATGGCATAATAGTGCTTATCCTTGCACTGACCGAGAACTGCTCCGACGACATAGTCGCTAGCATCGCACATGATCTCGAAAGAAAGACTCCAATCGGGGGGTTGTATGATGGGTGCGGTAACGAGTGCCTTCTTGAGGGTGTAGAAGGCTAGGAGGCAATCGTCATCGAAGTTGAAAGGGGCATCCTTGGCAAGGAGATTTGTCAAGGGCAGGCTATATGGGAGAAATCCTTGATGAATCTCCGGTAAAAGCCAGCATGGCCCAGAAAACTTCTCACCCCCTTGACATTCGTCGGCGGTGGCAATTGCTCGATTACCTCTATCTTTGCCCGATCCACTTCTATCCCTCTTTCGGACACTCTATGTCCGAGGACAATCCCCTCTCTGACCATGAAATGGCACTTTTCCCAATTAAGGACCAAGTCCGTGTCTTGACATCTCTTGAGAACTTTATCCAAGTTCTCAAGGCATTCGTCAAAACTCTTTCCATAGACCGAAAAATCATCCATGATGTTCTAGATCAGGTCAGAGAAGATCGCCATCATACACCGCTGAAAAGAAGTGGGTGCGTTGTATAGACCAAAGGACATTCATCGGTAGGCGAACGTGCCATACGAGCAGGTGAAGGTAGTCTTATTCTGGTCATCAGGATGGATAGGAATCTGATGATAACCAGAATAGCCATCAAGGTAGCAGAAATAGGAATGCTTGGCCAACCGTTCAAGCATTTCGTCAATGAAGGGGAGTGGGAAGTGATCTTTCCGGGTAGCTTTGTTAAGCATCCGGTAGTCGATGCACATTCGCCAACCAGTAACGGTCCTCTGAGGTATGAGCTCATTTCTCTCATTCTGGACCACTGTCATGCCTCCCTTCTTAGGGACTACTTGAACTGGGCTAACCCATTCACTATCTTGCACGGGGTATATGATGCCAGCGTACATTAACTTCAGGACATCTTTCTTGACTACCTCCTTCATCGCATCGTTAAGCCATCACTGGTGCTCCCTCGACGGCTTATGGTCCGGTTCCATAGGGATGCAATGGGTACACAGATTGGGGCTAATCCCCTTCAAGTCCTGTAGGGAGTACCCTTTGATGGATCGGTATTTCTCCAGGACTGCAACGAGCCGCCGAGTCTCACTCTCAATTAGCTTATCACTGATGACGACTGGCGTGGCTTTGTTGTTATGAAGAAAGGCATACTTGAATCCAGGAGGCAGTGGCTTCAGCTCTGGGAGAGAAGGTTGCGGTGGCTCCTCCCCATCAAGCTTACTCTGGCTGTCCGGTTCTGGCTCCTGGGTGAAATGAGTGGCAATGTTATCGAGGGAGGGTTGAGTTAGCCCTTCCTGGATGGTGCACACAGCCTCTTCGAGTGGGTCTTGCTCCGGGCTAACTTCCGCAATGGTATTGCAAGAACGCACTAAGCTGACCGAGATAATTTCTCTACCAACCTTAACCTCGAGCGTGGTTCAGTCTTGGTTGGGGTTGGCGAGAGGCTCTATTGGCCTTTGGACTAAGAGAAACTCTACACCTTCAGGGATATCGAAGATGTGGAAGTCTAGATAGACCCTGTTGGTTCCCATTATGAGGGGAATAACTCGGAGAATACCTTGACATTCCACGATCTGGCCGTCGATCCACTTCAGGTGCTTATGAGACACGGTCAGGGGCTGCTCAGGTGAGATGTGATATACCAGAGCTCTGGACATCACGTTCACCCCGACCTTTGGGTCGTAAAAGGCCTCTTGCGGGTAGGCGTCCCCAATAGCGCAGAAGAGAAGTCTGGGATTACGGTAGATCTGGATGATACTATCACAAGATTTTGCTTCTTCTGTCCATTCCTGGCTCATAATCGCAAAAGGACCCTCGATCTGCGAGGTGGCTTCGGGAATGAACGCCTCAGATCGTGAGCAAATGCACTTATGTTCCTTCGGCATGTTTGAAACATGCCAAGTTCAATGTACTCCTCTTCTGAGAAGAGGTCAGGTACGAACATTGGCAATTCTTCAAGGAGTGGCTCATGATCTGAGGACTTGGGTGGTTCGGTGATTTCCTCTATGTGTGCTGGAGGTGGAGAGGAAACAACGGAAAGGATGTGGAGTGGCTGCCTTTCGATGGGCGGAACTTCTGGCTCAGGAGGATCGTCAAAGATGTTTGTGTATTGAGTAGAGTTAAGGACACTCTCTAGGATGGTCCTTACTTTAGCCACTGTCTTATACAAGACAGATCCCTCAGAAGCGAGGTTTAAGGAACGCTTACTTTCCGGGTTGAGGCCGTAAACAAAGTGTTGCATCAGCATCTCCTCATCAATATTATGAGGGGGACCAGAGGTTGCTAGATGTATAAATCGCGCCCACGCTACCCCGAGTGATTCACCGTTGCCCTACTCAAAAGTGAGCAGTTGGATGCGACGTGGGATCACCTTGGGGACAGGGTAAAAGAACAGACAAAACTCATCCTTAAGTTGAATCCAATCTCCTCCAACTCTCACTGCAGTCCGGTGGTACCATATTTTTTCTCTTTCCGTCAGAGAGAACGGAAATAACTTCCACCGCAGGGTGTCCTGGTTCATTCCGGGTATGATGAGGAGAGAACAATTCTCCTCAAATTCTTGAAAGTGAGCATAAGGGCAATCATCTCTTCTAACAGAGAAGGTTGATGCACGAACCATGGCTACGAGACTGGGACAGATCTCATAACCATCAGATAGAATGGGGTGGTAGGATGGAGGCAGTTACATATACTCGCGGAATGGAACTACCAGATAACTAGGAGAAAAATCCATGTGGAAAGGTGGATGGATGGATATATAAGTGTACAGCTGAAAAGCCCTAGTACTAGTGTTGCTACCGTTCCCCGGCAACGGCGCCAGAAAGCTTGTTGGCACTCCTTAGCCTAACGAATTACTCCGCAAGCGCACAGAGACCGATTGTAGCTTTTACCAGGTGAGTAAGCTAGGGATAGCGAATCCAAGGAATGATAAGCTTCGACTAGTGGTCTGGAGCGATTCAGCCGGACCCGCCAAGGAGCAGAGGTACGAGGGTAGAGGGCTTATCTTCAGATAGAATCCTAATTACTAAGATAACTTGAAAAACTACTAACTTGATCTGATTCGGCGGCCTAAGAGAAGGGCTTAGAAAGGGATGAGAAGGGAGCCTGACGTTCCTTCGGCAACTACTTCTATGAAAGCACCCGAACGTGGTGGACTACTAGGGATGGACAAGGCTGTCACCACTTGCAGCCTACCACTACGGTACCGTGGGGGTGGTACACAACCCAAGGTAACTAACCAAACCGAAGCACCATGCTTAAACTATCGATTTACTAACTTCCGCTTCGCGGCAAGGCTAGAAGAAACCCCAAATGGATAGAACTTGCTATCCACGCAGACAAGGGATCCCGCAGATCAAAGGGAGTAACTAAGCAAGTAACTTAAGTAAAAAGTAAACTAGCGAGAAACTAAAGATAAGCGAGGAAAACTTACTTGATTATAAGAATCCCCTGAGGTGGGTACAAGATGGGGTAAGGTCGAGAGAACCCGACTCCGCCCCTTTAGCCCGGCTTCCGCCAAAGCTCTCACCTCACACTCTCCCTATTCTACTAAGGATGAAACTGAAACTATGAGGCACTCAAGCTCCAAGGCTGTGTGTTACAAGTAAGGTGAGGGGGTCCTATTTATTGTGTGCTAAGGTCGGTTCTCGACGGTTATTTCTAGTAGCGCCGGTTGTAAGCAGCAGTGGAGGCGGTGCTTGACCTTCACGCAAAGGATGGACAACAGAGGCTGCAGAGTGGGACCAAGTGGCCTTGCCTAGGCCGGCCGGCCTGGCCCTGCCTCCACGTGGCACCGCCTTTCCGTGGACGGTCCTGATCTCCTCTAGACGTCGGTTCTTCAGGCGGTTTGATCAACCGACCTCGTCTTGGGCCGGGCAGCTTCCTTGGGGCCGGGCGGCCAGCCTCTGGTGGCTTCTCGGTCCTCCGTTGCACTGACACGCTCCTCTCTAGCCATGGATCAATCCTGGATAGGGTGGATGTTGCATGCTTAACCAAGGCCCAGATTGGCTTCTTTTTTGGATATGGGTTCAAGCCTTCCGGGTCCAAGTTGTGTATTTCTGGGTCCAACCCGTTGAAATGGCTTGAATTCTCCCTTTATCTGACTTTGGTAAAGTTTCATGCGAAGATTCCACCAAAAGTATGCCGGTCGGCCGGATTCGGGCGTTGCGGTCCAAACAGCGTCCGTTTTGGGTCAACTTTGGATATGTTGTTCCTGAAGTCAAATAAACACCAAAACTTGTGGAACTCATTAGTAATAATGGTTATGGCCTATATTTCATGAAATCAGATGGAGCGTCGGCGGCAAAAATCATCAATATCGACCGCCAATACGGATCAACATCTGCGAAGGCATGGGCCAATTAAAGAGAGAGAGAGAGTGCCAATAGTCAACGCACCAGAAAAATGGCGTCTGATGTGTACTGGTTCGCACACAGGAGTTGTAGCCTTATACATCTTGGGCATCACCGAACGAATTCCTTGGCGTCACCATACATGTTTGGCCAAAAAAAATCCACTTTGCCAAACCCTTGCATGGGTCTGGAATGCTCCATAGTGTCCTCCATATGTCGAGGAGTGACAACGCTCTAGAATCTTTCGGTTCTCACAAAGGGGGATGCAGCTACGAAGTAAACCTTCAGCACAGACTTTGAAGATATATGGGTCATCCCAAAGGTGAAATTTGCTAAGGTGTATGTTCTTCTTGTCTTCTCCTAAAGGTATATATCCAGTCACCTTGAAGATTACTAGATTCGTAGGAGAGTATCGCTTCTTAGGTAATCATCGATTGGTAAGTCCGATCCTTGTGTTTGCATCCTTGAGAGATGATCAGCCACACAATTATCTGCTCCTTTCTTGTCTCTGATTTCCAAATTGAATTCCTGGAGGAGCAGAATCCGACGGATGAGTTGTGGCTTGGCATCTTTCTTGGTCAGTAGGTACGTTAGTGCAGCATGATCCATGTATACTATCACTTTAGCACCAACCAAGTAGGATATGAACTTATCCATGGCAAATACTACTGCCAAAAGTTCCTTATCCATTGTAGCATAGTTCAGCTGGGGTCCGGTCAGTGTCTCACTAACATAAGATATGGTGTAATGTTGTTTATCTTTGCACTAATCTAGCACTGCTCCGACGGCGTAGTCAATAGCATCGCACATGATCTTGAAAGCAAGACTCCAATAGGGAGGCTGAATGATAGGTGCGGTAACGAGTGCCTTTTTGAGGGTATAGATGGCCAGGAGGCAATTCTCGTTGAAGTTGAACGGGGCGTCCTTGGCCAGGAGATTTGTTAAGGGTTTGGCTATATGGGAGAAGTCCTTGAGGAACCTCCTGTAAAAGCCAGCATGGCCCAAGAAACTTCTCACTCCATTGACATTCGTCGGGGGTGGCAACTGTTCAATCACCTCGATCTTTGCTCGATCCACTTCTATCCCTCTTTCGGACACTCTATGTCTGAGGACAATTCCTTCTCTAACCATGAAGTGACACTTCTCCCAATTAAAGACTAAATGTGTCTCTTGGCACCTCTTGAGAACTTTGTCCAAATTCTCAAGGCATTCATCAAAACTCTTGTCATAGACTAAGAAATCATCCATGAATACTTCCATGATGTTCTCGATCAGGTCAGAGAAGATCGCCATCACGCACCTCTGAAATGAAGCAGGTGCGTTGCATAGACCAAACGACATTCGCCTGTAAGTGAACGTGCCATATAGACAGGTGAAGGTAGTCTTATTCTGGTCATCCGGATGAATTGGAATTTGATGATAACAAGAATATCCATCGAGGTAGCAAAAGAATGAATGCTTTGCTAACCATTCAAGCATCTTGTCAATAAACGGAAGAGGGAAGTGATCTTTCCGGGTGGCCCTGTTGAGCATATGATAAACGATACACATCCACTAGCCAGTAACTGTCCTCTGAGGTATGAGCTCGTTTCTCTCATTCTGGACTACTGTCGTGCCTCCCTTCTTCGGAACTACTTGAATGGTTTCGAACCTCTTTCTTAACTACCTCCCTCATCGCATCATTAAGCCATCAATGATGCTCTCTTGACAGCTTATGGTCAGGTTCCATAGGAATGCGATGGGTGCATAGGTTGGGGCTGATCCCCTTCAAGTCTTGTAGAGAGTACCCAATGACGGATCGGTACTTCTCTAGGACTGCAACGAGCCGCTGAGTCTCACTCTCTGTCAGCTTATTACTGATGACGACTGGTGTGGCTCTGTTGTTGTGGAGGAAGGCGTATTTCAAACTAGGAGGCAGCGGCTTCAGCTCGGGAAGAGAAGGTTCCGGTTTCTCCCCTTTGTCGAGCTTACTCTGGCTGTCCGGATCTGTTTCCTAGGTGAAGTGAGTGACATCCTTTTGATGGTCGTTAAGTCTGAAATAAAACCATCAACCCCTGCATCTTTTCAAAACATTCAATCACCAAAAGTAGTTGTAGGACTTAATTCTAATCAATTCCACGAGTTTTGTTGATTCTTGGTTTGTAGGCACCCATACGCGGAATAAGAAGAAAACAAGCACAAGACGCAACAGAAATGCACAAAAGACTTCATCCTGCGTTAGACTTACAAAGAGGGCCGACAAGACAGACCAAACCAACGTAGAAAAATAGGAAACACATAGAATCAAGATATGGACCCACCTGCCAGACTCCCACGTGAAGGCCGTGCTGAGAGGGCCCACCCAGGGGCCGGCTGACCCTAGGGGTTGGCCGAACATGGATGGGATCCCAGCCCCCTCAGCCTTGGATGGAAGGTTGCCACCACCATTATAACGTCGGTTACCTACGTTCCCGCCCTTATTTCACTCGGGAACCGACTTCTCCAAGCTATAAAAGGGCTTCCACTCACCCCTCTCAAGTCATTGGGATACACATTGAAATTCAAGAAGTAGAGAGAAGAGAGACTTCCACTTGTATCATTAGAGTAGGGAGTGTGTCAGGAGGAGGACCGGAGAAGAGCCGGACTTGTTGGCCTCTCTTCACCTTGTACCTCGACGGGTACGATTCATTCGAGTAAGTATCCGGAGTTCATCTTCTGGTAAGTTCTTGGTTAAGTATTCTTAAGTTATTCATTCATTTATGGGTTCATCGTCTGTTCTCGTAACGGATACTCTAGTAGAGGGCCCCTGATAAAGACGGGTAACCCTATGCAACGCTAGAGTAGTAGTCGAAGGCTTAAACGTGGTGTTTAGGCCCTAGATTACCTTTGTTTGCCTCGTACTCCACAGAATTGCGGGGTAGACAGCGGGTGGTGCCAACCCCGCTGGTCTGCTATGAAGCTGCTTTATGGTAGTGTAGTCCACATTGTCTGAGTGTGGCATAGAGCTAATTCCCGGAGATCCCTAACAGTACCTGGGTCAGACCGGTGCCCGAAGTGAATGAGTGACAACCTAAGTTTACCTTGCCTTGATCCTTATCTTTAGATAAACCACGCTACCCAAAGCTCTCCTACCTCTTGTTCTTCAAGGGTACACTAGCTAGAAGATCGGTACACCTCCATTCCCTGGGAAAACACGATACCCTGAATACTCTCCGGGTGAAGTGCTACAATGGTATTTTCCATGCACTTGTGGATCTTATCTGTGATCGTTAAGAAATGCCAACAAACATTTCTGGCGTCATTGCCGGGGAACGGTTGCTGTAGTTATCTTCAAACCTAGTTTGCCCGTGTATCTTTTCTTTTACCTTTTCTTTTATTCCTCCCTACCATGGGCGAGTTCATAGTGCCACCACAATCGTCGAAGCCAATCACAGCTTCCAGCTTTGAGCTCCGCCCTAGCTTTATAGCCATCGTTCGAGAACAAACCTTCTCAGGTTATGATAGAGAAAATCCTTACCACCACCTATGAGAGTTCGAGCAGTTGTGCTCTTGTCTGTCAATCGCAAGCATGGCACAAGAAACACTTTGGTGGAAATTGTTTCCCTTCTCTCTTAATGATAGGGCGAGATAATGGTACGCCCATAACGTAGGGAAGGTAAACAGAGAATGGGAAGAACTACGAGATATGTTCTATCTCACGTTCTTCCCCATTTCTTGCATTGCTTCCCTATGAAAAGAGATCCTTGACTTTCGTCAGGACGAGAAGGATTCCATAGGTGCAGCCTGGGCTAGGTTTTCACAGCTTACTCATGCTGGCCCAAACTTATCTATTCCCAATCACGCATTGGTTCAACACTTCTAGTTAGGGCTTAGCAAGGAATCTGCCCTACAGCTTGATAGCACCGCCGGAGGGTCGTTCACACATAAACCACAGCCGAAGGAGAAGCTCTCTTAGATCGTATTCTAGAGAACACATCCTTCACTGAAATCCTTCCGTCAGCGGAATCCTCAAGCCATGAGGAAGTTTCGTTGGTTGTTTCTACGTCCCCATCACCTACCCACATAGAACCAACCACTGAACCTTCCCCCGAACCAGAAACGATGGAGGAAGAAGAAATTCAACCTCCAGAGTTTCCTTTTAACATCGAGGAGGACGTTTTTCAAAATTTTGGAAACACCTCGATGTATCCCTGTGAGAAGAGACCTCCAGTTCCTAGAGACCCAATAACCCCTCCGAATAAAGTTTCCCTAAAAGAGGCAATCAAAGGGGTAATAACTGTCATGAACAGCGAATGGGTACACGAGGGGGAGATGTCACCCAAAACAATTCGAGTTCAAACCCCCTTGTACACCTTTCCCTGTTTCATCTAAGGAACTGCTATCTCAGTGCTCTATAGCCCCACGGTTGGAGCAAACATCATGCCTGCACCTTTTGTGCTTAGCCATCTAAGCGACAACCCTTTTCTCCCGACCTCAAGGTCCCTATGGATTGGACCACGTTCCACGATTGAAGGGATCAAGATCTTGCACGATGTACCAGTTTGGTATGATAAAACTGAGATTGCCCTAGATTTCCATATCTTCGAAGTCCAAGACTTTGATGTTTTAATCGAGCATCCCGTCGAGAAACTTTTCCAAAACATCTCTTCATTAGGAACCCTCGACGTAACTCTTGGGGGGAAAGTTGTTAGCTTACCGATCCTTCGGTCAAAGGATTCCTTGGCTGAACCTATGCCCCAAGAAGAATCAGTTGGCAAAGTAAAAGCCATTTTCCCTACCGAAACCCCTGAGTCTTCTTAAGAAAATGATGCTGAGCTTTTTATTCAAGAAGAAGATGATCAGGATGAGACTCTTGAGTTACCCGCTCATGAACAACCTACTCGTCAACCCATCGAACTGAAACCTCTTCCTTCTGGCCTCCGCTATGCCTTCCTAAATGGCGACACTAAAACTCCCGTCATCATTAGCGGCAAGCTATCCGACGAGGAGACAACCAAGCTAATCCCCATTTTAGAAAAGGATTGGGTTGTGTTGGGCTACTCACTCCAGGACCTTAAGGGAATCAGCCCTACCCTCTGCACGCATCATATCGCTATAGATCCTTCCAAAACACCTTCTAGGGAGCCTTAGAAAAGGCTGAACAATGCGATGCGAGAGGTTGTCAAGAAAGAAGTCCTGAAACTCTTACACGTTTGAATAATATATCCCGTGCCACACAGCGAGGGGGTTAGTCCCGTGCAAGTTGTACCTAAGAAGGGAGGTATGATGGTCGTTGAAAACAACAAAAATGAGCTTATCCCTTAATAAACCGTCACAGGATGGAGGATGTGCATAGATTACCGAAAACTCAATGCAGCCATAAAGAAGGATCACTTTCGAAATGTTAGAACGTCTAGCCAAGCACTCCTTCTTTTGTTTCCTTGATGGGTATTCGGGTTATCATCAAATCCCTATCCATCCTGACGATCAGAGTAAGAGCACGTTTACATGCCCTACAGAATATATGCTTACCGAAGGATGTCGTATGGGTTATGTAACGATCCTTCATCGTTTTAACATTGCATGATGTCTATCTTTTCTGACATGATCGAGGAAATCAAGGAAGTTTTCATGGACGGCTTCTCCATCTATGGAAAAACTTTCGATCATTGTCTTGAAAATTTAGACACGGTCTTACAAAGGTGCCAAGAAAAGGACCTGATACTGAACTGGGAAATGTGCCACTTCATGGTCTGTAAAGGCATCGTCCTCGGACACTTAGTGTCCGAAAGGGGGGTCAAGGTGCACAAAGCTAAGATCGAAGTCATAGAATAGCTTCCACCTCTAGTGAACATTAAGGGCATCCGTAGCTTTTTAGGCCATGCAGGGTTCTACGGGAGGTTCATAAGTACTTTTCACAAATCTCTAGACCTCTCACAAACCTGTTGGTTAAGGATGCACCTTTCGAGTTCACTGACGAGTGCTTAAAGGCTTTTCACATTCTTAAGAAAGCATTCGTCTAGGCTCCAATCATCCAAGCCCCGGATTGGAGTCTCCCTTTTGAAATAATGTGTGATGCTAGCGATTTTGCTGTCGGGGCGGTCTTAAGCCAAACCAGAGATAAGAAGCATCATGCAATTGCCAATGCTACCAAGACGCTAAGTGGAGCTCAACTTAACTATGCAACTACTGAAAAGGAGCTCCTAGCTGTCGTCTTCGCTATAGACAAGTTTAGATCTTACATGGTCGGAGCTATAGTAATTGTTTATACTAATCATGCAGCTTTGAAATACTTGCTCACCAAGAAAGATGCTAAACCTCGATTAATAAGATGGATTCTCTTACTCCAAGAATTTGACCTTGAAATAAAAGATAAAATGGAAGTAGAGAACACGGTTGCTGATCATCTATCACGTATGCAGGTTACTAACTTGCAGAAACCTCTGATAAACGACTTTCTACGTGATGACATGCTTCTAAAGGCGACGGACTCCACCCCATGGTACGCAAATATTGTTAACTTTATGGTTTTATGGTACGTGCCACCTGGGGAAAACAAGAAGCTCAACTTCGAGAGTCGTCGACACCTTTGGGACGACCCATACCTACATAGGGTATGCACAGATGGTCTGCTGAGAAGATGCGTACCCGCAGCAGAAGCCGTAGAAATTATCGCGAAGTGCCACACTGCAGCATATGGAGGCCACTTTGGAGCATTCAGAACTCAAGCAAAAATATGACAAAGTGGTTTCTTCTGGCCAACAATGTATGAAGACACCAGAGAGTACATTGGAAGGTGTCGAAGATGCCAGATGCAACGTGGCATAACAACTCGCAACGCGATGCCCCTCACGTACAATCTCCAAGTCGAATTGTTCGACGTGTGGGGCATCGACTTCATGGGACCATTCCTGAAGTCCCAAGGTTGCGAATACATCTTGGTAGCTGTGGATTATGTATCATGTGGGTGGAAGCACTACCATGCAGAGCTGCTGACGCCAAACATGCCCGGAAGATGTTCCAAGTCATTTTCCCCCGATTTCGAACACCATGAATGTTCATAAGTGATAGGGGACCACACTTCATCGACAAGACCTTCCGAAACTTCCTGAAAGAATTAGGAGCCAAGCACAACATTGCCACCCTATATCACCCACAGACCAGCGGCCAGGCTGAAACGTCCAACAAAAAAATCAAAAACATTGTACAAAAGATAGTCAAAGAAATGGGGAAAGGATGGAAAAGCAAGCTGCCTGATGCACTTTGGGCATATCGGACAACATATAAAACCCCTATCGGCATGTCACCATTCCAACTTGTTTGTGGCAAAACATGTCATCTGCAAGTTGAGTTGGAACACAGGGCCCATTGGGCCATCTGGCAATGGAACATGGACTTGAAGACAGCCGGAAAGAACCGACAGATCCAACTAGCGGAGTTGGAAGAATGGAGGGAGAAGGCCTACCATAGTGCCAAGATCTACAAAGACAGAACAAAACAATGGCACGACAAGAGGATCAAGCCCAAGGAGTTCAAACCTGGAGACAATGTATTATTATTTAATTCCAGGGTAAAACTCTTCGGCGAAGGAAAACTCCGGAGCAAGTGGAAAGGGCCGTACACCGTCGTCAACACATCCTCGCACGAGGCCATCACACTCCAGGACAACGACGGTAAGATCTTCAAGGTAAATGGCCAATGCTTAAATTTTTTTCATATGCCATATAATTCAAATGAAGAGTTTGATGTTGTAAATTTAGTAAATTCCGACACTTTTTGACCTCTTCACCATAAAGATGAAACCCAAAACCACTTGCATGTGGGCCACCCTCTGGCGCCCAACACTTAAGGGGAAAATCAAGCCCAATGGAGCCCAAGTGGGGCCAGCCGAACCCTAAGGTCGGCCGACCTGACCTGGCAGCGAGTGGCCCCCAGTTTTCAAATTTGAACTCCATGGAATGACCACTTTTGTTTTCCATACGAGCCGAGCTAAGAAAAGGAAGGAGAATCCCGGGATTGGCCTATCTTCGGCTTCAAAATCCCCACTTTTCCTCATTTCATCCTCACCTCCATTCTTGCTCTCATCCTCTCCACCTCCCTGCAACATTCCCATGGCCGGCAAGGCACTCGTCCCCTACAATGAAGCCTCACCACCTTTGCCCTCGAGGGTGAACCCTCGCTGGCGAACCTCAGGCTAGCAGCCATGGACGTTGGCTAAGAAGCCGAGCGCATCGCCAAGACACCCCTAGCAATCGTCCCTGCGCCAGCGTCAGAGGGGACGCGGGAGGTGCCAAGAGGCGGGTCGGCCGACCCCACAAGGGCAGCCCCTCGCCCTCCCGCTCGATGACACGCTCCGTCATGAAGATCACCGCCAGGAGAGGCAGGTGCCCGGGCGCTGAAGAATCTGCAAGGCCGACTTGTTGGTGCCCAAGAACGTCATCGTGCGTCTCTTCACCGACCCGCTTCCACCGATGCTGCTAGAGGAGGGGAAGGAACATGTGTGCTCGCTGCATTCAAATAGTGGCAATGTAGTTAGCCACAACTATGTAACCACACCCACACACACATCCACGACCCCTTCGCCACCACAACATTTACGCGTTGTGGACATCCGTACCCCAAGCGATGGGTACGGTAAGGGGTTGATGCCAGGACTCTCTCATAAAAATAAAGGAGAGGCCGAGTCCGTGGCATCCTCCCCTAAGGGTGTCAAGCGCGTTAAGAGACACATCCCCCCTCCTCCGATCACGCGCCCCGGCAGGCAATTTGAGAGCGAGGATGAGCAAGTCCCTAAGGGACCCAAGGTCGCCCAGCTTCTCAGCACAGTCATCCAACTGCGCGACGATCATAGGAAGCTTAGCGACCAGGTGGCGGAGCTCACTTTGGAGCTCAAGTCGGTCAAGGACGATTACGACACTCTCCGCCGTGGTCTAGGTGTCAATATGTGGCGGAACCACCCAAAAGACTGGGCCCGGGTGCACTGATCTTCGTTGCTAAGCAACTCTGATCCAATTCGGCACGCACCGGTAGTTCCTCGAGTGAAGCCTCGATAAAAGCCACGCTATTCCAGGATCGCGCAGACAACACTCACACGAAGGTGAGTCCAGAGATTACAACACAGAACATCTCATAAATCTCAGAGTTTTGCAGCAGAAGATAAATTTATTACAAACCATGTTCAGAATAGTAAGGTACTACAGAGTTCAACTACTCAAATTATTCAAGTGTCATTGTCTCAGCGGAAGCAATAAAAGACATCTAACGAAAAGAAGTGATGTATCGATAAAGCCCTTACGAAACACGTCACTCAGCGGGAGGGTGATCAGCACCAGCTGAAGGGCCATCCCACTCAACAGACCAGCCCAGAAGCAGAGTCCACAGCCAAGTCAGACTCGCAATCATATCTTCGAAGTTAGTACCTAAAAACAGTGCCACAAGTAAGGCTGAGTATACTAATACTCAGCAGGACTTACCCGTCACCGGATATACCGTAGTCCGATAACTAGACATGCAAGGCTTTTTGGTTTGTGGGGTTGGTTTTGCCAAACATGCCACTAAGAGTTGATCCTTATTTCAGATTTTAACTTAGCCATTTTCTAGCTGGATTAACCATTCTAAGTTTGCATCTATCTCTACTCAAACATGGTAGAGCAACCATTTAATCATACAACAGTATTATCAACATCATATTCCACTTGTTACTCTATGTGACTGAAAACATTAAGCAATCTCATGCCGTGAGAGGCGGACGATTCCGAATCGAATTTCAACCTGGCCAGGGGAACCTAATGCACACGCATGGGGATCGACTTCGCTTTCGCCCACGCTACTTTTCCCCTTTCTTCTCCAGTCCATGGACACGGGGTACCCTCCCCGACTACAGAGTCCGACCACTTTGCACTCGTACGTCCAGACAAAAAAAGAGGGTTTACCAACGTTCCACGTGCTGGTCCAACAAAATTAACTTAAGAATGATTTTTGTGAGTTCATTCATTGGGCAGTCATTTATGGAGTAGTATTTATAACTAAGTATCTTCATGAATAAGTGTGTGGTTGTTTTCCATTTTAGCATCAAAACATAGCATTTGTTCACAAATTCATAACAAAAAATCTACTCATGAACTAGTGATGAAAAATTTAGAACAGCTCATACAATCTAGCATCTACTGTATAAATTTCAGCATCTAACCATTAAGCATTTAACCATATAAAATCATGCAATTAGATCACTATACGACTTCACAATTTTGCACAGAATGATGGGCATGGTTTCTGGTGCTACAAAATTTACAGAAGCATCTAGACATCATCTACACAGTACTATAATTTTCCAGATTTTATATACTTATGCATCAGTGGTTACAAAATTAACCAAATCATCAAGCTATCAACAAAGTTAATTTCCACAGAGAGTTATACAAGGATTATGGATCTCAAAATTTTACTAGAACCTAGATATGGTCTAAAAATGTTCCAGAAACATTATCAAGTATTATTGCTACTAGATAAATTAATTATGCATTTAACTTTACATGAGCTTGCATAATAATTCAAGACTCAAGATGATCAGTAATGAAGGTGAAATTTTTACCATAGGAAGAATATATTCTAACTAAGAACATGTCCAAAAATCATGATTTGATATGGTATAGTTTACCCAGAACAAAAATAACAAACCTGGCCATGATATACTAAGCATGATTTATAACTGAAACAATACTCAATAAATAGAGTCCAAACTTTGCAGTCATGATTCCAGAGCTAAAACAAGGCTCCAAAAATAAATCTAGATTTTTCTAAGCATATTAACTATATATGGTGAATTAAGTTGATTAAACAAGCATTAAACATGGTATATAGCAAACTAGCTCTAACATCGCTTAAACATATGGATCTGCAAGATTTCAGTTACATATGCATCCAGAAAAAATTGTAGAGCTAGAACATGTCCATGTTTTCCAGCATTAAATCATGAAGTTCAATAGCAGAGTTGAGAATCTTGATGGTTTAAGAAAGTTAACAGATTCCACCAGGTTTCATCTTTTTACCATAAGGCTAATATTCTACCAGGATTAACATATATTCAATAATCAAGGTCATTCAGTGAGCAGAACTTCTAGAACAAATATTTGGTGTTTTTGCTATTCTTTTTCTTAGATTAAAATGGGTATGGTTTCTGAAGATTTGGGTGTAACAAAACTTGTAGATCTCGGTGTAATGGTTCCAGAACATTTGAGTTTGCATTTTTATGATTTTTCTGTGATTTTTTATGCATTTTCGAAGTTTGCTGCCAAACTCAGAGAAACTTGCATCTAGGCCCTTAAGCGAAAAAGAAAAATTACAACCGGGTCCTTTGCCGACCTTCTCCGCAGTCGCATCATGTCGGTGGTGTTATGCTAGGCAGGACTTACCGAGGCTGCGACTGGGAGGCACGTTGGGTAGAGGAGTTCGAGAGCTACCTACCAATGCTGGTGTTTGGGCCTGGGGTGGACGGAATCGAGGTCGTCGGCGTTGATGGCGGCGGTGGCGTTCGGGTCGCCGGCGGTGTGGAGGAAGGAGAGCTCGGGGTAGTTGAACGTCGAGCACACGAGCACCGCGAGAGCATGAACAAGCTTCTGGGGTAGGTCTCGTGCTCGATCTCCGCTGCAATCGACCGGTCCACGGCGAGCCTCAAGCTCGCTGGTGGCGGCGCAATTGGGTGGCGGCGATTGGATGGGTTCTAGGGGGATTCGGGGTGTGCGTGAGCTTCACTGGTGTTGGGCGAGGCTGCTGATGAGGTCGGATGAGGCAATGTGGGTCAGGGATGGCCTGTCCGCGCGAGCTCGAGCTCGCCGGCAATGGCGGGTGGCGGAGGAAGGGGGAAAAGAGAGGGGTCGCGCGACGGCGGGGCTCTGGTCCTATTTATAGGAGGGAGGGTGTCGAGGTGAAGCCAAACGGCGCCTGGGGGAGGTCGAACTGGGCCAGGAGTGCTCGGCGGTGAGGTGGCGGCCGGAGGAGGTGGCGCTGTGCATGGCGGGCGGCGTGTCGCCTTGCCAAGGGGCCTGGGGCGCGTGGCGAACGGAGGAATGGCTAGCTAGAGTGCCAAGCGGCCAGTTTGGGGCAAGTGCTAAATACTTGAGAGAGCAATATGTCTTGTTATGTATGACTAAGTGCAGGGTGGACATTGAGGGGCAACGCGGATTTCTTTATAAGCATAGCTCCTGGACTTACTCGAGGATGAGCAAGGTTTAAGCATGGGGGGAATGTTGGCGCTCCTTAAGTACCCCTTTTATCCCTTATTTATCTTTGATAATGGCATGAATTTAATATCAAAATCACTAACAGTCCTAACCCCGGCCTAATTATTGGTCATTTTCAGACTTGCACATATATTTTGGAGGAACTTCGTTTTTGCAGGTTTTTGGCCTATTTTGGAGCATGAAATGACGAGGCCCGTGATCGAGCGCTAACACGGAGAAAGATGAAGGCCAAAGCCCAAAGGAAGGACCAAAGCCCATGTTGATTCGAAGCCCATTCATGCACATCCGTCCTCCAAGAGAGCCCAAAGGACCAAGCCCACGAAGATGAGATCAAGATACTTTGGGATTAAGCAAAGCAAATGAAGATTTAAGGAAGGATTCTCTATCCTATTCCTTCCTCGAAGATATCTCCAAGATAACGACGTCCAAAGGGGTGCAATCGTGAAGGACATAAACTCTAGAAGATGCGAGGAGTCTACACGCGAAAGATGAGACCGAGGCTAGCCCGTTTCTGAGGCGATTCGGCCTCCCCTTCGACCGGTGGCTTCCTCGGCTCATAAATAGCTCGCACCTTATTCAACTCGCAGCATCCATCCACCCAAAACTCGTAGAAAACCTAGGGCCAAGACCGGAGGGAGACGACGGCCGCCGCAAGTCTTCGAAGTTGTCTAGGAGATGGCTTAGGCCACCCCTAGCTGCCATGGCCTCTCTGCGTGGTTGTGCCGCGGTGGAGTTCATGAGCTAGTTGGAGTCGTCAATGGTATGTACTCGGTGGTGATGATCCAAACGAATCTATTATGTGAGTAATGATAATCATGTCTTCCGAATCTATTAGCGATCATGTTCTCTCTTTCGATTTCGTTCTTTTCTTTGGGTTTGCTTCATCTTAGATCTATTATCGATATAGATCACTTAGCATGATCTTGTAGTCATGGTGGCTAGAGGTTCATGGTGAAACTACCAAAGGGGGTTCGACTTGCTTCAGGGTACTTTCGTCCAAAGGGGGGGTGTCGTGACAGGGCGCTACCACTGAGTAGGTGGGGTATCGAAGGATCGGATTGGAGATTTTGATTTAAAGATGCTTTTGATTGAGATGCACGATTTATTTGCTCATTAGCTTGAACTACAACTAGATGACGATAGGCCTAGTCATGTCTTTGGTTTTGCTATGATTAAGCCTATGTTCATGGATGAGATCAACCTTTACACATCACTCATATCTATCAAAGGTTTACCCTTTATATGCAATCAATGCTTCATGTTAGGATAGATCCGTTAGATTAGATGGAAAACCTTAGGTAGTTCTTTGTCGATCCACGGATGGATAAACCTTGGGGGAATACTCTAAGGGAAAAGCTACACGAACCGTGCGCTTGCGGTATACAAATCGGGGCGCTAAGGAGCGTCAACACTCCACATAAACCTTTCTAGAGGTAGGAGAAAAAGAAGGCAATAATCCGCCTTGGTAAGGAATTCAAAAAGCAAAAAGGGAGATCCGAGAGAACAAACTGAGGAGCTAGGCTATACTTGATATTGAAAATTTACAAAACCTAAGTTTCTAAGCAATGGAGGCTAAGGAACCTGAAGTTTGAACCATTCCAAGTTTCAATTATGAAGATAGGCATGGTAGACACTTAAAAGTTCACAAGTCCGGGAGAAGCTTGGAATAACTTGTATGCAGGTGACATCAAAGGAGATGCATTCACCTTAGTCCTCGCACCTTTACTCGAGGATGAGAAAAGGGCTAAGTGTGGGGGTGTTCTTGATGGTCCTTAAGTCAAAAATAAAACCATCACCTCCTGCGTCTTTTTGAAACATTCAATCACCAAAAGTAGTTGTAGGACTTGATTCTAATCAATTCCATGAGTTTTGGTGATTTTTGGTTTGCAGGCACCCATATGCGGAATAAGAAGAAAACAAGCACCGCAACAGAAATGCACAAAAGGCTTCATCATGTGTCACACATAGAAAGAGGGCCCACATGATAGACCAAACTGACATACAAAAATAGGAAACACACAGAATCAACCCACCTGCCAGACTCCCACATGAAGACAGTGCTGAGGGGGCCCACCCAGGGGCCGGCCGATCCTAGGGGTCGGCCGAACATGGACGGAATCCCGGCCCCCTCAGCCTTGGAAGGAAGGTTGCCACCGCCATTATAATGTCCGTTACCTACATTCCCGCCCTTATTTCACCCAGGAACCGACTTCTCCAAGCTATAAAAGGGCCTTCACTCACCCCTCTCAAGTCATTGGGATACACATTGAAATTCAAGAAGTAGAGAGAAGGGAGACTTCCACTTGTATCATTAGAGTAGGGAGTGTGTGAGGAGGAGGATCGAAGAAGGGCCGGACTTGTTGGCCTCTCTTCGCCTTGTACCTCGACGGGTACGATTTGTTTGAGTAAGTATCCAGAGTTCATCTTCTGGTAAGTTCTTGATTAAGTATTCTTAAGTTATTCATTCATCTACGGGTTCATCGTCCATTCTCATAATGGATACTTTAGTAGAGGGGCCCTGATAAAGACGGGTAACCCTGCGCAACGCTAGAGTAGCAGTCGAAGGCTTAACGTGGTGTTTAGGCCCTAAATTACCTTTGTTCGGCTCGTACTCCACAGAATTCGGGGTAGACCGCGGGTGGTGACAGCCCCGTTGGTCCGCTACGAAGCTGCTTCGTGGTTAGTGTAGTCCCCACTATCTGAGTGCAGCGTAGAGCTAATAGCTGGAGGTCCCTAACAATACCTGGGTCAGACTGGTGCCCGAAGTGAATGAGTGTCAACCTAAGTTTACCTTGCCTTGATCCTTATCTTTAGATAAACCACGCTACCCAAAGCTCTCCTACATCTTGTTCTTCAAGGGTGCACTAGCTAGAAGATCGTTACACCAATGTTCCCTGAGAAAATACGATACCCTGAATACTCTCTGGGTGAAGTGCTACAACAATATTTTTCATGCACTTGCAGATCTTATCTGTGATCATTATGAAATACCAACACTTCCTCTTCAAGAGTGGGCTGAGTTTGTCCCTTTTGAATGGTCCACACTGCCTCTTCCAATTGGTCTTCCTTCGGCCTAGCTTCTGCAATTGTGTTGCAGGAACGAACTAGGCTGACCGGGATGGTTTCTTTGCCAACCTTAACCTCGAGAATTCATTGGTCTCTATTGGGGTTGAAAAGCATCTCTATTGGCCCTTTGATCAAGACGAACTCTTCACCTTCTGGGAAATCTAGGAAGACCTTGTTACTTCCAATCATGACGGGAATAACTCGGTGGATTCCTTTACTTTCCACAATCTAGCCATCGACCCCCTTCAGGTGCTTACGAGAGAAGGTCAGGGGTTGCTCAGGCGATATGTGATCTGCCAATGTTTTGGACATCACATTCACCCCGACTTTCGGATCGTAGAAGATCTCTTGCGGAATGGCGTCCCCAATAGTGCAGAAAGTAATCTAGGACTGTGGTAGATCTAGATGACACTACTTCAAGATTCTACTTCTTCTATTCATTCCTTGCTCATGATCGCAGAAACCCTCAACATGCATCGTGACTTCCGGAATGAACGCCTTAGACCTTGAGCATATGCACTTGTGCTTCTTCGGCATGGCTGAAACATTGCCAAGTTCCATGTATTCCTCTTCCGTGTAGAGCTGGGGTATGAACATAGGCATATCTTTGATGAGTGGCTCATGATCTGAGGACTTGGGTGGTTCGGTGATTTCCTCTATGTGTGGTGGAGGTGGAGAGGATGCGTCTGATAGAATGTGGAGTTGCTGCTTCTCTTTGGGCTGATCTTCTAGCTCGGGTGGATCGTTAAAGACTCCATTGTACTAAGTGGTGTTGAGGACCCTCTCTAGGATAGTTCTTACTTCAGCCACAGTCTTGTACATGACAGATCCCTCGAAGGCGAGATTCATGAAATGTACGCTCTCTGGGTTAAGACCGTATATGAAGTGTTGCATCAGCATTTCCTCTTGGACACTATGGGGTGGTCCAGAAGTTACTGACTGCATGAATCGTGCCCATGCTGCTCCAAGTGTTTCACTATCGTCTTGCTTGAATGATAACAGTTCCATACGATGTGGAATCACTTTGGAGACAGGGAAGAACAATAGGCAAAACTCATCCTTCTATTGTATCCAATCACCTCCAACTCTCCCTGCCATCCGGTTGTACCAAAGTTTCGCATTTCCCATAAGAGAGAACGAGAAAAGCTTCCATCGTAAGGTGTTTTGGTTCATACCGAGTATGATGAGAAGAGAACAATTCTCCTTGAATTAATGCAAGTGAGCATAGGGACATTCGTCCTTTCTGCCAGAGAAGGACTTTGTGCGAACCATGGCTACGAGACTGGGACGGATCTCGTAGCCATCAAATAGGATGGGATGGCAAGATGGAGGCGGTTTCATATACTTGCGGGATGGAACTGCCGGAAATCTAGGAGAGAACTCCATGTGGTAGGATGGATAATCGTACAACTGAAAAGATCTAGTACTTGTGTTGCTACCGTTCCCCAGCAATAGCGCCAGAAAGCTTGTTGGCACTCCTTAGCCTAATACGAATTACTCCGCAAGCACACAGAGACCTATTGTAGCTTTCACCATGGAGTATACCTGGGATATCAAATCAAAAGAACAATAAGCTTCGACTAGTGGTCTAGAACGATTCAGCCAGACCCGCCAAGGAGTAAGAGGTATGAGGGTAGAGGGATTAACTTCATATAGACTACCTAATACTAAGCTATCCAGCCAAACTACTTACTTGATCTGCTTCGGCGGTCTCAGAGAAGGACTAAGATTGGGGTGAGAAAGGAGTCCAACGACAGTCGACAACTACTGCTATGAAAACACCCGAACGTGGTGGACTACGAGGGACGGACAAGGATGTCACCACATGCCGCCTGCCACTGCGGTATCGTGGGGTGGAACACAAGCTGAGATAGCTAACCAAGCCTTAGCACCACACCAACAACTATGGAGCTGTTTACTCCTACCGTGTACAAAGGCAGAAAGTGACCTCAGATAAGTAGAACTTGCTACTTATGCAGAACTTAGAATCCCGCAGAACAAGTAAAACTAGCGAGACACTAAAGATAAATGAGAAACTTACTCAGAAAGATATATTCCCCTGAGGTGGCTAAAAAAGTGGGGTGAGGTCCAGAGAACTCAACTCCGTCCCTTTATCTCGGCTCCCGCCAAAGCTCTCACCTCACACTCTCACTATTCTAAACTAGGAAGTAAACTAAACTTGAGACTCTTCTTGCTCCAAGTGGTTTGTCATGCAAGTGAGGAGTGGGGATCTATTTAGTGTTTCAAGGTCAGTTCTACACCCAAGCTTAACTTGCACGCGAAGTAGATTAGCAGCTTAGTTTTCACGTGAAGGCTAATGATCTGGGGCCGGGCAGCCTGGCCTAGGCCAGCAGGCCTGGCCCTTGTGGCACCTGGCACCGCCTTCCTGTGGGACGGCTATGATCATCTCTAGAGGTCCGTAGTTCTGGTACTCGGTCCAAAAACTATTATCTTGGGCTGGATGGCCTGGTCATGGCCGGGCGGCCTGCCCCTGGTGCCTCTCGACCCTCCGTTGCACCTTCATGATCTTCAACGGTTGGATATTGTTCTTGAGGGCGGTTCCGGGCTTGACACATCATGTTTTTCTGATTGTGGGCCAGTGTTTGCTTTATGCTTAGGGATTCAAGTCTTCTAGTCTTAACTTGTGAATTCTGAGTTGATTCCTGTTGGATTGGCTTGGATTTATCCTTAGGATAACTCTGGTAAAGTTTCATGCCGAAATTCCACTGTTGATGTGCCGGTCCGCCCGACTCAGGCCTTCTAGTCTGGAAATCATCCGTTTTGGCTCAACTTTGGATATGTTGTTCCTGTAATCAAATATACACCAAAACTTGTGGAACTCATTAGATTTGATAATTATGACATGATTATGACCTATGTTTCATGAAATCAGGTGGAGCGTTGGAAAAACCATCGATATCAACCGCCAACACGCCTGCCTGTAGTCGCCTTCTTCTTCTTTGTCGGTATCGCCGTGGTACAAATCTTCCATGATGATGGTCTATGGCCGAGGCCTGATGACTCCGACTCCATGTGCAGCTGTTGCTTCGAGCGCGGTATGTGGGCCTTAGGCTAGCTGCAACCATAGTCACAAGGTTCGGGGTCGAAGCCGCGATCCACGATCCTGGGTCGGCGTACCGGATTGAGGGTCAGGATCGACGCGGATCGTCATCCCAAACCACGGTGGGTCGCCGAACCAGTTCGACTGTGGTTGAACGCGGGTCGAGTACCAACTAACGGAGGTTCGCCAGCCCATTACTGATATAGGTGGAGGTAGCGGGCGAGAAGAACATGGAGGAACCGAGGAAGAGGAAGGGCGAGATTCGCGAGAACAAGATGTAGGTGCAGTAATCTTACGGGACAAGATGGAGATGGACGTCGCCGGGGCCTGGCCACTCTCGGAGATGGAGAGTTGGAAACACCACGGCGCCGTCTGCCGGCCGCCCGCCCGCCGCGCCAGCGGCCAGCCGCACGGGCGCCGCCGCAGTGGTGTAGGACTGCGGGCTGCCGGCGAGGAGTTGCGCGAGCGGGCTGCCGCCGCAAGGGCGCCGCACCCCGCCGGCCGCCGGCCGCCAGGGGAGCGAGGAGATGCGCCACGCCGCCGCCACGGGCAAGGGGAGGAGAGGATAAGGTTCTGATTGTATTCGACTGGAAGAAAAAAAACCCTCCGCGTGTATTTGACCGGAAGGAAAAAAAATCCTGAGTTGGGTTTCGAACACAGAACCTTGCGAGTCATTGGGTTCCGCACCAGGGTCATCGACCCAAATGTTATTGGGTCGCAAACCAAATTTTGGTTCATTGTACCAAGGGGTTATACTCCCTTTGTACCACATATTTTTTAAGTGTCGATCCTCGACCCGCGACCCCGTACCTCGACCCAATCGACCCTGGTACTTTGTGACTATGGCTGCAACATTGCCATCTTTGCCTGAATCCTCTGGTGCATCGCCTTGCACAGGAGCTCTTCTTCCTTCAGCTTGTTGAGCTGCTCCTCCAACCCAATGTCAGAGAGCAGCCTTTGTTTTCCCTTCGCCCTTGTGGTTCTCTACGCGGTCGACAGGCCGGCTTGGGCCACCTGCTGCGCGTTGCATGACCTCTCTACGAGGCGGGCTTCTACCCTTCGGGTGACTTCGATGTCTTCAGGCGATATGCCTAAGTCGTGAAGTCCGGCCTCGAACTCTCCATCGGCGATACGATCAATGGAGGCGTCTTCGCTGTTGGTGGTGTTCGGCACAATGGCATTCTCCGAAGACATCGGAGCATCTGCTGAAGTGTTGCCTACACCATTCTTCTTCGCTGCTATGTGGTGTGTCAAGACGAACCGCGGGTGGGCTCCAAAAGATTTGGTGCTTCGAAGCGAAGGGGTATCACAACAACTCAGGAATGGGAATGAAGACTCCCTCGTAAACGGACAGCACGAGGAACAAGGAACACAGTGAATGCACAGTAATGGTGTGGTAATAACTTTGTATTGAATGTCCCATCAAGGTGGGACATACAGGGTATTTATAGGCACTGATCCAACTACTCGCTCATCTAATTACACAATTTTCACCTCTAATGGCTAGATTTTAGCAATATTCCATGGGCACACGGGTAATTTTACAACAAACGCGGATTATAGCTTTCGCTCCCTCGTGGTCCCGCATCAGGCCCACATGTTCTTTGCCTGCTTGACGATCGGTCTCATCACCTGATGGGCTTCGCCCCATGCCACTTGGGTGGGCCGGAAAAAGCCCATTCGCCGAAGGCCTTCGCCACTCGAACCCTTTGACGTCGGGTGTTCGGCTCTTCTTCGGCCGTCACTTTCTTCCTTCCCGTGATGCACCCTCTTTGCCTTCGGGCGCGTGTCTTCGGGCATCGGCCTTCGACGCCGGGCTGAAGGTGGCTTCCCCAACACTCCTAAAGTCTGCCTCCACACAGATTATTCTAAATGGTGAGGTGGGGGACCAGATCTACCACCAGCGTGGTCTTATGCAGGGAGATCATCTCTCTACCATGCTATTTATTCTGGTTATGGATGTGTTGAATAGCTTGTTTGCTCAAGCTAGTTTGGAAGGTCTACTGAAACCACTCTGTTCAATGGGATAAAGACTCTCTCTCTCTCTCTCTCTCTATCTATGCTAATGAGGTGGTTCTTTTTAATTGCCTAGATGAAGCAGATCTCCAACTCAAAAAATCTCTACTAGAAATTTTTGGTGATGCTTCAGGATTACACACCAATCTCCACAAGAGTAATGGCATTCCCATCAAGCGTGACAGTGATATTGTTGAATTGGTCAGTGGTACTCTACAATGCACTATAGCAAATTTCCATTCCATTTATTTAGGACTGCCGATTTCGGATAAAAAACCAAGAAAGTGTGATATGATGGCATGGATTGAGAAAATTACTGACAAATTGCCTGGATGGAAGGCTTCACTTATGAGTCTATCCGTTTGCGCTGTCATGGCACGTTTTCTTCTCGCAGTAGTCCCAATCTATTTGCTGGTGTCGCTGAAAGTTCCTAAGTGGTTCATCAAAGCCATCAGTAAAATCAAAAGGAGTTTCTTATGGAAGGGAAGAAAAGAGGTCAATGGTGGTTGTTGCTTGGTGGCTTGGGAGAAAGTCATGCGACCACTCGATCTCGGAGGGCTCGACATCCATAACCTTGAGGTCATGGGGTGGGCATTACAAATATGGTGGCTTTGGATAGGAAAAAACAAAACCTGATCGACCATGGGCTGACCTGGAAATCCTAGTCCACTTGAACACCTCGGCCATGTTTGCAATTTCGGTTGTAACCAATGTGGTAATGGTGAGAACATATTATTCTGGTCTAACCATTGGCTTCTTGGACAGAATTTGGAAAATTTGGCACCTAATGTTTTCAAATGTGTTCCCCCCAAAAGTAAGAAGAACAAGCACTGTGCCTGATGCCCTCCTTGATCTAACCTGGGTATCTGACATAAAAGGGGCACATGGTTAGCATGGGCTAGCCATATGTAGCTATGGGATCTAGTTTCAGATTTTGCATATAATGCTCCTGATGATGTCCATCACTGCAAGTTGGAATTCTCATGTCTCTTCTCAACTAAATCAGCCTGCCGAACTTTCTTTTTTCGATCCATAGTATTTGAAACTTGGATACATTTGTGGAAATTTTGGGCTCCGGGAAAATGCAAAACTTTTATTTGGCTAGCAATCCAGAATTGCTACTGGATAGCTGACTGATTACAAAAAAGAGGACTCCCTCACCCGCAACACTGCCCCTTCTGCGATCAAGGTGATGAAATGGTAAAACACATCCTCACGATGTGTGTTTTCGCTAGACAATTCTAGTTCATTGTCTTGCAACCTTTGAATTTGGTTGCATTAGTCCCAAGCCGAAGAAGCTTTTCTTTGGCTGATTGGTGGTTGAAAGCTTGGAGGAAAGTCCCTAAACAACAGAAAAAGGGTTTAATTCATTGGTCATGGTGGGAGCTTGGATATTTGGAAACACCGTAGTGCTTATGTCTTTGATGGATAAGCTCCCTACCTCCAAGTTACTCTACGAGCTTATAAGGAGGAACTGCAGCTTTGGATAGCTGTAGGAGCTAAAGGGTTGAGGGATGTTGTGGAAGAGACTCCTCCAGACTACAGCAAGTGTGGAGAGCTCCCAAAAAGAGAGTTAGTGCCTCTCTTGACCCCTTGGATCAGCTATATATAGGAGTGGAGGGGAGTGGCAATTTGCCCCCTGCCCTTGGTGAGTACAAGATTTACAAACAGACTCCTAGGCCACCACACGAGGACCATTTACAACATGGGCTAGACCATTCCCCCAACAAGGGATAGGTAGATTGAAGACACCATTAGAGTGTTTTGGTCAGGTCCTACTGTGGCAGAACAACTCTGAATTATACTAGCTAGAGTGCATTAAACCTCTAAGCGCACTTTAACGGGTATATTCGTTGGTCTGTCGGGTAACATCCCGATGTAACCACTTGAATATCCGATGGTAACACAAGTATACGTCCCGCACAAAGGCGAGTCAGAGATACAACATTCCACAATATTTTACATCACATAGATAAGAGGTGTAGTTTACATTAAAGTTTTAAGGCTAGTAAACAAAAGTCTAGCTTTTACAAGTTTAGAAGGTCTACAGCAGAAGTAAAAACGTAATTATACACTAACGTAGTAGGGTAGATGCCATGGTAAGCCCGAGCATGACATCATTCTTCCGATTCATTGCTAGATCCCATTCCATAGACTAGCCAGAAGGTAAAACACTAGGCCAAGTCAAGCTAGTGTTTGAGTCTTCCAAAGTCATCCCTGAAAACAAAGTCACCAACAAGACTGAGTATACTAATACTTAGCAAGACTGATCTGATTAAGGGTATTAAATAACACTTTATCTAGACATGCTAAGCTTAGAAAGGTTCTGGGTTTACTTTTGCTGAAAAGCCACAAAGAGTATGTCCTTAAGTTAAATTTTAGCTTTCAAATTCTAGGTGTATTAACCATTCTAGGTATGCACCTATCTATACAAACATGGTAGAGAAATTAATTTTATCCAACCATATTTGGAATCATCATTGTTCCACTTCTTACTCTATGTAGCAAAGGGATCAAGTAGTCTCAATCTTCATGAGAAACGGACGATTCTGAATCAAATTTCCAACCTTGCAAGGATAAACCTAGCACACACGCTTGGAGTACTGTCGAGTCACTCCCAAGCAACCGTTTGCTTCTCATTCTGGTTCATGGATTAGGGCCACTCTCCCCAACTACAGAGAACCACCACATCTATGTAGTCGCGGTGTTGCAACATAATTTAACTTCCTATCTCTAAGAGAGAGTGGGAGATATGTCCACTTGCCAGGCCGATCAGTTACTAGGCTTACCGCATACTATATTTACGGCATGTGGCTAGTACTTTCAAACGCTTAACCACCGCTACTACACACTAGGGCCTTAGTAATTTATCAAGACAGACGGATTTCCATTATGAATCTTGTAACCAAGTCCCTCCCTGGTCCTTATAGTGATTGCAAGAATGTAAACAATCAACTCCTATAAATCTCGCGAGTGACAGAAAATCACTCAACTTTTACCGGTCCTATTAGCATAGCATCTAAACGGACTCAGCTCTAGTGTTCAATCAATAGGTACCTAGAATTATGCATTTAAGGTTTTCATTCAACTCCAATAACTTAAATGCACAAGTAAAAGTAATAAATTGCATAGTTTCAAATAATAGGTTTTCATCTTGTAGAACTAATTACAAGGAAAATAACAAAATTAGTTTGACATTTTTCTGTTTTTTCTACAATTTCTTATGAATTTCCAAAGTTCACTAAAAAAGAAAAGGGATTGTCTCTTTTACAGAAAGGACCCTGGAAAGTTTTGAAACCTTGCAAAAGGGTCCCTGGCTCAAGGGGGAAGAAGGCAGGGGAGGGGCCGGCCGCGTTCCGGCGAGGAGGGTCGCCGGCGGCGAGGGCCAAGGGGCCAGGGAGCTTCAGTGAGTCAAGACGCACCTATTGGTGTGTTTGGATGGGGCGCGGGATGGCCGGAGGGAGCTCGTCGGCGATGGCGCAGAGCACGGCGGCGGGGGTGGACAGCGACGGTGGTGCTCCGGCAAGGAATTGGCGACGCAAGGTGGCTGGTTAGTTTCACGGAGTCACGGTGAAGCTAACTAGGGGGTTGGGATGGTCAAAGGGTGGTCTGTAGCGGTGGGTCAACGGTGAGCAGAGCTCGCCGGACATGTGAGGGAGGGCGGCGGTGAGAGTTGCTAACGATGGGGACCAGTCAGGGCTATTTATAGGCCTAGAATGGAGAATATAAGCAATAGAAGGAAGGGATGAGCTCGCTGGGGCTATGGGCAATGTCTGGCGGCGGCAATGGCTGTTCCAGGGTCGGCCGGCGAAGTGGCGTGAAGGAATTCGCCCTGGGCGGCGTGGCGCGGGGCAATTGTGCCAGCAGAACCGGCGCTAGAGGCGGCGGGGCTCCATGCACGACGCGTGGAGGCGGCGAGGCGGCACGGGAAGGTAATTCCTGGGGCGGCCGAGCTCACCGGAAAGAGAAACAGGAGTAGCGGCAGGGCTGCGCATCGTGGAGGAAGGGGAACGCGCCAGCAAGGAGGGGAGTGGGACCAGGAGGGGCCGGAGAGGTTTGGTGGCGCTCTATTCGGCGGCGTGGGCGGCCGGTGGGCGGGGAAACTGGTGGCGGGGTGGCGCCGCCAGAACTCCAAAGAGGCTGGAGGTAGAAGAAGGGTGGGTGGACTTGTTAAGATCT
Organism: Panicum virgatum; assembly: GCF_016808335.1. Taxonomy (NCBI): domain Eukaryota; kingdom Viridiplantae; phylum Streptophyta; class Magnoliopsida; order Poales; family Poaceae; genus Panicum; species Panicum virgatum. The sequence continues at coordinate 27,511,910 of NC_053152.1, read as the reverse complement.
ACAACTTTCATGTTATACAAATTTTCACTAGATCAAAGGATTTGAAGATATTTTCAAAAATTCAAAAGAACTCTATTCCATTAAGGAAAAATTACTTTTAATAGCAAAATTACAATATTTTTGGGCTAAAATGCAATAAAGTTGCCAAAGTAATGATTACTAGCATATTTGCAAGAAAGCCCTTCATAAAGTTGGAATTACTCCCAAGGCCCAAAACTTTTTGCAAAAAGGGACATATGATTTTTCATAATTACAAAAATACCCCTAATTTGTACTGAATATTTTTAGATATCAAACAAGAATAAACACTAAATTCACACATTCAACTTTGATTTATTAAGTAGACACCTGAAGTGTCACAACCTACCCCCCTTAAAAGAATCTCGTCCCGAGATTCCAGGTTAGGAATGGGCTGGGATACTAGGTACCTGGATTCGTCCTAAGGAAGTCGGGAAAATTTTGTTGGAGATAGTGCTTGGTTTCCCAATTAGCTTCTTCCTCGGTATGATGTTTCCATTGAATCTTGTACATTCTAACTTTTTCCCTTCTAGTACTTCTTTTTTTACTATCAAGGATTTTCATTGGATACTCCACATATGATAGATCCGGCTCTACTTCCAGGTCTTGTTGCTCGATAATTTCTTTAGGGATTTTCACACATTTCTTGAGTTGAGAGATGTGAAAGATATCGTGGACAGCTGCTAACCGAGAAGGAAGTCGAATTCGGTAAGCCACTAGTCCACATATTTCAAGGATCTCAAAGGGTCCAATATAGTGAGGTGCTAGTTTTCCCTTTAAACCGAACCTTTGAATACCTTTTGTTGGAGATACTCATAGGTATACGTGGTCCCCAACTTCAAATTGCAATGGCTTTCTCCTCTTATCTGCATAGCTCTTCTGTTTAGATTGAGCTACTTTGAGATTTGTTTGAATAACTTTCACCTTGTTCTCTGCCTCAGTTACTAAGTCGGGTCCAAACATTTTGCGTTCTCCGGTCTGTGACCAACTCAAAGGAGTTCGACACCTACGACCATATAACGCTTCAAACGGTGCCATCTTCAAACTAGACTGATAACTGTTATTGTATGAGAATTCTGCTACGGCCAGACATTTATCCCAGTTCTTGTCATACTGGATGACACATGCTCCAAGCATATCTTCAAGTATTTGGTTTACCTTTTCGGTTTGTCCATTAGTTTGAGGATGATAAGCAGAGCTACGAATCAACTTAGTTCCAAGAGAAGCCTATAGCTGCTCCCAGAAACGTGCAACAAACTGTGATCCGCGATTAGATATGATTGTTTTGGCTATACCATAGAGACGAATTATTTGATCAAGATAGACTTCTGCATACTTTTTAGCGGAGTAATAAGTATGTACTGGAAGAAAATGAGCAGTCTTGGTCAATCTATCAATGATCACCCATATCGAGTCGTGCTTCTGGGATGTATTGGGGAGGCCAACAATAAAGTCCATACTAATGTCCTCCCATTTCCAAAATGGAATTGGTAGGGGTTGAAGTGTGCCTGCTACCTTAAGATGACTAGCTTTAATCCTCTGGCAAACATCACACTCGGAAACATACTTAGCTATTTCCCTCTTCATTCTGGTCCACCAATAATTCTGTCTAAGATCCTGGTACATCTTTGTACTACCAGGATGAATAGAGAACTTTGAGAGGCGTGCTTCATTAAGAATTTGTCTTATAAGTTGATGGTCTTTGGGAACCACAATGCGATTGTCGAACCATAAAACTCTCTTATGGTTCATATGAAAACACTTATACTTTTCTTCGCCTTGGGCCAACTTTTGTTTTATAATTTTAATACCTTCATCATGTAGTTGTGCCAAGATAATACTATCTTGAAGTGTGGACACCATTGCTATGTGATTCAAACTCCCTTGTGGAACCATTTCTAGGTTCAATTTCCTCATTTCATTGCATAGAGTCTCGCTGAATAATTCTGCCTCTACACAATGGCAATGTGACTTACAACTGAGTGACTCCGCAACCACATTTGCTTTGCCAGGATGATAATGTACTTCAATATCATAGTCTTTGATGAGCTCTAGCCATCGTCTTTGCCTCATGTCCAGATCAGCTTGTGTGAAAATGTACTTGAGACTCTTATGGTCAGTGTAAATATTACAATGCGTTCCCATAAGATGAGTCTCCATATCATAAGAGCATGGATAACTGCTGCTAACTCAAGATCATGAGTAGGATAGTTCTTCTCATGAGTCCGAAGTGCTCGTGATTTATAAGAAATTACCCGGTTTTCTAAATAAGTACACATCCAAGTCTGGTGCCAGAAGTATCATAATATACATCGAATGGCTTGGTATTATCTGGTTGAGCTAATACTGGGGCAGTAGTTAATTGTGCTCGAAGAGTGTGGAATGCTTCTTCACACTTGTCATCCCAAACAAACTTAACTCCTTTTTTTAATAACTCCGTCATAGGTTTGGCTATTCTAGAGAAGTCTGGGATGAAGCGGCGATAATATCCGGCTAAGCCAAGAAAGCTTCTGATCTGATGAACTGAAGTAGGAGGCTTCCAATCCATTACTTCCTGAACCTTACTTGGATCAACGGATATGCCTTCACTGGAGATAGTAATTCCCAAAAATTTCACACTATCCAACCAGAATTCACACTTCGAGAATTTAGCATATAAGCGATGATCCCATAATCTTTGAAGAACAACTCGCAAGTGGTTAGCATGATCCTCTTCATTTTTGGAATAGATCAGAATGTCATCAATGAAAACAACGACAAACTTGTCTAGTTCTGGCATAAACACCGAATTCATAAGATACATAAATAAGCCGGTGCATTGGTAAGGCCAAAAGACATAACCAGATACTCATAAAGTCCATATCTGGTAGAAAAGGCCGTCTTCAGAATGTCACATGGCTTAATTTTGATCTGATGGTAACCGAAACGGAGATCAATTTTAGAGAAAACTTTAGCTCCGGCTAACTGATCAAACAGGATGTCAATGCATGGAAGAGGATACTTATTCTTAATTGTCACCGCATTGAGAGGCCTATAATCCACACATAGCCTTAAACTGTTATCCTTTTTCTTCACGAATAGGGCTGGGCAACCCCAAGGTGAAGCGCTTCGTCGAATGAATCCTTTATCCAGAAGGTCTTGAAGCTGGATCTTCAATTCTACTAACTCCTTTGGTGGCATTCGGTAGGGTCGTTTAGAGATAGGAGCTATGCCTGGTTGTAGCTCAATCACAAACTCAATATCTCTATCAGGAGGCAGTCCGGGCAACTCATCCGGAAAGATATCCGCATACTCGCATACTACCGAAATATCATCAAGTTTAATACCTTACATGGAAAAGGTACAGGAAGTGATGTACTTTTGTGATGGAAGATAAAGGGTAGTGGCTCCTTGGTATGGTGAATCAATCTCAACAGCTCGGGAAGAGATATCTAATAGTACTTTATGTTGAGTCATCCAGTCCATGCCCAAGATAACATCCATACCTTCTAGGCTTAAAGAAATCAAGTCGGTTTTAATCAACTTGCTACCCAACTGAATTGGCACATGCCTAAGGATTTGATTGGAAGCTATTTTACCACTAGGTGTGGTAATCATATATGGTGCCTTGGTATGGTTAGTATCCAATCCTAGTCTTGCCGCACATTTAGTACTAATAAAACTATGGGTTGCACCAGAATCAAACAGTATGATTGCAGGCTTATGATTGATAGAAAAGGTACCCGTCATAATTGGTGCACCCTCCGGGAATTCAGCAAGAGTAGTAAAGTTGATCTTTCCTTGTTTGACTTGCATAACTTGCTTTTTACCCTTGCCTTGGTTGTTTTGATTAGAATTCTGACCTTAGGCAGGCTTCTGGTTTCGGGGGCAATTCCTGGCGAAGTGCGCAGGACTTCCACAAGTAAAGCAGCGGTTGTTACCATTCACACAGTTGGGCTATTGAAAACTTGGCCTTGGCCCAGATTGTTGCTGTTGAGGCATAGGAGGTCTAGCTGCTCCTTGCAGCTGGGGTGGCCTAAAAACCCATCTGCCTGATGGTGGAGTTCTCTATGGGGCCCTGGAAACTGTATTATGCACGAAACGATACCTTGGTGGCTGCGCACCAGAGGGTCCAGTTGGTGCCTTCCTCTTCTTCTCAGCACGATGCGCTGTAATGCAATCATCCTGAGTAATGGCCATATTCACCAGCTCATTAAAACTGTTGGGGCGAACAAGGTTAAGACACTCCTTGAGCTTGGTGTTAAGACCACGACGGAAACGATCCTGCTTCCTGGCATCACTGTCTGCATGATGGCCGGCGTACTGGCATAGGTGATTGAAGACCTGTGCATATTGAAGCACAGTACGATTTCCTTGAGTAAGTCCAAGAAATCATTTAACTTACACTCCAGGAGTCCCTCGGGAATATGATGCGCTCTGAAAGCGGTCTTGAATTCTTCCCAAGTGACAACATGATCGGCGGGCAGCATGGCACGATAATTATCCCACCAGATGCGGGCGGTGCCACGCAGCTGCTAGGCGGCGAAGAGGATCTTATTTTCTTCGAAGCATGGTACCGGTAATAAAGCAAACTTCGATTCTATATTCCGAAGCCATGCATCTGCATTTAGGGGCTCGTCGGTCTGGTGGAACAGCGGGGGCTGGGTACCAAAGAAATCCTGGTATCCAGATGCCGAGGGTATATGATCATCACGCCCTCGTTGCTGAGAGTGTGGCTAGTTTTGCTGCCCTTGCACTAGTTGACGTAGCAGCTCAGTTTGCAATGCCATAACTTCCGCCAAATTAGGAGGTGGCGGTGGCGGTTGCTGAGACCCACTAGTTTGGCCATGGGTAAACCCTTCTGGGGTACCACGCGTTGAGCCAACCATCTGAGTCATGGAAGATATCCATTAGATCACAGTTTATCTTGACTTCCATTACCAAATGGTATAGTGCAAAACATATTACATCAAAAGAGCACAGAAATAGTCGTAACTAGAATGATATTGATTGTAACAATATGCACATCTCACATTCTATTCAATCAGTTCAGCTCAAAATTGTAAGGAATGACAATGTTTCCACAAAGACATAGCCGTTTATTCCAAGCTTTACGCTACTGTTAAGGCAGTGTACAGCTACAACAAGTGGTGTTTCCCTCCAGACTATCTTACACCTCTTTCTATTTACTCAGTTCTATTTCTAAGAAAAGTCAAGCCTAAAAGTTTCGACGATCTAGAAATCGTCGAGGTTGCCGACTGAAGACTCACTACCGAAGGAAAGGTTATTACTCTGAGCTTCAGGCTCTGGTCCTTCATGCTCAGAGTCAAGATCAGAAACTCCATCAATCTCTTCTGGATCTTCTTCTTCATTTTCTACAGGCTGATTCGGGACATCAGGCGGCATCGGGTGTTCTTGAAGGTACTCGATATAAGCATAAGCATCCTCAAGCTCCGAAGTGAGGTCCTGAGCCTGTTCCTGAAGGAACTCTATCACTGTGTTGTGCTGACTGATAATAGTATCGCTTTCGATGATTTGGTCCTCTCGGTGACCTATCGTCTCCTCACGTTGAGCTATCACCTCGTCTCGGGCGGTAACTGCTACCTGAAGCTCTTCCGCCTGAGTAATCTGCCTGTCCAACTTGCTATGAGTAACCTGTGCCTCACTAGCCAAGTGGATAATCCCGCGGCACTGTAACTCCTGATGGCAAAGCTGGGCGTTCATAAATTTGATCATCATATGCATCGTATCTCCTGCTGAGTCCCCAAGTAGGTGTGCACAGTGGTCCAGCCTAAAAGACCACTCGGGATCGTGGTAGTCTGCGGCGGGGAAAAGGCTGATAGGATACTCTGCCACTTCATTAGGATGCTGTTTGCAAAAGATAGTAATAGCCTCCAAAGCGGCAGCTTCGATAGTATCAGCGAAGCGGTACCCATATGCCTCAACCTCTATGGGCTGCCAGTGAACTCGAAAAGGGTGCCGTGGTATGGTCATCTTCACAGTACAACGGGTAACTCCCTCCGTTGTATATGTGAAGCAGTCATATTGTGGTGGCTCTGTGTAGCAAAAGAGCTGGAGAGACTCCCACAGAAGATGAGGAAAACCCTCCTAGTGGAGTCTGTTGGTATGGGTGTGACCCGTACCATCCAGAGAAGTGCCCATAACATCAGCCATCTGAAATAAAAATTCAAATGGTAAGATGTCGCCGAAAAGGGACACAAAAAGCTGTAAGGTAGGATTCATTGAAACGTAAAGTTTCAAAAGAATCCGGAATGATCAAACTATAAACAAAGCTAGTTGATCACTTGAACATTCCTTGAACAAAAGATCAAGGGTGCAAAACTTGATCTAAGCTCAAGTAGTTTACCTTTTCTAAGGTCAGCTAAATCTAGATTTTAGAATAAGGCACTCACCAATTTCTCACTAACTAATCAATCAAGATAACACTCTAGGAGTCCTTAAAAAGATGTTCAAGCATTACTAACTTGAACAAGAAGCAAAACATTCACGTTTAAATAATGCATGCATGTTCTATCGTCCTCACAACCAAAAATAACTGCCAAATACCTTTGGTCTTACGTGGTTAGTTTTGGTGGCACAAATACGCCTTTCTCTATATTATTTAGTCGATAGATCCTGACCGCTCTTAACCTATCGAACCGTATTTAGTGTACCTACAGAAAACATATATAACTGATGGCCACCTTATAAAACCCATAAGATTGTCACCCTAGGGCTTTACGAACTAAGCACAATCCTTAACGAGTCCAACACACAACACAATTTTGTAAACACTTTGTTGAGCATATCTTTTATTCAAAACATTTCTAAGGTTTGTTGTACCATCCGGTGTATACTTGCCTGCTCTGATACCAGTTTTGGCAGAACAACTCTGAATTATACCAGCTAGAGTGCATTAAACCTCTAAGCACACTTTAACCGGTATATTCATTGGTCTGTCGGGTAACATCCCGATGTAACCACTTGAATATCCGATGGTAACACAAGTATACGTCCCGCACGAAGGCGAGTCAGAGATACAACATTCCATAATATTTTACATCACATAGATAAGAGGTGTAGTTTACATCAAAGTTTTAAGGCTAGTAAACAAAAGTCTAGCTTTTACAAGTTTATTTGGAGAAAAGGGATAAAAGTAAGCTATGCTTACTTTAGAAGGTCTACAGCGGAAGTAAAAACATAATTATACACTAACATAGTAGGGTAGATGCCATGGTAAGCCCGAGCATGACATCATTCTTCCGAGTCATTGCTAGTCAAAGATGGTTCCCATTCCATAGACCAGCCAAAAGGTAAAACACTAGGCCAAGTCAAGCTAGTGTTTGAGTCTTCCAAAGTTATCCCTGAAAACAAAGTCACCAACAAGACTGAGTATACTAATACTCAGCAAGACTGATCCGATTAAGGGTATTAAATAACCCTTTATCTAGACATGCTAAGCTTAGAAAGGTTCTGGGTTTACTTTTGCTGAAAAGCCACAAAGAGTATGTCCTTAAGTTAAATTTTAGCTTTCAAATTCTAGTTGTATTAACCATTCTAGGTATGCACCTATCTATACAAACATGGTAGAGGAATTAATTTTATCCAACCATATTTGGAATCATCATTGTTCCACTTCTTACTCTATGTAGCAAAGGGATCAAGTAGTCTCAATCTTCGTGAGAAACGGACGATTCTGAATCGAATTTCTAACATTGCAAGGATAAACCTAGCACACACGCTTGGAGTACTGTCGAGTCACTCCCAAGCAACCGTTTCCTTCTCATTCCGGTTAATGGATCAGGGCCACTCTCCCCGACTACAGAGAACCACCACATCTATGTAGTCGCGGTGTTGCAACATAATTTAACTTCCTATCTCTAAGAGAGAGTGGGAGATATGTCCACTTGCCGGGCCGATCAGTTACTAGGCTTACCATGTACCATATTTACGGCATATGGCTAGTACTTTCAAACGCTGAACCACCGCTACTACACACTGCGGCCTTAGTAATTTATCAACACAGACAGATTTCCATTATGAAGCTTGTAACCAAGTCCGTCCATGGTCCTTATAGTGATTGCAAGAATGTAAACAATCAACTCCTATAAATCTCGCGAGTGACAGGAAATCACTCGACTTTTACCGGTCCTATTAGCATAGCATCTAAACGGACTCAGTTCTAGTGTTCAATCAATAGGTACCTAGAATTATGCATTTAAGGTTTTCATTCAACTCCAATAACTTAAATGCACAAGTAAAAGTAATAAATTGCATAGTTTCAAATAATAGGATTGTGCATCAGGTCTTGCCTGTAGTAGTGTCTATGGGGTCAGTAGACTTTGGCTCTTCCGAATCAGAGTTCGGGACTTCAGTTAGAATTTCGTCAGAATGCCTTTCGGTACATTAGAACCATAGTGAACTAAATTTTGTTCTATCCTTGACAAGCATAAGCTATTTAAGAAGCTAGATATACTCATAGCATTAAGTTACGCAAGGGGTTGATAGTAGTGCAAAACAACAACATAATCTACTTTGAGAGAATTATTTTCTTAGCCCTAAAAAAAGGTGTGCTTAGTTTCTTGGCCCTTTTTCCCTTGAACTTGGCTACTTGGCCTTCAAAACTAGTTTCGTTTAATTTTTTGGCCGTTCCGTCACCTACAGTTAGGTCTGTTATCATATTCAAACACATCAATTTAGATTTTCAACCACAAAAATGATAACATACATGAATTTTCATAAATTTTTGGTATTTTTTTCCGCTAGTAGAATAATGTCAAGGGCACCGGCGTCTAGGGTAGCAGGGCCACAACTGCGTAGTTCGTAGCCGCCGCTGGTAGAGGCGCCGGGGTTCTCCCCCGATCGCCCAATGGTGAAGGATGTGAGATTGAGAGAGATAGAGATAGGAGGTTGGATAATACTTTGCTTTGTTAGTTTGGATGGAGTCATTGCTGAAAGAATTAAATATCAAGCTGGATCAGCCACCCATACTTTGGTGTGATAACTTGGGAGCAACTTATTGGCAGCAAATCCTGTTTTCCATGCACGAGCCAAGCACATTGAAATTGGCTTTCATTTTGTCAGAGAAAGAGTTGTAAACAAACAGCTACAAGTGCGACTAGTGCCATCTAATGATCAACTAGCGGATGGTTTCACAAAAGCTTTACCGGCTGGTAAGCTTGAAGACTTCAAGAGCAATCTAAATCTCAAAAGGAAGAGAAGTTTAGATTGAGGGAGGCTGTTAGAAGAAGTCGATGTATGTAACTCTAGAATATCTTTCTAGAATCAATCTAGCATCCTGTACTAAGGGGACTCGGATATAGTTTGAATATAGTTAGAGATAGATTTGCTACTCGGAGTTTAAGTTTGTAACCGAGTCCTACATGAGTACGTGGACTGCTACTTGTAATTGCTTTGGCTTCTTGTCCTATATAAACATGCAACCGTGACTTGCCAAGATAGGCAATCACATTACATAAAATCTTTCATGGTAATCAGAGCTACTCTTCCATAGACATCGACATATCTTCCATGGCATCGTTATCTTCCTCGCCAATGCAGCTCGGAGTTGTCTCGGAAAAGCTCACCCGAGACAACTATCTTCTATGGAAAGCCCAATTCCTCCCTGCTGTCCGTGGAGCCCAGTACATGGGGATCCTTGATGGATCTACCTCCCAGCCACCCAAAACAATAGAGGTGACAAAGGCGGACAAGACAACAGAAATCGTGAACAATCCAGAGTTCGACTCATGGATTGCAAAGGATCAACAATTGTTGAGCTATCTACTGAATTCTCTGACGAAAGAGGCATTGGCGCCGGTTGCAACGGCGACCACATCGGCAAAAGCATGGAAGGCGTTGGAGGAGATGTTCTCTGCGCACTCCAAGGCACAGGTTGCAAACCTGCGCATGAAGCTAGCCTCTCTCAAGAAGGGAAGCATGTCCTCCTCTGTCTACTACAACAAGATGTGTTCGTTTCGAGACGAACTTGCAACAGTTGGTAAGGTCATAGATGATGATGAGATGATTCAATATATTCTGGCTGGCCTTGATTTTGAGTACAATGCTTTTGTTACTTCTACTCTTGGGCGGGTTGGATCAATCTCTCTGAGCGATCTATACTCCCAACTGTTGGCATATGATATGCGCCTAGAGATGTACCAGAAGGAGGCTAGTATCAATCCTCAGCTAATTCAGCTACCCGAGGACGCAATGGAGGTGGCTGTGGCCGGCAGAGGCCGAGGCCGTGGTGGGGGACAAAACCGCAGCAACAATGCAAACTCTAGCCCTGCTGGAAGTTCCAAGCCAAAGGGTCCCAAGTGCCAGATTTGCAAGAAGTATGGCCATGAAGCACCAAGATGTTGGTACCGGTATGATGATGATGAAGAAGAAGATCAACAGAACCACAAGGTTGCTGGTGCGGCTACTTCTGGGTATGGCCATGATACAAACTGGTACGTTGATAGCGGGGCATCCGATCATGTCACTGGAGAACTTGAAAAGCTGACTGTCCGTGACAAATACAATGGACGTGATCAAGTTCATGCTGCAAATGGCTCAGGTATGAGAATTAGTAATATTGGTCATTCAGTTCTGCATACCCCTAGTAAGGATTTACATCTTAAAAAAACATTCTTCATGTCCCAAAAGCAAACAAAAGTCTCATTTCTGTTCAAAAATTAGCTCGGGACAACCATGCTTTTGTGGAGTATCCATCAAGGTAGTCAAAGTAGAAGCCGTGGCGGTTTATATCCCCTAAGAACCAGTTCTTCTCGTGGAGATCCAAGTAGACAAGCTTGTTCTGTTAATAAAACATCTACATCAAGATGGCATAGTAGGCTAGGACATCCTGCCCTTCCTATTGTTGATCGAGTTCTTAGCTTGAACAATTTATCTTTCTTTAGTGATAAGAGTCGTGAGTCAGTGTGTGATGCTTGTCAAATGGCTAAGAGCCATCAGCTTCCTTATTCGAAATCAAATAAAGTGTCAAGCTCTCCTCTTGAGTTAATCTATTCAGATGTTTGGGGACCGGCTCCTATCTCTTTTGGAAGATATACTTACTATGTTAGTTTCATTGATGATTATAGTAAGTATACTTGGATCTATCTTCTTAAAAAGAAGTCTGATGTTTTCTCTGTGTTCCAAGACTTTCAGCGCCTTGTTGAAAGAAAATTTAACAAGAAAATTCTCTCCATACAGTTCGATTGGGGAGGAGAATATGAGAAACTAAATTTCTTTTTTCAACGAGTAGGAATCACCCATAGGGTATCTTGCCCACATGCTCACCAACAAAACGGTGCTGCTGAGCGCAAACACCGTCACATTGTGGATGTTGGGCTTGCTCTTCTTGCAAATGCTTCTATGCCTTTAAAATATTGAAATCAAGCCTTTCTCACTGCCACATATCTCATCAATATTTTACCCAACGAAGTCATTGACTATGATGTTCCTGTTGAGCGCCTTCTCAAGGAAAAACCCAACTATAGCTCCCTTCGTATCTTTGGGTGTGCATGTTGGCCTAACCTTAGGCCATATAATGCTAAGAAGCTTGCTTTCCGCTCCATTAAATGTGTTTTCCTTGGCTATAGCGCTATGCATAAAGGCTTTAAGTGTCTTGACATCAAAACTGGTCGCATATACATCTCAAGGGATGTAGTTTTTGATGAAGAAGAATTTCCCTTCTCTACCCTTCATCCTAATTCTGGAGTTCAACTCCGGAAGGAGGTTGTTCTTCTTCGTACTAATCTCTTTGATCCTAGGGGTGTAGATTGTAATGACCATATTATTGCTAATTCTTCTAATGATGTTCAAGACAATGCTGAATCTCAGGAATTACAGGAGCAAATAGTGGAAGGATTGGCTCAGAACAGTGATGATAGTGCAGCTGATTCAATTGAGCCACAAAATGTTTCAGAAGATCTGGACACTGGATCCTATGTTGATCCTGCTCCCCATAATGAAGCTGGCACGGCGGGCTCGTTCTCTCCCGGGTCAACGCGTGGGGGGGGGGATCTCTCCACTGACGCGCCGTCGCCATCTGTGTCGGCTCTGCCGGGAGAATTGTCTCCAGGATCTTCTGAGGTTTCTGGATCTCCTGCGGCTCCGTCTCCACCACGGCGAACAAGGCTTCAACATGGTATTGTCAAGCCCAAAAAATTCACCGATGGAACAGTCAGGTACGAAAATTTTTGCGCAACAGGGGAACCTGAAAATCTTGATGAAGCACTCGGTGATTCTCATTGGAGGCAAGCCATGCAAGATGAGATTGATGCTTTGATGAGGAATAATACGTGGCATTTAGTATAAGAAAAGAAAGGCTCAAACTTGATTGATTGCAAGTGGGTGTATAAAGTTAAAAAGAGGGTTGATGGAAGTGTTGAAAGATACAAAGCTCGTCTTGTGGCTAAGGGTTTTCGACAACGCTATGGCATAGATTATGAAGACACCTTTAGCCTGGTTGTTAAAATTGCTACAGTTAGATTGGTGCTCTCTGTAGCTATTTCAAGGGGCTGGTGTCTCAAGCAATTGGATGTTCAGAATGCATTCTTACATGGTGTTCTGGAAGAGGAAGTATATATGAGACAACCTCCAGGTTTTGAGAGCAAAGATTCTCAACATTTAGTGTGTCGTCTTGATAAAGCTATCTATGGGTTGAAGCAAGCTCCAAGAGCCTGGTATGCAAGGTTGAGCTCAAAGTTACTTGATCTTGGGTTTAAAGCATCAAAATCAGATACGTCTCTATTTATCTATCAAAGATCTGATGTGGCCATATATATGTTGATTTATGTTGATGATATTATTGTCACTGTCTCGTCAGAAGAAGCTGTGGTAGCTTTGCTCAAGGATTTGAAAAAGGATTTCGCTTTAAAAGATCTTGGTAATCTACATTATTTCCTAGGAATTGAAGTGCAAAGAGAAGGAAATAATATGTTGCTCTCTCAAGCAAAGTATGCCCGGGATATTCTCAATCGAATGGGTATGATTAATTGCAAACCAGCTGCTACTCCGTTGCCGTCCTCAGAAAAGTTGTCAGGACATGAAGGAACACCTCTTGGTGCAGAGGAGAGTACCAAATATAGGAGCATTGTGGGAGCTCTTCAATACTTGACATTAACAAGACCGGATCTTGCCTTTTCAGTAAACAAAGTTTATCAGTTCTTGCATGCGCCGACAACTACACATTGGACAGCCGTAAAACATATACTGAGATACATCAAGCAGACACTTGAAATCGGATTGAATTTTGAAGGGTCAAAGTCAATGGTTTTAAGTGCCTTTTCAGATGCTGATTGGGCAAGCAGTGTAGATGTCAGAAGGTCAACGGGTGGTTTTGCTGTGTTCTTTGGTCCAAATCTTGTTTCCTGGTGTGCTAGAAAACAAGCTACGGTTTCTAGATCTAGCATCGAGGCCGAATATAAATCAATGGCTAATGCTACTTCAGAGTTAGTTTGGATGGAGTCATTGCTGAAAGAATTAAATATCAAGCTGGATCAGCCACCCATACTTTGGTGTGATAACTTGGGAGCAACTTATTTGCAGCAAATCCTGTTTTCCATGCACGAGCCAAGCACATTGAAATTGACTTTCATTTTGTCAGAGAAAGAGTTGTAAACAAACAGCTACAAGTGCGACTAGTGCCATCTAATGATCAACTAGCGGATGGTTTCACAAAAGCTTTACCGGCTGGTAAGCTTGAAGACTTCAAGAGCAATCTAAATCTCAAAAGGAAGAGAAGTTTAGATTGAGGGAGGCTGTTAGAAGAAGTCGATGTATGTAACTCTAGAATATCTTTCTAGAATCAATCTAGCATCCTGTACTAAGGGGACTCGGATATAGTTTGAATATAGTTAGAGATAGATTTGCTACTCGGAGTTTAAGTTTGTAACCGAGTCCTACATGAGTACGTGGACTGCTACTTGTAATTGTTTTGGCTTCTTGTCCTATATAAACACGCAACCGTGACATGCCAAGATAGGCAATCACGTTACCTAAAATCTTTCATGCTTTACCCTTTAGAATCCGATTAAAATCCTTTAAATAAGTCCTTGACTTCTAGCTTAAGGAAACAAAAACAACCGAATGATCTCATCCCTAGTTTCTAGCCACTTTGCGCTGGTATATCCACCCCCACATGACATCTCTCCCCCCCCCTCGACGAGCAGCTCGTCCTCGAGCTGGAATGAAGGGTAGCGTGCGATGAAGCTGTCGATGTCTTCCCAGGTCGCGGATGTCACCGGCTCGCCCTTCGAACGGACGAGAACTTGCCGAACTCCATGGGCTAGACGAGCGCGCGCCGCCTGCTCAGGCTCCAGTACCACAGCACTGTTGCTTGTAGGCGTTAGAGGCGGTGGCGCCTCCGGAGGGGCCCCAAAAAACTTTTTCAGAAGCCCCACATGAAAGACGTCGTGAAGCTGTGCCGAAGGAGGAAGGTCGAGGCAGTAGGAGACGTCGTTGATGATGGCAGCCACACGATAAGGCCCGTAGAAGCGAGGCTTGAGCTTCCCCTTGACCGGAACTTGTAGCGAAGAAGGGACGTGGTGGCGAAGGCGAAGCCACACCCAATCGCCCACCTTATAGTGGACCTCCCGATGGTGCTTGTCGTAGAACTTCTTGTAGATCACCTGCGCCTGCTCCAGGCGGTAGCGCACATCCGCCAGAAGCTCATCGCGGTCGGCCATGCTCTGGGCCACATCCGCCACACGCGTGTCGCATGGCTCATATGACCGGATGGAGGGCGCGTTGCGACCGTAGATGATCCGGAACGGAGTGTCCTTCAGCGCCGTCTAGAACGCCGTGTTGTAGACGTACTCCGCCCAAGGCAGCCATCGCAGCCACTGTCGAGGGCGATCACAGGTGAGGCACCGTAGGTACATGACGATGACCTTGTTAGCTGCCTCCGTCTGCCCATCCGACTGCGGGTGAAACACGAATTTCATATGCAGCTTTGTTCCAGAGAGACGCATGAGCTCTTTCCAAATAGGGAGGTGAACACCGGGTCTCTGTCCGAGACCAAGGAGTGAGGAACATCGTGGAGGCGCACGATCTCTGCGAATAACACCTGTGCCACTGATTCTGCCGAGTATGGGTGAGCTAGCGGAAGAAAGTGGCAGTACTTACTAAACCGGTCCACCACGGTGAGTATGACCGACTTCCCGCCGACTTTGGGCAACGCATCGATGAAATCAAGCCCGACGTCCAACCAGACTGTAATTGGAACCGGAAGGGGAAGAAGTAGGCCGACCGGGTTAAGATGTTCCGACTTGTAGCGCTGGCAAGTCATGCAGGCGCGCACGTACCCCTGGACCACCGCCCGCAGCTGTGGCGAGTGGAAGTCGCGGCGCAGCCTGTGCAGCGGGCGCTGGATGCCCTCGTGGCCATCGTCGTGCACCGCAGCGAGCACCTCATGGAGCAGGGGCGATGACGGCGGGATGTAGAGGTGGCCCTGGAACGCCACCATGCCGTTGACGAGTGACCACGGGGCCGCGCGCTGGTCGGCGGAGAGCTCATTACGAAGAGCGACCAGCGCCGGATCCGTGTCGTTAGATTGACGTAGTCTTTCAACGAAGTCGAATCTGGGCCCCTAGACGGCCAGGAGTGCCGCGTCCTCCTTGTCGTACCAGGAGAGGGCGTCGGCCATGACATTGGTGCTGCCCGCCTTGTACTCCACTGTGAAGTCGAAGCCGAGGAGCTTGCCAACCCAATGGTGCTGCGGTATGGTCGCCAAGCACTGATCAAGAAGAAACTTGAGGCTATAATGGTCAGTTTTGACAACAAATCGGCGTCCCCAGAGGTACGGGCGCTAGTGACAGACGGCGAGAACGAGGCTGATCAGCTCCCATTCGTAGGCCGCCAAGGAGCGATGTCGTGGCGCCACCGGTCGACTAAAGAACGCAAGAGGGTGTTGTTCCTGGAGGAGCATGGCCCCGAAGCCGTAGGTGGACGCGTCACACTCCACCACAAACGGCTTAGTGAAGTCGGGCAGGCCAAGTACAGGCACCGTCGTGACGGCGGTCTTCAGTGCGTTGAACACGGTCTCCACCTCCTCTCCCCATGAGAAGCCTTCCTTGCGCAGGAGAGCCGTAAGCGGGGCGGCGATCGTCCCGTAGTCATTGACGAATTTGCGGTAGTATCGCGCAAGACCTAGGAACCCGTGCACGGCACGCACGGATCGTGGGCGCGGCCAGTCGGCCACTGCCTGCACCTTGGCCGGGTCCATCGCCACGCCTCCTGCAAAGATGGTGTGCCCCAAGTAGGTGACTGATGTCGCGCCGAAGTCGCACTTGGATCGCTTGATGAAGAGGCGATGTAGGCACAGAACGTCGAGGAGGAGGCGCACGTGGCGGAGGTGGGACGCCCACGAGTCGCTGAAGATCAAGATGTCGTCAAAGAAGACGAGGACGAAACGGCACAGGAACGAGCGGAGGATGTCGTTCATGAGGGCTTGGAATGTAGCCGGGGCGTTGCACAGCCCAAAGGGCATGACTAGGAACTCATAGAGCCCGTCATGCATCCGGAACGCCATTTTATTGATGTCGGCGGCGAACATTCACACTTGATGGTACCCCGAGTGCAAGTCGAGCTTGGTGAAGAAGTGCGTCGTGAACAGCTTGTCGACCACCGGGATTGGGTACGCGTCCTTGATGGTGATGGCGTTCAGGGCGCGGTAGTCGACGCAGAATCGCCACGAGCCGTGTGGCTTCTTGACGAGGATCACCGGAGACGAGAATGCTGATGTGCTGCGCCGGATGATGCCTTGAGCCAGCATGCTCACACATTGGCGTTCCAGCTCGTCTTTATGGGCGGCGGGGTAGCGGTATGGCCTAACCGCCACGGGTGCCGATCCGGGAAGTAGTGTGATGCGGTGATCACGGGACCGCTGAAGTGGCATGCCCATAGGCTCGGTGAATACGTCGGCGAACTCTTGAAGAAGAGCCTGAAGCATGTCCGCCCCGGAGCACAGGCGCACCGCGGGCACCTTGGGGCCTGCCAAGCCCTGCCAGCACACCCGATGGTCCCTGCGCCAGAAAGACATGGTGAGAGCACCACAATCCCACAGGATCGGGACAAGCGAAGCCAGCTAGTGAGTGCCCAAGACGACGTCATAGCCGGCCAGGGGCAGCGCATAGAGGTCGGCCGTCAACGCTTCATCGCCGATGATGAACGACGTCGCACGGTAGAGGCCAGAGCACGACACGCGCTCGCCATTGGCTACTGTGACCTTCAGCGCTTCACGGGTGTGGCAGAACCACCTGAATTATCCCGGCTCAAGTGCGCAGGCCGTCACCATAAAGGCAACACCAGCTCAAACGCACTTCAAACGGAACAATTCTTGGTCTGTCGGGTAACGTCCCGATACAACCACCGGTTCTCGGATCGAACAAGCATACCCCGCACGAAGGCGAGTCCAGAGATATTACAACCACAATTTTACAACACAAGCATAGTAAAGATTACAAACCAGTTCAAACCATTATTACAAAACCAACTTTAGTAAAACAGTTATACAAGCCTTAACTATAAGTTCAGAGTTTATACAGCGGAAGATAAAACACGACGGCTACATCACGTCGCAAAAGGATACCAGGCTAGCCCAAGCATGGTATCACTCGTCATAGTCATTGCCGGTCGAAGACGTATCCCACTCTACGGACCAGCCAGGAGGCAACGGGCAAGGATAAGTCAAGCTAGCGATTTGCTCCTCAAAACTCATACCTGAAAAAGGGGTTTCAACAGCAAGGTTGAGTATTCTAATACTCAGCAAGACTTAACCGTCAACGGGTATAAGTAGCCCACTTTAGCTAGACTATGCAAGGTTCTGTGAGGCTCTGGTTTTCCTTTTGCTGAAAAGCAATAAAGAGTAGGTCCTTACTTTCAAGTTTTAGCTTTCAAGATTCTAGTTGATTAACCATTCTATGTAAGCAACTACTATCCAATCATGGTAGAAAACTAAGCAAACATCAAGATTGATAAATAATATTGTTGCTCTTATTACTTTGTGTGGCAAAGGGATCAAGCAGTCCCAAACTGTGAGAAGCAGACGATTCGAATCGAATTTCTTAACCTGGCCAGGCAAACCTAACACACACGTCTGGAACAACGTCGGGTCATTCCCAAACAACCGTTGACCTTTCTTTCCGGCTTGTGGATAGGAACACTCTCCCCGACTACAGGGCTCCAAGGCCGAACCTTGTCCCTCGAAGTCGTAGTGTTGCGCAACATAAAAATAAAACCTATCCCTAAGAGAGAGTGTCAGGTATATACACTCCCCGGTCCAATCGGCTACTAGGCTTGCCGCGTACCATATTTACGGCATGTGGCTAGTACTTTCAAAAACTTAACCACCGCTACCACACACCGCGACCTTAGCAAGTTCATCAACACAGACGGGGTCTCACATAAGGTCATGATATCGAACACAACCCCGTCTGTCGTCCTTATATTGATAACAGAAAGGTAAACAATCAATTCCTATAAAACTCGCGAGTGACAGGCAATCACTCGACTTTTACCGGTCCTATAAGCTTAGCAAGTAGTCGAACTCAAGTCTAGTGTTCAGTACATAGGTTCCTAGGATCATGCATCTAGGGTTTCAATTCAAAACCTAAGAACTGTAAATGCGCAAGTAAATAATAACAGTAAATGGTATTAATTTGAAATATAGGTTATGTCCGGGGCTTGCCTTCTCGGTAGTCGCTAACTATTTCAGCTCTAGGCTCTTCCGAACTTTGGTCCGGGGCTTCAGTTAGTACGGCGGTGTTCGCTTGAGCTTCGAGATCACCTCCTTCGGAATCCGGGATCTGCTCGTACGTCCCGTCCGACAAAGTAGTCGTATCTATATGTAATGCAAGAATAGTATTATAAATACACATGGGCAATCGTTTATAGAGTATCTAATCAACAAATCTAACTACACAAGGCATCATGATTAACAGCACAAATGAAGTTTACTAACTTTATAAACAAGTGGGGGTGATTTCCTATAACAAGTAAGTCATGGTTTGCTAATAAATAAACAACTCAAAGCACAAACAGAAATAAATTTAGCAAAAATTACCCTAAATAGAACATGAACAGATTAAGCTACCCTGTAAAAATCATGCAAAAACATGTAGCCATTTAACCAGAACAAATCATTCATTCAGACAACACCTAGAACAAGCTTGAATTATACAGGTCAAAATAGAGGAAAGAAGAAGCTCAAAATTTAATAGGAGATCGACACAGAAATGAACTGCCTACTGTGAAGTTTTCATGATTTTATCTACTCATAATTAATTTTTAGAAAATAAAGAAAACAGACATCAGTTTAGCAAGATTCATTTTTAGCTCCTGTTATAGCCATGAACTGGGGCTCAAACTTTATTTAAAAGCTAAACTATTCAAACAGATCACTCAGAAATATTTTCATGATTTAACATTAGCATAAACTATTTATCATAATTAAAGTCTACTAAACAAGGATTAAATCAAAGAAATAGCTACACATGAGAACTGAGCACGAAATGTTTATAGAAACATTATATTCATATGAGTAATTCACCATAAAAAATTCATTGCAAGATAAGGCTTCAAACAGTAGTTAAGAAAAAGATAAAATCAACTAATATTTATGCACTAGTAACACAAATCAAATTCTACAGCAAAAACTTGCAACTAAAGCCTAACATATTATGATTCTACTACATAGATATCTTCAAGAGGATTCCAAAACATCAAGATTTGCTATTTTACAAATTTTCTACGAATTGATATTGAATTTCAAAGTTCACAGCAAATCATAACAAACAAGTCCCTATAGCACTATTCCACTGAGTCTTGGGGTTTACAGACAGCCCCCCTGGGCTTCTTCGAATTCCATCCCGAGGTCCTTAGCCAAGGTCAGAGAGGAGGAGCGACGTTGACCGGCCGATTCTGGTGTCTGGGCTCACCGGCGGCGAGGGTTGGGGTGGGGAAAACAGAGTAGAGGTCGCCGCGATGCTTTGGAGGCTCTTGGGTCGCGAAATGATGGCCGGATGGGTTCGGTCCACGGCGAGCGGCGGCCGGTGGAGCTCGGGGCACGTCGGTGGGGTGGCTCCGGTGGGGTTCGGGCGAGGGAAAAGGGCTGGGGAGCTGCGCGAGGTCGAGGCGCGGCTAAAGGAGGGGTCAGCGCGGGCGGATTGGGTCTGTAGTGGCGGCTCCGCGGCGGGGGGGTGAGCTCGCTGGGATTCGGGGTGGAGCGGCGGCGTGTTCTGGGTTCTGGGGACAGGGAAACGGCAAAAGAATGAGAGGATCAGCACGCAGGGGCTTTTGTAGTGCTCATGTGCGTGAGAGGAGAGAGCAGCGGCCTCTGCAGCGGGCTCGCCACCGCGGCGGCGAGGTGGCAGCCGCGCGGGCGGCTCTGCGCTCGGAGGGGCGCGTGGCACGGCCGGGGAAGCTCCAGCGCGAGGAAGGGAGGGCGGTGGGAAGCTCAGGCGCGACGCGTGGAAGCCAGCGCGACTCAGAACGTGGCCGGGGGCGGCTCTCCACGGCGGGCAGGCGGCGCTCTGCACAGCGGCGCCGGGGAAAACAGAGCAGGGAGCTGGAGGAAGGGGATAAGGACCAAAACAAAATTTCCAAAATTTCCAGGGACCAAGCTGTAATGCAAAGATAACTTTTAAAATAGGGCTCAAATGAAAAAGTGCCCAACATGAAAGTTGTTCAACTTTTCAAGATCTACAACTTTGATGTTGTGCAAAAACTTATTTGATCAAAGATTCAAGAGCTAATTTTTAAAACATAAGAGGGATTTTGAATTCCGGGAATTTTGTCTTTTTCAATGCAATTTCACTTTAAATTTAGACTTAAAAACAAAATTTGCTGCCATGTAATAAATGCACTGAATTTTGCAAAAACACCATCCACAAAAGCAACATATACACATTCAATTCAAATAAAACTCTAAGAATGACCCTACATTAATTCAAAATTACACAAAGGCCCTTATAAATTTAAATTAAGCCCTTGCTCAAACAATTCACACATGAAGCATAGCAAACAAATGCAGTTTTTATTGTGCAGACACCTAGGGTGTCACAGCCTTCCCCCCTAAAAGGAATCTCGCCCCGAGATTCTGAAAGATAGACTCTCGAGGGAAAAAGAGGAGACCAATCATCAAGCCAGCAAGACAAAGTCACACTAGAGAATATTGATGTTGATGATATGATCCTTTGTAGATAAGGATTGAGAACTTAGAGAAAGTTCAAGAAACAAGGTATGATATTATGAGCGAGAGGAATTACTGTGCCATTGTGTGAACTAATCAATTGTTTTTTTTCCACACTAAAGGCTCCAGGAATTCATTCTTTGCAGCAAGAGTCTGTGGATAAAATATGAGATCACAATCACCATCAAATTCGGCTGGAAAAGACCGGTGGATTATTCTAGTACTAACATATAGTAGGATTTTTGTGAAGAAGAGAGGACCTAAGTTCTGGTAGAATCAAGGTCTCAATCTGGTGGTGAATCTAGATAGAAAAGATATCAAGGTGAGTTTTTGCTCAAGGACATTCTTGCTCAAACTGTTGATTAAATTAAACAATATGATGCGAGATGCATATGCTCGATGACCATGAGAATGATGCATCCTTGAGATGTATGATTGCAGTGCTGGTGCAATGCAATAACGAAATATTTTATACACAATTAAAATGGTGCTTATGACACAATGTAATTGCCACGATGCTGACCCAATTTTGCATACACTATGATGCAACGATGATGATGCTCTTGACGGATGCATGTATGAAATGCATAAACATGATGCACATATGAATAAGTTGATGATGCACAAAGTGCAATGCGCATACCATACCCATTTTCCCGCGACTAAAACTCATTAGCCTTGTACCCTTGAGTAAAGATCAGGAGTTAGGACACTAACAAGGTTGCATAGAAGGGGATTGCAGTGAGTTACGTCACACATACTAGACACCAGCGCGCTCCTAGTAACTCAATCATGTGGCTGCAGCACACACGAGAGTCTAGGTTTCGTCGCGGCATCAAGGTTATATGACTAAACTCCACCACAAGAGAAATCAAGAGTGGCAACCCAATAGCGCCAGCAACGATAAGATAGGAACCGAAGACAACCCACGAAGTGGTACTCAAACGCATACCCCTTAGTCAGTCTACAGATTCCCGATCATGATGCAACACTATGCATTGACGAATGACATGAAATGATGTGATGCATGATTATTGCATCAAGGACTGTATTTCAAAAGTTTACTACAGATTCAAAAGTCAACACTATGCATTGTATTATCAAGAAACTTTTTAATTTATCCAAAATTAACTGAGCAAGAATGAAAATATAGGATTTAGATATCAGAATAGCCAGGAAGATCTGACATAACACCAAGAGAAATAGAATGACTATTGTTGCGGTTTTTGTTAACAAACATCATGGCTTAACTAGGGAGCCATGAAGGAAAAGGAATAATGGTTTTGATAGGAATAAATTCAAGACATTGATCAAAGGTTGGATTGATGAACAAGCTAAGATCAATGGTAAGGTTTATACAAAATCCAAAGCCACTAACTTACAAAAGACCTCCTCAAATAAAGCTTTTTAAGAAGAATGTGGAGAAAATATGATTCTGATTCAAAGAATTATCTGATTTCACCAACTTCAGAAAGTAACAAACCTCCAAGTGGTACTGGTTCATCATTTGAGATTCTAAGGAATGAAAAGATCCTTATAATAACAAGATGGGGCTTAGGATGAAGGCATGACTCAAAACCATTTTTTTTTCATCCAAGAAAGTCTAAGCATTTTAACAAGCATGCTCCTAAAATCAAAATTTAACTCACTTATGGTTTAAGCATACTAACACTTATCTATGAGGACTCATACTAGAATTTCCTTACAAAGCTTATGTAACAACTTCAAAGACTAGGAACCAATTCAAACATCAACCAAAAATGCATGCACGTCCTGACCGTCCTCACAAGATAAACAATTGCCAACTATGGTTGGGCTTACGTGGTTAGCACGGTGGCATACATAAATACGGCTCTCCCTATATAGCTAGTCGATACATTCTAACCGTTCTTATCTTATCGAATCGCAGTTAGTGTAACTGCAGAAGATTGACAGAATATATATATCCATTGAACCTTTCATGCCAGCACTCATGAAAGCGTCCCCAAACATTACCGCTCACTATAGAAGCGGAAGCCATACAATTTCTGCCGTATGGCCAACATTAACATACGCTACTCGAAGGCGTATTCACAAGTTCCTTTACTCCCAATATAGTCGACCGAGGTTGATATATTGGCAGCAGCTCAAGTAGGCCACTGCTTGAGCTCAGCGTTCGGTTCGCATCGCCGACGGGAAGGTCAGACTCCCTCAGCTGACTGAGTACACTTTACTTCCAATATAGTCAACTAATCGTTGGTATATTGGGAGCACCTCAAGTAAGCCACTGCTTGAGGGCAGCATTCGGCTCGCATCACCGACGGGAAGGTCAGACTCCCTCAGCTGACTGAGGATCCTTACCATCTTACCTCAACGTAGGTGCGTCGTTACAAGAATTAAGAGTTGCTTGTGAGTATGGTTTAACAAAATGTAAAGTGCTGGAAGTCAGATAACATAAACCATACATAAATAACCACCTAGTAATTCCCATAAATTCCCTAGGACTTTACGTTCTATGCACAACCCTTAACGAATCCAACGTAATTTTTCGAAATACCTTGTTGGTCCAATTTTATACGGAAAATAATTTTTAAGGTTCCAACACCTCTGGTGTACGCTTGTAGCTCGGATACCAGCTGTGGCAGAACCACCTGAATTATCCCGGCTCAAGTGCGCAGACCATCACCATAAAGGCAACACCAGCTCAAACGCACTTCAAAAGGAACAATTCTTGGTCTGTCGGGTAACGTCCCGATACAACCACCGGTTCTCGGATCGAACAAGCATACCCTGCACGAAGGCGAGTCCAGAGATATTACAACCACAATTTTACAATACAGGCATAGTAAAGATTACAAACCAGTTCAAACCATTATTACAAAACCAACTTTAGTAAAACAGTTATACAAGCCTTAACTATAAGTTCAGAGTTTAGACAGCGGAAGATAAAACACGACGGCTACATCACGTCGCAAAAAGGATACCAGGCTAGCCCAAGCATGGTATCACTCGTCATAGTCATTGCTGGTCGAAGACGTATCCCACTCTACGGACCAGCCAGGAGGCAACGGGCAAGGATAAGTCAAGCTAGCGATTTGCTCCTCAAAACTCATACCTGAAAAAGGGGTTTCAACAGCAAGGTTGAGTATTCTAATACTCAGCAAGACTTAACCGTCAACGGGTATAAGTAGCCCACTTTAGCTAGACTATGCAAGGTTCTGTGAGGCTCTGGTTTTCCTTTTGCTGAAAAGCAATAAAGAGTAGGTCCTTACTTTCAAGTTTTAGCTTTCAAGATTCTAGTTGATTAACCATTCTATGTAAGCAACTACTATCCAATCATGGTAGAAAACTAAGCAAACATCAAGATTGATAAATAATATTGTTGCTCTTATTACTCTGTGTGGCAAAGGGATCAAGCAGTCCCAAACTGTGAGAAGCAGACGATTCGAATCGAATTTCTTAACCTGGCCAGGCAAACCTAACACACACGTCTGGAACACCGTCGGGTCATTCCCAAACAACCGTTGACCTTTCTTTCCGGCTTGTGGATAGGAACACTCTCCCCGACTACAGGGCTCCAAGGCCGAACCTTGTCCCTCGAAGTCGTAGTGTTGCGCAACATAAAAATAAAACGTATCCCTAAGAGAGAGTGTCAGGTATATCCACTCCCCGGTCCAATCGGCTACTAGGCTTGCCGCGTACCATATTTACGGCATGTGGCTAGTACTTTCAAAAACATAACCACCGCTACCACACACCTCGACCTTAGCAAGTTCATCAACATAGACGGGGTCTCACATAAGGTTATGATATCGAACACTACCCCGTCTGTCGCCCTTATATTGATAACAGAAAGGTAAACAATCAATTCCTATAAAACTCGCGAGTGACAGGCAATCACTCGACTTTTACCGGTCCTATAAGCTTAGCAAGTAGTCGAACTCAAGTCTAGTGTTCAGTACATAGGTTCCTAGGATCATGCATCTAGGGTTTCAATTCAAAACCTAAGAACTGTAAATGCACAAGTAAATAATAACAGTAAATGGTATTAATTTGAAATATAGGTTATGTCCGGGGCTTGCCTTCTCGGTAGTCGCTAACTATTTCAGCTCTAGGCTCTTCCGAACTTTGGTCCGGGGCTTCAGTTAGTACGGCGGTGTTCGCTTGAGCTTCGAGATCACCTCATTCGGAATCCGGGATCAGCTCGTACGTCCCGTCCGACAAAGCAGTCGTATCTATATGTAATGCAAGAACAGTATTATAAACACACATGGGCAATCGTTTATAGAGTATCTAATTAACAAATCTAACTACACAAGGCATCATGATCAATAGCACAAATGAAGTTTACTAACTTTATAAACAAGTGGGGTGATTTCCTGTAACAAGTAAGTCATGGTTTGCTAATAAATAAACAACTGAAAGCACAAACAGAAATAAATTTAGCAAAAATTACCCTAAACAGAACATGAACATATTAAGCTACCCTGTAAAAATCATGCCAAAACATGTTGCCATTTAACCAGAACAAATCATGCATTCAGACAACACCTAGAACAAGCTTGAATTATACAAGTCAAACTAGAGCAAATCAGAAGCTCAAAATGTAATAGGAGGTTGGCACAGAAATGAACTAGCTACTGTGAGTTTTTCATGATTTTATCTACACAGAATTAATTTTGAGAAAATAAACAAAACAGACATCAGTTTAGCAAGATTCATTTTTAGCTCCAGTTATAGCCACGAACTGGGACTCAAACTTTATTTACAAGCTAAACTATACAAATGAATCACTCAGAAATATTTTCATGATTTAACATTAGCATAAACTATTTATCATAATTAAAGTCTACCAAACAAAGATTAAATCAAAGAAATAGCTACACATGAGAACTGAGCACGAAATTTTTAGCAACATTATATTCATATGAGTAATTCACCATAAAAATTTCATTGCAAGATAAGGCTTCAAACAGTAGTTAAGAAAAAGATAAAATCAACTAATATTTATGCACTAGTAACACAAATCAAATTCTACAGCAAAAACTTGCAACTAAAGCCTAACATATTATGATTCTACTGCATAGATCTCTTCAAGAGGATTCCAAAACATCATGATTTGCTATTTTACAAATTTTCTACGAATTGATATTGAATTTCAAAGTTCACAGCAAATCATAACAAACAAGTCCCTATAGCACTATTCCACTGAGTCTTGGGGTTTGCAGACAGCCCCCTGGGCTTCTTCGAATTCCAACCCGAGGTCCTTAGCCAAGGTCAGAGAGCGGGAGCGACGTTGACCGACCGATTCCGGTGTCTGGTCTCACCGGCGGCGAGGGTTGGGGTGGGGAAAACAGAGTAGAGGTCGCCGCGATGCTTTGGAGGCTCTTGGGTCGCGAAATGATGGCCGGAGGGGTTTGGTCCATGGCGAGCGGCGGCCGGTGGAGCTCGGGGCACGTTGGCGGGGTGGCTCCGGTGGGGTTCGGGCGAGGGAAAAGGGCTGGAGAGCTGCGCGAGGTCGAGGCGCAGCTAAAGGATGGGGTCAGCGCGGGCGGATTGGGTCTGTAGTGGCGGCTCCGCGGCGGGGGGTGAGCTCGCTGGGATTCGGGGTGGAGCGGCGGCGTGTTCTGGGTTCTGGGGACAGGGAAACGGCAAAAGAATGAGAGGATCAGCACGTAGGGGCTTTTGTAGTGCTCATGCGCGTGAGAGGAGAGAGCGGCGGCCCCTGCAGTGGGCTCGCCACCGCGGCGGCGAGGTGGCGGCCGCGCGGGCGGCTCTGTGCTCGGAGGGGCGCGTGGCACGGCCGGGGAAGCTCCAACGCGAGGAAGGGAGGGCGGTGGGAAGCTCAGGCGCGAGCGTGGAAGCCAGCGCGACTCAGAACGTGGCCAGGGGCGGCTCTCCACGGCGGGCGGGCGGCGCTCTGCACAGCGGCGCCGGGGAAAACAGAGCAGGGAGCTGGAGGAAGGGGATAAGGACCAAAACGAATTTTCCAAAATTTACAGGGACCAAACTGTAAAGCAGAGATAACTTTTAAAATAGGGCTCAAATAAAAAAGTGCCCAACATGAAAGTTGTTCAACTTTTCAAGATCTACAACTTTGATGTTGTGCAAAAATTTATTTGATCAAAGATTCAAGAGCTAATTTTTAAAACATAAGAGGGATTTTGAATTCTGGGAATTTTGTCTTTTTCAATGCAATTTCACTTTAAATTTAGACTTAAAAGCAAAATTTGCTGCCATGTAATAAATGCACTAAATTTTGCAAAAACACCGTCCACAAAAGCAACATATACACATTCAATTCAAATAAAACTCTAAGAATGACCCTACATTAATTCAAAATTACACAAAGGCCCTTATAAATTTAAATTAAGCCCTTGCTCAAACAATTCACACATGAAGCATAGCAAACAAATGCAGTTTTTATTGTGCAGACACCTAGGGTGTCACAACGGGGCAGCAGCATGAGGGACGTGCGGCTGGCTGCGTTGTCGGAGATGAAGTTGTCAGTCGATCCCGAGTCGAGGAGGGCGAGGAGCGTGGTGTCCCCCAGACGAATTTGCAGCTGCATGGTGTCCCCGGTGCGAACGCCAGTGATGGCGTGCAGCGAGATCTGCGGTGTCTCGTCGGTGGGCTCCTCGGTGTCGACGGGCGCATCGTCATCCTCCTCCGCGAGGTCGACAAGGAACAGGCACTGGCACACGCAATTGTGGCCGCGCGCGAAGTGCTCATTGCAGTTGAATCACAGCCCAAGGCGACGCCACTCCTCCATATCGAACTGCAACAGGCGCTTCACCGACCGGCCTTCAACTATCGCCTGGGTCGGTGTAGGGGTGGCCGACGGGGTTGGAGCGGGTGTCGAGGCGTTGTGGCATGGGGAGGATGCCACGTTGACCTGCGTGTGATGTCGTCGGAGTTGGAGTAGCCGCGACCGCACACGGATCGCTCATCTCGAGCTTGCGAGCAAAACTCATGGCGACGGCGAGAGACTGCGGGTTATGAATCTCCACGTCGAGGCTCAGAGGAGCTTGCAGCCCGGCCGTGAAGATCTGGACCTTCTGTTCCTCCGTGAGCGTGCCGGCACAAAGAAGGAGCACCTCGAACTGCTCCTGGAAGTCGACGACGGAGCCAGAACGCTTGCACGCCATGAGTTCGCCAAGGGGGTTGGAGCACAGGGGCAGCCCAAAGCGTAGATGAAGAAGTTCCATGAAGCGGCGCCATGGCGGGGTGCCCTGGTCGCGCTGCACTTGGATGTACCAAAGCTGGGTCGCCTCTTCCAAGTTGTAGGAGGCCATCCAGACCTTCTCCTCCTCGGCGATGCGCTGTTGATGGAAATAGGACTCGCAGTGATTGATGGACGCTAGCAGATCCGATTTGCCATCAAACTTGGGGAAGTCCATCTTCTGAAAACGCGGAGGTCGATCATTGTGGTGTTCGCCGCCGAACGGACCACGACCGCCCGATGACGACGAGTCGGCGCACTGGTCTTGCTGCAGCGCCTCGACCTTGGTCTGGAGACTTTCCACAGATGCCGTGAGCTTGGTGATGAGGGCCGCAAGCTCGGACGGGGTTGGTTCGGCCATGGAGGACGTAACAGATGGGTTTTGGGCTAGTAGTGTGGTGGTGGGCGGGTTAGGGTTTGGCAGTGGTGGATGGGAGGTGGACGAGGATCGCCTGGAAGCTGATACCAGGTTGTCAAGGGCACTGGCGTCTAGGGTAGAGGGGCCACGACTGCGTAGTTCGTAGCCGCCGCTGGTAGAGGTGCCGGGGTTCTCCGCTGATCGCCCAATGGTGAAGGAGGTGAGATTGAGAGAGATAGAGATAGGAGGTTGGATAATACTTTGCTTAACCCTTTATAATCCGATTACAATCCTTTAAATAAGTCCTTGACTTCTAGCTTAAGGAAACAGAAACAACCGAATGATCTCATCCCTAGTTTCTAGCCACTTTGTGCGGCATCCTTTTTACGTGGCCGGCGCTGGTATGTCCGGCCCCACATGACAAATAACTCCTAGGAATTTATAAATCTATTTTCAGTTTTTAAATCAGAGAAAATCACAGGATCATGTAAATCAGTGAAAATTTCACTTGAGTCATATTTACACATGTTGGATCCAGCAAAAATCACTAACATACCATTTGAGCTACTGAAAAGTAGATATTGTTATTAATAAATCAATTACTCGTTTTGGGACCAAATAGCCAAGTTCAATAGAAAAAGAGTCAAGAAACTAAGCACAATTTTTTTAGGGCTAAGAAAATAATTCTCTCATCTATTTTCCAGTTTCAACATGCTTGAAGACTGTTGTTTACAGATGGCAAGAGTTCTCTTACAATATAGCTCATGCACCCTGTATGCTAGTTATGATACTAAAAAAATCCATCAATTGCAAAGTCACTCAGAACATGACCTACAAAACCAGAACACCACGTATTATTGCCATCACCAATTCATGATGTATCGGGTAACTGAAAGCTTGCAGATGAGGAGTTTATGACCTAACAAACATCGCATCTACGTAGATGCGAAGGTACAAGCTAATGGCATCGATAATCGTACAGAGGTTGCGCCGCACGCGTTGGCGGCGCCAGTACCGCCTACTTCTTGCCGCCGCCCTTGTTCTTGTTGTCCGTGGAGGGTAGGTGGCGCCGGCCGCCGCCTGCTGCACCTCTTAGCCGCATTCTCCTCCAGCGCTTTCTTGTCCCTGTCAGCAAAGATCCAACAAGCCGGATCGGAAAAGGGTCAGCAGGAACCAACCGAGATTCGGTCGTATCTGACACAGAACCAATCAAGCAAGAAACATAAGGGGGATAGAATCAAATCGACGAGACGCACCTCTCGCGGCGCTGCTCCGGGGTAAGCCCGTCCTGGGGCCCCTTGGCGTTGGGCTTCTGCGCTGCCGCGCGCTCGCGGTCGCGCTCCCTCTGGTTGCCGCGTTCGCGCGAGTCAAGGACGAAACAACAGATCAAAAATAGAATCGAAACAACAATAGATCAAACAAGCAAATATATGAAAAAAAAGCGCAGATCTAATCGGTTTTGGCAAGGATATGAGTCATCTCGGTGCCTCTGCTCGCCCTTGCCTCCTCTGCTGGACAAAACTCGGCGACGACGAGGAGAATCTGCCCCTGTTTCTCTCTCCTCCGCGTCTTGCTTGCTTTTAGTAGGGAGGGGACGAGGTATACTCGAGGAAGGCCGTGGGGGCAATTTGCGGTGGGGATCGATGGGCCGCAGCGGACACTGGTTTGTGGGGCCCGACGCGTTGCGGGACCATGCTGTCGGTGAGCGTGAGGCGTATGGTGAAGGTGGACTCGGTTTGCGCCACGAGAAAGGAAGCTTCCAGGATTGCCACTCCCGCGAGAAAACTTGCCTACCCCGAGATGGCAGTTTGGTAAATTGATTCCCCATCCTTATTTTTTTAGAAAAATGAGAAAAACAGATCTCCAACAGTTAGGCATCGCACTTGGCATCTTTTCCAAAGTTGCTAAATCCGGGTCTTCCACGTGCATATTTGTGCGCGCGCATCGTCCACGCATCTGAGGCATCGCCGTGCTGCTGTTGTGCTGCTTTGCCTGCTTGCTTTGTGTGGGACTGCAACATCTGCGCACAGCAACGGACTCTGGCTTCAAAGGGTGCACTGCAAACGACATGACCCATCACTACAACTCATTGCATGGAAAATTGCGACCCTAGCGTGTGAGGAATAACAATGTAGTTCTGCACTTCTTCTGGGTGCATCACGTGCCTAGTGCCGGGTAGTGTCCATGATTCCATGATTTGCACTTCCGTAATGCACCATGCAGTTCCGCCATGGGGCGAGCGCGAGACCAGCCTCAAGCCTCGTGCCTTGCACAATGGAGGAGGGAAAGAGTTTGTGGAAAAAAAACAAACCGTCAAAAAAAATTGAGGATCCACAAATCAGATATTGGAAAGGTAAAAATGCCAAACTATTAGAGCATCTCCAGCAGTTTGGCAAATCGAGTTGCTATCTTTGATTTTTGGTAAAAACGTTAAAAATACTCCTCCAACAGTTTGGCAAAAGACTTGGCAATTTTTGGCAACTTGGGAAAAACCAGCCTCCAGCGCGTAAATATACGCACGTGGCGCGCGGTTGGCATCGTGGTTTCTAGTCAGGTGGGAGGGTGAAAAAAGAAATAAATAACAGAGAAGGGTTCCTGATTTAAGTTTTCAAGAGGTGGAAGGGCATAAATATAATTTTGTTTCTCTCTCAGGATTCCTGATGTAAGTTAGATTTGGATTTGGCAAGTGAATTATGCCAAACTGTTGGAGATAAGTTTTTTTTTTACTTGGCATATCTTTTTAGAAGTTGGCAAAACACAAGATATGCCAAGTAAAATATGGCAAATTCTTGGAGATGCTCTTAGAAAAGAGTTGTTTTTTTACTTGGCATATAGTTTTGGGAGTTGGCAAATCACAAGATTTGCCAAGTAGATTTTGGCAAACTCTTAGAGATGCTCTCAGGTTTAGAGTATCATCACGGATAGTTTCTACATTTATATCTAGCTCCTACTTTATTAAGTAGAGGTTTCTCCTTTTTTTTTGATAATTTTTACCATTAGCTTCAGCAACAGCTCTATATTTTTGCTTCTATTTCACTATGACAGGCAAGACCCACCCATCAGGATCTCATCTATATTTTTTTTCTCCCAAAGTATCTCCCCCACTCGACGAATCCGCATGTTGGTGGCTTGCGTGGCCAGGATCTTCCAGCTCAAGCGGCCATGATCAATGGCAAGGAGTTCTCTACCAAGCACCGCTCCAGAAGCTGCGGTCCACGTTTATCGTGGCGGGCGCATCCCCGCTCGCCACCGATAGCAGCTAATAGAAGCTCCAAGGAGGAGTCCACCACCTATAGCTCCCAGGTCCAGCATTTGAGAAAAATGAGAAATCAAACAATTCACCTTGCTAGATCACACGAAGAGGTGACGGCCAGCAGCTCCTGCTTTTGTGACGGAGGTCCTCAGACCACAGACCCACACCTCCCACGCTAAAAAAAAAGGCGCAGCGCTCATCAGTGAGTAGCTCGAGCTTGCGCAGGGAGGGGGCCCGCCGCTCGTGGGAAGGCAAGACGCGGAGATTGGGCCAAGGCTGAGTGTGGCCGCATGGGTGCCGCAGCTTAGCCGGTGGCGAGCGTGATGCAGCTCGGCGGTGGCAGGGGTGCAAGCTCAACAGCAGCGGAGATGCTAGATGAGGAAGTGGAACAGTAGAAAGGGAAAAGTAGGGGCCTCTATAGCAACCCGTGGGAGAAGGGGCTCGAGGGATAAATTTAGGATCCTCCTACTTTAGATTCTTGAGTATGGATCTTGTTTGAGTATAATTTTTTGTTCTCGATCCCTATTTTAAAGGTAAGAACTCTGCTTGAGTTGCCTTTAGCCGTGAGCCGTCTATTCATCGTTTTGTATCTATATCTATACTATAAAAGTTGAAACATTCTAATACATTTCTCACCAAAACTAACCCACCCGTCCTCCTTACAAACCGCTCTTGAAGGTCTACATGTATGGTTGGTTGGTTGACAGCCTCTTGGTGGACCCAAAAAACTGATGGAAGTAAAATGATTCTATCGTTTTGACACTACTTTTTTCAACCGATTTTTTATCTACCCACATGTGTTACCCACTTCCAATCCCGCCTGTCAATCACGCCGCCTCCCCCTCACGACACGCCCTCCGCCCGCCGCCTCCTCCTTCGCGACGCTGCCTCCCCCAGACGCTCCCCCCTCCCACGCCCCCGTCGTACGTCGCTGCCCTCCCGTAAAAAAACAACGACCCCACACCCTACCCGATTGAACGTCACACCCGCCACTCCATCCCCGACCGTCGATCCGCATCATCCCCGATGGATCCGCTGCCACCGTCCGCACCGTCCCGGCCGTCGTGCCGTCGCTTCGTCCTTGCCCGACCGCAGCTTCGTCCCGGGCGCCGTCCCAACCATCGATCCACTTACCACCATCCACGCCATCCTCGCCTCGCCGCCGCTCCATCCCCGACGGATCCGAGTCAGCTCGGACACCGATCCGCGTCCCCGGCTCTGCGCCTGTAGAGCCAGTCCGCCGCACAATGGAGAAATCTAGGCGTCTGTATCCGCGGCGTCTGCAGAGGGAGTGTCGTCCGGCCACAAATGGGTACTGAGGTCCGATCTTTCTGTAGGTAGATGATAAGTCGAATTGTGGAGATCACGATGTAGATGATCCAAGGGCTCCGACCGAACAGATCGTCTCCCTTGTAATCACAACACCACTACTCCAATGGTTATCAACCGAGCACAAAACTCGGATGAGCTTGCCAAGAAGGCTAATCCCTGCAAGCGATTTGAGAACACCAGCAAGAACTGCTAAAGGCAATATGAAATTGCAAGTTGGGGTTTCACAAACGAAAGTAGCATCCTAGTCGGTCTGGTACAGAGGTGAAATCTTACAAACAAAGTGTGCAGAATCTATCTAAGCAAACAACATGTTTTGGAGAAGTACATAGTTCATATTTATAGAAGGAAACAACTCTCCTAGAAGTCTATGGTCGCAGGCCACTTCTTGGGGAGGTGGTGTTGGGTTCTCGGCTTCTTAGTCACCTAAATAGAAAGCATAAACAATAACTCAAACGAAGGTTAGATGAAATGCAAAAGAGTAGAACTTTTCCTTTTCTTTCTGAGCCTGGCTTGTACATGTTTGGTGGGGGTTTTTATACCTCGAACCTTTTTTACATCATGATAAAAAATACCCTTGACATCCCGGAATATTCGAGGAATATTCTGGGCGAAGAGTCATTTCATACAAGCTGGAGTGTACAACTTGCCCACTTATACCGAATCATAATCCTTACACCATCCCAAAGCTTCAGCGACCATCGGAGTGACCTTCGGGATCTACTGCTTACCTTCGGGTCATCCTCGTCACCTTCGGGATTTGCCGCTAACCTTCGGGCCATCTTCGTCACCTTGGGGAGTTGCTGCTAACCTTCGGGTCATCTCCGTCATCTTTGGCGTTATGGCGGACCTTCAGTAGTTCCCGCCGGCCTTCGGGTCTTTGTTGATAACCTTCGGGTCTTCTCCTTCATTTAGGGGACCTCCAACCTCTGGGGTGGCGATCCCCGACAGTAGCCCCTCGCGGGCGAGGGCCGACTCCGACGGGCCGAACCCTCAAAAGTTGATTGCCTACAACAAAATGTCTCCCTGGGTATCGGAGGTTGGCACGAGCCGAAGGTTAGTATTTTACACGCGTTATAATCTGATTGGGTGACACTTGGGCTTCTTCTCGATTTTGGAGCCGGTAACTACTGTTGAATTTTACCTCCCTATAAAAAGGGGGGTGAGGCGTCACTTTCACACCTCCTGTTTCTAGCGAAGCCATGCTGCCTTTGCCCACCTGCCACGTGGTGAGCTCTGATTTGTTGAGAGCCTCGCAGGCTTTCACAGCGGCGATCATGTTTGCGAAGCTTTTGCTTCCGCGGTGACTTCGCTTTTGCGAGACCTTTGTAAGTGTTTTTTGACACGACCAGTCTGCTTGTTTTTGGCAGTGATGGTTCGTGTAAGGTTGACTGCCAAAGAGATTGTCGAAGCTTCGGCCTCCACAGAAGAGAGGGCTCATTTGTTCAAGAGTGAGGAGGACCTTTCAAATGTTGAAGCGTGTCCAACTGAGTTGATGGGTCGCAACAAACCGGAGCCGACTCTGAGGTTTGGAGCTTCGCTGGTGTCCACGGCGCTTATTGCGTCTTAAGTGGACAAAGGTTACTTTGAAAAGGGTGTTTGCCATCCACCCCAGGGAGAAAAGACCCTGAATCCTGGTGAGGGGGAGTGCATCGTATTTCATGACATTTTTGTTGCTGGGCTTCGCCTCCCTTTGAATCCTATAGTGCATGAGCTGCTGGTGAGGTTTAAGGTCAAGATCCACCAGCTGACCCCCAACACCATATTGCAGCAGTCGAAGTTTTGGTGGGTCGTGAAGACTTTTGGCAGGCCCATCTATGTGGACGCGTTGTCATCTGTATGAGCTTCACCCTTAAGGGTGAAAGGTTCACATCAAGGATGATGATGAGTTCTACAGTGCCCAGAGTGGGTGCTGCACCTTCGTGGCCCGGAGGAATAACAAAGCTTTGTGGTCACGAAGGTTGAGATTTCTTTTTTTTCAGAAGAATAGGTGGGATGATGATTGGGAACAGTATTGGTTTTACGCAAAGATTGGCTTTGCAGGCAAGCAAGATTCATCGAAGGTTTTTTACCCGCTTGCTTCGAAGGTGCAACCTCTCGATCTCACCAATCAAGCTGAGTTTCGAAGGTCTGCACAAAATTACAAGGAGTGTTGTGCTGCGTTCGCGTCTGCTGCGCGGCTGATCGGCGAAAGGGATCTAATTGAAGAATTTGTCTATGCGAAGGTTTGGCATCATACGCCCGATTGGTTGCCAAATGATTTTTTTGAAGATTCCAGTTGAGTGGTTGAAAGAGTCCCTTCCAATTCCGAAGCTTGCCCTGTGGAAACCAGAAGGAAGAACGGATGATGCTATCATGGAGGAGGTTAGCCGGTAGGCGGTTGAGCTGGTAGGGCCGCTTGTTTCGAAGGAGTTTGAGTCTTTTGTTGAGTGCTATCCTGAGAAGGTTTGAGTGAACCGATCCTTTTCGCTGCTGGGTGTGAAGTATGCTGCCCGGGAGGAGCCCACGAAGAGGGGGAGAGGTGTGTAACACCCCGGGTGTTTGCACAGTAATTAAATAGGTGTCTGCACAGTAATTGTGTTTGTTGCTATGCATCTTGTGCTTGAAATGCTTAAAAAGGATCTTTTTGTAATTATGAAAGGTTATATGTGTAATTATGATTTTATGCGAGGTCCTTTATAAAGTTATTTGTGTTTATAGCTTTAGTGGAGGGTGTTTTTGCAAAATTTCAGTGCATTTAATGCATGGCAGCCATTTTTGCTTTTGAGTCTAGAGTTGAAGTGAATTTGCTTTGAAAAAGACAAATTTCCTAGAATTCAAAATCTCTTCAATGATTTTAATTTTAGCTCTTGAATCTTTGGTCAAATAAATTTTTGCACAACATCAAAGTTGTAGATCTTGAAAAGTTGAACAACTTTCATGTTGGGCACTTTTTCATTTGAGCTTTTGTTTAAAAGTTATTGCTTGTTTACAGAGAGGTCCCTGGAACTTTTGGTAATTGCAAAACGACCCTTTTCTTCCACCTCCACCCCCCTGCTCTGTTTTCTCTCTCGCCACCGACAGCGCCGCCCGCCACCGCCATGGAGCGCCTTCCCGGCCTTCCCGGCCATTAATTCGCCGTGCGCTGTCACCCACGCGTCGCCCCGGAGCTCCTCCCCCTCCTGTTGCCTCACGCTGGAGCCTCCACAGCCGAGCCACGCCACCCCGGCGAGCCCAGAATCTTCTCGCGGCCGCCACCGCGACGCCGCCGTGGCGAGCTCGCCGCAGAGCCCCAGGACCCCTTCCAGCTCGCGCACGAGCACCTCAAAGACCCCAGCGACCTATTCCTCTACTTCTTTTGCTCTCTCCTCGCTCCCACGCCATAGAACGCCGCCGCCGCTCCACCCCGTACTCCGGCAAGCTTGACGCCGCCGCGGAGCCGCCTCACCGCAGCTCCTCCGCCCGCTCTGACCCCCTAGATAGCACCGCCTCGCCCCCGCGCAGCTCGCCCACCTTTTCTTCCCGCCAATCCCTCACCGGAGCGCCGCCTCTGCCGTTCTCCTCCGCCGCCGAACGCCTGCTCGCGTCGCGCCGCCACCACAGGCCACCCCGACCTTGATTTCGGACATCTACAGGTGCGCCGTGGTCCCCTGTAGCTCCCACGCCTTGTTCCCCTCGCCACCGGACTTGTTTGTATTAGTTTGCTGTGAACTTTGAAATTCTAGATCAATTCGTAGAAAATTCATAAAATAGAAAATTTTGATGTTTTGGAATCCTCTTGAAGAGCTCTATGCAGTAGAACCATAATATGTTAGGCTTTAGTTGCAAGTTTTTGCTGTGTAAATGGTTTTGTGTCAATAGGTAAATAAATACTAGATGTTTAGTCTTTTTCTTATCTAATGCTTGAAAGCTGGTCTTGCTCTGAAAATTTTGTGGTAGTTTACTCATGTTGCACTAGCTTTGCTATAAAAATTTCATGATCAGTTCTCTTGTGTAGCTTTTTCTTTGATTTAAACTTTGTTTAGTACACTTTATTTATGGTAAATAGTTTCTGTTCGTAATAAATCATGATTTTATTTCGACATGTTCTTTTTGAGTAGATTAGCTTGTCCAGGAAGTTTGAGCTTCAGTTCATGTCTAGAACAGGAGTTAAAATTGAATCTTGCTAAACTTATGTCTGTTTTGTTTATTTTCTCAGAATAAATTCTGTGTAGATAAACTCATGAAAAATTCACAGTAGCTAGATCATCCCTGTGTAGATCTCATGTTAAAGTTTGAGCTTCTGATCTGCTCTAGTTTGAACTGTGTAATTCTTTCTTGTTCTAGATGTTATCTAAGTAAATGAATTATTCTGACTAAATGGTTAAATGTTTTGGCATGATTTTTACAGGGTAGATTAATTTGTTCATGTTCTGTTTAGTGTAATTTTGGTAGAATTTATTACTATTTGTACTCTGAGTTGTTGATTTATTTACAAACCATGACTTAATTGTATAGGAAATCACCACCCCTCATTTTATGAAGTTAGTTAACTTCTTTTGTGCTGTTGATCATGATGCCTTGTGTAGTTAAATTTGTTATTTAACTACTCTATAAACGATTGCCCATGTGTGTTTTTAATATTGTCCTTGCATTACATATAGATACGACTACTTTGTCGGACGGGACGTACGAGTTGATTCCGGAGTCTGACGGAGGTGATCTCGACGCTCAAGTAAACACTGCGGAACTAACTGAAGCCCCGAACCAAAGTTCGGAAGAGCCTAGCGCTGAAATAGTTAGCAACTACCGAGAAGGCAAGCCCCGGACATAACCTATACTTCAAATTAATATCATTTACTGTATTATTTTACTTGTGCATTTACAGTTCATAGGAGTTGAATTGAAACCCTAGATGCATGATCCTAGGAACCTATGTACTGAACACTAGACTTGAGTTCGAGTAATTGCTAAGCTTATAGGAACGGTAAAAGTCGAGTGATTGCCTGTCACTCGCGAGCTTTATAGGAATTGCTTGTTTACTATCTGTTATCAATATAAGGACGACGGACGGGGTTGTGTTCGATATCATGTCCTATGTGAGACCCTGTCTGTGTTGATGAACTTGCTAAGGTCGCGGTGTGTGGTAGTGCTGGTTAAATTTTTGAAAGTACTAGTCACATGCCGTAAATATGGTACGCGGCAAGCCTAGTAGCCGATTGGACCGGGGAGTGGATATACCTCCCACTCTCTCAGTAGGGATAGGTTTTATTATATGTTGCGCAACACTACGACTTCTAGGGACAAGGTTCGGCCTTGGAGCCCTGTAGTCAGGGAGAGTGGCACTATCCACAAGCCGGAAAGAAAGGTTAACGGTTGTTTGGGAATGACCCGACGGTATTCCAGACGTGTGTGCTAGGTTACCCTTGCAAGGTTGAATTTTGATTCAGAATCGTCCGCCTCTCACGATGAAATGAGACTGCTTGATCTCTTTGCCACACAGAGTAATAAGAGCAACAATATTCTTATTAATCTCGATGTTTGCTTATAAGTTCCACCATGATTGGATAGTAGATGCTTACATAGAATGGTTAATCAACTAGAATCTTGAAGCTAAAACTTGAAAGTAAGGACATAGTCTTTATTGCTTTTCAGCAAAAAGGAAAACCAGAGCCTCACAAAGCCTTGCATAGTCTAGTTAAAGTGGGCTACTTATACCCGTTGTCGGTTAAGTCTTGCTGAGTATTAGAATACTCAGCCTTGCTGTTGAAACTCTTTTTCAGGTATGAGTTTTGAGGATCAGATCGCTAGCTTAACATATCCTTGCACATTGCCTCCTGGCTGGTCCGTAGAATGGGATACGTCTTCGGCCGGCAATGGCTGTGACGAGTAATACCATGCTTGGGCTGGCTTGGTATACTTTTGCGACGTGTTGTAGTCATC
Organism: Panicum virgatum; assembly: GCF_016808335.1. Lineage (NCBI taxonomy): Eukaryota > Viridiplantae > Streptophyta > Magnoliopsida > Poales > Poaceae > Panicum > Panicum virgatum. Next base: position 27,472,690 of record NC_053152.1, on the reverse strand, counting down.
GTGTCTCATCTTCCGCTGTTTAGACTCTGAACTTATGATCATAACTTGTATAACTGTTTTATTTAAGTTGGCTTTGTAATAATGTTTTTAACTGGCTTGTAATCATTTCTATGCCTGTGTTGTAAAAATTATGGTTGTAATATCTCTGGACTCGCCTTCGTGCGGGGTATGCTTGTTCGATCCGAGAATCGGTGGTTGTATCGGGACGTTACCCGACAGACCAAAAATTGTTCCGTTTGAAGTGCGTTTAAGCTAATGTTACCTTTATGGTGATGGTTTACGCACTTGAGCCGGGATAATTTAGGCGGTTCTGCCACAAGGTGCTTGTGCCACTGGTGAAGAGCCGCTAGCTAAGAAGAAAAAACTTGCTCTGGCGATGGCTGAATCGTCGTCAAAGGTCGCGGGAGGAAAGCCTCCGTGGGCACCACCGTCGAAGGTTTCCACGAGCAAACTGGAAGGTTCCAAGAAGAAAGGTACTCTCTTAGATAGATATCTTCGGACATAGGGAGGAAGTGGGAAGTGAGTCCTTTATGAGGGAATTGGAAGAAACTATAAGTTATTCTCTCCTTCGGGAGGAATCGATGGAACTTTACCTTGACCAGTTTAGGTCTCTTCTTTCAGGCCCAGATAGTGTTGGATGAATTGTTGTTGATCTACATCAAAGACAGGGGACTGGTGGGCGTATGGTGAGTTTGCTTGAACTTGATGACGATGAGGAGCCGGGGTCTTCTCCGAAGGTTACGCACCCTCAGACTGTAGTACCAGCAGCGAAGGCTGCTCCGAAGATTCCATCTTCAGCTGAGGCTGGAGCTTGCTAGGGTGGCGCAACAGGCGCTCCTGAGGCTTTGCCACCTCATTTAGCTCCGGAGGAGAAGGAAGCGGAGGTGCTTCTGGGCGAGGACGCGAGGGATGGCGACTATGAGCATTTCAGTGAACTAGGTAGGGTTCTGCTGCCTCGTCCTATTAATTTTCAGGGTCCTGATATTGACCCCTATCTTCCCTGGGTTCGTGAAGTAGATATTGCTTCAATGATGGCTTCGTTGAGCGAGGAGATTGGTCTTGACACCACGGGGACCTTATTGCCTTCAGGTGTTGGGTCTTCTGCTAATGCCGAGGCCACCCAGCCAGAAGCTGAGCACTTTGACGTCAAAGGTAATGTTTTTTTGACACCTATTGCTTCTACGCAGGCTTTAGGAAGGATTTGAGGTTTTTCGGAAAAGTGAGGTTTTTCGAAATCAGAGTTTGCACCAAACTCCACTGACCCAAGAGTTCGAGTCGGAGTTTACATGTTTTCTGCATTGTCCGAACTGAGTTCGAGTAGAACTCTATTTTCATCGAGATCCACGGTCTCGCGGATGTCATCGAATTTGGAAGTGGTTTTTGGTTTAGGCAAGTTGGGTGTGACAAGGTGGCTGGAGAAGCCACCCGATCCATCAGCCGTGCTTGCCCAGGAACCGAAAATAAGGGTTGTGCCCTCGGGCACGCTGTTGGCGTCACTTGATCTGGCCACCGAATCCCTTACCTGGCGCGCCAGCTGTCAGTGTTTACCGCCAAGCCTGCTCAGGGATACCCTTAGCAGTAAGGTTTGTAGGTAGGGATCGACTGCTCTGGAACTCAATGGTGCAAGGAACACAAAGATTTAGACAGGTTCGGGCCGCGAGTTGCGTAATACCCTACGTCCAGTGTGGTTGTTTGTATTGCCTTAGGTGTTGATGTTTTGAGGGGGTCCCTGCCCGCCCTTATATATCCGGGGGGACAAGGTTACATGAAAAGTCCTAGCAGAGTACAATTGGAGTCCTACTACAATACAATCGGGTAGTTTCCTTCATACTGCAGCTAGTTCTATGCCTATTCAGGTAGTTACAAGAGAGGTAAGGTACATCCATGAGTCATCCCTTACTCTAGAACATTCTATGCCTATGAGCAGTCCAGCTGCCCGGGTCTGACAATCCCTAGTCTGCGTAAGTAGCAAGTTCTACTTACTAGAGAGTACTTTCTGTCTTGCCGGGAGGTAGGGGTACGTAACTCGATAGTGTTAGGCGTGGTGCCGAGACATGGTTAGTTACATAGGGCTGTGTTCCACCCCACGGCACCGCAGTGGTAGGCGGCAGGTGGTGACAGCCCTGTCCGTCCTTTGTAGTCCACCACGTTTGGGTGCTTTCATACCAGTAGTTGCTGAAGGTAACGTTGGGCCCCTTTTCACCCCTTTTTGAGCCATCACTTAGGCTGCCGAAGCAGATCAGGATAGTTTAGTTGCAAGTCTTCTGGGTAATGAGTTGGCTAACCGACGTTAGACCCTCTACCCACTTACCTCTCTTCCCCTGGTGGGTCCGGCTGAACTAGTTCTAGGTCTGGTTGCGTTTTATCATTCCCCGTGGATTCGATACCCTGGAATACTCCAAGGTGAAAGCTACATCGGTCACTGTGCGCTTCCGGAGTAATTCGTTTAGGCTAAGGAGTGCCAACAAGCTTTCTGGCGCCGTTGCCAGGGAAAGGTAGCAACACTAGTCTAGAATTTGTTCAGCTGTACACCTTTCTGCCCATCCACATGGAGTTCTACTCCTAGTTATCCGGCAGTTGCATCCCGCGAGTTTTTGGAATGGCCTGTCGGTGTTTACCGCCAAGCCTGCTGTTGACGCTCCTTTTGAAGTGCGTTTAAGCTAATGTTGCCTTTATGGTGATGGTTTACGCACTTGAGCCGGGATAATTTAGGCGGTTCTGCCGCAGCTAGTATCAGAGCTACAAGCGTATACCAGAGGTGTTGGAACCTTAAAAATCGCTTTCCATATAAAAGTGGAACAACAGGGTATTTCGAAAAGCTACGTTGGATTCGTTAAGGGTTGTGCTTAGAACGTAAAGTCCTAGGAAATTTATGGGAATTACTAGGTGGTTATCTCTGTATGGTTTATGTTATCTGACTTCCAGCACTTTACATTTTGTCAAACCATACTCACAAGCAACTCTTAATTTCTGTAACGACGCACCTACGTTGAGGTAAGATGGTAAGGATACTCAGTCAGCTGAGGGAGTCTGACCTTCCCGTCGGTGATGCGAGCCGAACGCTGCCCTCAAGCAGTGGCTTACTTGAGGTGCTTCCAATATACCGACTATTAGTTGACTATATTGGAAGTAAAGTGTGCTCAGTCAGCTGAGAGAGTCTGACCTTCCCGTCGGTGATGCGAGCCGAACGCTGCCCTCAAGCAGTGGCTTACTTGAGGTGCTTCCAATATACCGACTATTAGTTGACTATATTGGAAGTAAAGTGTGCTCAGTCAGCTGAGGGAGTCTGACCTTCCCGTCGGCGATGCGAACCGAACGCTGCGCTCAAGCAGTGACTTACTTGAGCTGCTGCCAATATACCGATCTCGGTCGACTATATTGGGAGTAAAGGAACTTGTGAATACGCCTCTGAGTAGCGTATGTTAACGTTGGCCATACGGCGGAAATTGTATGGCTGCCGCTTCTATAGTAAGCTGTAATGTTTGGGAACGCTTTCATGAGTGCTGGCATGAAAGGTTCATTGGGGATATATATTTATGTTCTGTCAATCTTATGCAGGTACGCTAACCACGATTCGATAAGATAAGAACGGTTAGAATGTATCGACTAGCTATATAGGGAGAGCCGTATTTATGTATACCACCGTGCTAACCACGTAAGCCCAACCATAGTTGGCAATTGTTTATCTTGTGAGGACGGTTAGGACGTGCATGCATATTTGGTTGATGTTTGATTGGTTCGTAATAGTTGAAGTTGCTACATGAGCTTGTTAAGGAATTTCTAGTATGAATCCTTATAAGATAAGTGTTAGTGTGCTTAAACCATGAGTGAGTGAAACTCTGATTTTAGAAGCATACTTGTAAAATGCATAGGTTTCCTTGGATGAAAAATATGGTTTTGAGTCATGCCTTCCTCCTAAGCCCCATCTTGTTGTTATAAGGATCTTTTCATTCCTTAGAATCTCAAATGATGAACCAGTACCAATTGTGGTTTATTATTCTTTGAGTTTGGAATCATATCATCTTGTGAATTAGAATCACTTTTGTTTTACCGCAGTCTTCTTAAAGCTTTATTTGAGAAGTCTTGAGATAATTGTATTACTCACATTTGAATCCTTTTTGATTCAGATGGCGACTTGTTCCCAGATCTTTTGGGATGAGGAGGGAAATGCTCATACCGATTGTCTGTACTGGGAGGGTTTTCCGAGGATTCTTTGGGATTCACTTCGTATCTTCCACTACCCAGATCCACCCCAGTACACGGGACGCCAGTTTTCGGAGGATGGAATTAAGAAGAACAGAGTTAAAATGACCATTCCTCAGCACCCCACCTTGGAGTGTCCACCGATTGAGATCGAGGTGATTGGGTACCGTCTTGTGGATGCTTTTGAGAAAGCAGCTCTCAACGCTATCACCACTTTTGTGAGCACCATCCCGAGGAGGTAGCAGCATATCCTATTGGTTTGTTTCCAGCAGTCAGTGCTGGCAATGCAGAGTGGCTGTTCAGGGTCACACACTTTGGGCACTTGATTGGAGATGTAGCGGATGAGACTATCGAGGCAGTAGTCAGATATATGAATGCCCAGTCTCACTACCAGATACTTCAGCAGCGACACATGGACCAGGTGATAGACTTGGCCCAGAGTTTTCAGCGAGGCCTTCGTTTGAAGGATATTCAGATTGAGGGACTTCAGGATGCCGTTGCTGGGAGGGATACTGCTATTGCCCAGTTTGAGCATCAGGCTATGGAGCATGGTGCTGAGATAGAGCAGCGCAACACAATTATCGGTTTTCTTCAGGCGCAGGTGAATGAGCTGCAAGCAGATTGGGCTGATGCTTTAGCACATGTTGGTATGCTCCAGGAGCAACTCGATGCCCCAGCTGAGCCTGCAGCAGCAGAGGAGGACCCAGAGGAGATTGAGGGAGTATCTGACTTAGATTCAGAGCACGCACTTGCTGAGCCTAACCCTCAGCCGAATGACTCTTCTTCCGGCAGTGCCTCTTCTGTGGGCAACCTCGACGACTTCTAGGCTCCTTAGACTAGTCCTAAATAGTTCGTGTTTTCTCTTGTTGTAGCTTGTACATAGGAAAGAGATGTTGTAAGATAGCCCTAGGTAGGAGTACCACTTGTTGTATTATATGTGGTAAGGGTGAGTAATATTAGGTTGTAAGAAAAATGCTGCTTTGGATGTAATATAAGTAGCGACTACCAGTTTGGAAATCATACTCTTTCTACTTAGCAAATCTCTGCATTTGTGCATTTTCACGCCGTTTGATGAATACAAGATGTTGCAAATTTTTGTGGCATATGTGCCCATCAAATGTTAGCTTGTTGAATTTGAGAGACTAAAATTTTAGTCCAACCCCTTCTATGATCTTTGTTGTTTAGCAACATAGCACATAGCGATGAAGAGCGAATTGATAGATTATTTTCTTTATCCTTTGCTCTCAGCATTGAGTCTCTATACAATGGAGCATGAAGCTATCTAACAGCTAACCAGTTTTGATTTTTGTGGGTTGCACAGTTATGTGCTGTGCATATTGTGCTACGCCGCATCTAGTTAAATTTTGCTGATTTTGTTTTATCCTATGTATGATCATTGCACGTACCATTGATTTTGGAAGCAAGAAATATGTATCTAATGGATGTCTTCCATAATTTCAGATGGTTGGTCATACACGCGGAACGCCTGATGGCTTTGGTTGTGAAAATGGCAGTGGATCTCAGCAACCACCGCCACCCCCGTCGAATCTGGCCGAGTTAATGGCCATGCAAACAGAGCTGCTTCGCCAGCTAGTCCAAGGGCAACAAAATCAGCCACGCCAACAGTATGGAGGAAGGGAGGCACAACCAGCGGGTTACCAGGAATTCTTTCGTACCCAACCTCCGCTTTTCAGCAAAGCTGATGAACCATTGGATGCCGATGCTTGGCTTCGTACAATCAATTCCAAGTTTGCTTTGTTAGCGGTACCATGCATTGATGCAAACAAGGCCCCTTTGCTGCCCAACAGCTGCGTGGTCCTGCACGTATATGGTGGGATAATTATTGTGCAATGCAGCCTGCTGAACATATCATATCTTGGGAGGAATTCAGAACAGCCTTCAGATCACATCATATTCCGGATGGACTAATTGAAAGAAAGTTGAATGAATTCTTGGCTCTAGATCAGGGAACCCGCACTATTCTACAATATGCACAGACCTTCAATCATCTGTGCCAGTATGCGGGCCACCATGCTGATACTGATGCCAAGAAACGTGATCGTTTCCGTCGTGGCCTCAATACTAAGCTCAAAGAACGTTTAAACTTGGTTCAGCCCAATACCTATAATGAGCTGGTTAATATGGCCATTACACAGGAAGATTGTATTGCTGCACATCGTGCTGAGAAAAAGCGAAAGGCACCAACAGGACCCTCGAGTGCCTAGTCACCGAGGTATCGCCTAGTGCAAAATACTCCACCAAGGCCTCCACAAAGAAATGCCCCAGTGGGTAGGTTTGTCTTTAGGCCGCCTCAGCAACAAGGAGGATTCAGACCTCCAGTGCCTCAGCAACAGTAACAGCAGCAGTTTAGCCCAAGGCCGAATGCCCCACAGTTCAATAGTGGGAATAGTAATAATCGATGTTTCAACTGCAGCAGTGCTTCTCATTTTGCCAAGAATTGTCCACAACCCAGAAGGAATAATCCAGGGCAAAACTCTAATCAGAACAACAACAACAACAACAAGGGCAAGGGCAAGAGGCAAATGGTGCAAGTCCGGCAAGGGCGAGTTAATTTCACTACTCTTGCAGACCTTCCAGCAGGAGCACCAGTTATGACGGGTACTTTCTCTATCCACAATAAACCCGCAGTCATATTATTTGATTCTGGTGCAACGCATAGTTTTATAAGTGCCAAATTTGGAGCAAGATTAGGATTGGATTTTTGTCATACTAAGGGATCTTTTATGATAACAACCCCTGGTGGGAAGATAGCTTCCAATCAAATCACTAGATGTGTGCCAATTAAGCTGGGTAGCAAATTGATAAAGACAGACTTGATCTTGCTGAATTTAGAAGGCATGGATGTTATTCTAGGCGTGAATTGGATGACTACACATAAAGTACTATTAGATATCTCTTCCCGAGCTATCGAGATAGATTCACCACATCAAGGAGCCACCATACTCTATCTACCACAACGAGAGTACATTAACTCTTGTGCTTATGCCGCAAAAGAAATTAAACTTGAAGATATCCCTATTGTGTGGGACTATGCGGATGTATTTCCAGATGATTTACCTGGAATGCCTCCTGATAGAGACATTGAGTTTGTTATCGAACTTCAACCCGGTACCGCCCCTATTTCTAAGAGGTCGTACCGAATGCCTCCAAATGAATTAGCAGAATTGAAAGTCCAACTCCAAGACCTTCTTGACAAAGGTTTTATACGTCCAAGTTCTTCACCCTGGGGATGTCCAGCCCTGTTTGTGAAGAAGAAAGACAATAGTTTGAGGCTATGTGTTGATTATCGACCACTCAATGCGGTCACTATTAAAAACAAGTATCCTCTTCCCCGCATTGATATTCTGTTTGATCAGTTAGCTGGAGCTAAGGTTTTCTCTAAGATTGATCTTCGTTCTGGCTACCATCAAATAAAGATCAAGCCTTGTGATATTCCAAAGACTGCTTTCTCTACTAGATATGGACTATATGAATATTTGGTTATGTCTTTTGGTCTTACCAACGCTCCAGCATATTTTATGTACTTGATGAATTCAGTCTTCATGCCAGAGCTGGATAAATTCGTCGTGGTTTTCATTGACGATATCTTGATCTACTCCAAGAATGAAGAAGATCATGCTGAACATTTGCGTATCATTCTTCAACGATTACGAGATCATCATCTTTATGCCAAATTCTCCAAGTGTGAATTTTGGTTGGACAGTGTGAAATTCTTAGGTCACACTATCTCCAGTGATGGTATATCTGTTGATCCAACTAAAGTACAAGAAGTGATGGATTGGGAATCTCCTATTTCAGTTCATCAAATTCGCAGTTTTCTTGGTTTAGCTGGATATTATCGTCGATTCATTAATGATTTCTCCAGAATAGCCAAGCCTATGACGGAGTTATTGAAGAAGGGAGTGAAGTTTGTTTGGAATGATAAGTGTGAAGAAGCTTTCCAAACTCTCAAAGCAAGATTAACTACCGCTCCAGTATTGTCTACACCGGACAGTACCAAACCTTTTGATGTCTATTGTGATGCTTCGGGTACGGGACTTGGTTTTGTGCTTATGCAGGACAACCGGGTTATCTCTTATGCATCAAGAGCTCTCCGGGATCATGAGAAGAATTATCCAACCCATGATCTGGAATTAGCAGCTGTCATTCACGCTCTTAAGATTTGGAGACATCATCTTATGGGAACTCACTGTAATATTTACACTGACCATAAGAGCCTCAAATATATCTTCACTCAAGCTGATCTCAACATGAGGCAGAGACGCTGGCTAGAGTTGATAAAGGATTATGATCTAGAAGTGCACTATCATCCAGGAAAGGCTAATGTGGTTGCGGATGCACTCAGCCGCAAGTCACAATGCCATTGTCTATCTGTAGAACCATTCAATGAAACTCTATGCCAGGAAATGATGAAGTTAAACCTAGAAATGGTACCTCAAGGAAGTTTGAACCATATATCCCTTGAGCCTACACTTCATGATAGCATCATCATGGGGCAATTACATGATGAGGGTATCAAGGTCATCAAGGAAAAGTTATCACAAGGTGAAGCAAAGTATAAATGTTTCCGAGTAGATCATAGAGGAGTTTTATGGTTTGAATCTCGAATAGTTGTACCCAAGATTCATGAGCTTAGAAAACAAATCCTTGATGAAGCACATCTATCGAAGTTTTCGATTCATCCCGGTGGTACCAAGATGTACCATGATCTCAAACAAAATTTCTGGTGGACTAGAATGAAAAGAGAGATCGCCAGATATGTTTCTGAATGTGATGTTTGTCAAAGAGTTAAAGCTAGTCACTTGAAAGTAGCTGGTACTCTCCAACCTTTATCTATTCCATCCTGGAAATGGGAGGACATCAGTATGGATTTTATTGTTGGTTTACCCACTACTCCTCATAAGCATGATTCTGTTTGGGTAATCGTTGATAGACTCACCAAGACCGCTCATTTTATTCCAGTACACACCACTTATTCTGCCAAGAGGTACGCAGAGATTTATCTCGATCAGATTGTTCATTTACATGGAATTCCAAAGACGATTATTTCTGATCGTGGGCCTCAGTTTATAGCACGTTTCTGGGAGCAAATGCAAGAATCCCTTGGAACAAAACTGATTCGTAGTTCAGCTTATCATCCACAAACTGATGGGCAAACTGAGCGAATCAATCAAATCCTTGAAGACATGTTGAGGGCATGTGTTATTCAATATGGCAAGAATTGGGTTAAGTGCCTAGCACTGGCAGAGTTTTCATACAATAACAGCTATCAATCCAGCTTGCAAATGGCACCATTTGAAGCATTATACGGTCGAAGGTGTCGAACTCCTTTGAATTGGTCACAAGCAGGGGAACGCAAAATTTTTGGGCCAGATTTAGTCTCTGAGGCAGAGGAGCAAGTCAGAGTTATCCAGGTTAATCTTAAAACAGCTCAATCAAGACAGAAAAGTTATGCAGACAAAAGAAGAGATCCTTTACAGTTCGAGGTAGGGAACTTCGTATATTTGCGAGTATCTCCTACTAAAGGTGTTCAACGCTTTGGCGTAAAAGGGAAATTAGCACCCCGATACATCGGACCATTTGAAATCATCGAAACTTGTGGACCCGTTGCCTACCGACTTCATCTTCCTTCTCAGTTGGCCGCCGTTCATGATGTCTTCCATGTCTCACAACTTCGGAAGTGCACCAGGGTACCTACTGAGATCCTTGAACCACAGGATATTGAGATTGAATCCGATCTATCTTATAAGGAGTATCCGATCAAGATTCTTGACACCAAAGAAAGAAGTACTAGAAGGGAGAAAGTTAAAATGTACAAGATCTAGTGGAATCAGCATACTGTAGAAGAAGCTACTTGGGAAACTGAAAATTTTCTCCAAAGAAACTTTCCCGACTTCCTTAGAACCAATCCAGGTACCAAGTTTTTGTACCCTTTTCTTCCTGTAATCTCGGGACGAGATTTCCTTTTAGGGGGGAAGGCTGTAACACCCCGGGTGTTTGCACAGTAATTAAATAGGTGTCTGCACAGTAATTGTGTTTGTTGCTATGCATCTTGTGCTTGAAATGCTTAAAAAGGATCTTTTTGTAATTATGAAAGGTTATATGTGTAATTATGATTTTATGCGAGGTCCTTTATAAAGTTATTTGTGTTTATAGCTTTAGTGGAGGGTATTTTTGCAAAATTTCAGTGCATTTAATGCATGGCAGCCATTTTTTCTTTTGAGTCTAGAGTTGAAGTGAATTTGCTTTGAAAAAGACAAATTTCCTAGAATTCAAAATCTCTTCAATGATTTTAATTTTAGCTCTTGAATCTTTGGTCAAATAAATTTTTGCACAACATCAAAGTTGTAGATCTTGAAAAGTTGAACAACTTTCATGTTGGGCACTTTTTCATTTGAGCTTTAGTTTAAAAGTTATTGCTTGTTTATAGAGAGGTCCCTGGAACTTTTGGTAATTGCAAAACGACCCTTTTCTTCCACCTCCACCCCCCCTGCTCTGTTTTCTCTCTCGCCACCGACAGCGCCGCCCGCCACCGCCGTGGAGCGCCTTCCCGGCCTTCCCGGCCATTAATTCGCCGTGCGCTGTCACCCACGCGTCGCCCCGGAGCTCCTCCCCCTCCTGTTGCCTCGCGCTGGAGCCTCCACAGCCGAGCCACGCCACCCCAGCGAGCCCAGAATCTTCTCGCGGCCGCCACCGCGACGCCGCCGTGGCGAGCTCGCCGCAGAGCCCCAGGACCCCTTCCAGCTCGCGCACGAGCACCTCAAAGACCCCAGCGACCTATTCCTCTACTTCTTTTGCTCTCTCCTCGCTCCCACGCCATAGAACGCCGCCGTCGCTCCACCCCGTACTCCGGCAAGCTTGACGCCGCCGCGGAGCCGCCTCACCGCCGCTCCTCCGCCCGCTCTGACCCCCTAGATAGCACCGCCTCGCCCCCGCGCAGCTCGCCCACCTTTTCTTCCCACCAATCCCTCACCGGAGCGCCGCCTCCGCCGTTCTCCTCCGCCGCCGAACGCCTGCTCGTGTCGCGCCGCCACCACAGGCCACCCCGACCTTGATTTCGGGCATCTACCGGTGCGCCGTGGTCCCCTGTAGCTCCCACGCCTTGTTCCCCTCGCCGCCGGCGCTCGCCGTCGCCGGTAAAGGCCGGTCAAACCTCGCCTCCTCTCTCTGACCAAGGCCAAGGACCGCGTGTTAGAATTTGGAAAAGCCCAGGGGGCTGTCTGCAAACCCCAAGACTCATGTGAATAGTGCACTAAGGACTTGTTTGTATTAGTTTGCTGTGAACTTTGAAATTCTAGATCAATTCGTATAAAATTCATAAAATAGAAAATTTTGATGTTTTGGAATCCTCTTGAAGAGCTCTATGCAGTAGAACCATAATATGTTAGGCTTTAGTTGCAAGTTTTTGCTGTGTAAATGGTTTTGTGTCAATAGGTAAATAAATACTAGATGTTTAGTCTTTTTCTTATCTAATGCTTGAAAGCTGGTCTTGCTCTGAAATTTTTGTGGTAGTTTACTCATGTTGCACTAGCTTTGCTATAAAAATTTCATGATCAGTTCTCTTGTGTAGCTTTTTCTTTGATTTAAACTTTGTTTAGTACACTTTATTTATGGTAAATAGTTTCTGTTCGTAATAAATCATGATTTTATTTCGGCATGTTCTTTTTGAGTAGCTTAGCTTGTCCAGGAAGTTTGAGCTTCAGTTCATGTATAGAACAGGAGGTAAAATTGAATCTTGCTAAACTGATGTCTGTTTTGTTTATTTTCTCAGAATAAATTCTGTGTAGATAAACTCATAAAAAATTCACAGTAGCTAGATCATCCCTGTGTAGATCTCATGTTAAATTTTGAGCTTCTGATCTGCTCTAGTTTGAACTGTGTAATTCTTTCTTGTTCTAGATGTTATCTGAGTAAATGAATTATTCTGACTAAATGGTTAAATGTTTTGGCATGATTTTTACAGGGTAGATTAATTTGTTCATGTTCTGTTTAGTGTAATTTTGGTAGAATTTATTACTATTTGTACTCTGAGTTGTTGATTTATTTACAAACCATGACTTAATTGTATAGGAAATCACCACCCCTCATTTTATGAAGTTAGTTAACTTCTTTTGTGCTGTTGATCATGACGCCTTGTGTAGTTAAATTTGTTATTTAACTACTCTATAAACGATTGCCCATGTGTGTTTTTAATATTGTCCTTGCATTACATATAGATACGACTACTTTGTCGGACGGGACGTACGAGTTGATTCCGGAGTCTGACGGAGGTGATCTCGACGCTCAAGTAAACACTGCGGAACTAACTGAAGCCCCGAACCAAAGTTCGGAAGAGCTTAGCGCTGAAATAGTTAGCAACTACCGAGAAGGCAAGCCCCGGACATAACCTATACTTCAAATTAATATCATTTACTGTATTATTTTACTTGTGCATTTACAGTTCATAGGAGTTGAATTGAAACCCTAGATGCATGATCCTAGGAACCTATGTACTGAACACTAGACTTGAGTTCGAGTAATTGCTAAGCTTATAGGAACGGTAAAAGTCGAGTGATTGCCTGTCACTCGCGAGCTTTATAGGAATTGCTTGTTTACTATCTGTTATCAATATAAGGACGACGGACGGGGTTGTGTTCGATATCATGTCCTATGTGAGACCCCGTCTGTGTTGATGAACTTGCTAAGGTCGCGGTGTGTGGTAGTGCTGGTTAAGTTTTTGAAAGTACTAGTCACATGCCGTAAATATGGTACGCGGCAAGCCTAGTAGCCGATTGGACCGGGGAGTGGATATACCTCCCACTCTCTCAGTAGGGATAGGTTTTATTATATGTTGCGCAACACTACGACTTCTAGGGACAAGGTTCGGCCTTGGAGCCCTGTAGTCGGGGAGAGTGGCACTATCCACAAGCCGGAAAGAAAGGTTAACGGTTGTTTGGGAATGACCCGACGGTATTCCAGACGTGTGTGCTAGGTTACCCTTGCAAGGTTGAATTTCGATTCAGAATCGTCCGCCTCTCACGATGAAATGAGACTGCTTGATCTCTTTGCCACACAGAGTAATAAGAGCAACAATATTCTTATTAATCTCGATGTTTGCTTATAAGTTCCACCATGATTGGATAGTAGATGCTTACATAGAATGGTTAATCAACTAGAATCTTGAAGCTAAAACTTGAAAGTAAGGACATACTCTTTATTGCTTTTCAGCAAAAAGGAAAACCAGAGCCTCACAAAGCCTTGCATAGTCTAGTTAAAGTGGGCTACTTATACCCGTTGTCGGTTAAGTCTTGCTGAGTATTAGAATACTCAGCCTTGCTGTTGAAACTCTTTTTCAGGTATGAGTTTTGAGGATCAGATCGCTAGCTTAACATATCCTTGCACATTGCCTCCTGGCTGGTCCGTAGAATGGGATACGTCTTCGGCCGGCAATGACTGTGACGAGTAATACCATGCTTGGGCTGGCTTGGTATACTTTTGCGACGTGTTGTAGTCATCGTGTCTCATCTTCCGCTGTTTAGACTCTGAACTTATGATCATAACTTGTATAACTGTTTTATTTAAGTTGGCTTTGTAATAATGTTTTTAACTGGCTTGTAATCATTTCTATGCCTGTGTTGTAAAAATTATGGTTGTAATATCTCTGGACTCGCCTTCGTGCGGGGTATGCTTGTTCGATCCGAGAATCGGTGGTTGTATCGGGACGTTACCCGACAGACCAAAAATTGTTCCGTTTGAAGTGCGTTTAAGCTAATGTTGCCTTTATGGTGATGGTTTACGCACTTGAGCCGGGATAATTTAGGCGGTTCTGCCACAAGGTGCTTGTGCCACTGGTGAAGAGCCGCTAGCTAAGAAGAAAAAACTTGCTCTGGCGATGGCTGAATCGTCGTCAAAGGTCGCGGGAGGAAAGCCTCCGTGGGCACCACCGTCGAAGGTTTCCACGAGCAAACTGGAAGGTTCCAAGAAGAAAGGTACTCTCTTAGATAGATATCTTCGGACATAGGGAGGAAGTGGGAAGTGAGTCCTTTATGAGGGAATTGGAAGAAACTATAAGTTATTCTCTCCTTCGGGAGGAATCGATGGAACTTTACCTTGACCAGTTTAGGTCTCTTCTTTCAGGCCCAGATAGTGTTGGATGAATTGTTGTCGATCTACATCAAAGACAGGGGACTGGTGGGCGTATGGTGAGTTTGCTTGAACTTGATGACGATGAGGAGCCGGGGTCTTCTCCGAAGGTTATGCACCCTCAGACTGTAGTACCAGCAGCGAAGGCTGCTCCGAAGATTCCATCTTCGGCTGAGGCTGGAGCTTGCTAGGGTGGCGCAACAGGCGCTCCTGAGGCTTTGCCACCTCATTTAGCTCCGGAGGAGAAGGAAGCGGAGGTGCTTCTGGGCGAGGACGCGAGGGATGGCGACTATGAGCATTTCAGTGAACTAGGTAGGGTTCTGCTGCCTCGTCCTATTAATTTTCAGGGTCCTGATATTGACCCCTATCTTCCCTGGGTTCGTGAAGTAGATATTGCTTCAATGATGGCTTCGTTGAGCGAGGAGATTGGTCTTGACACCACGGGGACCATATTGCCTTCAGGTGTTGGGTCTTCTGCTAATGCCGAGGCCACCCAGCCAGAAGCTGAGCACTTTGACGTCAAAGGTAATGTTTTTTTGACACCTATTGCTTCTACGCAGGCTTTAGGAAGGATTTGAGGTTTTTCGGAAAAGTGAGGTTTTTCGAAATCAGAGTTTGCACCAAACTCCACTGACCCAAGAGTTCGAGTCGGAGTTTACATGTTTTCTGCATTGTCCGAACTGAGTTCGAGTAGAACTCTATTTTCATCGAGATCCACGGTCTCGCGGATGTCATCGAATTTGGAAGTGGTTTTTGGTTTAGGCAAGTTGGGTGTGACAAGGTGGTTGGAGAAGCCACCCGATCCATCAGCCGTGCTTGCCTAGGAACCGAAAATAAGGGTTGTGCCCTCGGGCACGCTGTTGGCGTCACTTGATCTGGCCACCGAATCCCTTACCTGGCGCGCCAGCTGTCAGTGTTTACCGCCAAGCCTGCTCAGGGATACCCTTAGCAGTAAGGTTTGTAGGTAGGGATCGACTGCTCTGGAACTCAATGGTGCAAGGAACACAAAGATTTAGACAGGTTCGGGCCGCGAGTTGCGTAATACCCTACGTCCAGTGTGGTTGTTTGTATTGCCTTAGGTGTTGATGTTTTGAGGGGGTCCCTGCCCGCCCTTATATATCCGGGGGGACAAGGTTACATGGAAAGTCCTAGCAGAGTACAATTGGAGTCCTACTACAATACAATCGGGTAGTTTCCTTCATACTGCAGCTAGTTCTATGCCTATTCAGGTAGTTACAAGAGAGGTAAGGTACATCCATGAGTCATCCCTTACTCTAGAACATTCTATGCCTATGAGCAGTCCAGCTGCCCGGGTCTGACAATCCCTAGTCTGCGTAAGTAGCAAGTTCTACTTACTAGAGAGTACTTTCTGTCTTGCCGGGAGGTAGGGGTACGTAACTCGATAGTGTTAGGCGTGGTGCCGAGACATGGTTAGTTACATAGGGCTGTGTTCCACCCCACGGCACCGCAGTGGTAGGCGGCAGGTGGTGACAGCCCTGTCCGTCCTTTGTAGTCCACCACGTTTGGGTGCTTTCATACCAGTAGTTGCTGAAGGTAACGTTGGGCCCCTTTTCACCCCTTTTTGAGCCATCACTTAGGCTGCCGAAGCAGATCAGGATAGTTTAGTTGCAAGTCTTCTGGGTAATGAGTTGGCTAACCGACGTTAGACCCTCTACCCACTTACCTCTCTTCCCCTGGTGGGTCCGGCTGAACTAGTTCTAGGTCTGGTTGCGTTTTATCATTCCCCGTGGATTCGATACCCTGGAATACTCCAAGGTGAAAGCTACATCGGTCACTGTGCGCTTCCGGAGTAATTCGTTTAGGCTAAGGAGTGCCAACAAGCTTTCTGGCGCCGTTGCCAGGGAAAGGTAGCAACACTAGTCTAGAATTTGTTCAGCTGTACACCTTTCTGCCCATCCACATGGAGTTCTACTCCTAGTTATCCGGCAGTTGCATCCCGCGAGTTTTTGGAATGGCCTGTCGGTGTTTACCGCCAAGCCTGCTGTTGACGCTCCTTAACGCCCCAATTTATGTACCGCAAGCGCACGGATCGTGGTAGCTTTTCCCTTAGAGTACTCCCCCAAGGTTTATCAATCTGTGGATTGACAAAGAACTACGTAAGGTTTTCCATCTAATCTAACGGATCTATCCTAACATGAAGCATGAATTGCACATATAGAGTAAACCTTTAATAGATATGAGTGTTGTGTAAAGGTTGATCTCATCCATGAACATAGGCGTAACCATAGCAAAACCAAAGGCATGACTAGGCCTATCGTCATCTAGTTGTAGTTCAAGCTAACGAGCAAATAAGTCATGCATCTCAATCAATAGCATCTTTAAATCAAAACCTCCAATCCAACCCCTCAGGAACCCCCCTACTCAGGCCACGCCCTATCACGACGCTCCCTTTGGACAAAAGCACCCTGAAGCACGCTAGACGTGTCGAACCCCCTTGGGTAGATCCGGAATGAAATCCTAGCCACCATAGCTACAAGAACACCCCATGCAATCTATCTCGAGAATAGATCTAGGAATAAGCGCACCCAAGGCAAGAACGAAATCAAAAAGGAGAGACATGATCGCTAATAGATTCGGAAGACATGATTATCATTACTCACATAATAGATGTGTTTGGATCATCACCGCAGTGTCCATACCATCAATGAATCCAACTAGCTCATGAACTCTGCCATGGCACAACCACGTAGGGAGGCCATGGCGGCTAGGGGCGGCCTAAGCCATCTCCTAGACAACTTCGAACACTTGCGGCGGCCGTCGTCTCCCTCCGGTCTTGGCCCTAGGTTTTCGTCGAGTTCTAGGTGGATGGATGCCGCGAGTTAAATAAGGTGTGAGCTATTTATGAGCAGAGGAAGCCACCGGTCGAAGGGGAGGCCGAACCGCCTCGTAAACGGGCTAGGCTGGCCAGCTCATGGGCCTAGGCTGGCCGGCCTACCCTCTTTCGGACCCGCCTCGGTCTCATCTTTCGCGTGTAGACTCCTCGCATCTTCTAGAGTTTATGTCCTTCACGATTGCACCCCATTGGACGTCGTTATCTTGGAGATATCTTCGAGGAAAGGATAGGATAGGGAATCCTTTATTAAATCTTCATTTGCTTTGCTTAATCCCGAAGTATCTTGATCTCATCTTCGTGGGCTTGGTCCTTTGGGCTCTCTTGGAGGATGGATGTGCATGAATGGGCTTCGAATCAACATGGGCTTTGGTCCTTCCTTTGGGCTTTGGCCTTCGTCTTTCTCCGTGTTAGCGTTCGATCACGGGCCTCGTCATTTCATGCTCCAAAATAGGCCAAAAACCTGCAAAAACGAAGTTCCTCCAAAATATATGTGCAAATGTGAAAATGACCAATAATTAGGCTGGGGTTAGGACAGTTAGTGATTTTGATATTAAATTCATGCCATTATCAAGGATAAACAAGGGATAAAATGGGTACTTAAGGAGTGCCAACATTGCCCCCATGCTTAAACCTTGCTCGTCCTCGAATAAGTCCAGGAGCTTTGCTTATAAAGAAATCAGCGTTGCCCCTCATTGTCCTCTCTGCACTTAGTCATACATAACAAGACATATTGCTCTCTCAAGTATTTAGCATTTAAGTTCATGTTGTGACCGGCTACTTTTTCATTATGGAAGATAGACTAGCAATTAAAGAACAAGCCACAATAATAAATAAATGCAATGCTCTCAAACTTAAGCGAACTTCAAACCTTTACCTTGTTTCATCGTGAAGAGTTTTCAAAAGAATGCATATCAAACATAAGTGAGGTTCTGTTGTCGGTCGAAACCCACCGGCGAGTAGCGACGGGCAACACGAAGAGCCAGGAGGTTGCTGGGGCGCTGGCAGGCACTGCTCCCTCGTCGACGGCCCGCAATTCCGTCACGCGCCCGGAGGTTTTGTGGAAAACCGGGCGTGCCACCTGACCTATACCCGATCAGGAGGGTGCAGACGTGCTCCGAACAGTTTCCTGCATACAAAGACACGTGTAAACGTAAGTCCGAGCCATGGTCGGCTCCCCGGGACGACTCTTGCATCGACTTTAAAGAGCCGATCGAGTCCCGGTGTCAGATCGGATCTGTAACCATCCAGATGTCGATGAATAAAGCGAATAACTGTAAAGCTGCTTCAATTAAATCTAGCTAATTTAATCCACGATGGTAAAAGCTTCATTGCTAGATCGGAACATCCTACACGTGACTAGGCCTAATGAACATAACAGACGACTAAACCAGAACCTAAAACAGAGGCCTAAGAACTAGCAAGAGCCGATTCCCGGAACAATCCCTATTAAGGCCAAGATAAAGCATCTACTATGCCACCGGATCGTCCAATCCGTTTGCAAGGCCTAACCTAGCAGATATTACGCCAACTCCTAAGATAAGAGCAAACCATAACGGATTAGATCTACTGGACATAAAAGAAGCAGAGTGTTGCTTCTGTGCAACTAATTCTATGCGACAAGAACTAGCATGAGATTGAAACGTGACAGCACAGAAACAACGTGATATTCGTAGATGATAAGCAACGAAACATAATAGATCTACTAAAAGCCATGCTACGAACATCAGGATAACTAGCATTACTCGCCATCAAAAACGGTTCAGTACGAGTAATACCAAGGTAAAAGCAAGAACTACGCTGCCCTGATCGCAGGAAGCGATCAGGGCAGCATGACACTTACTTGGATGAAACCCTAGGATTAGGGGTGGCGATGCGCCGAGAGTTGTTGTTTGCGAGACATGATGACGCTCTCCTTCATGAATAACAAAGGATACATATTTATAGTCCGGAGACTTGGGAAACAATCTAAACTAATATTGTCCTGATTGGACTCTATCTCTAACCTTAAACTAAATCTAAGGATACACGGCCAATGTGGCCCATATGCTCACGCAGGAGCCGATTTACAAGGCTTCCTCAATCTTCTGCTTTAAGCCCATCTTGCTTTCGGCCCATAAATTAATCCTTTTAATTTATGGCGATAACACATGCCCCCTGGTTTTGGCAATGATAATTCCAAAACCAATCCGTCGCTTCATCTTCCCGTTAATGTTCATTAAACATACTGCAACCACCAAGGAAGACGCAACGTCTCTGCAACTGGCTCCTCGTAGAATGTGAAACTGCCGATCCATCTTCTACCTTTTCACTATTTAACCTCCCTCTGCATCGGCTCTTCTTCACAGCAAAACTCCTTCTTCTTCCCAAAGCCAGTAGCACAGAAACCACCCCAATTCTCCAGCAGCCATGGCCATCTCTTCTTCCTCCGGCTCCAACTCCTTCGGAGACTCTTCTTCTTCTTCCTCTTCCCCTTCTTCTTCTTCCTCCCTCTCGGCCTCCTCCATCGACTCTATCCTAGAGAGCCGAGAGCCGACCCCCCGAGTGGGACCCAACAGCGACCTACGAGGCACTGGCTCCTCTACACTGGGACGCAGAGGAGTTCGATTTCGGAGTCGCCTCCGAGGAGGACGAGCCCACAACTGAAGGAGAAGACCTCCAGTTCCTATTCCAAGAGGAACTGGAGAGCGGCGAAGACGATGCCTTTTCCTGGGAAGGAGCCGACTCCTCTGAAGAGATCGGCTCTTCCTCCAGTGATGACACGGCGGTGGGAGGAAACCCCCACCAATTCCTCAAGGCCCCCTTAGAGGGGAGCGAAGAAGGAAGCAGCAGTAGCGGCGGCGGACGAAGCAGCAACAGCGCCGATGATAGCAGCGATGGTAGTAGCGACGACAATGACGATGATGATGACGACGATGGAGATGCACCGTCACGAAGCCCGAAGCACCGTAGGTGTTCAGACACCTACGACTGGTAGATGTAGGTAGCATCATAGGATCATAAAGCCGAAGGATTGATTCCTTTGTAAAATCGGCTTTCCTTGTAATAAACTCCTTTTAAATGAAATCGAGTTTCCCCAATTTCGCATGTCTTCATTTATTTCTCAAAAAGCCGATGGCAACGCATCAGGCCTCCATAAATATCCAAGAGCCGACGAAATTCAAACTAGAAGCAACCCGCAGAAGAATAATACTTCCAGTCTGAACCGAACTCGACGAACTCTCAAATTCGAGTGTAACTCGAAAACCAAGCTCTACAAATCCGAGCAAGAACTCTTCAAGCAGCCAGAATTCGAATCAGAGCCCACAGCAAGCAAACCCTAAGTCGACAGATCTGAACCATGGTAGATACTGCAACTCGGACGACAAGCTCTGCAACCAATGATATAGCAATCTGCGGCCTGAAGGTAACATCCGGCCTAAACCTTTAGTTTTCTTCAGCTTACCAAGTTTCTGAAACTGAAACTCTGAAACATGACACCATACGCATATTTCTGAACTTCTGAACTTCAGGTGTCAGACATCCTTTTGCCGCATCCTTCCAACCCAAAATCTTTCTGTCTTGGCCCACAAACCCATGAAAACCCCATAGATTTGATCTCTTGCGAAGCAAATAGGATTCCTTTTGTGAGTCAAAACATCGATTTGAATCTCTGGGCCGACTGCTTAAGAGCCTGGCCTAATCCACCTGAAAGCTGGATTACATGGTACAGCAGAGTAGCAAAAGCTCACATGACCTTATGGCAGGATTTGAACATAGCCGATGCACTTAGTTTATCACTGTCACCCCTTGACAAAGATGAAAATCTTCTGAAAACCATCGGCTATTTCTGGTCCGATGCTCTGAATTGTTTCCTCTTTGGTCACGGACCCATGACCCCTACTCTGCTGGATGTTACCATGATCACTGGACTAGACATTAGCTCTCCTAATCCTGCTGCTCACAAAATGGCAGAAGTCCCCTTCAAGCTTTCTTCCAAAGTTAACTGTACAAACTGGGGTACTTACATGAGTCAGCACATGAAAACAAAATGTCCAGTGACTGAGAAGGAACACACAGCCTTCTTAAATCTTTGGCTAGAGCACTTTATCTTCTGTGGTCCTTCTTTAGCTCCAACTAAGAATTATCTCCCCTTGGCCTATCACCTGGCCCATGGTAATCACACCGGCCTAGGCAAACTTTTCCTTGGAGAAACATACAGATATCTCCATCTGATGACATCTAACTTGCTCTACCATAAGAAACTGAGAACCGGAGGCCCTTGGTGGTTTATTCAATTGTGGGCACAACTGTACTTCCAGCACCATATTCCCAATTTCCAACGCCTGACCAAGAACTCCTTTCCTGATGAGAATGGCAAACCAATTAGATGTACTAATTATGGCCAAGCTTTATTCAGTCTTTCTGGCAGTAAACTAAATTCAGCAGATGCAGCAAACTGGTTCAGAGTCTTCTACAAAGGACTAGATAATCTCCTATATTTCCCATTTACTGAATCTGAATCCTTTGAGAACCCAACTGCCTTCAGACTAGATAGCTTTGCCGATGACGACAGCACTCGGCATCTATATTCTTTGATGATTCAACCTAGCTTCCTTCCTGTTGGCATCAGCACTTCTAATAGAATTATCAAGCCAGGCTATGAATCTTACCAGCCAGTCATAACAGCTCGGCAATTTGGCCTAGGACAGGTTCCTCCCCACTTCCATATTCACCACTTGGTGGAGAGCAGAGCCGATCTGCCTGATGGTCTCACCAGCTCGAGATGCTACAGCATGTTTGACAATCTCCACATTCCAATACCAGCCGATTTGTCTTTCACCTCCTCATCAACCGGCTTTGATACTTGGTGGAACATGTGGAAAACTCATGTCTTCAGAAAAGCTCTAGGTCCTCGACTGCAGCAAATCGATCATGAATACGTAATCCCCGAGGAAGAGGTACTGATTCTATGCATTCATCCTTCTAAATCCTCTATTCCTTTCTCTTGGCTTAACTTGCTCATCCTGTCAGCAGCAACAAGATGGTCCAGAACCCATGACCAGTACTGGGGAGCCATTTCAGTTCCTTCCAACTGCTCCTGATGTACTTTTCTGCAAAGGATCACCACCAATGAAGAAAGTGATAGTGACTGTTCAGCCAGACTCACTTCAGTCGGCTTTCAAACGAAGACAAGCTTCTACAGTAGTTGCCCCTCGAGTCTTGACCAAGAAAAGGAAGATGATCACAAGGCGAGTGATCAAGAAACCAGTACCAACTTCTCCGAGTCCATCAGAGTCCAACACCAACCAGGTAACTCATCATTCAAAACCTATCTTTTATTTCATACATATGTACCTTGGTTGACTATAATTCTATTTCCAGGATGCAGCTGAAGAAATCCCCAATGTAGAAACCCTGGATCAACATGAGACAGCTGCAACTCCTGATGCACTGATGGAGACAAACGAAGAACAAGCCGATGCTGCAGATGTTCTTGGCATCAACACCAGCTCTAACAGGACAGTTGCTCTCGAACCGTCCAACACTTCTTTTTCAGAACAGGTAACATTACAAAACCAATTCTGAACCAGCCGATAACCCCATAAATGCATCTTGCTCTATCTCCAGATACGCCCATAGAGCTTTGACATTTCAGGTTTGCTTTCTTTCGACCCCGCATCGATGGGTCTAACTATCCCTGGAGCAGAAACATCATCTCTACAGCAATCGGCTAACTTAACACATCAGCTTCAACTCATCAAGGATCTTCTATCTGCCCCAATCACTGCTCTAGTTGACGATTCCAGTAAAATAAAGAACATCTTCGAGCAAATAGAATCCCAACTCCCAGATCCATTGCAAGTTAAGCTCTGGTCAGCCAGCAACCTTCCATTCTTTTGGATAGAAGTCAGTAAGGCACAACAAAGGATGGAAGCACGTCGCTCTCAAACTTCTCTGAAAGCTGACATTACCCAAAAGTGCAAGGCCCTCAACCAGAAGAAGGCAACTCTAGATATCAAAGCTGACGTATCTGCCAACATGAATCGACTTGACCTCCTGAAGAAAGAACTGGCGGAACTTGAAGAAAAGGTCCGCACCACCGAAGAACTCATCCAGGCCGAGGAAATCTCCATGGCAAACTCCAAACAAGAAACCCAGGAAATAGCCAAGCAGATACAAGCAGAGTTTGTAGAAATCAACACCTTGAGTCGGCAGATAGTTACAGGCGATGACAAGGATGACGAAGCGATTGTAGCATGAGCAGACACCGTCCGAACTGAAGCCATCCATGCCATAGAAGTGTTCCTGAACCAGTAGATAGGCTCAAGAGAGAATTAGCACTGCCTGTTAACTTGAAACTTGTAACTGTTCTTTAAAAACATCTTAAGTCGATGGTCACACATCGGCTGTTCGCTTTTCATATATTTCACTAGCCAACTCAAAGTGTTGGCCTGTCATGATTTTCCTTTTTTTTACTGGCCAACTCAACGTGTTGGCCTTTCATGACTCTTTTTTTTCTTTTTTTTATTGGCCAACTCAACGTGTTGGCCTGTCGTGATATAGCCAGATGGATGTCATCGGCTTTTATTACTTGCCTTCCCACATGCTCGGGAAATACCTCTTGAGATGCTGACCATTGACAGCAACAGGAAACTTGATGCCGTCCAATTCCTCGAGCATGTATGCGTTCCCAGGCAAAACCTGATCAACCTTGTACGGCCCATGCCAAGTTGGAGACCATTTACCAAACTTTTTGTCTTTAGTTCCCAATGGCAATACCGCCTCCCAAACCAAATCTCCAACTCGGAAATCCTTAGGCTTGACCTTCTTGTTGTATGCACGGGCAACTTTAGCTTTGTTCTCTTTGATTTTTTTCCAGTGACCAAAGCCTTAGCTCTGTCAGGTCCTCCACATTATCGTTCATCAAGGCTGCATACTGTTCGGCAGATAGATCATTCTGAAACTCAACACGCCTTGATCCAGCCGTGATTTCCCATGGTAGCACAGTGTCCTGGCCGTAAACTAAATGGTACAGCGACGTCTTGGTGGACCCATGACATGAAATATGATATGCCCACAAAGCTTCTGATAACACCTCATGCCAGCGCCTAGGATATTCATCGATCTTTCTCTTTATGAGCTTGATAAGGCTCTGGTTGGATGCTTCAGCCTGTCCATTAGCTTGGGCATAATACGGAGATGATCTGATCAGCTTAATCCCCATGTCATCGGCAAACTTTCTGAACTCCTCTGATATAAAGACCGATCCTCCATCAGTCGTAATGGTCTGAGGGATCCCAAATCTGTGAATGATGTGTTCTTTGACAAAGCTGATCACATCTCTCGATGCTACTGACCTCATGGGCACTGCCTCTACCCACTTTGTGAAATAATCTGTGGCAGCTAAGACCCATTGGTGACCCTTGCTAGACGACGGGTTGATCTGTCCAATCATGTCCATGCCCCAACCTCTGAATGGCCAGGGTTTGATGATAGGATTCATCACTGATGCTGGCACTATCTGAATTTTGCCAAACCTCTGGCATGCCTGACATCACTTGTAATATTTGAAACAATCTTCAAGCATAGTGGGCCAGTAATAACCCGATCGCCTAATCAGCCATTTCATCTTATGAGCCGATTGGTGCGTACCGCAGGCTCCTTCATGAACCTCATGCAAGAGCCGATTTGACTCTGAAGGTCCCAGACATTTAAGCAGCAGTCCTTCCAAGGTCCTGTAGAACATGTCATGCCCTATCAGAACATACTTCATGGCCTTGAGTCTTATCCTTCTGGGTGCCCCCCGAGCCGAATCCTTCAAGTAATTGAAGATATCGGCTCTCCAGTCTCCAGGTTCCAAAAACTGAACCTCCACATCGACTCCATCGGCTGTTTCCTTGTAGCCAGAAGCCATTTGTGCCAAATCATTGGCTTCGTTATTCAGAGTCCTGCGTATCCAGTGGAAATTGATGTACCTAAATCGTGACATCAACTCACGGCACTGCATCCATTTCGGGAAAAGAGCCTCGCTCTCACATTTATATTCCTCCGTGAGCTGAGAAATCACCAATTTTGAATCCCCAAAAATTTCCACCGCTTCTGCTCCAGCTTCAAGGAGTAGTTCCATCCCTTTGCGAATGGCTTCATATTCCACCAAATTATTGGTGCATGGGGCAGTCATTCTGATGGAAAAGGAATAAGTCGCCCCACGAGGCGAGACCAACAGAATTCCCACACCGCACCCATCATCACAAGCCGATCCGTCAAAGAACATAGCCCAAGCACGAATAAATACCGCAGCAATATCAGTGCTGATCCTGTCCGCAACAAGATCCGCCAGTGCTTGTCCCTTGACTGCTTTTGCAGGCTGGTATCAGATATCGAACTCTGACAATGCAAACATCCATTTTCCAAGTCGGCCTTTCAGGACAGGAGCCGACAGCATGTGCTTTATGACATCCGATTTGCATATAACAATTGTTTCCGCCGAGAGCAAAATATGACGAAGCTTTGTACATGTAAAGTATAAGCAAAGGCAAAGCTTCTCGATTTCAGGGTACCTGGTCTCGGCGTCTAACATGCATCTGCTGAGGTAGAAAACCACCCTCTCCTAGCCGTCATGCTTCTGAACCAACACCGAAGCAATAGAAGTGTCACCCACGGATAGGTACACATAAAACGGCCTATCATGCTGAGGAGGAACCAACACTGGAGGCTTTGACAAATACTCTTTGATTTCATCGAAAGCTTGCTGCTGTTCTGCCCCCCAGCGAAACTCATCATCGGATTTGATCTTCACCAAACCCATGAACGGCTCGATACGCCCAGATAGATTGGAGATAAACCGTCTGACAAAGTTGATTTTACCGATGAGCTTCTGCAATTCTTTCTTCGTAGTAGGTGGTTTCATCGTCTTCACAGCTTCTTGACTCTTTATGCTGATCTCGATTCCCCGTTCATGCACCAGGAATCCCAGAAATTGATCGGCCGATACACCGAAGGCACACTTCTTTGGGTTCATTTTGAGTTCAAACCTTCGAGTCCGTTCTAAAACTTGGCACATATCTTCTAGATGCCCCCCAGCCGATTTGGACTTGACCACAACGTCATCAATGTAGATTTCTACCAATCTGCCGATGAGATCATGGAAAATGTAATTCATGGCACGTTGGTACGTTGCACCGGCATTCTTCAGTCCAAAGGTCATAACCAAGTACTCGAACAAGCCAACTGCGCCTGGCACTCTGAACGCGGTCTTGTTCACGTCTTCCTGGGCCATGAAGATCTGGTTGTAACCGGCATTACCGTCTATGAAACTCATCATTTTGTGGCCAGCAGCGGCGTTGATCAATGTCTCTGCAACAGGCATCGGGTATTCATACTTCGGAGTTGCTCTGTTGAGATCTCTAAAATCGACGCAGACACACCATCGCCCATCCTTCTTTTGCACCAGCACCACACTGGAGATCCATTCTGCATACCGGCACGGCCTGATGAACCCAGCATCCAACATCTTCTCCATTTCTTTCTTGACTTTCTCTAGGACTTCGGCCTTCATCTGACGTGCTGGTTGCTGAAACAGCCGAAATCCCTTCTTGAGCGGAAGCCGATGCTCGACGATGCTTCTATCCAGACCGGGCATTTCAGTGTAGTCCCATGCAAAATAGTCCCGATACTCTTTCAGTAATGCAATCATCTCCTCACGCAAGACCAGATCCAATTTCTTGCTGATAAATGTCGGCCATGGCTTATCCCCAGGACCGATGTCAACTTCTTCCAAATCGTCAGCTGACGTGAACCCGTATCCTAGTTTACCGTCGTCTGAAAAACCAGCTGCGAACGCAGGCGAGTCTTCGTTGTCTACAAGATCAGCGGCAAACACAGGGAGATGACAAGAAAATTTACTTGGCCAACCGCACGGGCTGGCCGCCTCTGTTCTTCCATTAGCATTCAGAACCAAATAGTCAGTGAGCGGCCAACTGCCAGAGCAGGCCATCGTATGTACATGATGTAAGAATTCCAAACACAAAACGGATTTTTTCTATTTTTTGGGGCCAGTCGCTGGGACCGGCCTCTCTATCAGCATGCCAGGATACATCTACTCTGTGAGGCCAGTGGATAAGACCAGCCTCAGTCCGTTTTTTGTCGCTTCGATCCGATCACAATCTTCCAGGGCGATCCCTGAGATCGGCTCTTGCCCATCCGCATCCCACGCGTTCATGTCTGCGAGGGAAACCTCGTTGGAATCATCTGCATGGACTACCTCCACTTCATCGCCATCCCATTGAACGAGATACTGATGCATTGTGGAAGGGATACAGCAGTTGGCATGGATCCAATCCCTCCCAAGCAATACCGTATATGTACTCTTGCTGTTGACGATGAAGAACGAAGTCGGGATTGTCTTGCGGCCAACTGTTAGCTCCACGTTAAGAACTCCCATTGCTTCTAAGGGTTGTCCGTTGAAGTCATTGAGCATCACGTTGGTCTAGATCAGATCAGCAGAAGAACGACCCAATCGGCGCAGCACAGAGTACGGCATCAGGTTGACTGCGGCGCCAGTGTCGACCAACATCCTGTTTACAGGCTTGCCGTTGATGAGGCCCTTGAGATACAATCCCTTCAGGTGCTTGTAGCTTTTCTCCTTGGGATTCTTGAAGATGATTGGTCGCGGGCCGAGATCCAGCTGCGCGATAGCCAATTCTTCCGGTTGGGGTGCCCGAAACTCCGATGGGAGCATGAACACCATGTTCACGTCAGCCAATGGCCTCTCATCAGCTTTTGTCTGCTTGGGGCGCCACTCCTTCCTTGGAGAGCGCCTCTCCTCCCTTCGCGGTCGCCTGATTTGCTCCACGAGATCCGGACGCGCCTTCCTCAGCACGTCGAGGTACTTGGCTTCTGCCTCTTCCAGGTTGCGCAAACACTGAACTCTGCATTTCTGCAAGCGATTAAGCCCGTCAGGACACCACCGTGGGCGATGGCACCTGTCTTCTTCTTCTGGCTCGGAACCACCCCTGGATGGTCGCCTCACATGATTGTCTTGACGTGTTCTGGGCCCCAAGCGCCGGAACACCGATGTCTCATCCTGCTGGCGCCCTTGAGGCCAGCACTCCAAGCAATCATCTATAGTAGGCAATTGGCTCATGCCGAAGTTCCAGCAATACCTGAAGAACGGGCAATGCCAATGGTCGCGTATAGCCTGGCGCCTTCCCAACGTTCTTCCCGTGCGGTGCTCGTACTCGTCTTCTTCTGATTCGCGTCGGCAGCGCAGCTTGTACTGGTACTGGTATTTTTCCAGGAGCCGATTAGAAGCTGGGAGCTGGTTGCGGATATGACGTATTTGCTCTTCAGTCACATGCTGCTGCTCCAACTTGCGTTCATCCTGCGGCCGTTTGCCAGAAGCGGCCTCTCTCTTCTGCTTGTCATGGCGGCGCATAGGTCCCACCATGTTGATCTGGAATGCTAGATCCTGGCCCTCGGATCCGAAGTCTGACAGCTCCACAACATTAACCTGTGGGAAGGGCTTCGTGTCAACCTTCATTGTGTGTTGAGCCAGGATTAATCGGCCTTGTTCGATAGCCGATTGGATCTGACGACGCAGCTCCTTGCATTCACCCGTGGCATGAGTGAACGAGTGGTGCCATTTGCAGTACAGCCTCCCCTGCAGCTCTTGTGGCGTCGGTAGCTTGTGGTTCTCTAGGAGCTTCAGCTGTTTTTCCTTGAGGAGCAGATCAAATATCTGCTCTGCTTTCGTCACGTCGAAGTCGAAGCCCTTCACAAGCCCCTGCTGTTTGATCCACTTGCACGGAACAGGGTTTGCCCCCCGAGTCCACTCTGCTACGGCCACTTCCTGCTCTTCACCAGAGTCGTCAGATTCATCCGCCTGGGCCACGTTTACATGGCGCTTGAACTTATCTTGGTACAACTCGGGATGATAATGCTCGTACGCGGTAAGCTTCTGCACCAGGTGCGCCAGAGACATGAACTCCAACTGAAAAGCCGCATCCTTGATCGGCTTAGCAAGCCCGAGGACAGCCAGATTGACTGCCTCCTTCTCTGTGATGCGCGACGAGTAGCATCGGTTCTTAACTTCTCTGAAGTGCTGTATGTACTCCGACACGGTCTCTCCTCGTTTTTGCCTGACCTGGGCGAGGTCAGCAATCCCAGCTTCAACAGCCTCCGAATGGTACTGGGTATGGAATTGATCTTCAAGCTGCCTCCAAGTCCGAATCGAATTCGGAGCCAGTGATGCATACCATCCAAAAGCTGGGCCTGTAAGGGACTGGCCGAAGAACCAGACCCTCAAAGGATCCGACATTGAGATCATCCCAAGCTGCGTCAAGTATCGGCTCACATGCTCTATGGAGCTGGCTCCTTCTGACCCATTAAACTTAGTGAACTCAGGAAGCCGATACTTGGGCGGCAACGGGATCAAGTCATAATCACTTGGGTACGGCATGGAATAGCCGAACGCTTTCCTCTTGGGCAGGATACCAAACTGATCTCTCAGTATTGCACTGACCTGCTCCACACTAAGAACTCCTGGGGCCGATGGCTCAGCACTCGGCCCAGTAGCGTACTTTGCCAGCCACGCTTGTTTCTCTGCGTCTACTCCAGAAGCTCCTGGGCTTACCACCTGCACCGAGTGTGTTGGATTGACGCTGTCAGGGTTGTATGCGCACGTGTAGCCGTGCGGGATCTCCTTGGGTGGCTCGGTGAGGAATTGGCCTTCTCCAGGATCGCCGCCGATCTTGTGGACGACATAGATCGGCAAATTTTGTGGTCTTGGGGCTGCAAACGAGAACGGTAACACTGGTCTAGAATGCAGTGTAGCTTCCTCTGTGTGACTCCCTAGGGTTGGCCCCGATGGAGAGTACTGGTTCTTGATTATCTCTTGGATGACGCGGTGCGCCATGCGCTCAAGCTCGTTCATCAGGCTCTGAGAATGCCGATGAAGCGAATGGGCCACCATGTAGTTCATCTCCTGACGCAGGGCCCTGGTGCCCTCCTCTGATGGTACAGACAGGACCACGTTGTCGAGAGCGCCTTCAGGCGAGAACCCCTTCCACCTGATGCCATGGTTGCGGGTCCTCTCAAAAGAGCCGATGAGATCGGATTCCAGCAGAGCTTTGATCTCATCATACTTCTTCTTGTGTTCAGGAGAGAGCTCTTCATACGTGACGCGCTTGGGAGCAGGTTCTTGATCTTGAGCTCTGGTCATTGTTGCAGTGGACGTTGCTGCCGAGAAGAGTGGTCCCGCCAGGCGTGCCAGAATGTGTTGTCGGTCGAAACCCACCGGCGAGTAGCGATGGGCAACACGAAGAGCTGGGAGGTTGCTGGGGTGCTGGCAGGCACTGCTCCCTCGTCGACGGCCCGCAATTCCGTCACGCGCCCGGAGGTTTTGTGGAAAACCGGGCGTGCCACCTGACCTATACCCGATCAGGAGGGTGCAGACGTGCTCCGAACAGTTTCTTGCATACAAAGACACGTGTAAACGTAAGTCCGAGCCGTGGTCGGCTCCCCGGGACGACTCTTGCATCGGCTTTAAAGAGCCGATCGAGTCCCGGTGTCAGATCGGATCTGTAACCATCCAGATGTCGATGAATAAAGCGAATAACTGTAAAGCTGCTTCAATTAAATCTAGCTAATTTAATCCACGATGGTAAAAGCTTCATTGCTAGATCGGAACATCCTACACATGACTAGGCCTAATGAACATAACAGACGACTAAACCAGAACCTAAAACAGAGGCCTAAGAACTAGCAAGAGCCGATTCCCGGAACAATCCCTATTAAGGCCAAGATAAAGCATCTACTATGCCACCGGATCGTCCAATCCGTTTGCAAGGCCTAACCTAGCAGATATTACGCCAACTCCTAAGATAAGAGCAAACCATAACGGATTAGATCTACTGGACATAAAAGAAGCAGAGTGTTGCTTCTGTGCAACTAATTCTATGCGACAAGAACTAGCATGAGATTGAAACGTGACAGCACAGAAACAACGTGATATTCGTAGATGATAAGCAACGAAACATAATAGATCTACTAAAAGCCATGCTACGAACATCAGGATAACTAGCATTACTCGCCATCAAAAACGGTTCAGTACGAGTAATACCAAGGTAAAAGCAAGAACTACGCTGCCCTGATCGCAGGAAGCGATCAGGGCAGCATGACACTTACTTGGATGAAACCCTAGGATTAGGGGTGGCGATGCGCCGAGAGTTGTTGTTTGCGAGACATGATGACGCTCTCCTTCATGAATAACAAAGGATACATATTTATAGTCCGGAGACTTGGGAAACAATCTAAACTAATCTTGTCCTGATTGGACTCTATCTCTAACCTTAAACTAAATCTAAGGATACACGGCCAATGTGGCCCATATGCTCACGCAGGAGCCGATTTACAAGCCTTCCTCAATCTTCTGCTTTAAGCCCATCTTGCTTTCGGCCCATAAATTAATCCTGTTAATTTATGGCGATAACAGGTTCTCTTGCAAAAGATCATGGAAACACTCATCTCATCAAGTCGCTCAAGCCTACATTAGATTGTCTTCAGCCTATTCTACTCATATATAAAAGTGGAAGGCTTATGTGGAGCTTGGTAGGTAAAAACAATCCTAGCAAAACATTATACTTGAAATATTATCAAACTAAGAGAGAGATCTAATGGAATTACCGAGACTAGTCAAAAAGGCCATTGGAAAATAATGTTGGAGAGGGAGAAATATGAAACACACACATTTAGATATGTGGACATGTGCAAGTGGCAAATGGATGATCCCGAGACACAAATGAAGTTCTCGTTATCAGATTGCACATGGTTGGAAGATTTGAGTATGGAATAGTTCTTCAAAGTAACTTGGAAAATTAATGAAGCCAAAAAGAGCTAAGGAGCATTTTATTCTTCTCTTTTTTTTCTTTCATTTTTCTTTTCTTTTCTCCCTTTTTTTTATTTTTTTATTTTTCTCTTTCTTTCTTTTTTTCTTTCTTTTTGCTCCTTAGAACTTTTGATAACATGGAATACTTACCCAGCCATCCCCCCATGCTTGAAAGAATGCTCGTCCTCGAGTATGAATAGTGGGAGAACCAACTAGCTAGGGTAAGTATCTCAAATTCACCTTCTTCTTCGTAGAACCTCTTGAATCTCCGGGGAGCCTTGTCTCCCAAAACTTTTCTTTATATGGTGCCCTTGATTCTTTTGATTCCGTCGAAATAATAATCCATACTCAAATTGGGTTGTGGTCAAGGAGGTAATCACAAAAAGATATTTTTGGTTTAGGGTGGATATCCAGCGAGGTTTGCAAAATTCCCGAAGTAGAAACTCACAATGCATGGATAAATAGGCTAGCAAAAAGAAGGTTACACAAAAAACGGAAATACCAGCTTCTTAGTCTAATACCAAAGAAATCAATCTTAATCCAACTCATCAAAATATAAGTTTGCAATCTAAAGGTTTCATCATTAAAGAATATGTATGTATAGGCTTTGGTAGGTAGAACTTTGCAAGAGATACACAAATGTAGATAGCATAGGAATTAAGTTTTCAAATTAAACAACACAAGGTATAAGGTCATCGGTAGACTTAAACAAAGAGCAACATAAAATATGTGGGTCTAGAATTTAGTCATTTAACCTCCACAAATAAAAGAGCCGGTATTTAATCATTTTAGTTCTATTTAATTGAGAGAAAATGGTCAAGTCATATACAACATAGCGTAGGTAAAACAAAGCAGCAACTTTCATCATTTTTCCATAAGCAAAAGGCATTGCCAAAATGTATCAATGTGGTGAGCACAAATTATGGTGATCCTACACTTATTGAAAACAAAAACAAAACTAGGTTGTCCTCCTAGAAGCCATGTGATAGGTTGAGAGATATATACAAAGGTTGCATCTATGGTTGAAGGCATATATGTACAAGCATTTAGAAAAAGAGAGAGTTGAGGAAGAATTACCGTCCTTCTCGATGCTCGTAATGAAGTGTAGCGCGGCCTCCCCCATACTTAAGCATTGTGCTAAGCATGGAAGAAGAATCATGAGCATCTTGTGGAAACCGTGATTATCTTACTCCATGAGATCTTTCTTCCTTGTCCACGAAATCCTCCCCCATGCTTAGCATGATGCTAGGCGTAGAAGGAGAAGATGGACCATCTTGCAATTCTTGAAGTCCTTCCCTCATGTGTATGAATATCATCTTCAATGTGTCTTCACCTTTGTTGCCTCAATTTCCTTCAACTTCTTCTTGTACTAAGTCATGGTCCCAATCATTGCTTCATATCATCGTCGCCTCCTTCAATTCCTCGTTGTCCCATTGCTGCCACATCTTCACGAATTTTTCTTTCAATTTCCAGAACATAACATGTACTGAAACATTGCTCCATTGCGAAGTGCATGAATTTTCCTTTCCAACGAGTCCTCATTCGCCCAAAATTGATTCCGAACAAGAGAGTTATGTCCATTTCATCCCAGCGCTGCAATCTGCCCCGACAAATTTCAGAACACACAACGTCCAATGTTCTTGTCATATCTCCTTGTACGGGTCTTCAAATTCATTGATCTTAGATGCGTTGGAACGGGAATTTCATGGAGCTTCTGAATATCAACTTTTTCTTCCTTGTACATCTCTGTCCATGTGCAAAATTTGATGAAAACAGCGGGGTTGCTCTCAAACTTTGGAGATGTTGACGAATTTGATTTCTTCTTTGATCATGAATTCATGGGAACGCTTTGTCATGCCTGCAAAACAATCAAGTGCACACACTACCCCCGGGGTGACGGTCGGGAGTAGAGACAAATGCCAACAAACCAACCATCCCTAAAATCTCAACTTGTGGGATAGCTAGCTTAGCGAAATTTGATGAGTGTACGTGTGTGCAAGTGTAAATGCAGATGAAAGGAAGATATATAAACAAAGACAATGTTTGCACCAAGTTCTAAACACCATGTTTACAACTAGGTTGCTTAATTTTCTATATAGCCATAAAGATATAACCGAGGTCAAAACACCATGTTCACTTCAAGGTTACAAATTCTTCACGACGCAAGAAAGGTAAAGCGCATTGCAAAGCTTATAAATTAACCTAAAGCAACATGAGAACAAAATGGATTGCTATCTTGGTCAAAAGAGCTTCAAGATGGAGGTCCGCAAACAAGCTTAAATAGCACGTTTACACAAGATTGCAAAAGGTAAATGCTATCATGATAAGCATTACATGGATAGGAAAGCATACATCAATAAGATTGAGACCAAGCTAGCAAAATGAGGGCATGAACAATGGAATGGATGCAAAGTGCAAATGCAAAGTTAGCAAAAACAAGTGTTAGCAAGGTTGAAAGGACCTTTTGATGTTGTTCCGCAACTAGCTTATTCAAAAACAATTGCTAAGAGTGACAAAAAGCCTCTGCGACACTTCATAAGAAGTGAGGCTTTTGCCAATGAAAAGGTTATTTATCGAAAAGGACCAAGCAACCGAGCTAACAAGGTTTTAGAAGTAGGTTTATGGGTTTCCTATATTTTTGGCTTAAAACAAAAATTTTGAAGAGAGAGTGTTGGGTATAGAAATTCTATCTAAGGTGGTTTTAAAAAACTAGAGAGAAACAAAAGTTAGATTTTTTTTGAATGAAAAACATAACCTATGGTTTTAGGATTGCTCTATGAGTGGTTTTCCTAAGGGTTTTAGGATCTCAAAAGCGAGGCTAGTCAATGTTTTTAGAAAAAGTTTTTTTTAAATGCAACATGCAATGCAATGCAAGGGTGAGACGAACAACATGGTATGCAATGCAACACGGGGTGGGTGAACAAAATGATATGACATGATGAGGTGGTCTAAAACAAAACAAAAAGTTAACCTAAGTTAACTAGCCACAAGTTTAGAATCAAAGGGTGGTGCAATGCTTCATAAATCTCTCTAAAAAGACACAAAGAAAAAGACTCAAAACACTAATAGACACACAAAATGGTCTACAAGTTTCCCAAGATCAAATAACAAAGTGCTCCCTCAATAACATTTAGAATGAACAACATGAAGTTGTGGTTTTTGTTAGAGCAATGGTACAATGTTACTTGATATTCCGATTAAAGAGTGCAATGTAGACGGTCATATTAATATATATAAAATAAAAGATCGGGTTGCCTCCCGCAAAGCGCTTCATTTAAAGTCATAGAGCTCGACTTTCTTACCTTCAAATTGATGCGAAGCCATGGTCCTTCATGCAAGAGGTGAAGGTGTTCCATGCAGCTCTTATTCCACTTCCCATGTTGGATATGATCAATCACGCTTAATTTAAAACTTGCCCAATCGTTTCTCACATCATCGTCACCTCCTTCTTTGTTGTCCTTCGTCGCTACCTTTCTTTTCACAGATTTTCCTCTCTGTCCAGATTGGGAGTTGCACCAACCAATTGATCCAATGCAAGGTGCATGAAATCTTCTTTCCAACAAGTCTTCATTTGCCCAAAACGCATTCCAATTGAGGGAGTTATGCCCCTTTTTCCCTGTCACTGCAATCTGCCCCGTGCTGATTTCAGCACGTGCATCTCCGATGTTTGAGACATAGCTCCTCCCATGGGTCTTCAATTGTATCGATCATGGATGCGTTGAACCGAGGACTTGATGGAGATCCTGAATATTCAACTTTTTTGCATTGTAAATCTCTGGACTTGTGCACAAAATTGATGAGGCTTAGCGACGTCCGTTCTTGAAACTTGAAGATGTTGATGATGGTGTTCAAAATTTTGGGCACGGTTTCCCTCCTCATCATTTGAGTTTCATGTCCTGCATGGTTAGTGAAATTCGGGGCTTCTCCCGACATGTACTCTTTTAGGGTCATGAGCTTGGCCAAGCGCAAAGCAAGATCGAGATTTGCAATTATTTGTAAACATATGCAACATAATCACATCCTCAATTAAATTTCATCAACAAGGCATGGTGTAATTAAATGCAGCATGTGTTTCTTGCATAGCTCAGAGCTCATTATTAGGCAGAGGTTCTTTAAGCATGAAATTAACATTCTCAAGAAACTCTAGCCTATCATGAAAAGAAGAAGGCATAGAATTTAAACTTTCATTCTGACTATCGGTTCGAGCATGAGATTTTTAAAGATAATCAACAAAACCAATAGAAGCTTGAGAATTCAATGTATACCTTAGCCTCGGAGCTTTTTCATACTCATTGGAGTCGTGGTGCTTTGTGCGAGATGTCATCTTGATGCACTCTTCGTGGTCCGTCGTGGTTTGCTTCTCACGTCTCCATGTGTTGAATGTTGCGCTCTGGTAATCCGTCGTGGTTTGTTTGCAACATCTTCGTTTGTCGAAGGTCGACCGCTTGTGCCTTCATTTGCCAATGTCATTGGGGTTCTTCCTCTGCTCCAAGCCTCTGAATTTTATCATGTACGCTTGATGAAAGCATCACCCAAGTTCCCCTTCATTTTTGTCATCGTCATCTTCTCTATCTTGTTCTCATCGCGTTGCTCCTGCCTCTTCTTCATGGAATCTCTCCTGTATACTCAACAGAACATATATTAAAATATAGACCTATTAAAATGTTTATGAAATTACCTTTCCAACGAGTGGTCATTCTTCTTAAACTGAGTCCAAACGAGGGAGTTATGCCCATTTCACTTTTGGTGCTGCGTGCTGTTCAGAAATTTTCAAAGTGCACAACCTTCAATGTTTTGGCCATACCCGCTTGTAGGAATCTCCGATTGACTTGGTTCTTGATTCGTTGGAACAGGAACTTCGTGGACCTTTTGAATATCCAAAAATATGCTGCTATTTTCTTCTGAGGTTGAGCTGGACATTGATGAGAATAATATCTACTTGTGAATTCATCCGAAGATGTCAATGATCTCGATCATGTGGTCTTTGGAGCGTCGTGTCATGCGTCCCTAGGCTTCAAGGTCATCACCATTGATTACCAGCATATCACGGCTTCAATGATGTGTCTTCTCCATTGTTCTTGTTCTACCCAAGGTGTCGGGATTGGAAGATGCTCATGTGCTTCGTGTTGATGATCCGAACGGTTTCCTTCCTTGATAGCATCACTCGATTAGAAGTATATCGAGCATTCCACTGGAGAAGATAGGTGGTGTCGTGGTTCTTCTAATCTTGTTGCCTCCAGCTTTGGTCAACTTCAAATCATCATCTTTTGCGTACACAGCCTTCCAATCATCCTTTGACATCATCATCACCTTCTTCGTCGGTAGCTACTGCCTCTGTCCTCGTTGAATTCCCCTTCATCCAGTGCAGAACTGTAAGGATCACTGGGGTGTCCGACCCTAGAGGGGGAGGGGGTGAATAGGGTCGCTAATCGCATTCTATCTTAAGTGATCAATCTATTTGCATAAGATAAACCTAACACGTCCTACACATGCTAGTTATGACTAAGGTTTATCTATACTACTTTCTACTTACCCCTAAAAGACTTGCAACCTATAGCCAATCCTAATCAAACTAACTAGGAAAGTAAAGGCACGTAAGGTAGAGTAAATGCGGAAACGTAATACGTAAGTAAAGAGGTAAGGGAGAGAATATGCAAACTCCCGTGAAGACACCAAGACACACGATTTAACGTGGTTCGGTTAGGACACCAATCCCTCCCTGTGTCCACGGCCACTTGTCCAACACGAACAAGTGTGATGCCGAGTCTCTTCACTTGATCACCGTCTTGCGTTCGCCACCAAGGCTCCCGGCAAGCAAAGGCTAAGTGACCCCAAGTCACCAAGACAAGGCCACCGCCACCGTCTCTCTCGAAGCGTCACCAACGGCACCGTCTTCACTATTGGAGCTTCTCACCATGAGGGGTTTCCTTCCCCGCACAAAGTGTCGTTGCCTCTCCACACCAAGTCAGAGGGTCACATGACAAGTACACAAGATGCTTGCCACAGCAAGGCTTTCACTCAAGCTTACTCTCTCAAGAGCTAAGCCTAACCAAGCACTAAGCACTCTCACAAGTGTGCTTAAGCCTATATGATGTACAATGAAGCTCTATGGTGGTTGGAGGTGTTCTTCAAGTGTAGTATGCTTCAGCAACTCCAGCACACTCCAAATGACCCGGCCTTGGGGGTATATATAGCCACACATCCAAAACTAGCCATTGGGAAAGGCTGTCAAAATTTCTTAATGCCGGTTAAACCGACGCTCCAGTTTTGCCAACACCGGTTCAATCGGTGAGTGTACTTTCCCTTCTTCTAGCCGTTACAGCTTCCAACGGCTACTTTGATCAATCGACCAACGCTCTCAAAACTAACGTCGGTTCAACCGGTGCATGTAATCTCAGAAACCCCCAAAAATGGAGTCTCTGGACAACTGCACCGACGCTTCAGAAACCAACGTCGGTTCATCCGGTGTATAGACTTTGCCTCATCTTCTGGATTCAATGCACCGACGTATTCAACTTTCCTAACGTCGGTTCAACTGGTGAAACCAAAATTCCTGGTGTGCTCCAAGTCAATACACCGATGTATGTGATTTTCTCAGCGGAACCACCGTAGGGGCGGCCCTTCGGGTCTAGCTACGCCTATCTTCTCTTTGTCATCGCTTGAACCTAAAAGCCTGAGAATGGTCATCTTAACAATCATATTAGTCCAAGTGTTGTGTTGTCTATATCAATCACCAAAACATTATATTGAAATATGGCATGAGAGGCCATTTTTGCTACAAGAACTTGTACCGAACTTCTGCTCCATTGCAAGGCGCATCAAATTATCTTTCCAACAAGTGGTCATTCACCCCAATTGGACTCCGGATAAAGAAGTTATGCTTGTTTTATTACGGCGCTGCAATCTGTCCGGAGAGATTTCAGAACACGCAGCGTTGAAAGATTTTACCATAACTCTTCACACCGATCTCGAAAGTTGACGGTTCTTGATCCGTTGGAAAGAAGACTTGATGGAGCTTCAAAATAATCTATTATTTTCTCATGGTACTTCTCTGATCTTGGATGAAAAACTCATCACAACAGTAACACTTCATAGATGATTATGATCGCACTATTTTCTTCGCGGGCATGCTTCATACATATTGCTTGAACAAACAATTCTTCCCAAAAAACATTAGTCTTTAAAATTAATTGACACGGCAGTGTACCTTATTTATCATCTTTTGCTTTGGGGAGTGGGGACTCAAAAGCGGATGTTGGGCCACTAACAAAAGTTAGCACCTACCACTAAAGAGCGAATCTTGATGTTGTTACCGTCATGTCGATGTGGACGTTGTCGATGTTCCATGTCGAGGCTCCTCGATCATCTTGTTGCCGATTGTTGAAATTTGTTGAAGTGGATTATGGACTTCTCGAAGTCCAAGTTTGGTGTCTAGCTTTTTCTACCTGCTTTCAAGGACACAAACAAGAAAACAAGGGTATATGCAATAATAAAAATTAGGGTTAGTCCAAAAAATTAGATAGATCGCCCTAGGGTTCGAGTTGTCGATCCCTGGCAATGGCGCTAGAAAAGCTTGTTGACGCTCCTTAGCGCCCCAATTTATGTACCGCAAGCGCACGGATCGTGGTAGCTTTTCCCTTAGAGTACTCCCCCAAGGTTTATCAATCCGTGGATCGACAAAGAACTACCTAAGGTTTTCCATCTAATCTAACGGATCTATCCTAACATGAAGCATGAATTGCACATATAGAGTAAACATTTAATAGATATGAGTGTTGTGTAAAGGTTGATCTCATCCATGAACATAGGTGTAACCATAGCAAAACCAAAGACATGACTAGGCCAATCGTCATCTAGTTGTAGTTCAAGCTAACGAGCAAATAAGTCATGCATCTCAATCAATAGCATCTTTAAATGAAAACCTCCAATCCAACCCCTCGGGAACCCCCCTACTCAGGCCACGCCCTATCACGATGCTCCCTTTGGATGAAAGCACCCCGAAACACGCTAGACGTGTCGAACCCCTTTGGGTAGATCCGGAATGAAATCCTAGCCACCATAGCTACAAGAACACCCCATGCAATCTATCTCGAGAATAGATCTAGGAATAAGCACACCCAAGGCAAGAACGAAATCAAAAAGGAGAGACATGATCACTAATAGATTCGGAAGACATGATTATCATTACTCACATAATAGATGTATTTGGATCATCACCGCAGTGTGCACACCATCGATCAATCCAACTAGCTCATGAACTCCGCCATGGCACAACCACGCAGGGAGGCCATGGTGGCTAGGGGCGGCCTAAGCCATCTCCTTGACAACTTCGAACACTTGCGGTGGCTGTCGTCTCCCTCCGGTCTTGGCCCTAGGTTTTCGTCGAGTTCTGGGTGGATGGATGCCGCGAGTTGAATAAGGTGTGAGCTATTTATGAGTAGAGGAAGCCACTGGTCGAAGGGGAGGCCGAACCGCCTCATAAACAAGCTAGGCCGGCCGGCTCATGGGCCTAGGCTGGCTGGCCTACCCTCTTTCGGGCCCACCTCGGTCTCATCTTTCGCGTATAGACTCCTCGCATCTTCTAGAGTTTATGTCCTTCACGATTGCACCCCTTTGGACGTCGTTATCTTGGAGATATCTTCGAGGAAAGGATAGGATAGGGAATCTGTAACACCCGGTTTATAAAAGGACATAAACCGAGCAATCATATACATGCCAGGACCAAGTCACACGTATATACAACAGAATGAACAGTATATCATAGAACATATCACGAATAAGACATAATAAAGCGAATACGAATGTATTTATTATATTAATGACAAAAATGTCTGATACAGCGGAAGCGAAGAACAAATACGGTAAAGTCTCTCCGAAGCTGAGCAGGGCGCCACAGGGACGTCGACTGGGAGACGAACGCCTAGAAGTCCTCGTAGTCCTGGTAGCGCTGAGCGAAGTCCCTCGCGTCGGCAGGAACTGAGCAGCAGTAGCGTATCCAAGAGGAAAAAGTAGAGAAGAGGCAAGAGTGAGTACACAACTTGTACTCAACAAGTATAACACAAACTATGAGGCTCTAGGTTGGCTGACTGACTGCATTAACTTTTAAGTCTTGGCAAAATTTTATTAAAGCTAATTACTACAAGTTGATGAGTTACCATTAACCCAGTTACATAGTAATTAATCAAAATTAATCATGTTGCTACTGAGATCCAAACCACAACCATACCAAAACCCCGAGAGGCACCCCCTCGTCGGAAGGAGCTAACCCCACTAATCAAAAGGAGGATCTGGGCCGCTCATAACCGTGAGCACGGCTAGTATACCAGTTTTACACTCTGCAGAGGTTGCACATCTTTACCCACAAGTCGTGAGCTACGCCAGTTGTTCATCACACTTCCTTAGGTGAGATGACTAGCAAACTCACTACGAGGCCGTTACAAAGAATCTCGTTGGTAAGGCGTAGCCGCGAGAGTTAGGTCAGCGACGATGGGGCCCACCTCCAGGGGTACCAGCACCGGAGCGCAATCCTAGCACAGACCAAGCCGGAGGAGCAGGGACCATTGAAGCTTACTACTCTTGCCCCGCAGGTAAGTTACTCCAAACCAAAAAGACCTAATTAGTAAGCCAAGTCTATCCCATTCTAGCCTTGTGGTAGCGCTGTTGTCCCAGGTTGTCGCTCTATGAACCGATCCTTATGGAGAGTGTCCAACCAAGCACTAAGCACCGTGCTGGCCCCCTAAACCATGTTTCTACAAAAACCATCTTTTAACGAGACGTGAGCCACTCATCCACACAGAGGGCCACTCTCAGAATTAAGTTCAAGTAAACCATTAATCAATTTAATTAAAAAGGACCAGAATGTGTTATAGCGCAGCAACCTTGCACAACTAACCAAAATGCAACCCAATGGTATATATAAAGGATATAAAGTGGCTAGAACAGTCCTTATAGGCATACAGTATTAAATGCAGTATGAAAATGTATTTAAAGTGATAGGTGGTGTTCATGTTATACTTGCCTTCCTCGTACTGCTCCTGCTGCTGCTCAAAGTGCTCGGAAGACGGCTGCTACGGGTACTGGTACTGGGGCTCCTCAGATGGATCAACGTCTACTCACGAACACATGGCCAAAACAATGCACAATAATAAGCATACAAGCAAACACTAACAAAAACTAATAAATAGTACATCAATACATAAAAACATCACACTAAACTAGTCTAAAACTATTCTACGCGTTACAACAATGGCGTGGACATAAAGATCACCTAAAACGGAGCTAAAACGCATATTCTAGACTAAAAACAAGTTCTAGGGGCTTATCTGCGAGAAAACTAAGTTCCCAGGGGGTTTTCTGCAAAAACCGAGG
The DNA here is from genome assembly GCF_016808335.1 of Panicum virgatum. NCBI lineage: Eukaryota > Viridiplantae > Streptophyta > Magnoliopsida > Poales > Poaceae > Panicum > Panicum virgatum. The sequence continues at coordinate 27,430,256 of NC_053152.1, read as the reverse complement.
GCCTAAACATAATTAACCAGTAAATCTAAGGGCTAGCGTGCAAAACTAACGGCTCAGGACTGCGAGTTCTAAACTGAGAAAAGCCAGGGGGTTTTGTGCAAAAATCTGGGCCTAACTGGAAATATGTTTACACAGGCAAGGACTGTGGGTTAAATCCAGTAAAACCCAGGGGCTCTTTATAAAGTTTCCAGGCCGAAGGGGTACGTTTCAATATGGGTGCTTGGATCTGGATCTAACGGTTCAGATCTAAAGGGGTAGGCGATCTAATCTTGTCCGCAGAACACGGATCGGACGGCCAGGGAGGAAAGGGGCACGCGGGGGCGGCGGCGCGCTACCGCCGGCGACGAATCCCGCGGCGGCGCGGCTCAGGACTCGCCGGAGTTCACCAAAACCGGTGCTCCGGGGGTCGTTTCGACCCGTGCTTGGGTCGGGTGTGTCCAGCGCATTACGCGTGATGCTCCTGGGCCAAAAACAAGGTACGGCGGGGCTCTGCTCGCCGGGCATGGCTGCCGCGGCGGCTCTGCGCGGGCAGGCTCGCCGGCGTGAGGCAGTTCGGGGTCTCCAGGGGCCACGGCTACCAAGACTAGCGCAAAAGAAATGGGGTGCTGTGCAGGTTCTCACCGCGGATTTGAAGGGGAGGTTGCTGTAGGGTAGGTCGGCCGGCGGTGAGGTCTGGCGGCGGTCCGCGACGGAGCTCGGTGAGGTGGGCGTTGGAGTGGCGCTCCGGGCGTCGAGATCCCACTGCCAGGCTCAGAGTGTCCCTGCGGAAGCGTTGCGGGGGTCAGGGAGGACTGAAGCACACCGACGGCATGGAATCGAGGTGGCGGAGGTTTTTACCGGTGGAGAGGTCGTGGGTGAAATTCGGCGCGATGGTGGTGGAGACCGAGGGAAGCGAGCTCGGGGAAGGTCCTGGGCCTGACGTAAAGCTGTTGCGCGGCCAGAGGTGGTCTGGGGTGCGGCAGGGTGGCGCGGCCGCGGCGGCGCGGAGCCTACTGCGCTGCAGAGCAAGGAGAGCGGCGGCGGCTAGGGTTTGCGGGGCGGCGCGTGGGATGGATGGGGTGCGGGGGTTCCGTGGGGGCAATTAAAGGCCGGGCGGGATCTCGGCGTGCGCACCAAGGTAGGAAACCGGCGAGGTTACGGCCGCGGATCTTGGGGGGATGGGCGTTGGCTGTTGCCCGGCGCGGGTGCGGGGGAGAAGACGGGGCCGACAAGCGGGCCCCGCTGGTCAGCGGCGAAGCGTGCGGCGCGGGCTGAGCGGGGAGAGCGGGGGCGCACGCTGGGCTTCTGCGTGCGTCGCGGGCCAAGCGGGAGACGGTGGGCCGAGCGGAGAGAGAGAGGGCGCTGGGCTGAGGGGGGAGAAGAAAAGAGGAGGGATGGGCCGGCCGTGGGGAAAGGGGGCGGCCCGAGAGAAAGGGAAGAGTGAGGGAGGGCTGGGCTGGTCACTGGGCCGAGATGGTCTGGGGTTTGGGCTCCTTTTGCTCTTCTATTTTCTTTCCTTTGCTAACTCAAACCACTCAAACTAAAGCTATTCGAATTCAAACAAAAATTTGAATTCAACAACCTTAAGCACACAAGCAAGAATAAATGTTCCAGCATGAATGCAACAACGAAGGTTTAAACCCATGATAGATTTTAATTACTTGTGAAACAAAAACTAGATTAAATGCAAGACTATACACAATAAACCTTAGAAAATTAAATAAAGCCAATTAAATTTATTAATAAATGCTGAAATTTAAATTAGGGTGTTACAAACCCTACCCCCTTAAAGAAATCTCGTCCCCGAGATTTAGCGGGGCTGGCTAGCAAAGAGATCCGGATATGTCTTCATCAGCTCATCTTCTCGCTCCCAAGTAGCCTCAGCTTCACTGTGGTGACTCCACTGAACTCTGCACATCTTGATGCGCTTGTTCCGGGTAACCCTTTCTAATTTCTCCAGAATCTTCACCGGATGCTCAGTATAAGTCAGATCTTCCTACACATCTACTCCATCCAGTGGTGCCTGCTCCTCGGGTACTCGCAGACACCTCTTCAGTTGAGATATATGGAAGACATCATGAACTCCTGAGAGGCTGGTGGGCAACTCCAGGCGATAAGCAACTTCGCCTTTCCTCTCTAGCACCTTGAATGGACCAACATACCGAGGTGCTAACTTCCCCTTGACATTAAACCTGCGGATTCCTCTCATCGGAGACACCTTTAGGTATACATGATTACCAACACTGAAAGTCAGGTCTCTCCGTTTGCCATCTGCATAGCTCTTTTGCCTGCTCTGTGCAATCCTCAGATTTTCTCGCACAGCCTAAACCATCTGCTCTGCATCATCTATGATCTCAGGGCCAAAGAGCTGCTTCTCACCAATCTGATCCCAATAGAGAGGAGTCCTGCACTTTCTGCCATACAATGCCTCGAAGGGGGACTTCTTCAGACTGGCCTGATAGCTGTTGTTATATGAAAACTCAGCATATGACAGGCACTTATCCCAACTAGTACCATACTGAATAGCACAAGCTCTCAGCATATCCTCCATCACTTGGTTGGTTCTCTCTGTCTGCCCATCTGTCTGAGGGTGATAAGCCGTACTGAAATGCAGCTTCGTATCCAACGAATCATGGAGCTGCTCCCAGAACCGAGAAGTGAACTGAGACCCTCTGTCAGATATGATCTTCTTGGGCACACCATGCAAGCAGACAATCCGAGAGATGTACAACTCTGCAAGTCTAGCATCGGAGTAAGTAGTGTTCACTGGAATGAAGTGAGCAACCTTCGTCAGACGATCCACTACTACCCATATGGAGTTGTACCCCTTCTGAGTACGAGGCAATCCAACAATGAAGTCCATAGTGATTTCTTCCCATTTCCACTCTAGAATCTTCAAAGGCTGTAACAGACCTGCTGGCCTCTGATGCTCAGCCTTGACATGCTGACAGGTGTCACAAATAGCCACGTATTCTGCCACTGAACGCTTCATCCCATACCACCAGAAACGTTCCTTCAGATCATAGTACATCTTCGTGCTGCCCGGATGAATAGAGTAAGCTGTATCATGGGCCTCACTCAGAATCAACTTCCGGAGTTCCTTCACATCTGGAACACAGATCCGGTTCTTGTACCACAAGGTACCCTGATCATCCTCCCTGAAATGAGGAGCCTTGCCCTTCTTGAGCAACTCACGGATCTCCTGCAGCTTCTCATCATCTTTCTGATGCTGCCTGATCTCTGCCTCTAGAGTCGGTACTGCCTCAAACGCTGCACTGGAGGTATGATGCAAGAAGCCCAGACTCAACTGCTCAAACTCCTCGCATAACTCTGGAAGCATCTGGAAAGCTACGGCCATGTTGACATAACTTCTTCTGCTCAGAGCATCTGCTACAACATTGGCCTTGCCCGGATGATAGTGAATCTCCAGGTCATAATCCTTGACCAACTCTAGCCATCTTCTCTGCCGCATGTTCAGCTCATTCTGCGTGAAAATGTACTTGAGGCTCTTGTGATCAGTGTAGATATCACACCGCTGTCCATACAAGTAATGCCTCCAAATCTTCAGAGCATGCACAACTGCGGCTAACTCAAGATCATGAGTAGGATAGTTCAGCTCATGCCGACGTAACTGCCGTGAAGCATAAGTAATCACTCTGCCTTCCTGCATCAGAACACACCCAAGACCATCCTTCGAAGCATCACAATATATCGTGAACCCCTTCGTCTGGTCTGGCAGAGTCAGGACTGGCGCCGTAGTCAACCTTTTCTTCAGCTCATCAAACGCCCTCTGATGCTCATCAGTCCACATGAAAGCCACATTTTTCTCCAGCAAAGAAGTCAAAGGCTTCGCGATCTTGGAGAAATTCTCAATGAACCTCCGATAATATCCAGCTAAGCCCAAGAATGACCTGACTTCCTTTACTGTCTGCGGTGTCTCCCACTCTAGCACATCCTTCACCTTGCTCGGATCAACAGCAATGCCCCCCTGAGAGATAACATGACCGAGGAATGGAACCTCATCAATCCAAAACTCGCACTTGCTGAACTTAGCATACAGCTGATGCTCTCTCAATCTCTGCAACACGAGCCTCAGATGCTCTTCATGCTCTTCCTCTGTCTTGGAGAAGATCAGAATATCATCAATGAAGATCATCACAATGACATCCAGATAATCCATGAAAACCATGTTCATCAAGTGCATGAAGAAGGCCGGGGCATTAGTCAAGCCGAAGGACATGACCGTGTACTCATATAGCCCGTACTTGCATGTGAATGCCGTCTTCGGAATATCCCCAGGACGGATCCTCAGCTGAAAATAACCCGAACGAAGATCAATCTTCGAGAATATACGAGCACCTCGAAGCAAATCAAAGAGATCCTCAATACGGGGCAGTGGATGCTTGTTCTTGATAGTGACTACATTCAGCTCCCGATAATCCACACACATCCTCTTCGAGCCATCCTTCTTATCTACCAGCAATAATGGAAAAGCCCAAGGAAAGAAGCTACGACGGATATAGCCCTTGGCTAGCAACTCATCAATAGTCTTCTTGACTTCTTCATGCTCTATAGGTGCCATACGGTAGGGCCGCTTTGCAATAGGAGCTGTGCCAGGCAAGAGATCAATACAAAACTCAATGGCGCGTTCAGGCGGCATACCTGGCAGATCATCCGGAAAGACATCCGGGAATTCAGACACCACGCGAATACCGTCCGTGGGTCTAGCCTTCATCTGATGAAGAAATCCCGAAGGCTCCACTGCACTGATAACAACCTCTTGGCCACTGGAAGCTGATAGCAAGACTGTCCTCTGAGCACAATCTATCCGGACTCCCCACTTGGCCAGAGTCTCCATTCCCAGAATGACATCAATGCCCTTGGTGTCTAGCACCATCAGATCAGTACAGAACTCTACTCCCCTCAAAGAAATACTGACTCTCGGGCAGTAAGTGTGAGACCTCAACTGTCCTCCCGGTGAAGATACTAACAGGCACCTCTTTAATGTGCTAGTATGAATACCATGATGCTCGACAAAAGACTGAGTAATGAAGGAATGCGTAGCACCAGTATCGAAAAGCACTGTAGCTGGATATGAATTAACCATGAACGTACCAATAACCACGTTGGGAGCTTCGGCCGCTGACTCGGCCATCACGTGGTTCACTTTGCCCTGAAGTGGCGCCCTGGGCTGAGCTGGGCGCCCCTGCTGTCCCGCATGCGCCTTCCGGGGGCAAGCGTTGGCATAGTACCCCGGCTGGCCGCAGTGAAAGCAGACGCGTGGAAGTGTCGAAGCCTGCTGTCCGGCAGGAGGAGCTGCCTGCCGTGGAGCCTGAGGTGCTGGCGGAGCTGGTGGAGCAGCACGAGCCGGAGGTGCCGGTAACCTCGGGCCCTGGCCTGCTTGCTGCTGCTGTCGAGGCGGGTACTGCTGCGGTGGCCTCTGCTGGTACTGCTGAGGAGGCCGGTACTGAGGCTGCTGGTACTGTTGGGGCTGCTGGAGGCGAGGACGAGTGTTGCTGCCGGAAGCAACGGGGACAATCTTCCTCTTCTTGTCCTCCATCTCCAAGTGCTTGCGCTCGGTGTTGAGCGCGCTGTCAACCAGATGGTTGAAGTCATCGAAGCGGAGGTTGAGCAGCGCGTACTGGAGGTAGTCCTCAAGGCCCTCCATGAAATGCTCCTGCTTCTTGCGGTCATCCGCAACATCGGCAGGGGCGTAGCGAGCAAGCTGCAGAAAGCGATCACGATACTCCGTGACCGACATAGTCCCCTGAAGTGACAAAGACAGATGGATATCGAAAGATTAACTCAAGATTCATAAAGATAGAACAAGGGGGCATTAGCTCAAAAGAAACCGCTGAATGATTATATCTAAGATTACCTGCTTCAGTGCAAGGAACTCCTTCTGCTTCATCTTCATAATGCCCGCGGGGACGTTGTGGCTGCGGAACCGCTCCCGGAACTGGAGCCAGGTGAGAGCCTCGCGGTCCTGAATTGGGTGGGACTCCCACCAGTCCAAAGCTGCCCCTCGCAGCTGTCCTGCTGCGTACAAGACGTGCTCACGATCATCGCACTGGGCGATGTCCAACTGGCGCTCCACTGCACGGAGCCAGTCATCAGCCTGAAGAGGGTCGGACGTGTGAGAGAACGTCGACGGGTGGCCCCTCAGGAACTCAGCATGCCTGTCGCGAGGCTGCGGCGGTGGAGGAAGCGGAGGCTGAGTGTGAGCCTGTTGAAGAGCCTGAATAGTGTTGTTCAGGGTGGCCATCATCTGCATCTGGAGCTGGAAGAACTGCTCTGGAGTCAAAGGCGGAGGCATCGGGATCCCGGTCCCCTAGGTGTTCTGACCCTGTTTGTTCTGCCCCTGCTGGTCAGAACCACGCCTGGTGTTCACCATCTGATTTTGGACAAAAGATTTCACGAGTAAGGATATTGCAGGAATAAATTCAGATGGATATGATAACTCTTTGCGGAAAAAGACTCAGCCATGATAAAGTAGACAGGATAGAGTGGACTGTTTTACCCCCAACGATCTAACTCGTTTTATTAATTAATTAACTTAACATAAGAGTGATTTTCTCTAAACAAATTTAAACTACCAAGCTATACAATCATTCAAAAATCCAAATCAAACATTTAGCATAATAACAAGCAGACAATTTTCACAACTTAGCCGAGTGTAACATACGACTCGACTAACACAACGTGTCGCAGAACGTGCTATCGTATTATTATAAAAGGGTCACCTAGCTGATACTTATGGGGGTCAGATGACTGATTCAGGCCAAAGTCTACGGAAATTATTCTCTAGAGAGAGAAATCAAGGAAAGACAGGTAAAAGTCATAGAATTCAAGGGGTATAATAGTAAAATAGTTTCAGCAGGCAAGGATTAGAGAGAAGAAGTCCTACAACTCAACCAGTTCTATCTAGGCTTCGTCCTACAGTCGATACGGCTCTGATACCACTCTATAACACCCGGTTTATAAAAGGACATAAACCGAGCAATCATATACGTGCCAGGATCAAGTCACACGTATATTCAACAGAATGAACAGTATATCACAGCACATATCACGAATAAGACATAATAAAGCGAATACGAATGTATTTATTACATTAATGACAAAAATGTCTGATACAGCGGAAGCGAAGAACAAATACGGTAAAGACTCTCCGAAGCTGAGCAGGGCGCCACAGGGACGTCGACTGGGAGACGAATGCCTAGAAGTCCTCGTAGTCCTGGTAGCGCTGAGCGAACTCCCTCGCGTCGGCAGGAACTGAGCAGCAGTAGCGTATCCAAGAGGAAAAAGTAGAGAAGAGGCAAGAGTGAGTACACAACTTGTACTCAACAAGTATAACACAAACTATGAGGCTCTATGTTGGTTGACTGACTGCATTAACTTTTAAGTCTTGGCAAAATTTTATTAAAGCTAATTACTACAAGTTGATGAGTTACCATTAACCCAGTTACATAGTAATTAATCAAAATTAATCATGTTGCTACTGAGATCCAAACCACAACCATACCAAAACCCCGAGAGGCACCCCCTCGTCGGAAGGAGCTAACCCCACTAATCAAAAGGAGGATCTGGGCCGCTCATAACCATGAGCACGACTAGTATACCAGTTTTACACTCTGCAGAGGTTGCACATCTTTACCCACAAGTCGTGAGCTACGCCAGTTCTTCATCACACTTCCTTAGGTGAGATGACTAGCAAACTCACTACGAGGCCGTTACAAAGAATCTCGTTGGTAAGGCGTAACCGCGAGAGTTAGGTCAGCGACGATGGGGCCCACCTCCAGGGGTACCAGCACCGGAGCGCAATCCTAGCACAAACCAAGCCGGAGGAGCAGGGACCATTGAAGCTTACTACTCTTGCCCCGCAGGTAAGTTACTCCAAACCAAAAAGACCTAATTAGTAAGCCAAGTCTATCCCATTCTAGCCTTGTGGTAGCGCTGTTGTCCCAGGTTGTCGCTCTATGAACTGATCCTTATGGAGAGTGGCCAACCAAGCACTAAGCACCGTGCTGGCCCCCTAAACCATGTTTCTACAAAAACCATCTTTTAACGAGACGTGAGCCACTCATCCACACAGAGGGCCACTCTAAGAATTAAGTTCAAGTAAACCATTAATCAATTTAATTAAAAAGGACCAGAATGTGTTATAGCACAGCAACCTAGCACAACTAACCAAAATGCAACCCAAAGGTATGTATAAAGGATATAAAGTGGCTAGAACAGTCCTTATAGGCATACAGTATTAAATGCAGTATGAAAATGTATTTAAAGTGATAGGTGGTGTTCATGTTATACTTGCCTTCCTCATACTACTCCTGCTGCTGCTCAAAGTGCTCGGAAGACGGCTGCTCCGGGTACTGGTACTGGGGCTCCTCAGATGGATCAAAATCTACTCACGAACACATGGCCAAAACAATGCACAATAATAAGCATACAAGCAAACACTAACAAAAACTAATAAACAGTATATAAATACATAAAAACAGCACACTAAACTAGTCTAAAACTATTCTACGCGTTACAACGATCGCGTGGACATAAAGATCACCTAAAACGGAGCTAAAACGCATATTCTAGACTAAAAACAAGTTCTAGGGCTTATCTGCGAGAAAACAAAGGTTCCAGGGGGTTTTCTGCAAAAACCGAGGGCCTAAACGTAGTTAACCAGTAATTCTAAGGGCTAGCGTGCAAAACTAACGGCTCAGGACTGCGGGTTCTAAACTGAGAAAAGCCAGGGGGTTTTGTGCAAAAATCTGGGCCTAACTGGAAATATGTTTACACAGGCAAGGACTGTGGGTTAAATCCAGTAAAACCCAGGGGCTCTTTATAAAGTTTCCAGGCCGAAGGGGTACGTTTCAATATGGGCGCTTGGATCCGGATCTAACGGTTCAGATCTAAAGGGGTAGGCGATCTAATCTTGTCCGCAGAACACGGATCTGACGGCCAGGGAGGAAAGGGGCGCGCGGGGGCGGCGGTGCGCTACCACCGGCGACGAATCCCTCGGCGGCGCGGCTCAGGACTCGCCGGAGTTCACCAAAACCGGTGCTCCGAGGGTCGTTTCGACCCGTGCTTGGGTCGGGTGTGTCCAGCGCATTACGCGTGATGCTCCTGGGCCAAAAACAAGGTAAGGTGGGGCTCTGCTCGCCGGGCATGGCTGCCGCGGCGGCTCTGCGCGGGCAGGCACGCCGGCGTGAGGCAGTTCGGAGTCTCCAGGGGCCACGGCTACCAAGACTAGCGCAAAAGAAACGGGGTGCTGTGCAGGTTCTCACCGCGGATTTGAAGGGGAGGTTGCTGCAGGGTAGGTCGGCCGGCGGTGAGGTCTGGCGGCGGTCCGCGACGGAGCTCGGTGAGGTGGGCATTGGAGTGGCGCTCCGGGCATCGAGATCCCACTGCCAGGCTCAGAGTGTCCCTGCGGAAGCGTTGCGGGGGTCAGGGAGGACTGAAGCACACCGACGGCGTGGAATCGAGGTGGCGGAGGTGTTTACCGGCGGAGAGGTCGTGGGTGAAATTCGGCGCGATGGTGGTGGAGACCGAGGGCAGCGAGCTCGGGGAAGGTCCTGGGCCTGACGTGGAGCTGTTGCGTGGCCAGAGGTGGTCTGGGGTGCGGCAGGGCGGCGCGGAGCCTACTGCGCTGCAGAGCAAGGAGAGCGGCGGCGGCTAGGGTTTGCGGGGCGGCGCGTGGGATGGATGGGGTGCGGGGGTTCCGTGGGGGCCAATTAAAGGCCGAGCAGGATCTCGGCGTGCGCGCCAAGGTAGGAAACCGGCGAGGTTACGGCCGCGGATCTCGGGGGGATGGGCGTTGGCTGTTGCCCGGCGCGGGTGCGGGGGAGAAGACGGGGCCGACAAGCAGGCCCCGCTGGTCAGCGGCGAAGCGCGCGGCGCGGGCTGAGCGGGGAGAGCGGGGGCGCACGCTGGGCTTCTGCGTGCGTCGCGGGCCGAGCGGGAGACGGTGGGCCGAGCGGAGAGAGAGGGCACTGGGCTGAGGGGGGAGAGGAAAAGAGGAGGGATGGGCCGGCCGTGGGGAAAGGGGCGGCCCGAGAGAAAGGGAAGAGTGAGGGAGGGCTGGGCTGGTCACTGGGCCGAGATGGTCTGGGGTTTGGGCTCCTTTTGCTCTTCTATTTTCTTTCCTTTGCTAACTCAAACCACTCAAACTAAAGCTATTCAAATTCAAACAAAAATTTGAATTCAACAACCTTAAGCACACAAGCAAGAATAAATGTTCCAGCATGAATGCAACAACGAAGGTTTAAACCTATGATAGATTTTAATTACTTGTGAAACAAAAACTAGATTAAATGCAAGACTATACATAATAAACCTTAGAAAATTAAATAAAGCCAATTAAATTTATTAATAAATGCTGAAATTTAAATTAGGGTGTTACAGAATCCTTCCTTAAATCTTCATTTGCTTTGCTTAATCCCGAAGTATCTTGATCTCATCTTCGTGGGCTTGGTCCTTTGGGCTCTCTTGGAGGATGGATGTGCATGAATGGGCTTCGAAGCAACATGGGCTTTGGTCCTTCCTTTGGGATTTGGCCTTCGTCTTTCTCTGTGTTAGCGCTCGATCACGGGCCTCGTCATTTCATGCTCCAAAATAGGCCAAAAACATGCAAATATGAAGTTCCTCCAAAATATATGTGCAAATGTGAAAATGACCAATAATTTGGACGGGGTTAGGACGGTTAGTGATTTTGATATTAAATTCATGCCATTATCAAGGATAAACAAAGGATAAAATGGGTACTTAAGGAGCGCCAACACCTGCTCAGGGAAACCCTTAGCATTAAGGTTCGTAGGTAGGGATCGACGGCTCTAGAACTCGATGGTACGAGGAACATAAAGATTTAAACAGGTTCGGGCCTTAGGTGTTGATAATTTTTTGGAGGGGGTCCCTGCCCGCCCTTATATATCTGGGGGACAGGGTTACATGGAAAGTCCTAGCCGAATACAGTTGGAATCCTACTACAACATAATCGGGTAGTTTCCTTTTTACTGCAGCTAGTTCTATATCTATTCGGGTAGTTACAAAATAGGTAAGGTACATCCATGAGCTATCCCTTACTCTAGAACATTCTATGTCTATAGGTAGTCCCGCTGTCCCGGGTCTGACAAGGCCCCGAGCTCTTCGTAGCTGAGTTATACAGGCGTCGAGTACTTGGCTGGGCGTCTTTGAGTACTTCAAGTAGTCAGAACATCCTTCTGGTTGCTTCTGGTCCTTCCTTTAGATACGTCGAGTAGTCCTTCAAGTACTTCCGTTTGCTTCGAGGCTGTGAGGTGCTCAAGCCCTAAAATCTTGATCATACATGGTGCACAAAGTACTCGCGCTCCATATGCTGTAGCCCTCGAGCCTTAGGTTGAATCGCAGAATCAGGCTGAGGGTCACTTTAGTCTATTTTCCAAAACATTTGAAAAATAAATCTCTGATGCCTATATCCAGCAGCCCCCGAGCCTTAAATCAAAATCCCTTTTGCTGCGAGTAGCCCCGAGCGTAGATTTGGAATTAAGGATTTAAGTCGTGGCATTAGATTTTATCCTTCATATTATTTGCAGGATTCATCAGATCCGGAATCCGAAAAGACCTCTTTTTCGGGTAAAATCCCAGAAAAATGATACAATTGGATCCGCCACACTGATTGCACCCGAAATAATTTCAGGAATAAAACCCGGGATGTACGGCTCTTTATTCAGTACTCACATGACACGTTACTGTTTGGAGAATCTGCATTATTATAGCTTTGACTACAGCTTTGACTACGTCCGTGAATGCTGTCATGAATGCGTCCGTGAAACATGTATTGTTGATTCACGGGTTCTCCTTAGTATGCCCCTTTGTGGCTATAAAAGGTAGGGGAGAGCCCCTTAGTAGAAGCACCTAAGTATAGCAGCCATGGCATTTGCTTTGGTGTTCTTGCTCTCGTCCTCCTGAGATTTGTGTAGTTCTTCCCAGCAAAAGATGCTAGAAGAGAACTTGCGAGTAGCAAGAGAAGTCTCTGCTGCCTCCTCCTACATCCCCAATGTTCTCATCGGATCCATGCTGGACATCATGTCCTTGCATATTCCAATGAGGCAGATTTGGGGTTGCTGGGTTGAGTCTTGTTGTGTCACATCCTTGGGGTTGCCTGTTTCTAGGTGCCCAAGAACTGCATCTCTGGTAGGGAGATTTAATCTTATTACAAAGTGTTCAGGGAAAAGGAGAAATTTCTCTACAAGATGCTACAAAAGGACTTGCGAGGCAACCCATACTCTTGTAGCTTATCTCCCTGAATACAAATGTCTTTATTCCCGAAATGGGAATAACAAGTTTGTACTTTGTCACGGCCTCGGGCCGATCTAGCTACAGCATGCTTCTTAGGAAGCCAAGAAGTGTGCATGCAGACCCGAGTCATTTGTAAAGTTATGTAATAAAAAGTACTCGAGTTATAATTTCAAGTAGTTGTACTGTGTCGAGTACTTATCCTTGTTTTGGAATGTAATCCCAGTTAAGGGAAAGGATGTCGAGTAGTCGACTAGGGATGTGAGTGTTTTCTTTTCCAGAATGTAATCTCAGAAAAAGGAATGTCTCTTTTAAATCCCCTTATTTCCTCGATTTGCAACGGATTGTTGGCCTGTTGGGTGTTTTTACCATGTTTGCCACCGTCATTATAAAATGAAATGGTGACTTAGGTTTTACCCCACCGGCCGCCACTAGTTTTTACTGCTTTAGATCTATCTTTCCACTCTCAAGCTTCCAGATCCAAAGTTCCTATTCCTTGTTGTTCCCTATCCTCCTCTTAGGGTTTCCACCAGTTTATGCGTGTGAAGCGATCTGTGGATTTTCGGATGGCACCCAAGAAATCAACCAAGGGGAAGGGTGCGGCTGCGGAGCCAACCCGCGATGAGGAGTGGAACACCAGTAAGTGTTCCCAATCTAATTTGGAATCTCTAGTGTCGCAAGGTCATTTAGTTCCCAGATCTGTTATCCAATGGCGTCCTGCCTTGGGTTCGGATCATCCGTATGAAAATACGAGGGAAGTTGTTGCTTTCACCTCATACTTGGAACGAGGATTGGGGTTTCCTTGTTCTTCTTTCTTTTCTGGGCTCCTGCGCTACTATAGGATCCAGTTGCATCATCTGACCCCAAATTCCTTTGTTCATATGTCCATCTTCGTGCATTTATGCGAAGCTTTTCTGGGCATCCAGCCCCATTTTGAACTCTTCCGCTACCTTTTCCATTTGAAGCCGCAACCCGACTCCTTTGTTTTAGATGTAGTAGGAGGTGCGGGTCTCCAACTTAGGCAATGGAAAGATAGAGAATATATTTCTTATAAACTGAGCAATAAAGTAATCAAGTGGAAGCCCAAGTGGTTCTTTATTGAGAACCGATTTGGAAGCTTTGCATCAATTACTCCAGGTGCTCCAATTCAGTGGCCTGAATGGAATAAAAAACCAGTCAACGAGAGTCAGATCCCCCAACTTCTCGAGCGAATTCCCGTTCTAAGGCAAAATATGTTGACTGGGGAGGCAGTCATGTTTGACTAGATGAAGCGAAGGATCCAGCCATTACAATTCCCGTTCGAATGATGTAGTTTTTAGTCGAGTACAATGACTTCTGAAGAATATAAAGAAAATCCCAGTTGTTCCTAGTACATTTTCTGTTGCGAATCTGCCAAAGCAGGTACTTGATAAGAGTAGTCGATTCATAGAAATCGAGTACTTTACCATAGTGTAAATCTGATAGGATTTGCTTTCTGTAGGAGGACGTGGATTGCTTTAAGAGTAGTCCTTCACTACCAGGCATTTATTCGCCCTTTTCTTCTTCCAATTTCCTCGATCTGTTAATCAAATCTTAGTATGCTCATATGAGATTTCATATAAGTAGTACTGATGTCCAGACTTGATTGTGCAGATGAGGCAGCGTCTGGAGAAAGGAGTGATGGGGAGCACAGCCCCACTCCAAGTGCTGATGCCCAGACCGAGCGCCTGAGGAGTACTCGGTCAATGGGGAGGAAGCGTAGCAGCTCCTCCAAAACTACTAGTGACAGGTGAGTAGCTAGTTATATTTGCAATCGAGTACTTCATAGTTGTCGAATTTGCAAGTTTTGATTTGTGCTTTTGCTTTTCCAAGTCCGGCGACTAAGATGCCACGGACTTCATCATCTGGGGATGATACTGCGGTGGTACAAACTATCCCCTCCACTACAGTGGACCCATCAAGTGGGATCAGGGCTACTCATTCAGCGAGTAGTTCCGATATAAATAAGACCGTCGATGCGGGTAAGCTGGCCATGATTGCAAAGCCTGCCCGCAAATTTGGCATCAAGGAGTTTGTCCTCATAAGAGCTCCTATGTAAGTTCTTTAGAACTTGTATATGTAGGATTTGTCTTGAATCTAGTAGTTTGTAACTACTTTGTCTTTGTAGAGATGCAGTCCTGGGAGAGGACATGGGGGCAGAGAGCCACTTGGATTCTCAGCCGGAGCTGGGGAAGCCCCCGAGTACTCCTGATATGAGTGCTCGTGATGCAGAGGCTATGGTCGACTCCATGCTTCTGGATTCTCCTTTACCCCATTCTGAGAGGGCCAACGAGGAGATCCCGGAAGGTGGTGGAAGCGGCAAGCTTCCAGAAGAAGGAGAAGGCGAGAAGCTTCTTGAGGGAGGCAATAATAAGCAGCCTGCGGAGACCCCTACAGGTAAGCTTGCAGTGCCTTGTAGGAAAAGTATCCTTTTATTTGCCCTTATTGTAATTTAAGTAGCATGTTCTTCCTTTAGATTCCCAAGTCACAGGGAATACTGTAGGAAAAATTGAAGAAGTGCCCAAGAGGGTTGTTACAGAGGTGGTGGCAAGTGCTTCCCAGGTCACATCGGGAAGCAATTTGCCAAGAGAGAATGTGGAGCTAGCTGTCAAGCTGCTAGAAGTAAGTAGTCGAATACTTCGAGTATTTTTGGAGTAGATCGAGTAGTATTCTGATCTTTTTGTTTTGCAGAAAGCACTGGGACGAATGAGTGTCCATTCTCCAAATGAGATAGAGCTAAATGCTCTCAAAGAGAGGGTTAAAACACTCTCGTCTGAGAAGACTGCCCTTGAGGGGAAGCTGAAGAAGCTTTCCCAATCTAAAAAAGGTTAGTCTTTGGCATTTAATATGCACTCGACTAGTAGATCTGCTTAGTGTTTATAAGATTTTCTTTCTATCGAGTACACAGCTTGTGCCAAATCTTTAGAGATTCAGGAAAGCTTGGTACTGGATTTAAAGATTCTTATGTACCGCAACGCAGATGAAATAGAGAGGCTTAAGAAGATCAAGGAGGACTTTGACCATGAGGCAGCAACAGTGCTGCAACAACTCCAGACTTTATCAGAGTCTCGAGACTCGATGCAGCGAGAACTCGTGGAGCTGAGAGAAGTCAGAGATGCCGCCCTGGAGGTGGCGGAGGCCATGGATATCCCACAATAGGATGGAGACGAATCGCTCACGCTGGTTGGGAGGCTTCACAGGGTGCCTGGAGCCTTCGAGAGGTTTGTCTCCGAAGTCACCCGTCAGTACATAGGTCACGTGCTTGGGTTGGTGAAGTCTTATTGGCCAACCACTCATTTGGACGCCCTTGGACAAGGTGCCAAGGCTGACTGTATGGAAAATCAGTTCCGTGAGAATTGGCGGAAACCTCCGGGGTGGCTGATCAGATTGTAGAAGCCTTGAGTAGGGCAGAGTCTCCTTAAGCTTGTCTTGTAATCGAATTGGCGTGTGAGCCAGAAGTACTTTGAACAAATGTTGGACGTAATGTTAAGTACTTGGAGGTAGGATTATGGAATCCTTTGTTGTGTCGAGTAGCTGCACTCGAGGGTCCTGAGTGTAGGCGGCATCGCGCCCACTCAGTTATAATAGTAGATACGATGCATTGTATCTATAAGTGCCTCGGGAGGCATTCTCAAATAGAATCGAATCTGTATGGTTCCGAAACCATGGTGCTAACCGGTTAGGATTGAATCCCTCGGGATTAACCAAGTGGGAATAGCACTATGGGGGTGTTCAAAGCCGTAGCTTAGTATGGGTTTCCTTTTCAAAGGAAATGTTTTATTAGCGCGTAGCTATTGTGGACTTTGTTGTCCAAATCGGGGGGAGATCTCATTTAGAGTATCTAGGAGGTATAAGGGGTTTCTTGATAGAGAAGAAGACAGGCAGCTCTCGAAAACTACTCAAAGTACTAAGGTAAAACATGAGTTCTTTTTGTATCTCGAGAAAGCGAGTAATACCCGTCAAGTACTCGAGGCAAAAAGATTCTGTAACGGAGATTCCCATAGTAAGCTAAGCAAGCGGAAAACTTGTGTCAACTTATTTTAGAGTATCAAGAACTTATCTGTACTCCTTGAGGGGTTTTCATAGTTGACCATTTAGGATAGACCTTGTTTGGTTACCCAGATAGTATGAAGCTGTTTACGAAAATGGCCCAAACTACTCGATCGTATCAAGTAGTATGTCCTATTAATGGACTGGATTGATTTATGGAATAGGACTATTAGGATTGAACTCCATCGAGTTAACCAAGACGTGAATATTCTAGAAACATCCCAAACTTACTCGAGCAAAGCGAGTAAAGTGTCCTACCTAAGGACTGGAGTAACTCTTAGGCAAGTCTGTTAAGTACTAACCCCGTCGAGTTGTCCAAGACGAAGGTGCCGAAAGAGTATCCAAAACCTACTCGAGCCAGCGAGTAGGGTGTCCTTTAATCAAGGACTGGAGTAATCCTTAAGATAGAACTATTAGGTACGAACCCCGTCGGGTTGCCCAAGACGTAAATGTCGAAAGGATATCCAAGTCTTACTCGAGCGAGGCGAGTAAGGTGTCCTTTAACCAAGGACTGGAGTAACTCTTAGGGCAAGTCTGTTAGGTACTAACCCCGTCAGGTTGCACAAGATGAAGGTGCCAAAAGAGTATCCAAAACTTACTCGAGCAAGGCGAGTAAGGTGTCTTTTTAACCCAGGACTGGAGTAACTCTTAGTGCAAGTCTGTTAGGTACTAACCCCGTTGGGTTGCCCAAGATGAAGGTGCCGAAAGAGTATCCAAGACCTACTCGAGCGGGGCGAGTAGGGTGTCCTACCGGAGGACAAGAGTGTCTTTTAGGACAGAACTATTAGTTATGAACCCCGTCGGGTTGCCCAAGACGTAAATGCCCAAAAAGCACTCAAGTATGAACCATAAAAACCGCTCGATAGCTACTTGAGCCGAGCAAGGCTTTCGAGATGGGGTACTGGTCGTGTGAGTGAGAGCCAAGTAGTCGATATATGAAAAATCAACTTTGTTTGGATTTGTCGAAATTACGATAGTTGTAAAATGACAGACTCTGACTCTTAAGACCTACCCCTTGCTCGTTAGATGTGAGCAATGGTTTACATGACTGGATAAAATTTATTCGAAGAAGGAACTTAGTCGATATGATGGTCGACTAAATTTGAAGTAGAACTAGTCGATGCAGAGGTCGACTAGATTTATCGGTGGTGTCTCCTTTAGAAGAGGTGCCCCAAGGGCCTTGCGGAGTGAGTCACACTGGAAGATCGTGTGAGAGCTCTTTGGGTGGATAAAGCACTTGTGTAGTAGTACTTTGTTGATCCTGTTTCCGCTCTGAGACGACTCAGCTTGATGCTGGGTGTGTGGTTGTAACACCCGGTTTATAAAAGAACATAAACCGAGCAATCATATACGTGCCAGGATCAAGTCACACGTATATACAACAGAATGAACAGTATATCATAGCACATATCACGTAAAAAGATATAATAAATCGAAGTACGAATGTTATTTATTACAATAATGACATAAATGTCTGATACAGCGGAAGCGAAGTACAAAATACGATAAAAGCTCTCCGAAGCTGAAGCAGGGCGCCACAGGGACGTCGACTGGGAGACGAACACCTAGAAGTCCTCGTAGTCCTGGTAGCGCTGGACGAACTCCCTCGTGTCGGCAGGAACTGAGCAGCAGTAGCGTAGCCAAGAGGTAAAAAAAATAGAGAAGAGGCAAGGGTGAGTACACAACTTGTACTCAACAAGTATAACACAAACTATGAGGCTCTAGGCTGGCTGACTCAACTGCATTAGCTTTTAAGTGTTGGCAAAATTTTATTAAAGCTATTTACTACGAGTTGATGAATTACCATTAACCCAGTTACATAGTAATTAATCAGAATTAATTATGAAACTACTGAGAACCATACCAAAACCAAGCCACCAAGGTAACCCCGAGAAGCACCTCCCTCGTCGGAAGGAGATAACTTCACTAATCAAAAGGAGGATCTGGGCCGCTCATAACCGTGAGCACGGCTAGTATACCAGTTTTACACTCTGCAGAGGTTGCACATCTTTACCCACAAGTCGTGAGCTACGCCAGTTGTTCATCACACTTCCTTAGGTGAGATGGCCAGCGACTCACTACGAGGCCTTTAAAAAGAATCTCGTTGGTAAGGCGTAACCGCGAGAGTTAGGTCGGCGACGATGGGGCCCACCTCCGGGGGTACAAGCACAGGAGCGCAATCCAAGCACAGACCAAGCCGGAGGAGCAGGGACCATTGAAGCGTACTACTCTTGCCCCGCAGGTAAGTTACTCCAAACCAAAAAGATCTAATTATTACGCCAAGTCTATCCCATTCTAGCCTTGTGGTAGCGCTGTTGTCCCAGGTTGTCGCTCTATGAACCGGTCCTTATGGAGAGTGGCCAACCAAGCACTAAGCACCGTGCTGGCCCCCTAAACCATGTTTCTACAAAAACAACTTTTAACGAGACGTGAGCCACTCAAGCCACACAGAGTGCCACTCTCAGAATTAAGTTCAAGTAAACCATTAATCAAATTAATTAAAAAGGTCCAAAGTGTGTTATAGCGCAGCAACCTAGCACAACTAACCAAAATGCAACCCAAAGGTATATTTAAAGGATATAAACTGGCTAGGAAATCCTTAAAGGCATACAGTATTAAAATGCAGTATGAAAATGTATTTAAAGGTGATAGGTTGTTCATGTTATACTTGCCTTCCTCGTACTGCTCCTGCTGCTGCTCAAACTGATCCGAAGACGGCTGCTCCGGGTACTGGTACTGGGGCTCCTCAGATGGATCAACGTCTACTCACGAACACATGGCCAAAACAATGCACAAAAAATAAGCATACAAGCAAACTCTAACAAAAACTAAAGAACAGTACATCAATACATGAAAACAGCACACTAAACTAGTTTAAAACTATTCTACGCGTCACAACGATCGCATGGACATAAAGAACGCTAAAAACGGAGCTAAAACGCGTAATCTAGGCTAAAAACAAGTTCTAGGGGCTTATTTGTAAGAAAACTGAAGTTCCAGGGGGCTTTCTGCTAAAACCAGGGACTGAAACGTAAATAAACATTAAATCTAAGGGCTGACGTGCAAAAACACAAGGCCTGGACTGCGGGTGCTAATTTGGGAAAGCTCAGGGGCTTAAAAGCTAAAAACTGGACCTAGTTGGAATTTCTTTTGAGCTAAGCTGGACGGCGGGTTAATTCTAAGAAAAAGGAGGGGCTCAAATGCAAAACTGACAGGCGCTGACCGGTACGCATCTGTTTGACTCGGCTCGGGTCTGTTCTGGGCCGTTGGATCTTCATCGGGCGGTCCAGGGAGAAGGGGGCGCTGGGGCGGCGGCGCAGAGCGCCGGAGACGCGTGCCCGCGGCGGGGCTTCGCCGGCGTTGAGCAATCCGGCGCTCTAGGGGCCCGTTCGGGCTGAAGCTTGCCCGCGGATGGAGTTCGCGGCATGCTTAGTGCACCTGGGGGGTTATTTGGATCCGGGGGGCTCGGAGCGGGGTGGTTGGCGACGACGGCGGCTCTGGGCGGCGAGTCTCGCCGGCGGGCGGTGTGTGGGATGCGCGGGGCCTGGATTCGGGCACCAAAAGGCTCGGGTAGAAGTGTGAGGCCAGATCAACACGAATCCGGGGTTGCGAAGTGCTGTGCAGGGCCTCAAGGACCTGGCCGCGGCGGCTCTGCGGCCTCCGGCGAGGTCGCTCGCGCGGAACAAGGGGAGGCGACGACCTAGGTTCGCCTAAAGCTAGTGCACGGGTAAGAAAGGGCCACGGCGAAGCTCACCAGGGGCTCGGGGTAGATGGTGCTGGGGTGCAGCGGCGGAATCGTAGCAGCACCGGCGGAGGTCGGCGGGCCTCCGCTGCAGCAATTCCCGGTATGCAGTGGTCGAGTTCGGCGGCTGCACCTCGGGGATACTCCTGGCCTCTGGGCAGTTCTTCTCCGGCATCTTGCGGAGGCGGGGACGTCGGGGAGCGCCGGGAACACGGCGGCGGGGTGCTCTGCTTCGAGCGGAGACAGGGCGACGGCTGCGGCTAGGTTTTGCGGCGGCTGTGGAGGCGAGGACGGGGTCCAGGGAGGCCGCAGGGGGCATTTATAAGGCGGCGGGGTGATCTGGGCGTGCGTGCCCCCGATGGAAACTCGCCGGGGATCTCGGCGTGATGGGTGCGGCGGTTGCGCGAGGAGGAAGGAGCGCCTGACTAGCGGGCCCGGGCAATCAGTCAGAGAGGGGCGGCTGGCGCGCGGGGCCGCGCTGTCAGCGGGAGAAAGTGGCAGGGCGCGGTTGGCTGGGCCGGCGTGCCAGAGAGACGGGGTACGCGCGCTGGGCTGCGGCGTCAGCGAGAGGGCGGGCCCGTTTGCAAGAGAAAGAAAAAGGAGTAGCTGGGCCCGCGTGGAAGCGTTCTGGGCCGGCCAAGGAAATGATGAGGGGGCCGGGTGGGGCTGCTAGCTGGGTTTTGGGCTGGGTTGGTGTGGGTTTTGGGTGGGTTTGGGTTTTTTCCTTTTCTATTTATATTTCTATTCCATGTCTCACTCAAGCTCAACTATTTGAATTCAAAATAAATTTTGAATTCAAACCCCTATGAAATCAAACAATTAAAACAATGCATCAGCATGAATGCATTAACAAAGTTAAACCTAAGAAAATTTTTAATTACTTGTGAAACAAAAGCTAGATTAAATGCAAGTCTAACACAATAAACCTTAGAAATTTAAATAAAGCCAATTAAATTTATTAATAAATGCTGAAATTTAAATTAGGGTGTTACATACCCTACCCCCTTAAAGAAATCTCGTCCTCGAGATTTAGCTGGGCTGGCTAGCAAAGAGATCTGGATAGGTCTTCCTCAACTCATCTTCTCGCTCCCATGTAGCCTCAGCTTCACTGTGGTGACTCCACTGAACTCTGTACATCTTGATGCGCTTGTTCCGAGTAACCCTCTCTGATGTCTCCAGAATTTTCACCGGATGCTCAGTATAAGTCAGATCTTCCTGGACATCGACTCCATCCAGGGGTGCCTGCTCCTCGGGTACTCGCAGACACCTCTTCAGCTGAGATATATGAAAGACATCATGAACTCCTGAGAGGCTGAGAGGTAACTCCAGGCGATAAGCAACTTCGCCTTTCCGCTCTAGCACCTTGAATGGCCCCACATACCGAGGTGCTAACTTTCCCTTGACATTAAATCTGCGAATTCCTCTCATCGGAGACACCTTCAGGTACACATAGTCACCAACACTGAAAGTCAGGTCTCTCCGTTTGCCATCTGCATAGCTCTTCTGTCTGCTCTGTGCAATCCTCAGATTTTCTCGCACCGCCTGAACCATCTGCTCTGCATCATCTATGATCTCAGGACCGAAGAGCTGCTTTTCACCAATCTGATCCCAATAGAGAGGAGTCCTGCACTTTCTGCCATACAATGCCTCAAAGGGAGACTTCTTCAGACTGGCCTGATAGCTGTTGTTATATGAGAACTCAGCATATGACAGGCACTTATCCCAACTAGTACCGTACTGAATGGCACAAGCTCTCAGCATATCCTCCAACACTTGGTTGGTTCTCTCTGTCTGCCCATCTGTCTGAGGGTGATAAGCCGTACTGAAACGCAGCTTCGTATCCAACGAATCATGGAGCTGCTCCCAGAAACGAGAAGTGAACTGAGACCCTCTGTCAGATATAATCTTCTTGGGCACACCATGCAAGCAGACAATCCGAGAGATGTACAACTCTGCAAGTCTAGCACCGGAGTAAGTAGTGTTCACTGGAATGAAGTGAGCAACCTTCGTCAGACGATCCACTACTACCCAAATGGAGTTGTACCCTTTCTGAGTACGAGGCAATCCAACAATGAAGTCCATAGTGATTTCCTCCCATTTCCACTCTGGAATCTTCAAAGGCTGTAACAGACCTGCTGGCCTCTGATGCTCAGCCTTGACACGCTGACAGGTGTCACAAATAGCCACGTACTCTGCCACTGAACGCTTCATACCATACCACCAGAAACGTTCCTTCAGATCATAGTACATCTTCGTGCTGCCCGGATGAATAGAGTAAGTTGTATCATGGGCCTCACTCAGAATCAACTTCCGAAGATCCTTCACATCTGGCACACAGATCCGGTTCTTGTACCACAAGGTACCCTGATCGTCCTCTCTGAAATGAGGAGCCTTGCCCTTCTTGAGCAACTCACGAATCTCTTGCAGCTTCTCATCATCTTTCTGATGCTGCCTGATCTCTGACTCTAGAGTCGGTACTGCCTCAAAAGCTGCACTAGAGGTATGATGCAAGAAGCCCAGACTCAACTGCTCGAACTCCTCGCATAACTCTGGAGGCATCTGGAAAGCCACGGCCATGTTGGCATAACTCCTTCTGCTCAAAGCATCTGGTACAACATTGGCCTTGCCCGGATGATAGTGAATCTCCAGATCATAATCCTTGACCAACTCTAGCCATCTTCTCTGCCGCATATTCAGCTCATTCTGCGTGACAATGTACTTGAGGCTCTTGTGATCAGTGTAGATATCACACCGCTGCCCATACAAGTAATGCCTCCAAATCTTCAGAGCATGCACAACTGCGGCTAACTCAAGATCATGAGTAGGATAATTCAGCTCATGCCGACGTAACTGCCGTGAAGCATAAGCAATCACTCTGCCCTCCTGCATCAGAACACACCCAAGACCATCCTTCGAAGCATCACAATATACCGTGAACCTCTTCGTCTGGTCTGGCAGAGTCAGGACTGGCGCCGTAGTCAACCTCTTCTTCAGCTCATCAAAGGCCCTCTGACGCTCATCAGTCCATACGAAAGCCACATTTTTCTCCAGCAAGGAAGTCAAAGGCTTCGCGATCTTGGAGAAATTCTCAATGAACCTCCGATAATATCCTGCTAAGCCCAAGAAAGACCTGACTTCCTTTACTGTCTGCGGTGTCTCCCACTCTAGCACATCCTTCACCTTGCTTGGATCAACAGCAATGCCTCCCTGAGATATAACATGACCGAGGAATGGAACCTCGTCAATCCAGAACTCGCACTTGCTGAACTTGGCATACAGCTGATGCTCTCTCAATCTCTGCAACACGAGCCTCAGATGCTCCTCATGCTCTTCTTCTGTCTTGGAGAAGATCAGAATATCATCAATAAAGATCACTACGAAGACATCCAGATAATCCATGAAAACCATGTTCATCAGATGCATGAAGAAAGCCGGGGCATTAGTCAAGCCGAAGGACATGACTGTATACTCATATAGCCCGTACTTGCAGGTGAATGCCGTCTTCGGAATATCCCCAGGACGGATCCTCAGCTGAAAATAACCCGAACAAAGATCAATCTTCGAGAATATACGAGCACCTCGAAGCAAATCAAAGAGATCCTCAATACGGGGCAGTGGATGCTTGTTCTTGATAGTAACTGCATTCAGCTCCCGATAATCCACACACATCCTCTTCGAGCCATCCTTCTTATCTACCAGCAATAATGGAAAAGCCCAAGGAGAGAAGCTGCGACGGATATCGCCCTTGGCTAGCAACTCATCAATAGTCTTCTTAACTTCTTCATGCTCTATAGGTGCCATACGGTAGGGCCGCTTTGCAATAGGAGCTGTGCCAGGCAAGAGATCAATACAAAACTCAATGGCGCGTTCAGGCAGCATACCTGGCAGATCATCCGGAAAGACATCCGGGAATTCAGACACCACGCGAATACCGTCCGTGGGTCTATCCTCCATCTGATGAAGAAATCCAGAAAGCTCTACTGCACTGATAACAACCTCTTGGCCACTGGAAGCTGATAGCAAGACTGTCCTCTGAGCACAATCTATCCGAACTCCCCATTTGGCCAGAGTCTCCATTCCCAGAATGACATCAATGCCCTTGGTGTCTAGCACCATCAGATCAGTACAGAACTCTACTCCCCTCAAAGAAACACTGACTCTCGGGCAGTAAGTGTGAGACCTCAACTGTCCTCCCGGTGAAGATACTAACAGGCACCTCTTTAATGTGCTAGTATGAATACCATGATGCTCGACAAAAGACTGAGTAATGAAGGAATGCGTAGCACCAGTATCAAAAAGCACTGTAGCTGGATATGAATTAACCATGAACGTACCAATAACCACGTTGGGAGCCTCGGCCGCTGACTCGGCCGTCACGTGGTTCACCCTGCCCTGTGCTGGCGCCCTGGGCTGAGCTGGGCGCCCCTGCTGTCCCGCCTGCGCCTTCCGGGGGCAAGCGTTGGCGTAGTGCCCCGGCTGGCCGCAGTGAAAGCAGGTGCGAGGAGGTCCCTGAGCCTGCTATCCGGTAGGAGCTGCCGGACGTGGAGCCTGTGGTGTCGGTGGAGCCGGTGGAGCACGAGCCGGAGGTGCCGGTAACCTCTGGCCCTGACCTGCCTGCTGCTGTCGAGGCAGGTACTGCTGCGGTGGCCTCTGCTGGTACTGCTGAGGAGGCCGGTACTGCTGCTGGTACGGCTGAGGCTGCTGGAGTCGAGGGCGAGTGTTGCTGCCGGAAGCAACGGGGACAATCTTCCTCTTCTTGTCCTCCATCTCCAGGTTCTTACGCTCAGTGTTGAGCGCGCTGTCAACCAGATGGTTGAAGTCGTCGAAGCGGAGGTTGAGCAGCGCGTACTGGAGGTAGTCCTCAAGACCCTCCATGAAGTGCTCCTGCTTCTTGCGGTCATCCGCAACCTCGGCAGGGGCGTAGCGTGCCAACTGAAGAAAGCGATCACGATACTCCGTGACCGACATAGTCCCCTAAATTCACAAAGACAGATAGATATCGGAAGATTAACTCGAGATTCATAAGGATAGAACAAGGGGCATTAGCTCAAAAGAAAACTGCTGAATGATTATACTTAAGATTACCTGCTTCAGTGCAAGGAACTCCTTCTGCTTCATCTTCATAACGCCCGCGGGGACGTTGTGGCTGCGGAAGCGCTCCCTGAACTGGAGCCAAGTGAGAGACTCGCGGTCATGGACCGGGTGGGACTCCCACCAGTCCAAAGCTGCCCCTCGCAGCTGTCCTGCTGCGTACAAGACGCGCTCACGATCATCGCACTGGGCGATGTCCAGCTGACGCTCCACTGCACGGAGCCAGTCGTCAGCCTGAAGAGGGTCGGACGTGTGAGAGAACGTCGGCGGGTGACCCCTCAGGAACTCAGCACGCCTGTCGCGAGGCTGCGGCGGTGGAGGAGGCGGAGGCTGAGTGTGAGCGTGCTGAAGAGCCTGAACGGTGTTGTTCAGGGTAGCCATCATCTGCATCTGGAGCTGGAAGTACTGCTCCGGAGTCAAGGGCGGAGGCATCGGGATCCCGGTACCCTGGTTGTTCTGACCCTGCTGCTGGCCAGAACCGGAACCGGTGCTTCTGGTGTTCACCATCTGATTTGAACAAAAGATTTCACGAGTAAGGATATTGTAGGAATAAATTCAGATGGATATGATAATTCTTTGCGGAAAAAGACTCAGCCATGATAAAGTAGACAGGATAGAGTTGACTGTTTTACCCCCAACGATCTAACTCATTTTATTAATTAGTTAACTTTAACATCAGAGTGATTTTCTTTAAACAAATTTAAACTACTAAGCTATGCAATCATTCAAAAATCCAAATCAAACATGTAGCATAATAACAAGCAGACAATTTTCACAACTTAGCCGAGTTTAGCAAAAGACTCGACTAACACAACGCGTCGCAGAACGTGCTATCGTATTATTATAAAAAGGTCACCTAGCTATGCTCATGGTGGTCAGATGACTGATTCAGGCCAAAATCTACGAAACTATTCTTCAGAGAGAGAAATCAAGGCAAGAAGGGTAAAAAGTCAAAGAAGTCAAGGGTATAATAGTAAAATAATTTCAGCAGACAAGGATTGGAGAGAAGAAGTCCTAAAACTCGACCAGTTCTATCTAGGCTTCGTCCTACAGTCGATACGGCTCTGATACCACTCTGTAACACCCGGTTTATAAAAGAACATAAACCGAGCAATCATATACGTGCCAGGATCAAGTCACACGTATATACAACAGAATGAACAGTATATCATAGCACATATCACGTAAAAAGATATAATAAATCGAAGTACGAATGTTATTTATTACAATAATGACATAAATGTCTGATACAGCGGAAGCGAAGTACAAAATACGATAAAAGCTCTCCGAAGCTGAAGCAGGGCGCCACAGGGACGTCGACTGGGAGACGAACACCTAGAAGTCCTCGTAGTCCTGGTAGCGCTGGACGAACTCCCTCGTGTCGGCAGGAACTGAGCAGCAGTAGCGTAGCCAAGAGGTAAAAAAAATAGAGAAGAGGCAAGGGTGAGTACACAACTTGTACTCAACAAGTATAACACAAACTATGAGGCTCTAGGCTGGCTGACTCAACTGCATTAGCTTTTAAGTGTTGGCAAAATTTTATTAAAGCTATTTACTACGAGTTGATGAATTACCATTAACCCAGTTACATAGTAATTAATCAGAATTAATTATGAAACTACTGAGAACCATACCAAAACCAAGCCACCAAGGTAACCCCGAGAAGCACCTCCCTCGTCGGAAGGAGATAACTTCACTAATCAAAAGGAGGATCTGGGCCGCTCATAACCGTGAGCACGGCTAGTATACCAGTTTTACACTCTGCAGAGGTTGCACATCTTTACCCACAAGTCGTGAGCTACGCCAGTTGTTCATCACACTTCCTTAGGTGAGATGGCCAGCGACTCACTACGAGGCCTTTAAAAAGAATCTCGTTGGTAAGGCGTAACCGCGAGAGTTAGGTCGGCGACGATGGGGCCCACCTCCGGGGGTACAAGCACAGGAGCGCAATCCAAGCACAGACCAAGCCGGAGGAGCAGGGACCATTGAAGCGTACTACTCTTGCCCCGCAGGTAAGTTACTCCAAACCAAAAAGATCTAATTATTACGCCAAGTCTATCCCATTCTAGCCTTGTGGTAGCGCTGTTGTCCCAGGTTGTCGCTCTATGAACCGGTCCTTATGGAGAGTGGCCAACCAAGCACTAAGCACCGTGCTGGCCCCCTAAACCATGTTTCTACAAAAACAACTTTTAACGAGACGTGAGCCACTCAAGCCACACAGAGTGCCACTCTCAGAATTAAGTTCAAGTAAACCATTAATCAAATTAATTAAAAAGGTCCAAAGTGTGTTATAGCGCAGCAACCTAGCACAACTAACCAAAATGCAACCCAAAGGTATATTTAAAGGATATAAACTGGCTAGGAAATCCTTAAAGGCATACAGTATTAAAATGCAGTATGAAAATGTATTTAAAGGTGATAGGTTGTTCATGTTATACTTGCCTTCCTCGTACTGCTCCTGCTGCTGCTCAAACTGATCCGAAGATGGCTGCTCCGGGTACTGGTACTGGGGCTCCTCAGATGGATCAACGTCTACTCACGAACACATGGCCAAAACAATGCACAAAAAATAAGCATACAAGCAAACTCTAACAAAAACTAAAGAACAGTACATCAATACATGAAAACAGCACACTAAACTAGTTTAAAACTATTCTACGCGTCACAACGATCGCGTGGACATAAAGAACGCTAAAAACGGAGCTAAAACGCGTAATCTAGGCTAAAAACAAGTTCTAGGGGCTTATTTGTAAGAAAACTGAAGTTCCAGGGGGCTTTCTGCTAAAACCAGGGATTGAAACGTAAATAAACATTAAATCTAAGGGCTGACGTGCAAAAACACAAGGCCTGGACTGCGGTGCTAATTTGGGAAAGCTCAGGGGCTTAAAAGCTAAAAACTGGACCTAGTTGGAATTTCTTTTGAGCTAAGCTGGACGGCGGGTTAATTCTAAGAAAAAGGAGGGGCTCAAATGCAAAACTGACAGGCGCTGACCGGTACGCATCTGTTTGACTCGGCTCGGGTCTGTTCTGGGCCGTTGGATCTTCATCGGGCGGTCCAGGGAGAAGGGGGCGCTGGGGCGGCGGCGCAGAGCGCCGGAGACGCGTGCCCGCGGCGGGGCTTCGCCGGCGTTGAGCAATCCAGCACTCTAGGGGCCCGTTCGGGCTGAAGCTTGCCCGCGGATGGAGTTCGCGGCATGCTTAGTGCACCTGGGGGGTTATTTGGATCCGGGGGGCTCGGAGCGGGGTGGTTGGCGACGACGGCGGCTCTGGGCGGCGAGTCTCGCCGGCGGGCGGTGTGTGGGATGCGCGGGGAATGGATTCGGGCACCAAAAGGCTCGGGTAGAAGTGTGAGGCCAGATCAACACGAATCCGGGGTTGCGAAGTGCTGTGCAGGGCCTCAAGGACCTGGCCGCGGCAGCTCTGCGGCCTCCGGCGAGGTCGCTCGCGCGGAACAAGGGGAGGCGACGACCTAGGTTCGCCTAAAGCTAGTGCACGGGTAAGAAAGGGCCACGGCGAAGCTCACCAAGGGCTCGGGGTAGATGGTGCTGGGGTGCAGCGGCGGAATCGTAGCAGCACCGGCGGAGGTCGGCGGGCCTCCGCTGCAGCAATTCCCGGTATGCAGTGGTCGAGTTCGGCGGCTGCACCTCGGGGATACTCCTGGCCTCTGGGCAGTTCTTCTCCGGCAGCTTGCGGAGGCGGGGACGTCGGGGAGCGCCGGGAACACAGTGGCGGGGTGCTCTGCTTCGAGCGGAGACAGGGCGACGGCTGCGGCTAGGTTTTGCGGCGGCTGTGGAGGCGAGGACGGGGTCCAGGGAGGCCGCAGGGGGCATTTATAAGGTGGCGGGGTGATCTGGGCGTGCGTGCCCCCGATGGAAACTCGCCGGGGATCTCGGCGTGATGGGTGCGGCGGTTGCGCGAGGAGGAAGGAGCGCCTGACTAGCGGGCCCGGGCGGTCAGTGAGAGAGGGGCGGCTGGCGCGCGGGGCCGCGCTGTCAGCGGGAGAAAGTGGCAGGGCGCGGTTGGCTGGGCCGGCGTGCCAGAGAGACGGGGTACGCGCGCTGGGCTGCGGCGTCAGCGAGAGGGCGGGCCCGTTTGCAAGAGAAAGAAAAAGGAGTAGCTGGGCCCGCGTGGAAGCGTTCTGGGCCGGCCAAGGAAATGATGAGGGGGCCGGGTGGGGCTGCTAGCTGGATTTTGGGCTGGGTTGGTGTGGGTTTTGGGTGGGTTTGGGTTTTTTCCTTTTCTATTTATATTTCTATTCCATGTCTCACTCAAGCTCAACTATTTGAATTCAAAATAAATTTTGAATTCAAACCCCTATGAAATCAAACAATTAAAACAATGCATCAGCATGAATGCATTAACAAAGTTAAACCTAAGAAAATTTTTAATTACTTGTGAAACAAAAGCTAGATTAAATGCAAGTCTAACCCAATAAACCTTAGAAATTTAAATAAAGCCAATTAAATTTATTAATAAATGCTGAAATTTAAATTAGGGTGTTACAGTGGTTTACCCTGAGGGCGGGTACTGGTGGTTACCGGCTTGTACTTCTTGAAAGATGCGGAAGGCTTTGGCGGGATGCGGAAGTTGGAAGAAGGGCTGTATGCCTCGACTTCCTCCCGTTCCTTTCTTCTTGAGATGAGGACGTTGTGCGCATCGCGCCCAACATTGATCACACTGTGGAGGTCGCAGTTGGAGTAGTCATAGTTGTCACCTTGCTGTTCCTGAAGGCTGTTAGCAAGGTGCTGATGCCTGAACGCCCTCTTCTGGTTGAGCTGGCGACGACGTTCATAGAGATCTTCTGCTGGATGTTGTTTGTCCAGTTGGACAGTGATGGTCACCGCTGGGGGAGGAGGAGGAGCAGGTAGATTGTAGGAGGAGTAGTTTCCATGCTTTTGGAAAGGTACTCATTGAAATCATCAGAAGTGTAGTCGTCGAGGTTGAGACGCTCCGTGGGATCGCCCTCAGGTTCTTCGGCGATACGAACCATGAGGATTTCACGGCAGATGTCTTGAATTTCTAGATCTTGTTTACCTGAGGACGGGTCTAGAGGAGTGCTCTGTTGGTAAGGCAGATCCGCTAGCTGTGAGGCAGAAGCGTTGGGATCTTGTGCCTTCCTGAGATGCACTGTCCGTCCTTGCGGCATTGCATATAAAATCAGGTTAGGAAGAGAGTCCTGATCGGACGCGAGTTTCATAGCCGAGTTGGACTCGACTTGTTTACTATACTGGATTAGGTCGTCCAGTTGTTCTTCCGGGTCGGAGGAGTACTCGGATTCGGAGTCCGTTAGCCCACCGATTTTTGAGTATGTATGCTTTGGGTGAGCGAGAAGCGGTATGCCCATCTCTACACGGAGGGCGTTCTCGTTCATCCATTTTAGCCATGATTGAGTAGGAGTTAGCCCCTCAGGCTCCTTAATCCAGGGTTTATCAAAGATTGAGTCACTGGATTGTTCTGGGGCCTTGGCTTTACCTTTTTTAAGTTTGGCCAGTTCCAAAAGAGCGTCGGCATGCTCGGTTGGTTTGGCCATGGCATCCATGAACAGCTCGACATTGTCTGACCACTCTTCAAGATCGTCAAATGGTTCGAAGTTCTCGAGACCATTCATGAAGCGATCAAAGTCCTGATCGAACTTGGACTCGACTGGTTTCGGAGTCCGAGTGTGAGTAGGTTTCGGTGAAGGGCTCTGAGGTATCCTGTAGATAGACGGTCCCATCCGAACAAGCCGGGGGTTTGTCTCTCCAGCTCCCCCGCAGATTCCTCCTCCCGATTTCTGCTCTTTGTTTTGCAGAGTGCTTTCAACCACCTTAATGCAGTTGGCAAGCTTTGAATTTACCCGATCGATCCCTGAGAGCATGTCGCCCGACCTCTTCTGTGGCGGGTTTAGTGCTTTAGGGTTCTACTGAGGCACAGATGAGCTGAGAGCGGTTTCTGCAAGTTCGATGCAGCCCTCTATCGATCGTGAAACTTGATCTACTCCAGCGAGTAGTTCTGAGCTTTTGATCTTGGGGCGTTTGATTGTCTTCAGATGAGCCAGGTATTTTCCAAGAGTTTTGGAAAAGTAAGGCTTTTCGGAGTCAGAATTTGTGTTGAACTCGACCAAACCAAGAGTTCAGTTTTGAGTTGTCACATTTCCTGGGTTGTCCGAGTCGAGTTCGGGTGGAACTCTTTTCTTGTCGGGATCCGCAGTCTTGCGGATGTCGACGAGTTGGGAGCAGGTTTTTGATTTAGGCGAGTTAGGCGTGACAAGGTGGCTAGAGAAGCCTCCCGTTCCGTCAGCCGTGCAAGCCCAGGAACCGAAAACGAATGTTGTGCCTTCCGGCACGTTGTTGGCGTCGCTTGATCCGGCCATCGAATTCGTTGGTGAACTTGCCGAATCCCCTATCTGGCGCGCCAGCTGTCGGTGTTTGCCACCAAGCCTGCTTAGGGATACCCTTAGCAGTAAGGTTTGTAGGTAGGAATCGACGGCTCTAAAACTCAATGGTAAAAGGAACACAAAGATTTAGACAGGTTCGGGCCGCGAGTTTGTGTAATACCCTATGTCCTGTGTGGTTTGTATTGCCTTAGGTGTTTATAATTTTTTTGAGGGGGTCCCTGCCTGCCCTTATATATCCGGGGGGACAGGGTTACATGGAAAGTCCTAGCCGAATACAGTTGGAATCCTAGTACAACATAATCGAGTAGTTTCCTTTGTACTGCAGCTAGTTCTATATCTATTTGGGTAGTTTCCTTACTCTAGAACATTCTATGTCTATAAGCAGTCCCGCTGTCCCGGGTCTGACACGGCCACCA
Organism: Panicum virgatum; assembly: GCF_016808335.1. Taxonomy (NCBI): domain Eukaryota; kingdom Viridiplantae; phylum Streptophyta; class Magnoliopsida; order Poales; family Poaceae; genus Panicum; species Panicum virgatum. The sequence continues at coordinate 27,398,311 of NC_053152.1, read as the reverse complement.
CCCTACCACCCCCCTTATCTGATGGTTACGAAACCAGTCCCAGCCTCGCAGCCATGGTTCGCATATAGTCCTTCGCTATGAGAAAGGACTAGTATCCCTATCCTCACCTGCTAGAATTCAACCATACCCGATTCGAACCAAAACACCTTACAGTGAAGCTCTCCCCGTTCTCTCTGACGGGCGAAGCAAAATTTTGGTATGACCAGATGGCAGGGAGAGTTGAAGGAGATTGGATCAAGTTGATGCATGAAATTTTGCTTCCCTGCTACCAAAGTGTTCGCAATTGTAATAGCGTGGGAAAGATCTTTGCTAATGGCAAAATCTGGGACACCTCATCGTATTCCGGAAGATGCTAAAACAACATTTCGTTGGTTTTTGGTGCCACTCTTCCACCCAAACCAATTGACCACTCTATCAGCTGCATCCTCTCACGTCCACCACACATAGTGGAAAAATACCGAACCAATTAAGTCCACAAATCTGAGGCATTCATTCCAAATGCTACATCATAGATTGAGGGTCTTACTATGATCACTAGCAAGGAATGGATAGAGGGAGCGAAATTTAATTCCTGAAAACTCCTCTGCACTATTGGGGGCACTGCACCACAAGAGAACTTCTACAATCCGAAGGAACTCGTGTCCTTCTCCCATAAGCACCTGAAGTGGATCGACGGCCAGATGATGGAGAGTAAGAAGATTTCCCCTGTTATGTTCCTGAAGATGGGGCATAACAAGATCTTTCTGGATTTCCACATCTTCGATATCCCTAAAGGTGATAAGTTCTCATGACCAGTCAGCCAATAGGGCCACATGTCAACTCCAATGGATTCCGAGCTACTCTTCATAGCTCGAGGTTGACAAAGAGAATATCCCGGTCAGGCTAGTCTATTCAGGTAATACAATTGTAAAAGATTAGACCGGAGAAAGACCCAGTGGAGAAGGCAGTCTATCTCTGAAGAAGATGACATTCAATTCACCTAGGAAACAGACCCGGGCGGCCACCTCAAGCTCAACAAAGAAGAGAAACTGCAACATCTTCTTCTTGAGCTGAAACCGCTGCATCCTAGGCTGAAGAACACCTTCCTCCAAGAACAATAGTAGCATGCCAGTCTTCATGAGTGACAAGCTGACAGAGAGTGAGACTCGGCTACTCGTTGCAGTCCTAGAGAAAGTACCGGTCCGTCATCGGGTATTCTCTCCAGAACTAGAAAGGGGATCAGCCCCGACTTGTGCACCCATCGCATTTTTATGGAACTGGACCATAAGTCATCCTGAGAGCACCAGTGATGGCTGAATAATGCGATGAGGAAGGTAGTGAACCAAGAGGTATTGAGACTACTGCACGCAGGCGTCATCAACCCCGTGTAAGACAGTGTTTTGGCCAGCCTAGTTCAAGTGGTCCCCAAAGAAGAGAGCAATCACCTCTGAGAGTAGAGAGCTCATACCTCAGAGGGAAGTCATCAAGGACGTGTATCGATAGTTAGCAAGACTATCCGAAATGACCTCTCCCCTTCTTTGACGAGGTGCTTGAATGACTGGCTATGCACTCATTCTTCCATTACCTTGACGGATATTCTGGTCATCACCAAATTCGTATGACCAAGTAAGACTACCGTCACCTGTCCCTCGGCACATTCGCCTACCGGTGAATGTCGTTGGTCTTTGCAATGCACCAGCTTTACTTTAGAGGTGTAAGATAGCGACTTTCTCTGACCAAATTGAGAACATCATGAAGGGATTCATGGATGATTTCTCAGTCTCTGGCAATTGCCAAGAAACACACCTTGACCTTTATTAGGACAAGTGTCACTTTATGATCAGAGAGAAGATTGTCCTCAGACATTGGGTGCCATGAGGCACTCATTTCTTCACCCATCATACATCCTCCCGATTGGAAATTTCCTTTCGAGGCCACGGGCGTTGCAAATGATTACGCCGTTGGAGTAGTACCAGGTCAATGCAAGGACAAGCAGCATTATGACCAATCCTATGCAAGTAAGACATTGACCTGATCTCAGATATGCAACAACGGGGAAGGAACTTCTGGCATGGGTATTTGCCTTAAGTTCAGCTCCTTCTTGGATGGTGCCAAGGTGATAGTATACACGGATCATGCTACACTAAAGCACCTATTGATCAAGGAGGAAGTAATGCCACAACTCATTCGTTGGATCCTGCTCCAACAAGAATTCAAAATTAGAGATAAAAACTATGTGGATCCTCATCTCTCAAGGATTCGAGTAACTGATTGACTTCTTAAGAGATGATACTCTTCTGGAGGTCACTGTATCCAGTCCAGGGTATGAGAATTAAGTGAATTTTATGGAGACTGGATATATATCTCTAGACGAAGATAAGAAGAAGCTATATTCACCTCAGCAAATACCACCCTTGGGAGAACCCCTATCCATTCAAAGTTGGTGCTATTGGTTTACTCCATCGCTGCATCCCACTATGTGAGGCCCGCACGATTCTTGAGCATGCCACTCCTTATCATAAGGATGATACTACAAGTATTCCGCATCCATGCTTAGGTTTGGAAGAATGTACAATTCTAGCCAACCAAGTTATGAGACGCTAAAGAATCTGTGCAGTGCCTAAGATGTCAGAAACACGGGAATTTCAAATTCCCTGATGATTAGCCACTGAAGAGCAACCTTTAGTTGGAAGTAATCGACATATGGGGAGTTTACTTCGTGAGTCTTTCCCTATGTCAGAGCAAGTACATCTTGGAGGCCATGGACTATTTGTCCAAATGGATGGAGCACTTCCTGTGTTGTGGCCGACTCGAAGAATGCAAAGAAGATGGTTCAGGAAATCACATTTCCTTTGTTTGAATTTCCAAGAGTCATGTCTGGTAGTGAAGGCTCACACTTCACAAGACAAGACCAACAGGAAGTGTCTCAGCGAGTTGAGAGTAAAACCACCGGGCTGCTGCTCTGTACCATCCCTAGACCAATGGCCTGGCAGAAACATCTAACAAGAAGATCAGAAACATTCTACAGAAGACAGTGAATACCATGGGAAAGGATGGAATAGCATGATACCCGATGCACTCTAGGCATATTGAACAGCCTTCAAGACGCTGATAGGACAAACACCGCACCAGCTGATCTATGGCAAAACTTGCCATATACCAATTGATCTAGACTTCAGATCCCATGGGGCAATTAAGAGGTGGAAAAAAAAAATCTCCAATCAGCCGGGGTTAAAAAGGAAAATCCAATATGCTGAATTGGATGAATAGAGGAAAAAGGCCTACCATAGCTCCAAGCTCTATAAGGAGCGAATGAAAAGATGACAAGATAAGCGGATCGAGATCAAGCATTTCAAAGTGGGAAATAAGGTATTCTTCTCTATTTCCCGCCTTCGTTTGTTCAGTCTGGTAAGCTTAGAAAGTAAGTGGGAAGGGCCTTGTCTAGTGAACCCTCCAGGACAATGACGGGAATATATTCCCCGAGCCCGAACTACTGGAACTCAAAGAAATAGACGTCTATGAGTTATCCGAGCTAGAGCCCCCATCTATGGTCATCGCCAGACCGTAAACGTGCCTTACCCTAGTCTAGGATAATGGGCGCAAGTTTATTTCTCAAGTATTATTTCAACAGCGCCCAGTATGTTTGAAAAAAAAAACTAAATTAAAATAAACTAAACTAAAATGCTTCATGCTTGTGCTTTAGTTGGTTAGTACACATTTGTGTACCAACCAACACCCCTATTCTAATATTTTCATCAAGTGAGCAGATGAACATCATGAACAACACTAAGACGAACTCCTTGGCGAAGTTGAGCAAACTTTGATGCAACTCAGAGCCAGCTAGCCTAGACCCATGCCTAGCCAAAAACATCAATATGACAACTCGTCACTGAGGTTCGCAATCCCATCTTTCTTTTCCTTCCTGAACTTTTTTTCAAATTAGTTCTGAACTAAATTAAATGAAAATTTGAATGAAACCTTTGGAAGAGATGAATTCACAGATGACTTCCAAAGGAGCTTAAGTTTTATTTCTTATTGTTTGTGTCTCTTATGCTCAATCTGAATAGGTATTCTGCAAACGCACAGAATTCACTGGTGTAGCACTTCACCTTGGAGTATTCCAGGGTATCGTGAAATCCTCAGTGAAGCACTATGGTAAAGTGTATCGTAAACTGTAGTGACAACCTTTACTGAAATTATCGACCGACTAATTCAGCAGGGGTAAGCCAGATAACTGATGAGGTAAATGGCCAAGCTATGACCGCGTGACACACAGGAGATTCTATACCTTAGAGAGGTAGTAGCTGGGAGGACAACAAGCGAGAAAGGACTCCTGAAACACTTCTAAACTACTGAGATAGCCTCACTAGAACTAATCTAAGCTTCTATCTTGATGTTGGAACCAGGAGCTTACTTCGGCGGCCTAAGCGAAGGGCGCAGATAGGGGTGAGAAGGGGCCCAACATACTTTTGGCAATCCTACTGCTATGAAAACACCCGAACGTGGTGGACTACGAGGGACGGACAAGGCTGTCACCAATTGCCGGCTACCACTACGGTACCGTGGGGTGGAACACACTTTCTAGTTAGTACTGAGTTAGACACTAATCTTGCTGAACTTCTGGAAGGCGCACAGATTATGTCGGGTACATTCTCTATAAACCATCAACCTGCAGTTATCTTATTCGATTCTGGTGCATCTCATAGCTTTATTAGTTTGAAAATTGGAGCAAGGGTTGGGTTAGATTTTTGTCACACGGAAGGGTTATTCATGATATCTACTCCGGGTGGTAAAGTCGCATCAAACCAAATCGTTCATAATACACCACTTAGATTGGGTAGTAAAACTGTTCCTACCACTTTAATCCTATTACCACTAGAAGGGAAGAATATTATTCTGGGAATGGATTGGATGAAAAGACATGGGGTATTGTTAGATATCTCTTCCCGAGCAGTTGAAATTAATTCACCCACCCATAGCCACTCGGTTCTATATCTGCTTCATTCGGAACATGTCAATTCGTGTGCCTATGCCATGAAAGATGTTCGTATCAAAGATATTCCCGTAGTCCGTGAATATGCAGATGTTTTTCCGGATGATTTACCTGGTATGCCACCAGACCGGGATATCGAATTTGTCATTGAACTACAACCCGGTACCGCTCCTATCTTGAAAAGGCCATACCGAATGCCGCCCAAAGAATTGGCAGAGCTGAAAATCCAATTGCAAGAACTACTAGACAAAGGTTTTATCTGCCCAAGTGCTTCGTCTTGGGGCTGTCCCGCATTGTTCGTAAAGAAGAAAGATGATAGTCTGAGGTTGTGTGTTGATTACCGGCCTCTCAATGCGGTAACCATCAAAAATAAATACCCACTTCCCCGCATTGATGTTCTGTTTGATCAGTTAGCTGGGGCAAAGATCTTTTCTAAAATTGATCTTCGTTTGGGGTATCATCAAATAAAAATCAGACCTTGTGATATTCCCAAGACAGCCTTCTCAACCAGATTTGGTCTTTATGAGTATTTGGTTATGTCTTTCGGTCTCACAAACGCTCCCGCCTATTTCATGTATCTTATGAACTCGGTATTCATGCCGGAACTTGATAAGTTCATCGTGGTTTTCATCGACGACATCCTGATCTATTCCAAAAATGAGGAGGAACATGAGAAACACCTACGCATTATTCTTCAACGCCTCCGCGATCATCAGCTATATGCTAAATTTTCTAAATGTGAATTTTGGCTGAACACAGTCAAATTTTTGGGTCACACCATATCCAGTGAAGGTATTTCAGTTGACCCAAGTAAAGTCCAAGAGGTGATGGACTGGAAACCTCCTACTTCTATTCATCAGATTTGCAGTTTCCTCGGATTGGCGGGATATTACCGCAGGTTTATTCCGGACTTCTCCAGAATAGCAAAACCAATGACGGAACTGTTAAAAAGGACATTAAATTTAAGTGGGATGCGAAGTGCGATGAAGCATTTCATACACTGAGAGCACATCTTACCACAGCACCAGTCTTAGCTCAACCAGACAACAGCAAGTCCTACGATGTTTATTGTGATGCATCGGGTACTGGTCTTGGTTGTGTTCTAATGCAAGATAATCGAGTTATTGCATATGCTTCCCAAGCTCTTTGACTGCACGAACTCAATTACCCTACCCATGATCTTGAGCTAGCAGCGATCATTCATGCTCTCAAAATTTGGAGATATTATCTTATGGGTACTCATTGCAACATTTTCACTGACCATAAGAGTCTCAAATATATCTTCACTCAAAGTGAGCTGAATATGAGGCAACGAAGATGGCTGGAATTAATCAAAGATTATGACCTGGAGGTTCACTATCATCCAGGCAAGGCCAATGTCATCGCCGATGCACTTAGTCGCAAGGTTCACTGCAACTGCCTTTCAGCAGAGACGTACAACCAATCGTTGTGTGCTGAAATGCAAAGGCTGAATTTGGAAATCATTCCTCAGGGTTCACTGACTCACATTTCTGTGGAACCAACACTTCATGACCAAGTCATCATGGCACAATTGCATGATAAGAGTGTCGGGATTATCAAACAGAAAGTGCTAGAGGGCGAAAATAAATACAAGTGTTTCCGTGTGGACCATAAAGGAATTTTGTGGTTCGAGGATCGCCTAGTCATTCCCAAAAATCATGAGCTGCGAAAACAAATCTTGGATGAAGCACACCTCTCTAAATTTTCCATTCATCCGAGCAGTACCAAAATGTACCAAGATCTCAGGCAAAATTTTTGGTGGACTCGAATGAAGAGATAAATTGCTAAATATGTTGCAGAATGTGACACATGTCATAGAGTAAAAGCTAGTCATTTGAAAGTTGCTGGAACTCTCCAACCTCTGGCAATTCCATCCTAGAAATGGGAAGATATCAATATGGATTTCATTGTGGGCTTACCCAACACCTCTCATCACCATGATTCAATCTGGGTTATTGTTGACAGGCTCACAAAGACCACTCATTTTATTCCAGTGCATACGGAATATCGAGCCATGAAATATGCTGAAATTTATATCGATCGAATTGTCTGCCTACACGGTGTACCAAAAACCATTATCTCGGATCGTGGTACTCAGTTTGTGGCACGGTTTTGGGAGCAACTCCAAGATGCTCTCGGGACTAAATTAATTCGAAGCTCAGCTTACTATCCACAAACTGACGGGCAAACTGAAAGGGTGAATCAAATTCTCAAAGACATGCTTCGAGCATGTGTCATTCATTATGACAAAAATTGGGACAAATGCTTGGCTTTAGCTGAGTTTTCCTATAACAACAGCTATCAGGCCAGTCTGAAAATGGCACCATTTGAAGCCTTATATGGTCGACAGTGTCGAACTCCTTTGAGTAGGTCCCAGACCGGAGAACATAAAATATTCGGACCCGAATTAGTGGTTGAGGCCGAGGAAAAAGTGAAAATCATACAGGCAAATCTCCGAGCAGCCCAATCCCGGCAAAAGAGTTACTTTGACAAGCGGAGGAAACCTTTGAAATTCAGCGTTGGTGATCATGTTTATTTACGCGTTTCACCAATTCGAGGTGTTCAACGCTTTGGAGTCAAAGGCAAGCTAGCACCTAGCTATGTCGGGCCATATGAAATCATTGAAGAATGTGGACCCGTGGCTTATCGACTGCGACTTTCTTCGCAACTCGCAGCCATCCATGATGTTTTCCACATATCTCAACTCAAGAAGTGTATCCGAGTTCCTACTAAGATCATCGATCAATAGGAATTATTAGTGGAACCCGACCTCTCTTATACTGAATATCCACTCAGAATTTTGGATTAAAAAGAGAGAGGCACACGTCGAAAGGTGGTAAAAATGTATAAAATTCAGTGGTCTCATCACACTGAAGAAGAAGCCACTTGGGAGACAAAAGATTACCTCAAGCGACATTATCCGGGCTTTCTTAGCTTCGCCCCAGGTATCTTGTCCTCAACCTTAATTCAATCATCCAATCTCGGGTCGAGATTCTTTTTAAGAGGGGTAGGCTGTGACACCTCTGTTGTCTGTACACTTAAATATAGAACACTGTATCCAAATAAAACTTAAAAGAATAATTGGGGAATTATTCAAAAAGGAAAGATAAAATAAAAGTCAAACTACACAAAAGAAATTAAAATGAGAAGGAAAAAGGGGTGAAAACCTACTCAAAATCCAATTCAAAAAGGTGCACAAAAATAAGTTTGGCTCATAAAGGGTACCTTAAATGACATGTGCTCATTGGAACTTTCAGCCAAAACCATCCAAAAACTGAATGAAACTCTAAGCCCTTTTGTGCAAATTTGGAAATTCAAAATAGTTCAAAATGTGGGTTTCAAATGAAAATTTGCATAAAACAAATGTTGTAGATCTTGAAAAGTTATGCAAGATTCGTATTCAACACTTTTTCATTTGAGCCCCGGAAAATAGAGAAAATTTTAGTTTACCGAGAGGTCCCTGAACTTTTAGAAATTGCAAATGAGCCCCTACCTTCATCTCCCCTTCCCCTGCTCTCTGCCGCGGTGCACCACTCGCCGCCGGCGTACGGTGGACGCCGTCCACGACCATCTGGGCCCCCAGCGGACCTCAAACACGCCGCCTGGCATGCTAGCTGGCTCCCCCATCACTTGCCACGCGCCCTTGGCCTGCTGGTGATGCGCCACGCCGCCCCGCCATGCGCAGCGCCGCCCTTCTGTCCGCCACCTCACCGTCGAGCACGTCGCAGGCTAGACCGACCTCCCCCAGGCGCCATTAGCTTCGCCCTGGAGCCCTCCCACCTATAAATAGGACCAGAGCCCCTGCCGTCGCGCGACCCCTCTCTCCTTCCCCTTCCTCCGCCACCCACCATTGCCGGCGAGCTCGAGCTCGCGCGGGCAGGCCAACCCAGACCCACATTGCCTCACCCAACCACACCAGCAGCCTTGCAACACCCCAGGGAAGCTCACACACGCGCTGAATCCCACCAGAACCCACCCAGGCACCGTTGCCCTTTCGCACCGCCGCTGGCGAGCTCGAGGCTCACCGCGGACCGGCCAAATCCGAGGGAGTCCGAGCACAACAGCTACCCCAGGAGCTTCCTCACGCTCTCGTGGTGCTCGTGCGCGCGATGTTCGACTACCCCGAGCTCTCCTTCACCTACACCGACGACGACCTGAGAACCGCCGCCGCCATCGTCGCCGACGAGCCCGTTTTCGGCCACCATCCACCTGAACATCGACCTGGATATGTAGTTCTCAAACTCCTCTCTCCAACGAGCCTCCCTATTGCAGCCCCGGTAAGCCCTGCCTAGCAGAACACCACCGGCAAGATGCAATGGCGGAGAAGGCCGGCGAAGGACCCAGTTGTAATTTATCTTTTTTGGTTAAGGGTTTGGTTGCAAGTTTTCTAGAATTTGGCAGTGAACTTCAAAAATGCATAACAAATCACAAAAAAATCATACAAATGCAGACTCAACTGATCTGGAATCCTGGTAATAGATCTACAAGTTTTGTAACAACCAAATCTGCAGAAACTATATCTATTTTAATCTATGAAAAAGAATAATAAAATCAACTAATGGATGTTATAGAAGTTCTGTTCACTAAATGACAATGGTTTTTGGATATGTTGATTCTGTTGGAATGCTAGGCTTATGGTAAAAAGATGGAACACAACTAAAACTGTTAACTTGTTAGAACAATCAAGATTCTCAAATCTATTGATGCATTTCATGATTTAATGCTGGAAAACATGAACCTAATCTTGCTCTGAAATTTTTGCTACATGCATGTGTAACTGAAACCTTGCTAATCCATAAATTTCAAGACTGTTATAGTTAGTTTGCTATATACCATGTTTAATGCTTGTTTAATCAACTTAATTCATCTTATATAGTTGTTATGCTAAGAAAAAATCTATATCTATTTCTGAAGTCTTATTTTGGTTCTGTCATCATGCTTGCAAAGTTTGAACTATAGATGCTGAGTATTTCTTCAGTTAAAAATCATGTTTAGTATATCATGGTTAGGATTACTATTTTTGTTCAGAGTAAAATAAACCATATTTGATCATGATTTTCAGATATGTTCGTGGTTACAGCACATACTTGCTATGATAAAAGTTTTACATACAGTACTGGTCATCTTGAATCTTGGATTAATATGCTAGCCCATGTATAGTTAAATGCATAAATAATTTATCTGGTAAAGATAAGGCTTGATAATTTTTACGGAACATTCTTAGTTCATATCTAGGCTCTGGTAAAATTTTAAGAACCATATCCCTGGTATTACTCTCTGTAAAATTAATCTTAATTAATAGCTTACTATTTTTGTTCATTTTATAACCTCTGATACTTAAGGAAATAAAATCTTCAAATTTTACAGTACTGAGTAAATGCTACATAGATGCTCCTGTAAAATTTGTAGCACCAGAACCCATGTTAATCTTTCTGTACAAAATCGTGAAATATTCATAGTAATCTGTTTGCATAAATTTTCATGATTAAATGCTCTATGGTTAGATGCTGAAAATTACTCAATAGATGCAAGATTACCTTAACTGTTCTACATTAATTTTCATCACTAGATTGTGAGTATATTTGCTGTTATGAAATTGTAAAAACATGCTATGTTTTAATGTTGAAAATGAAAACCAACCCACACACGCATTCATCAAGAAACATAATAATAATTACTACTCCATAAATGACTGCCCTGTAAATAATGTCACAAAGATTATCTCTAAGTTATTTTTGTTGGACTACAACTTTATCGTGAAGGAAAGAAATCAATTATCATGTCGTAACTCATCATCTTGCACTGCATATAGAAACGGTTAATCTTGCTGATGGAGAATACGAATTGGTACCCGCGGACTCTCGTGTTGATCAGGAGGTTAATTTGAACTGCACTAACTTAGCTCAAGACCTGGGCCAAGCCCCAGAAGCTTCTCTGCCTGACAGTGCCCAAGAAGGCAAGCTCCGGTGCATAATCCCATTATTTTCAGAGTTATTATTCATCTAACTATTCATAATGTGTTGTAATAATTTTATTTCCTGCATTTAAGTTTTTCTAGGTGTTGATAGAAAACCTTAGGTGCATGACCCCTAGGTACCTATGTTTGACATCCGGATCTTTTTATCGACTAGTTGCCCTACTAATTAGGAATGGTAGAAGTCGAGTGGTTTCCTGCCTCTCGCGAGCATATAGGAATTTACCGACTTTAAAATCCTGCTAAAATATAAGGACAACGGGCGGGGTTGTGTAGTTGTGATACCCCGATGGTGGAGTCAAATTGGTTAAGGTCGCGGTGTGTGGCTCATTTCGTTAAGCGTTTGAAAGTACTAGCCACATACCGAGAAATATGGTAATCGATAAGCTTAACTACCTGATTGGATCAGCAAGTGGAATGATCTCGCACCCCCTTGGTAGTAGTAGGTTTATTTTTGTGAGGACGTATGGGTGCAGAGTGGTCGAACTCTATAGTGGGGGGGTGTTCCGGATCCACGACCTGGAAAGAAAGGGGAAAAGTAGCATGAGCGGGAGCGAAGTCGATCCCCATACGTGTGGTCTAGGTTCCCCTGGCCAGGTTGAAATTCGATTCAGAATCGTCCGCCTCTCACGGCATGAGATTGCTTAATGTTTTCGGTCACACAGAGTAACAAGTGGAACATGATGATGATAATACTGCTGTATGATTAAATGATTGCTCTAGCATGTTTGAGTAGAGATAGTTGCAAACTTAGAATGGTTAATTCAACTAGAAAGTGGATAAAATAAAATTTGAAAGTAAGGATCAACACATAAGTGTCATTTTTGGCAAGCAAACCCACAAACTAAAAAGCCTTGCATGTCTAGTTATCGAACTATGTTATATCCGGTGATGGGTAAGTCTTGCTGAGTATTAGTATACACAGCCTTGCTTGTGGCACTGTTTTCAGGTACTAACTTCGAGGATATGATTGCGAGTCTTACTTGGTCGTGTACTTTGCCTCCGGGCTGGTCTGTTGAGTGGGATGGTCCTTCAGCCGGTGCTGACCACCCTCCCGCTGAGTGACGCTTTCGTACAGGCTTTATCGATGCGTCACATCCTTTCTCTAGTTATCTTTTACTGCTTCCGCTAAAACAATGAGACTTGAATAATTTGAGTAGTTGAACTCTGTAGTACTTGACTATTCTGAACTCAGTTTGTAATAAATTTATCTTCCGCTGCAATCACTCTGAGATGTATGAGATGTTTTGTGTTGTAATCTCTGGGCTCACCTTCGTGTGAGTGTTGTCTGCACGATCCTGGAATAGCATGGCTCTTATCGAGGCTTCACTCGAGGAATTACCAGTACATGCCGATTTGGGTCCGAGTTGCTTAGCAACAAATATTAGTGCACCTAGGCCCAGTCTTTTGGGTGGTTCCACCACAATTATGGATGGACACTATGCTGTTATTACTACTTACTGGATCATCTGAGATTTCGTTCCACCAAGCACTACGGTCATACTCAAGATCATCTGTTAATGCATTAGCATCTAATATGCATTTCTTACTGATGCCTAGTGCATTACTAAAGTCTCTGGGTAACATTTCAAAGAACTCGTTGAAAAAGCAGAAGTGAATTTTAGTTTCTTTTCCAACGGTTTTGACATGTAGCGTAGACAAGAATTCCATGGTGAGAAGGTGCGAACCTGGTTCAGTGATATCGGCGAAGTGCGACCATCCTACAGCCGTGAACGCGCGGTTCATGTCCTGGCAGAGTCCCATCATCATGAGGAATTCTATATCGAACCGCTTGGCGTGGCCGTACGACTGCTTCTTCAACAGCTCGAGAGCATCCCGCTCATAATCAGTCCGGACAACAATCTGATCGACCGACGTTAGAACTCTGATTTTGAGACGGGGCCTCGGGACTACTGGAGAGGTAGGGGCTTCTTCCTCTTCCCCCTAGGATCGTGATGGTCGGCGGACAGAGTCCACCGACATGTCATCCCGGGAGCCTGATGATGCTCGCGAGCTCCGGGATCGGGATGACGAGCCCAGCTTCTTCACTTTGCCTTTGATATTCCCCCACAGAGACATGACTCCTACAAAAGATTAGTACAGAGAATATGTAGGGAAAATAATCGGAGGGATCAGTGGTTAGTCGTTCTTGTGGGGATCATTCCACCACAATCGTTCTTCGTTTAGAGGTTGTTTATTCAATGGGACATATTTTTGTGATTTTCATTTTAGGAGAGGGTTACTACTAATTTTATTGGATTAGTACTGAGCTAATCTCAGCACTACTACTATTCTTGTGGCGCTAGCACTTGAGTTTCTTATCTTAATTAACTCCTAAGAGCTTCATTAGGCAAGAAAACTCAGAGAGAGGAAGATAGAAAGTGTGCTCGGAAGAGTGACCTGTGTACTCAGAGAGGTGGTGCAACGAACAACAACGGTGTGGTGGCCTTTTATAGTGGCGCACAGGGGCAGGGCCGGCCGGCCTGTATGGCGCCGGGCGGCACCTCCCGCGGCCATGCTTCTTCCACGTCGAAGTTTATCTCGTAGCTTTGCAGGTATGAGTGCTCCGGTCGGTGACGACGGGACATGAGCGGAGGAGGAGTGCCGGGCGGCCATGATGAGGCCGGCCGGCCTATCCCCACCTTGTGAAAGGTGTCGGCCTCTTCCCTTTGCTTCTGATGCACTCGAGGTCTCTAGTTCCTGCTGTCCCCTGACCAAAAGGAAAGAGAGTGGGGGGCCGGGCGGCCTAGGTGGGGCCGGCCGGCCTAAACTTTGGCCGATTTTTTTTATGCAATTCAATAATATTTGATGCAAAAAATAAATAAATTTTGGTTTAGAATTGTAAACATGCTATGATTTTGAAAAGAAAGATCATGCAAGAAAAATTTAACTATTCTATATGTAAATGCAAGAATGGATACGTACCATGGTTCTCATGGCGATAGCTCAGGTTTTGAGTCCGGAGTGGGACTCTCCATACCTCGGGTTCTGTTGTCGTCGCTAGATGGAGTTCCAGACGAGGACACTTTTCTCCGCCATTCCTTCTTGGTGGCGGGTTTCGTTTTGATCGCCTTCGCCTCCGATTCCTCAAATTCTCTGCGAAGGATTCGTCGTCTGGCATTCCTGTAGTTATGCACTCTGATTTCCCTATCGATTCTCAGTCATTCCAAGAGCTTGGCAAGGATATCGATTGTGGGTGTTAATGGCTTCTCCTGCTCTTTCTCGGATTTCTTCCGGTTGAATGTATTGACCTGGGAACATTGTTCGACCTTCGATTGGAAGGTGAACCTCTCTGTCTGCCCATTGATATTGAGTTGGATTTCTCCGGCTCCAACATCAATGTGTGCATTTGCGGTACTCAAGAACGGCCTTCCCAGAATTAGGGGCCTCTTGGCGTCGACTTCCATGTCGAGGATGACGAAATCAACGGGAATAAAGAAGTTCCGGATTTTAACCAGAACGTTCTTTACAATTCCCGTGAGGTAACGGACCGTTTGGTCCGCTAGCTGTAAGCACATGGCAGTAGGGGCAAGCTCATGATAATTTAGTTTATCGTAAACTACCTTAGGCATGACGCTGACATTTGCTCCCAGATCGCACAGAGCGTGTGAGAAATGTTGACTCCCGATTGAACATGTGATTGTGGGGCACTCTGGATCTTTCTTCTTCTCCAGGAGAGGATCGAGTATAGCTGCGCTACACTCCTCTGTGAGTTGCACGACCTCGGTGGTGGGTAGGCTTCTCTTGTTACCAAGTATATCTTTGATATACTTGGCATAGTTGGGACCTGCATAGCGTCAAGAAGCGGTATATTGACATACAACTTCCGTATTACCTCGACGAACTTGCCGAATTGCTCGTCGGCCACCGGCTTTCTTATCCGTTCCTGAAATAGTAAGGCAGTTGTGTCATGAAAGTCCCGTGAAGTTCTAGGGGGTTCCACAGTTTCCTCCTGGGAAGCAGTGTGTTGGACTCTTCTGCCTCCTCCTGATCTGTGTCTGCATCAAAGGTATTGCTAGCGGGTATGGCTTTCCGCCGAGATCCTACATCTTTAGGGTATGGTGGTTCTTGGGTGGACTTACCTGTCCGCGTAGTAACCGCACTAACACTCTCCTTAGGAGGAACTTCTGGTTGCTCAGGAAGTTTTCCCGAGTTATTATTAGGACAAGATGAGGCTAGTTGAGCAACCTGAGTTTCTATCATTTTATTGAAGCTCAACTGATTTTTAATAACAGAATTTATGCCCTCTAATTGTCCGGCCAAAGATTCCAAAATTTTGTCATTATGATTAATTTGTTTCTGGCCATAAACTAGGTCCTTTAAAGTGGGCTGAAAATTATTATTAAAGTTCATACCTTGCTACTGACAAAAGGGGAGATTGGGTTTGGAATTCCAACCCTACTGAGGACGGAAGCCAGAGTTGTTGGAGTTGTTTGTTCCAACAAAGTGAGCTTCCTCCTGACTGATCGGGCAAGAATTGCCCGTATGTCCAGTTTCTCCACAAATCTCGAATGTCAAACGAGAATCCATAACTTGGTTAGCCTCCTGGTACGGAGACTCTAGTCTCTTCATGAGAATGTCCATCTTGGCAGCAAGCATATCGATGCTATCGATATGATGGATTCCCTTGCGGGGCTGTTACTGCCTTTCACCTTTCCAACTCTGGTTGGAAGCAATCTTCTCTACCAGCGCTTTCGCTGCAGCAACGCTGAGCGAAAGGAAGGAACCACCTGATGCTGCATCGTTGTGGTTCTGAGCTGTTGTATTCAGGCCATTGAAGAAACTCTGAATAATCAGCCATTCCTCCATGTCATGGTGGGGGCATGCTGTGATGTATTCCTGGAATCTCTCCCAAGCTTCCGGAATGGCTTCATCCGAGAGTTGTTGAAATCCAAAGATCTTACCTCGAAGGGCATTGGTTTTGCCCACCGAGAAATATTTCATCAGGAATGCATTGGAGCAAGCTTCCCATGTGGTGAAGTCTGCTTTGTTGGTGTAAAACCACGTCTTTGCCTTGCCTAGCAAGGAGAACGGGAATAGTCAAAGACGAACGTTATCCATCGTGGTACCTCTGGGGTTGATGATACTGCTCACTTCTAAGAAGTTTTGAAGGTGAGCGTTGGCATCCTCTGATGCCTTGCCACAGAATGGACTCGCTTGTACCATGTTCACCAGTCCCGATTTGAGCTCAAAGCCATCAATGCCTTGGTCATTGTTCAGTCCAGTAGGGATGTGGCTGCTGGACGGGGCCAAGTACTGCCTGAGAGTCTTGGCCATAGGTGGTGCTGAGACTGACAAATGAGGATTCCAAGTGGGTTTCTTCTGGGGTGGGACAACGCAGCGTCTCACAAGTCACCCAATTCTCTGAGGATTCAGATCGAAGTTGGATGGTAGATCAAAACCGGTCATGCACTGCTCTGCATCGAATAAACGAGAGAGAGAGAGCAATGGTAAGCCAGCTAAAACTAGCGGTGATAAAATAGTAAGGTTTTCCACTCAATTATATGATAACTTTAGCTAATTGCTTCCCCGGCAACGGCGCCAGAAATGCTTGTTGGTGTCTCTTATGCTCAATCTGAATAGGTATTTGGCAAGCGCACAGAATTCACCGGTGTAGCACTTCACCTTGGAGTATTCTAGGGTATCGTGAAATCCTTAGAGAAGCACTATGTTTAAGTGTATCGTAAACTGTAGTGACAACCTTTACTGAAATTATCGACCGACTAATTCAGCAGGGGTAAGCTAGATAATTGATGAGGT
Organism: Panicum virgatum; assembly: GCF_016808335.1. NCBI lineage: Eukaryota > Viridiplantae > Streptophyta > Magnoliopsida > Poales > Poaceae > Panicum > Panicum virgatum. The sequence continues at coordinate 27,381,584 of NC_053152.1, read as the reverse complement.
AAATGGCCAAGCTATGACCGCGTGACACACATGAGATTCTATACCTTAGAGAGGTAGGAGCTGGGAGGACAACGAGCGAGAAAGGACTCCTGAAATACTTCTAAACTACTAAGCTAGCCTCACTAGAACTAATCTAAGCTTCTATCTTGATGTCGGAACCAGGAGCTTACTTTGGCGGCCTAAGCGAAGGGCGCAGACAGGGGTGAGAAGGGGCCCAACATACTTTTGGCAATCCTACTGCTATGAAAACACCCGAACGTGGTGGACTACGAGGGACGGACAAGGCTGTCACCACTTGCCGCCTACCACTACGGTATCGTGGGGTGGAACACACTTTTTAGCTAGCACTGAGTCAGACACCACGTCTGCTCACAGTACTAGGATTTCTCTTGAGGCCTTCAAGATAAATCCCCCTCAACCTAGTGAACTAACTTGAGTTGCACTAGTACGGGCGAGAAAACCCGTAAGACTAACTCCGATAAGAAAGAAGGAGAACTCAAACTGAACTAGAGGTAAAACTTACTCCTGCAGACAAGTACTAGTACTTGAAAAGATAAATACTTGCAGAATTAAAGCTGACTCAAGTAAATAAAGAAGATAATTGATATTAAAAATAGTCAAAGGAAAAGATACAAGAGCTCATACCGAGCTCCGATGATGATTCCGGATCCCCGAGACAAACTTGACACGACTCTAACTCCCAACTACTAACCTACTCTAGACTTGAGAAGAGAGAATTGCTCCTTTGAGTGTGTGTTTACAAGTGGGGGGAGAGTGCTATTTATAGGCTTCCAATGTCGGTAGAAGGCCGTTAATTCAGGTAGCGCCCGGTGTACGCAACTATAGAGTCGGTGCTTAACTTCCACGCGAAGCCGGGAGCCGAGAGGCTACAAGGTGGGGCCGGGCGGCCCATCCTGGGCTGGCCGGCCTAGGATTGTGCCACCTAGCCATCGACCTTCCGTGGATGGCCTCTGATCCCTCCTGGACGTCGGTTCTTCGGGTATCTTCCTCAGATGCTGGAATCTTAGGCAGGGCAGCCCGGGGGAGGCCGGGCCCGGGCGGCCTGCCTTCGGAGGCTTTCAGCCCTCTGTTTCGCCGACGTTGCAGATCAACACTCCACATTGCCGCTATTATGGGTGGTTTCCCCATTTGACGATCTTGGCACTGGCATGTGGGTCTTTGGGTCGAACCTTGTGCCTTCCGGGTCGACCGATAGGATATGAGATGTTCGTCTTGTTCTAGAACCATATGAACGTGTCACACTGCTCCAGTAAAATTATTGGACCCATGTATGTGGATGTGTCAGGCCGGTCGGCACGGAATGTGCCGGGCGGCCAGGATTTTCTCTGATTTCGACCATCTTTGGACAGTGGATTCCTGCAAGCACAACTCATCCAAAACTTGTGTTACTTATTAGAATCAAATAAAATATGCATGGAACATGGTGCAAAACTCAATTTATTTCCGAGAAGTTGACCGTCAAAATGTGAGATAAGGGCCATCAACACTTATGCAAGTACTTGTTACCTTTGGAACTTACATGATTGGATCACTTGAACTTTTGTTTATTTACTCTCATGATATAATGAAATGAGAGACATGTTCTCTCTAATTCGAAGTCTTGGAGTTTTTCTTTAAAGCTAAAAATGAAGCAACTCTCATTTACTTTCAACCATATAAGTCCTATCCAGAGCCATACATGAATAGAATTGAAACCACATAGCTACCTTTTGACATTTTGACCTTGATCAAACATCATTGCCTTTCGAGAAATGTCATGATCATCAAGTACTTTGGTCATCCACTATGCACATTCATCAATAAAGTCCATCAAAAGTGGTTCACCAGAAGCTCTCCATGTGACACTCTAGGTGTCTGCGCAGTAGAATTGCATTTATTTTAGGGTCAGTTGGATCCTTGCCACTACAACTTCTTGAAGTTGGATTTCATGTTGAAATCCATGCCATTGAGTGGCATGATTTTGAACGTGAAACCCAATTTCACGGAGTTGTGGTGGCATGAATCGAATTTTCCCTTTATTTTATGCATCATGTGCTTATTTTGCTTGAAAAAGGATCTTATTGTAAAAATCTAAGGGTAGTTGTGTAAATATGTTTTAATGCATGGTCCTTTCTATAACTTAATTTGAATAGGGAGAGAAAATATTGCTTTTGTGGAGGGTTTATTTGTAAAATTCAGTGTAATCATTGCTTGGCAGAAAATTTTGCTTTTTAGTTTGAAATTAATCTGAATTTGCATTGGAAAAGACAAAAGTCCATTAAATTCAAAATCCTTTCTATGTTTTCAAAATAACTCTTTAACCTTTGGTCAAATCAATTTTTGCACAACATCAAAGTTGTAGATCTTGAAAAGTTGAACAACTTTCATGTCGGGCACTTTTTCATTTGAGCCCTAGTTTAGAAGTTATTTTAGTTTTATAGTGGGACCCTTGAACTTTTTCAGATTTTGTAAGTCAGTCCAAACTTCATCTTCTACCTCCCTGCTCCTCTGCTTGCTCTGCTGCCAGTGCTGAGCGGCACCGCCGCCACCGTGGGAGGCCACAGGCCACCTCCTGCTTTCCCTACCGCCTGACGTGGCACCTCCGCGAACCCCTAGACCCACTTCCCCTCGCGCTGGACCCCTCTTTCCCTCGCCACGCCACCCCGACGAGCTCTGCGGCCGCCACCTCGCCGCCGCCGTGGCCAGCCCGACGCAGCGCCCCGGCTCTCCTTCTTTCGCGCGCCCCAGCACCTAGAGCACCCCAGCAACCCAATCCAGCCTAGAGCCCCTAGAACACCGAAGACGCCCCTCCCAAACACCGGCGAGCTCGAAGCTCACCGTCGACCCGCCATTCCAGACCCGCTCCGCCCGCGCTGACTCCACCATTAGCTCCGCCTCGTCCTCGCACAGCTCGCAGACCTCTCCTCCTTGCCCAGAACCCACTGGAGCACCCTCGCAGTTGTTCTCCTCCTCTGCCGCCGCCCTGCTCGCAGCGGACCCGCCTCCTCCAACCGTTCCAGACCCGGCCAAGCACACCTACAGGTGCGCCCTGACCCGATGAACCTCCCCAGCCCCTCCACCCTCGCCGCCGGCGATGAGCCCCACCGGAATCGGCCGGTCAAACCTCCCTCTCCTGCTCTGACTCCGGCCAGGGACTCACCTGCAAATACTTTTAGAATTCTAGGGTCCTGGATGCAAGTTTTCAATCCTTTCTCATTTGTTTCTAGGCTGAACTTTGAAAATACCTAGAAATTTGTAGAAAAATCAGAAAAATACAAACCCAAATGTTTTGAAATCCTTGTTACAAGAACTACAAGTTTTGTTACATGCACATCTTCATTTTTGGTCTGCATTTTAATCCAAGAAAAAGGAAAAAATAAAGAGGCTTTATTTGTTCTAGGAGTTATACTCAGTAACTATCTGTGATTTTTGGTTTGATTATGTCTTACAGTATTACTAGTGTCTGGTAAAAAATTTATGCCTATTTGACATCATTAGCTTGGTCAAAGTTTCATGATTCCTTGATCTATTAGTTATGCTAATATATTTGTGCTGGTAGAAATATTAGAGTTCTAAGTGTGAAACGTTTTTCTTGCTTACATGTTACTAAAACCTTGCAGTTCCCCGAGTTTTAGAAATTATCGATCTGTTTGGATATTTCTTTGATTTAATGCTTATTAAGTAGACTTTAATTATGGTAAATTGTTTCTGTTCATGATAAATCATTCAAATATTTCTGAATGTTCATTTTTAATAGCTCAGCTTGTCCATGAAGTTTGAACAACTAATCATGTCTATAACACAAGTTAAAAATGAATCTTCATGTGTTAATGCTAGTTTTGTTCTTTTTATCAGAATTAATTCTTTGCAGATAAAATCATGAAAAGTTTACAGCAGCTTAGTTAACACTGTGTTGGTTTGCTGTTAAATTTATAGCTTCTGTTTTGCTCTAGTTTAACCTATAGAATTTAATCTTATTCTAGGTGCTGTCTGAGTGAATGTTTTATTCTGAATAATTGGCTATATGAAATGGCATGAAATTTTCAGGGTAGATTGCTCTCTGTACTACTTGTTTGAAGTAATTTTTTTGTATTTAAATGCTGGTTGTATTCTGAGTTACTCAATTCTTAGCGAACCATGTTTTAAATGCTATGTGAGTTAACTAAAACTTACTTTGTGAAGTTAATCAAGTTGTCTTGTGAGGTTAATCATATTGTTTTGTGTAGTAGGCAATGTTAAATAACTACTCTATAAATGATTGACCATATGCTTAGTTATGTTTGTTATCTTTTAAATTACAACTTTATTGTGAAGCGTGTGTTTATAATACCGTTTCTTGCATCACATATAGACGTACGAGCTGATCCCGGAGTCCGAAGAAGGTGATCAAGAGGCCTAGCTGAACGCCACTATACTAACTGAAGACCCGGACCAAAATCCGGAAGAGCCCAAGGCTAATCTAGCTAGTGACTACCGAGAAGGCAAACCCCGGACATAACCCATATTTTAAATTATTACAATTTATCGTTATTACTTACTTGTGCATTTACAGTTCTTAGGATTTGAATTAAAACCCTAGATGCATGATCCTAGGAACCTATGTACTGAACACTAGACCTGAGTTCGAATAATTGCTAAACTTATAGGATCGGTAAAAGTCGAGTGATTGCCTATCACTCGCGAGCTCTATAGAAATTGCTTGTTTACTTTCTGCTATCAATATAAGGACGATGGATGGGGTCGTGTTCGATATCATGACCTTGTGTGAGACCCCGTCTGTGTTGATGAACTTGCTAAGGTTGCGGTGTGTGGTAGCGGTGGTTAAGTTTTTGAACGTACTAGCCACATGCCGTAAATATGGTACGCGGTAAGCCTAGTAGCCGATCAGACCGGGGAGTGGATATACCTTTCACTCTCTCTTAGAAATAGGTTTTTATTTATGTTTATGTTGCGCAACACCGCGGCTACAGGGAGGATGATGGTGCCCTGTAGTCGGGGAGAGTGACACTGTCCACAAGCCGGAATGAAAGGTAAACGGTTGTTTGGGAACGACCCGACGGTGTTCCAAACGTGTGTGTTAGGTCTACCTGGCCAGGTTAACAAATTTCGATTCGAATCGTCCGCTTCTCACGGTTTGGGACTGCTTGATCCCTTTGCCACACAGAGTAATAAGAGCAACATTACTATGATCAATCTTGATATTTGACTAAAGTTCTACCATGGTTGGATAGGATTAGTTACTTACATAGAATGGTTAATCAACTAGAATATGGAAAGCTAAAATGTGAAGTAAGGACCTACTCTTTATTGCTTTTCAGCAAAAGGAAACCAGAGCCTTACAAAACCCTACATAGTCTAGCTAGGTGGGCTAAGTATACCCGTTGACGGTTAAGTCTTGCTGAGTATTAGAATACTCAGCCTTGCTATTGAAACCTTTTTCAGGTATGAGTTTTGAGGACCAGATCGCTAGTCTGTCTTGGCCCTACTCTTTGCCTCCTGGCTGGTCCGTAGAATGGGATCCGTCTTCGACCGGCAATGACCCTGACGAGTGATACCTTGCTTGGGCTAGCTTGGTATACTTTTGCGATGTGTTGTAGCTGTCGTGTTTTCTTTCCGCTGCTTTTCAACTCTGAACTTTAAACTTATGTCTTGTATAATGTTTTACTGAGTTTGGATCTGTAATAATGCTTTGAACTGGTTTGTAATAACTATTATGCTTGTATTGTAAAATATGTCGTTGTAATATCTCTGGACTCGCCTTCGTGCGGGGTATGCTTGTTTGATCCGAGAACCGGTGGTTGTATCGGGACGTTACCCGACAGACCAAGAATTGTTCCGTTTGAAGTGCGTTTGTGTCGGTGTTGCCTTTATGGTGATGGCCAGCGCACTTGAGCCGGGATAATTCAGGTGGTTCTGCCACACTCCATCCCCCTGAAAAAAAGAGAAAAAAATACAATCTTACTCGAGCAAAAAAAAAGGACAAAGGGGAAGGATGGAGAAGCCAAAGTCAAACACCACTCAAAAGGACATTCATCCTTCGCACACATATGCACATGACCAAGTTCTAAAGATGACATCATCTCTCAAAGACAAGATCTTGGATCATGCAAAATAAATGAGGAAGATATGCAACTTTATCCCTACCTTGAGCCACACAAACACCTTTTTAATGTAGGAGTGGTTTTCTCTAAAAGACCTTATTGAGGTTCAAACACAAAAATGAGAGACTAAGAGTGGGTTGAAAGAGATGAGAGCATGCCTCCCGTTTTTGAAAATCTTGCAAAACCTCCAAGTATAGAGAAAAAGAAGTGATTCATGTTCTCCATCGAGTTGTTCTGAGGATCAATATTCAAAGGTGAAGGTGTTAGCCACCGGAATCCAAGGTATGACGAAAGCTTAGAAATAAATCTTATGTATTCTTTGAGTTCATGAAACTAGGCTTCGCTCTTTTTCGACCTTATTGCTCGGGGCGAGCAAAGTTTGGCTGTGGGGGTGTGTTGGCGGTCGATATCAATGATTTTCGCCGCCAACACTCCGCCTGATTTCATGAAATATAGGTCATAACCATGCCATAACCATTATTACTAATGAGTTCTACAAGTTTTGGTGAATATTTGATCTCGGAACAACATATCCAAAGTTGACCCAAAACGGACACTGTTTGGACCGGAAGGCCCGAATCCGGCCGACCGGCATACTTTTTGTGGAATCTTGGCATGAGATTTTACCAGTATCATCCAGAGGGAGAAATCAAGCCATTCCAATGGGTAGTTTCCAGAATGCACGAGTTGGAATCGGAAGGCTTGAACCCTTAAACAAAACAGAGGAATTCTGTGCCATGATCAGAGCACAAGATAACTACCCATCCAGGAGTGATCTCCAGCTGTTGAGGAGCGTGTCGGTGCAACGGAGGGCCAAAAGGCTTCCAGAGCTAGGCCGCCCGGCCCAAGAAATGTCGGTTGAGGAAACCGCCTTTTGCACCGACCTCCAGAGAGCATCAGGAGCGTCCACTCGAAGGCAGTGGACAAACGGTGGAGATCATAGGCCGGCCGGGGCCGGCCGGCCTGACTTTTTCGCGCCACGCATCCAGCCTTCGCGTGGAAGTTACGACGCCGACCTCCTTGCGTGAAGTGTAGGTGACTTCGTGATAACCACCTTGGAAGCACTATAAAAGGGAGCCCCAACCCCTCATTCAAGACACACCATTTGGAGAAGAGAAGAGCTCAAGCAAGATGTAGTCCCATTTAGTAGAATAGGGAGAGTGTGAGGTGAGAGTCTTGGCGAAAGCCAAAGTAAAGGAGCGGTGCCGAGTTCTCTCGGCCTTACTCCACTTTTGTAAGCCACCTCAGAAGAATGAAGCATCTTCGGAGTGAAGTTCCTCATCTCTTGTTGGTATCTCGCTAGTCTTCTATTACTTGTTTACTTTCTGTCTTTGATCTGCGAGATCCCTAGTGTGCGTAAGTAGCAAGTTCTACTTACTTGAGAGTACTTTTTGTCATGCCGGGAGGCAGGGGTACGTAACTCGATAATGTTAGGCGTGGTGCCTAGACTTGGTTTGTTACATAGGGTTGTGTTCCACCCCATGGCACTACAGTGGTAGACGGCAGGTGGTAACAGCCCTGTCCGTCCTTTGTAGTCCACCACGTTCGGGTGCTTTCATAGCAGTAGTTGCCGAAGGTAACATTGGGTCCCTTCTCACCCCTTTCTGAGCCCTTCACTTAGGCCGCCAAAGTAGATCAGGATAGTTTAGTTGCAAGTCTTCTAGGTAATGAGTTGGCTAACCGACGTTAGACCCTCTACCCACTTACCTCTCTTCCCCTGGTGGGTCCGGCTGAACTAGTTCTAGGTCTGGTCGCGTTTTATCGTTGCCGTGGATTCGATACTCTGGAATACTTCAAGGTGAAAGCTACATCGGTCTCTGTGCACTTGCGGAGTAATTCGTTTAGGCTAAGGAGTGCCAACAGGACCAAATAGGAGTACTAGTTGGCAACCGGTCCTTCACAGGTCATGATGAAAGATTTTGCCATGATTGGACCGTCTCCGCCTGCTAAAGCAATGGTAGTTTCGTAGGCCATGAGGAACTGCGTGGGGTCCATTGAGCCATTGTACTATGGGAGCTGAGTGGGCTTGTAACCCACAGCCATGGTATGTGTTGGAGAGCTGCAGAAAGTGGTGAGTTTGGGTCGTAGGATCCGGAAGAAGGTATGACATATTGCTCTTTGGGAAAGGGGTCCATGCGAAGGTTGAGAGCTTCGACTTGGCGAGTGGTCTCGATTGATGAGTGTGGGAGGGGTTGTTCATGGCTGGCATGTGTGCCTGCGCATTCCTGTTGCATCTTGTCAACTTCTGCCAGCAAGGTGGCTAGCTTGCGCTGGCCTCGGCTAGGTGGTTGGCTTGTTACAATGCTCTCTGCTGTGTGGCAAGTTGGTTGGCGAGGATTTCCTTCTATTTCTCTAGGGCTTTGAGCTGCAGAGCTACTTGGGCAAGCTCATCTTGTCGGGATCTCGGAGCTTCTGGAGATTTGGTAGTAGGATCAGGTGATTGGGTTTCTTGGAGGGAGAGTTGCCCAGCTGGGTGGTTTGGAGAAGTCTGGTGCTCATTCTAGTGCTCGTTCTAAAATTTGTCAATAGAATTAGGTTTTCTTTTCTGTGGTGCCATCGAGGGTTGACTTTTGGGCTGAGAACATAGTGGGCACCTCTGTTGGGTTCTCGGCTTCTTAGTCACCCAAACAAAAAACATAAACAATAACTCAAACGAAGGTTGGACGCAATGCAAAAGAGCATAACTTCACCTTTTTTTCTCAGAGCCTGGCTAGTACATGTTTGGAGGGGGTTTTTATACCCCGACCTTTTTGAAATCATGACAAAAATACCGTTGACATCTTGGAATATTCGAGGAATATTTCGGGCGAAGAGTCATTTCATACAAGCTGGAGTGTACAACTTGCCCACTTATACCGAATTGTAATCCTTACGCCATCCCGAAGCTTCAGGCGACCTTCGGAGTGACCTTCGGGTCATCCTCGTCACCTTCGGGAGTCGCCGCTAACCTTCGGGCCATCTCCGTCACCTTCGGGTGTCGCTGCTAACCTTCGGGTGTCGCTGCTAACCTTCAGGCCACTTGTCATGTGAACTCTGTCTTGTGCATGTAGTTATTGTTGCTTTGTGCAGAGCTTGAAGCTGGTGTATTTGTTGAGCCCATGTTCCTAAGCAATAAGACATCATAAGAATTTTGTAGCATCCCGTCCTCATAAATATTAGGCTGTAACATAAGGAATGAATGCACCTCAAAATTCAAACGACATGCACGAGACCTTGTCATTGGTCCTTCTAATGAACTTGGTGTAGAATTAGTGACAGAGAGTGTATCCGATGCGGTGATGTCCTCATCATCCTCTCCCTCTAGAACTGGAGTCATCCTCGACTCAAGCTCATCTTCGTCGCCCAAGTAGGGCTTCAAATCTGCAAGTAAGGCTTCAAATCTGCAATGTTAAATGTGGGACTAACCCAAAAACCTGCAGGCAACTCAAGCTTGTATGCATTGTTATTGATCTTCGCAAGAATTTTAAAAGGGCCATCAGTTCAAGGCATTAATTTAGACTTCCTCAACTCAGGAAAGTGGTCCTTTCGCAAGTGTAACAAAACAAGATCACCCGGTTCAAAAGTTGAATGTTTCTTACTGTTGCTTCCATAAGATCTGTATTTGGCATTCATTTTCTCAATGTTTGTCTTAGTTAATTCATGCAGTTTGAGAATCCATTCAGCGCGTGATGTAGCATCAGAATTTAATTGGATAGATTGTGGCAACGATAACAAATCAATTGGGGCACGGGGGTTGAAACCATACACTACTTGGAATGGACTTACCTTTGTGGTGGAGTGTACAGCCCGGTTATAAGCAAACTCTATATGAGGTGAACACTCTTCCCGCATCTTCAAATTTTTTTTCAACACAGCCTGCAACATAGTGGATAGTGTGCTGTTAACAACTTCTGTTTGTCCATCTGTTTGTTTGTGGCATGTAGTCGAAAACAACAACTTGATCCCCAAGTTTACTCCATAAACACCTCCTGAAATGGCTCAAGAACTTGGTGTCACGATCAGAAACAATTGTGTTGGGCACCCCATGTAGATGAACAATCTGACTAAAAAACAATTCAGCAACCTTTGTAGCATCATCGCACTTATGACAAGGAATGAAATGTGCCATTTTAGAAAATCGATCCACTACCACAAAGATACTATCCCTCCCCCTCTTTGTTCGAGGCAATCCCAAGACAAAATCCATTGAAATATCCTCCCAAGGCACATGGGGAACAGGAAGAGGCATGTGTAGACCATGTGTATTCAAGCGGGACTTAGCTTTGTTGCAAGTAGTGCATCGTGACATGTAGCGCTCAACGTCATGTCTCATCTTTGGCCAAAAGAAGTTGCTAGCCAAAACATCTTCAGTTTTCTTCACGCCAAAGTGACCCATTAGACCACCTCCATGCGACTCCTGTAAAAACAAAAGGCAAACAGAATTAGCCAGAACATAAAGCTTGTTAGCACGAAAGAGCAGACCATCAATGAGGGTATATTTGTTCTAGGGGCGGCCATCTTTACAATGTGAAAAAACCACTTTGAAGACCAAATCAGTAGCATAGAGGACTTTAATTGTTTCTAAGCCAAAAATTTTGTGATCCAATTGGGACAATATGGTATATCGTCGAGATAAAGCATCTGCAATGACATTATCTTTACCTTTCTTGTGCTTAATCACATATGAAAATGTCTCAATGAATTCCACCCAATTAGCATGATGTTTATTCAATTTAGCTGGGCTTCGAATGTGTTTCAAAGATTCATGATCAGAGTGTATAATAAACTCCTTGGGCCAAAGATAATGCTGCCATGTTTCCAAAACGCGCACCAAAGCATACTGTAACACTCAAGGTGTTTAAGATTCCCTAATGGTCATTAAGTTGTTAAGCAAGACATTTGGAGATGAACGAGTCATTATGAGCTAAATGTCATTTTTGGATCAAAGTTGACCAAGTCAACATTTAAGGTTTCAAAAGTTGGAAAATTCAATAAAAATAAATGATGGAAAGTTTGAAGTATTTAAAACTTGGTCGAAGCAACGTTGGAATTGAATCCAAGTTGTAAGTGCCTCAAAAGAAAAGACAAAAGAGGTGAAATTGGAGTGTGATGTTTGAGGTCTGAAAATTGTTGTCTGAAAACAGCAGTGATTAACCAAGTTTGGACCCACTTGCTGAATAAATTTGTATGCAAACTTTGAGATGTGAAGGACTGAAAATAAAACTGGAGTACCAAGGGTTATTTTAGTCAAGTAGTTCAGTGTAAAATGTTAAGAATCATATTTTTAATCAAAGCTCCAAGTTGCAATGTTGGGCTGTTTTTGAATTCAAGAGCTATCTGAAATTAGTTGTCTGAATTGGTGAAAGACAGTGATAAATGGCTGAGTTTGGGAGTGAATAAAAAGATATTGGGTATAGCAACTTTGTGTAACAAGTACCAAATGGAAACTTGGATGTTCAGGATCCACAGTGATAGTATTGGTTTTTAAATAAAAGTGCAGAAAGGTGTATAAAATTGAATTCAAAAACTGGTAAATGAAATGAAATTGCTGAATTTCTGAAACAGTCTGAACCTGTCATGTTCAGAGCTATTTTCCACCAAGCTAGATGCCGAATTTGAGGAGGTGCCTCAAAGGAAAGTTGTAGCCAACAGGTCTACAACGTTTATGTTGGGCGATTTTGGAGTTTATGAACAGAATTATAAGAAAATTTAGTTCGAATCAGCAGGTTTGTGACAGTTAGACTGAAAACAGCCTAAACCTGATCGGTTCAGTTCACTTTTTGATCAACATAGAGATTGAATTTGAACTTCTTCTTGAAAGAAAAATTGTAGGAAAACATGAGGGCTAAAACATTTGTGCTGGAAGATTTCAATGTTTGATAATGAAATCTAGAGAATCAAAGGTTGCAAAATTCGGGTTCAGAAGGAAAGTGACTTATTCAAACTGGAACAGTGCAGAGCTCGAATTTTGCCATGCAGCTGCTTGCCGCTCATGGAAGACGGTAAATTTTCAATCCATCCATGCGTCGATTCGAGCTCGAGCCAGCGTGGGATGAATTAGCAGGAGGTGGCGAGTGTTTGGCGGTTAAATTTTGAAGATATACTGCCCGATAGGGATGTAAATGGTACGAATATTTTTCCGACTGTATTCAAATTCAATCCGGTCTGGAAGGGTTTTTATCTGTTCGTATCCGATTCCGTAGTCAATATCCGTAGCTGATTCATATCTAAATACTCAAAAGTTATATTTTTATGATGTCGACATCCATTGCAATTTTATCCGGCAAAAACTAGAACTATCCTTATTCGACTCTGTATTCGAACAAAAATATGCAAGCAAATACGATATCAGTAATATCCGTCCGTATCCGATCCTTTTACATCCCTACTGCTCAAGCTCATCTGATTGCTCTCCTCCCGCCATTTATTTCCCTCTCGAACTGGATTTGTCTCGTCGTCGTCCCACCGCCATTGAGTCATACCAGTTCAATTCCTCGCACACCCTACCTCCCAAGATCACTGTCAATCCGTTTGATCCCTTCCCGAGCCAAATCCTTCACCTCGGGTCGTCGTTGTGCTAGGGACACAAGGGGGTCGCCAGTGAGCTCGGTCCTCCCAACCTTGGGTTTCAATTCTGGGTGGTCTCAAGCGATATGAGAGGTTGTAGTTGGGGTAGGGGTCGTTGGTTGGCCCGTTCCGTGGCTGGGATTGTTAGATTTATGGACTTGGCCCATATAAATAATCCTAATAAATCTCAAAGGCCCATTATGTAACACTCGGTTTATAAAAGAACATAAACCGAGCAATCATATATGTGCCAGGATCAAGTCACACGTATATACAACAGAATGAACAGTATATCACAGCACATATCACGAATAAGACATAATTAATCGAAATACGAATGTTATTTATTACATTAATGACAAAATGTCTGATACAGCGGAAGCGAAGTACAAATATGGTAAAAGCTCTCCGAAGCTGAGCAGGGCGCCACAGGGACGTCGACTGGGAGACGAACACCTAGAAGTCCTCGTAGTCCTGGTAGCGCTGAGCGAACTCCCTCATGTCGGCAGGAACTGAGCAGCAGTAGCATAGCCAAGAGGAAAAAGTAGAGAAGAGGCAAGAGTGAGTACACAACTTGTACTCAACAAGTATAACACAAACTATGAGGCTCTAAGGTTGGCTGACTGACTGCATTAGCTTTTAAGTCTTGGCAAAATTTTATTAAAGCTAATTACTACGAGTTGATAAATTACCTTTAACCCAGTTACATAGTAATTAATCAGAATTAATCATGTTACTACTGAGAACCAAACCAAGACCAAGCCACCAAGGTAACCCCGAGAGGCACCTCCCTCGTCGGAAGGAGACAACCCCACTAATCAAAAGGAGGATCTGGGCCGCTCATGACCGTCAGCATGGCTAGTATACCAGTTTTACACTCTGCAGAGGTTGCACATCTTTACCCACAAGTCGTGAGCTACGCCAGTTGTTCATCACACTTCCTTAGGTGAGATGACTAGCAAACTCACTACGAGGCCGTTACAAAGAATCTCGTTGGTAAGGCGTAACCGCGAGAGTTAGGTCAGCGACGATGGGGCCCACCTCCGGGGGTACAAGCACAGGAGCGCAATCCAAGCACAGACCAAGCCGGAGGAGCAGGGACCATTGAAGCTTACTACTCTTGCCCCGCAGGTAAGTTACTCCAAACCAAAAAGACCTAATTAGTAAGCCAAGTCTATCCCATTCTAGCCTTGTGGTAGCGCTGTTGTCCCAGGTTGTCGCTCTATGAACCGGTCCTTATGGAGAGTGGCCAACCAAGCACTAAGCACCGTGCCGCCCCCCTAAACCATGTTTCTACAAAAACCATCTTTTAACGAGACGTGAGCCACTCATCCACACAGAGGGCCACTCTCAGAATTAAGTTCAAGTAAACCATTAATCAATTTAATTAAAAAGGACCAGAATGAGTTATAGCGCAGCAACCTAGCACAACTAACCAAGATGCAACCCAAAGGTATATATAAAGGATATAAAGTGGCTAGGAAATCCTTATAGGCATACAGTATTAAATGCAGTATGAAATTGTATTTACAAGTGATAGGTTGTTCATGTTATACTTGCCTTCCTCGTACTGCTCCTGCTGCTGATCAAACTGATCTGAAGACGGATGCTACTCCAGGTACTGGTACTAGGGCTCCTCCAGTAGCTCAACGTCTACTCACGAACACATGGTCAAAACAACGCACAACAATAAGCATACAAGCAAACACTAGCAAAAACTAAGAAACAGTACATCAATACATAAAAACAGCACACTAAACTAGTCTAAAACTATTCTACGCATTACAACGATCGCGTGGACATAAAGAACGCCTAAATCGGAGCTAAAACGCAAAATCTAGGCTAAAAACAAGATCCAGGGACCTATTTGTAAGAAAACTAGAGTTCCAGGGGGTTTTCTACAAAAATTGAGGACTAAAACATAATTAACCAATAAATCTACGGGCTAGCGTGCAAAACTGACGGCTCAGGACTGCGGGTTCTAATCTGAGAAAAGCCAGGGGCCTAAGTGAATAAAACAGGGCCTGGTTGGAATTTCTTTTGAACTGGATGGAGCACGACTTGATTTAAGAAAAACTTAGGGGCTCTTTAGAAAGAAAACCAGGCCGAACCGGTATCTAAAGATATCAGCCGTCAGATCTGGATCTTGTGGCTTGGATCAAAGAGTAAAGCTGATCTAATCCTAAGCGTCCAAGGCAGATCGGGCGGCTGGGATTCATCCGAGCGCGGGTCGGCGGCGCTAGTCGCCGGAGACCAAGCTCCGCGGCGGCGCTGCACGGGAGCTCACTGGACTTGGCCAAACTTGGCCGTCCGGGGGTCAAATCGACCCGTTTTTGGGTCTGGAGTGACCTACGGGGCACGTGTAGTCCACCTGGGGCCTTTGCAGGCCTTGGGGTGGTCCGCGGCGGCGCGTGCCGCGACGGTGGCGGCCCTGCGCGGCGGGGGATCGCCGGCGAGCACGGCCGGGGCACCTAGAGTGCGCCACAAGTGAGGGTTTCTAGCGGAACAGGGACGGCGGGGGCTTAGGATGCTTACCGATGCTCGAATTTGAGCTGGGGTGCCGTCCAGGGGCTTTGTCGTCGGCGGCGAGCGGAGGCGCACGGGGCGGAGCTCAGGGACAGGTCGGAGCAGGGCTTCTCAGGGCGTCTGGGCGGCACGGCGCGACTCTTGGTGGCACTGCGAAGCGATACCAGTGGTCAGATGGCACAGGTGATCGTCGGTGGTGAGAAATCGAGGCGGCGCAATGACTCACCGGCGGCGATGGTCCGAGCCCGATTCCGGCGATGCAAGGGCCTAGACCGGGGAAGGGGTGCTCGAGGAGGTTCACTGGGCCGCGGCGAATCTACTGGGGGCACGGGGTGGCTGGTGTTGCAGCGGAGCGGTGTGGCCGCGGTGGCGCAGCGCGGCGGCACGGCGGAGCTGTCCTGGCGCGGAGGCTAGGGTTGGTGGCGGCACTTGGTGTGGAGGGTAAGGGCTCTGGGGGTTCGCAGGGGCCAATTAAAGGCCGGAACCGGGGTCTGGGCGTGCATGCCCGAGATGGAAGGGCGCGGAGATCTCGGCGGGGTCAGCGGCTTCTGTTAGCGCGCGGAGGAAGGAGGAAGGTGATGACCGGTGGGCCAGGTTGGTCAGTGAGCGACGGGCGGGAGAGCGGACGCTGCGCGAGCGAGCGGGGAACGGGCTGACGCGTGGGGTCGTGTCGGTCAGCGAGGGGAGGAGCGACGTGCACGCGATGCTGAGCGTGCGAGGCTGGGCTACGGGCGGCGGGCCGTGCGGGGCAGGCCGCGCGGGGAGGAACTGGGCCTCGTGCGGGGTGGGGGGGCCTGGGCTGAGTGCTGGAGAGCAGGCCTGCTGGGCTGGGCGCGGGGAGAAGAAACGGGCTGGGCGGTGAGGAGAGCGTGCCCACTCGGGAGATGGGGCGCCGACGCGTGGGCCGGGGTGCCACTAGAGTGTGGGGCCGCTGGGTCTGGGCCGGGGTGCCACTGGAGTGTGGGGCCACTGGGTCTGTTGGAGGGCGCAGGCGCGAGCGCGTCCGCTCGGGCGCTGACGTGCTGGCAAACGGGGCCCGGCGTCAGCGGGAGGGAAAGCGCGCGCGGGCGTGCACGGCGGGGAGCGAGCGCGCGTGGGCTGTGCGGGACGCTGGGCTGCAGTGGAAGCAGGTCCGTGCGGCTTGGGCCAGAGCGGGAGCGAGGGAGGTGGAGGCGGGTTGGGCTGAGGAGAGCTAGTGGGCTGCAGGCAAGGAGAGAAGGAGAAGGGAAATTGGGCCCGCGTGGGGTTGGGTTGGGTTTCCAGGGCAGTTTGGGCTGAGCCTTGCTGGGTTGGGTTTGGGTTTCTCCTTTTTCTCTCTTCTAATTCAAACCAAACTCAAACTAATTCTATTCGAATTCAAATTTGAATTTGAATTCAAAACCCTAGCACTCAAACAAAGTGAAAACCATGCACCAGCATGAATGCACAAGTAAGTTGAACCTAAGATAAATTTTTAATTACTTATGGAACCAAGATTAGATTAAATGCAAGTCTAAACACAAAAATTCTTAGAAATTTAAATAAAGCCAAATAAATTTATTATTAAAAGCTGGAATTTAAATTAGGGTGTTACACATTAGCACTAAGAGGAGGTACACCATCTATTAGTCCCGTATTGCTAATGGACGAGGGTGTAGGGGGTTTTTCTCCCTTTAAATACGGACCACCTCCCTCATGGAAAAAGTGCACCATAGATCGTTATACGTGGAGTCCCCAAGGTTTGGGAATTCATAAGAAGATCTAATCTGAGTTAGGGTTTTGCCTCCTCTCATTGCTGCGCCGCCACCGTAGTCTTCTCCATCCCGAGCGCCGGCGTGCACCGGCGAACGGGAGAGCAGGTCTCCGGAACCGCTCGCTCTTTTGATCCTGCACCAGGAGAGGACGAATAAGGTTTTTGAGAAGCGCTAAGCGCGACTGCTCATTTTCTTCGCAACGGCTCGTCCTCCGTCCAAGTCAGGAGCTGCGGCGTACCGTCGTCTGCAACGCCGGTTGCTGCGCTCCGTTCGAAGGACCGTCTTCATCTCGTCTGCGCCTTTTGTCTTCCCGGCGGCTCCCGCACAGTACGTATTTTGTGATCAAATCTGTTTCATAATCATGTTTTCTGAGATCATGTTTATGATATACATACTGTCTAGTATGTTAGAGTCATGCATGCTAGGTTTAATTCTCGTCATGATAAATCTAGTTCGGAATTTAAACTTACAGTTGTCTATTTTTCCAACAATCCAAAAACCTTATTATAGGCAATCTGTTGATTTAACAATGGCTGGTTTCGCTGAGTCACTGAGGCCAGAAAAGTTTACTGGTGTGAACTTTTAGATCTGGAAGTCCAAGGTTCGCCTCTGGTTTACTGCTATGCACATCTGGGACATGAGACTTGGCAAGCCTGATGGCGTACTTACTGCTAAAGAGTAGAAGAAGTATGATGAGGCCAATAATCTCTTTGTCGGATGTGTCATTAGCAATCTGTCAGACGGATTAGTCCGTGTGTACATTGATGAGACAGAGGCGAAGATGCTGTGGGATGCTCTGGTTGCAAAGTATGATGCAACAGATGCGAGCAATGAACTGTACCTCATGGAGAGTTTCCATGACTACAGGATGGTGAATAACCTGAGGTGGAACAGGTGCATGAGGTGCAGTGCATTGTCAAGGATCTTGATCTCCTTAAGTGTCCTATTCCCGACAAGTTTGTGGCTGGATGCATTATTGCAAAGTTGCCTTCCCAGTGGAGGAACTTCGCCACAACTCTGAAACACAAGAGATAGGAGATATCAGTTGAAAATCTGATAGCGACTCTTGATGTTGAGGAGAAGGCTCGGAAGAAGGACGTGCCTGAGAAAGGAGATCAAGGCCAGTCCAGTGCCAACCTGGTCCAAAAGTTCCCACATGGCAAGAACAAAGGGAACAACAAGCCTAACAAGACCACTACCTTCAAGAAGAAGAAGAACAAGGCTTTGGAAAAGTGCTATGCATGTGGTAAGCTTGGACACTTCTCCAAGGAGTGCCCAGATCGGGCAGACCGCAGGGCCAAGAAAGTAAATGAGTCCAAGGATGTCAACATGGCGACCATAAGCAACACTGGAGATGGGTACGGTAATTTACCTACAGTTCTTTCAGTGTTTCAATCCACGAGTTGGTGGCTTGATACGGGTGCTAATGTTCATGTGTGTACTGACATCTCTATGTTTTCTTCTTACCAGACCGTCCAGGATTTCTCCGTGCTGATGGGGAACGGTTCACATGCTTCTGTTCATGGTGTTGGCACGGTAGATCTGAAGTTTACTTCGGGGAAGATCATGCAGCTAAGGAACGTGCAGCATGTGCCCACTATCAACAAGAATCTGGTCAGTGGGTCAGTCCTATGCAAGGATGGGTTTAAGGTAGTGTTAGAGTCCAATAAATTTGTCGTGTCGAAACATGGACAATTCGTTGGTAAAGGCTATGATTGCGGAGGCTTCTTCCGCTTTTCTCTTGCTGAATTTTGTAATAAGTCGGTGAACCATATTTGTGGCAACGTTAGCGATGATGCGAGTGTTTGGCATTCACATTTATGTCATGTTAATTTTGGTTTGATGTCTCGGCTTTCCAGCATGTGTTTAATTCCAAAATTCACCATTGCTAAAGGTTCTAAGTGCCATAGTTGTGTGCAATCAAAGCAACCTCGGAAGCCTCACAAGGCTGCTGAGGAGAGACACTTGGCACCTCTAGAACTCATACATTCTGATCTATGTGAGATGAATGGTGTGTTGACAAAAGGTGGAAAAAGATACTTCATGACGTTAATTGACGATGCGACTAGTTTTTGCTATGTTTATTTGTTGCGAACTAAGGACGAAGCGTTAGACTACTTTAAAATCTATAAAGCTGAAGTTGAGAATCAACTAGAGAGAAAGATCAAGCGTCTAAGGTCAGATCGTGGTAGCGAGTATTTTCCCAAAATATTTGATGAATTCTGTGAGGAGCATGGAATTATTCATGAGAGGACGCCTCCCTATTCTCCCGAATCAAACGGGATTGCCGAGAGGAAAAACCGCACGGTGACTGACATGGTTAACTCCATGTTAGACACAGCTGGTCTTTCTAAGGCATGGTGGGGGGAGGCTGTATTGACTTTGTGTCATGTCTTGAATAAAGTTCCAAACAAGAATCAAGATCAAACTCCATATGAGATGTGGAATGGGAGAAAACCATCACTTTCTTATCTGCGCACGTGGGGGTGCTTAGCGAAAGTTAATGTGCCTATTCCAAAGAAGCGCAAGTTGGGACCTAAGATAGTGGATTGTGTCTTTCTAGGATATGCTCAGAGGAGCATTGCTTATAGATTCTTAGTGGTTAAATCTGAGATACCAGATGTGCATGTTGATACTATTATGGAATCTCGTGATGCAACATTTTTTGAGAATATTTTTCCTATGAAAGATATGCATAGCAATTCTAGATTTTCAACAGAGATAACTCCTCAACCTGCAGTACCTATCGAGTCTTCTGAACAATCCGATGAACATGAGCTTGTCCTAGAGAAGGATGACAGTGAAGCTCCTAGAAGGAGCAAGAGACAAAGGATTGTAAAATCCTTTGGTGACGATTTCACTGTGTACCTTGTGGACAATACTCCCACGTCCATTGCAGAGGCATATGCATCTTCAGATATAGATGATTGGAAAGAAGCAATCCAAAGTGAGATGGACTCAATTCTTTCTAATGGAACAAGGGAGCTCACTGAAGGACCCTATGGTTGCAAGCCAGTAGGATGTAAGTGGATATTCAAGAAGAAGCTTAAGCCTGACGGTACTATTGACAAGTACAAGGCTCGGCTTATTGCTAAAGGGTACACACAAAAGGAAGGCGAAGACTTCTTTGATACTTATTCACCTGTCGCTACATTGACCACTATTCGAGCATTAATTTCCTTGGCTGCCTCATATGGTCTTATCATTCATCAGATGGATGTTAAGACAGCTTTCCTAAATGGAGAGTTGGATGAGATAATCTGCATGAATCTGCCTGATGGATTTGTAATGAAAGGTCAAGAAAACAAGGTGTGTAAGCTTTTGAAGTCTTTGTATGGGTTGAGACAAGCACCTAAGCAATGGCATGAGAAGTTCGACAGAACTTTAACTTCTGCGGGCTTTGTCATTAATGAGGCTGATAGATGTGTGTACTATCGCTATGGTGGGGGTGGACGAGTGATATTATGCTTGTATGTGGACGACATACTGATCTTTGGCACAAACATTGATGTGATCAATGAGGTCAAGTCCTTTCTTTCAAAGAGCTTTGATATGATGGATCTAGGAGAAGCTGATGTTATCCTTAACATCAAGCTTATTAAGATTGAGAATGGGATTACTCTTTCACAATCCCATTATGTGGAAAAGGTCTTGAGCTGTTTTGACTATATCGACAGCAAGCCTTCTCCAGCACCTTATGACCCTAGTGTGATGTTGAGAAAGAATAGGAAAATTGCCAAAGATCAACTGAGATATTCACAGATTATTGGTTCACTCATGTACTTAGCAGCGCAACGAGACCCGACATATCTTTTGCTGTGAGCAAATTGAGCAGGTTCATGTCAAACCCGGGTACTGATCATTGGCATGCACTTGAAAGGGTTATGCGCTATCTAGCAGGTACTATGAGTTATGGGATTCACTATTCTGGGCACCCTACTGTGCTTGAGGGATATAGTGATTCAAATTGGATATCTGACGTTGATGAGCTATATGCCACGAGTGGGTATGTGTTTACCCTTGGAGGTGGTGCGATATCATGGAGGTCTTGCAAACAGACCATTTTGACGCAGTCAACCATGGAAGCAGAACTTACTGCTTTGGACACAGCCACTGTTGAGGTAGAGTGGCTGCGTGAGCTCTTGATGGACTTGCCTGTGGTTGAGAAACCAGTGCCGGCCATCCTTATGAACTGTGACAATCAAACGGTGGTAGTCAAAGTGAATAGTGCTAAGGATAATGCAAAGTCATCAAGACATGTTAAAAGACGACTGAAGTCTGTTAGGAAGTTGAGAAACTCCGGAGTGATAAGTGTGACTTATATTCAAACAGACAAAAACCTGGCAGATCCCTTTAAAAACGGATTATCACAGAATGTGATAGATAGTGCATCAAGGGAGATGGGTATGAGACCCGTATAAGTTGCCACAGTGGTAACCCAACCTATGTGATCGGAGATCCCGTGAATTAGGACTTGGGGAGAACAAGCTGATGGTGAACTGAGGAGAGTAATGGTTAAACCCTCTCTAAGAAAAGATGCAATACTCTCAGTTGCTGTAAGGCAGGTTGGCTATTTGCCTTAATGTGTTTCTGTTGGCTCTAATGAGCAAAGGTGCTGTCCTACAGAGCATTCTTGAAAGAACACACCTATATGAGTCTGACTATCTAATGTCACAGTCTGTGAGATTTGGGTGATCTCTAGTAAACTGATGAAGAGACCAGGGAGTACGACGTATATGCTCCACCCGCAGAGAAGGCTACTGGCAGCCATGTACTGGTTATGATTTTGAGTGAAACTTGTTCGCACCAAACTTGCAATTCAAGGCGTAGTCTATTGTTCAAGTTGTGGATAAGTGTAGCTTGGAGCTCTAGGTGAGAGTTCAACTTAACAGTCCTCACTAAAACATTGGTATATCAAACAGTAGTGAGAAACAGGCAAAATCTATAAATGGGTATTTGAGATCTAGTGGGGGATTGTTAGATTTATGGGCTTGGCCCATATAAATAATCCTAATAAATCTCAAAGGCCTATTAGCTCTAAGAGGAGGTACACCATCTATTAGTCCCGTATTGCTAATGGACGAGTGTGTATGGGGGTTTTCTCCCTTTAAATACGGACCACCTCCCTCATAGAAAAAGTGCACCATAGATCGTTATACGTGGAGTCCCCAAGGTTTGGGAATTCATAAGAAGATCTAATGTGAGTTAGGGTTTTGCCTCCTCTCGTTGCTGCGCCGCCACCGTAGTCTTCTTCATCCCGAGCGCCGGCGTGCACCGGCTAACGGGAGAGCAGGTCTCCGGAACCGCTCGCTCTTGTGATCCTGCACCGGGAGAGGGTGAATAAGGTTTTTTGGAAGCGCTAAGCGTGACTGCTCATCTTCTTTGCCACGGCTCGTCCTCCGTCCAAGTTAGGAGCTGCGGTGCACCGTCGTCTGCAACGCCGGTTGCTACGCTCCGTTCGAAGGACCGTCTTCATCTCGTCTGCGCCTTTCGTCTTCCCGGCGGCTCCCGCACAGTACGTATTTTGTGATCAGATCTGTTTCATAATCATGTTTTTGAGATCATGTTTATGATATACGTATTGTCTAGTATGTTAGAGTCATGCATGCTAGGTTTAATTCTCGTCATGATAAATCTAGTTCGGAATTTAAACTTACAGTTGTCTATTTTTCCAACAGGGATGGCCGGAACGCGAGCTGCAGCCATGGCCGAGCCGCGGCCATGGGGCGTCGCCGTGGGGAGCTCTGCTCCGTTGGGGCTGGGCTTCACGTGAGGGCCTAGGTAGGACCCTGGGGTTGTAGGAAAGCACGCAGAGCTGCTGGTTGGCTGGTCCACCCCATGGTTCGGCGCGGCGCCGGGACAAATCCTCGCCGGAGTTATGCTATTGTGGCAAGCTGCCGTTTAGCCAAAAGGAGAGGGCAGCAGGAGGCATATGGGGAGATGGGTCACCCGTGGGAGTGCAGGTCTGGCCGCCAGCCAGCCTAGGCACTGGCGAGGAAGGAGCGCTGCTGCCCTATTCCTTAGCTAGGAAGAATGCTCGGCAGGGAGAAAAGGAAATAAGAGAGAAGGGAAGAAGAAAGGGTTGTGCCCAGTACCCAGCGTGAGAAGGAGAGAGGCGGCTGAGTGAAAGAAAGAAAGGGTTAAGGTGGAATAAGGATGAGTAGTAAAGGTGTTTTCTTGCAAAACTACTTAGGATAAGTTGTACAATCTTCTTTTATCAAAAATTTTGCATCCTAACATTGAAATATATCCTACCGTAGAGTCTAAAGTACCTGAAGTGGAGTTTGTAGAATTATCTGAAGATCCCTACGAGACCGAGGAAGTTCTTGAGCTTATTCCTATTATTGAAGGGGTTTTTGAAGATACTAACTTAATAGGACCCAAAGCAAGCCCCGGTGCATTTATACTTATGCTTTTACAATTATTATACAATCATCAAAACTAGTTTATTTCCTGATTGTGCATTAGATCTAGGAGTTGATTGCAACCCAGTTCTCTTATGCATAATCCATCCTTGTTCAATAGGACATCTTTGCCACCTATGCTTAGCAATGCTTTATTGTTACTTTGTAGTAACCTTGTTACTTAATTACCCAAGGTTAATCTGGTTCTCACTTTAATCAAGGAAATGGCTTGTTTTAAAGTTGTGGGCAGAAGTTAGAGATGTAGTTCTGTCCATTGGAATTATTTTGTTAAGGACCGTTCGTTGTCTTAACCTTTGATCAAGTGATACTACCTGGTTGCTTACTGCCATTGGGAACTAGCAAGCCCAGTAGATTAGTTGTCTCTTGGATTGGAAATGATTTATACCCACACTTGACGAGCGGGAGAAAGGCAGGGGCGTAGCCCGAAACTCACATTGGAGATCAGGCCAGACGTGGGGTCCCATGTGGGGGTGCGCCTCTGGGTTCGGGTAACTTTGTTTCCGGTCCTAGGGTATGACTAATTGAAAGGTTGTTACGTATAGCCTCGAAACTTTACATAACTGGTGATTAGGTATCTCCTGCAGGATGTAAATCGGTCCAGATCGCCGCAATTCTCGGTTTTGAATGCACTTGATCATCGCTTGAGCATCGTAGTTAAGAAAGATAATTCTGATGTTTTTCCTTGGAATTTATACTACTGGATTCTTAGTGCTTCTTGTTATGAACAAAAAAGTTTTATCACCTAGATGTTAAGTAATTATTAAATTGCAGTTAAAATCACAAAACAAGGACTCACTATTAGTAAGCTTTATGCAAAATTGTCGAGTCAGCCAGTCCACTAAAGGCCCTCATACTCCTTGAAATTTTATTTTTGTTAGTCGGGTCAGGCTTGCTGAGTACCTTCGTACTCAGGGTTTTATTTTTGAGGTTTTCAGAAATGCAATAGCCGTCTGCTGAAGAAGAATAACCGAAGAGCTAAGTATTTGAAAGGTCTCCAAATACTTAGTATGAGCCTTAGATGTTATGTTTAATTACCTCTTACTGGCTTGTTTGTTTTAAACTCTTAGAATGGTGTACCTGCACTTAAGTTTTTTTTTTCAAAAGTACCCGTTTGTAATAATTCTTACCTTTTAGTATTTATGTAAAATGCATGGATTGTTGATGCTCTCCCTCCGTGGAAGCGATTCTGATGTATGGTTGAGATTCAAGTTGTACATGGATGATTCGGGTCATTCCGAGGATACTCGATGGACTACCGGATTTAAGCTATTTTAAGTGCGTTTACAAGAAATTACTATTGTGGCAATAATTTGGTGCACTTAAGCCAGTTTAAGTCGGGCGGTTTCGCCACAGCTGGTATCAGAACCGTAGGTTGGGATAAATCAACTGCTCTTGCTTTTGAAAAATTTGAGGCCCTAATTTAAGTACAAAACTTTGGTCTAGGGTGGAAGTAGTAATAATTGTTTAATTGTTTTGCAGATGCTAACTGTTGTTCTGTGTATCGCTAGAATCGGTAGAAACATTACTAGGGAGAGTTGTACGATGCCACCACTCTTTTATATGCATGTGTTAATGTGTTGGTAAAGACGTAAGACTCGTCGCATCATATTGCATTGCATGGTTTTAAAAAGTTTTTGGGTTTGGGGTGGTGAGTGCCAAGGTTTTGGAGGTGAGTGCCGTTAGGCTAACCCCTTGTGCTGCAGGTTAAGATGGCAGAGTTGGGTCAAAATTTGTGCAGTCACAGTGGGTTATTGACTCGTACATAGAGAAACCAGGTTTCACCAAGTTGTCATGGCAGACAATGTAAAGCCTGGGATATGATGATATTGAGAAGCCACTATCTACTTGGAAAGAGACTGTGACTGAATATCAATGCTAGTGTAAATTAGTTGTCCAGATTCTCATCATGTGCTGCACATCTAGAGTGGCCAGTGTACTCCTTGAATGTGGCTGGGACAGAATCATCATATACGGTGGGAGTTGCTGCACCACATGCCCTAACCTACTCGTGTCATTCGTGTGACATGCACAAGTGGGAAATCGGAGATAGCATAGCCAGATACTTTCATGTTCCAAACCCAGATAATCTAGAGTGGGGATGTCATCTTTATACGGTTCAGGATCCATGAAGAGCTGATTACAATCCTACCTTGGTCGCATCTGTGGAATATATGGGAGCTATGTACAAATTGCGATAGAAACAAGAAGAAGAAATAAAAATCCTGCAGAGTATGATGGATCAAATGAAACAGAATCAATTCTGGTGGAATTGTAAAAAGTGTATGCTTGAAAGAAAGATCAAGAATATGAACCAGAGGCATAGAGTGTTATGTGTTACCAATTGAATAAGATTGACCAGCTATAGGCTCAACTGCATAGGATGACTAAAGAAAGGAACATATATCAAAGAACTACTATTGAAGTTGATATAGAGCGAAGGTAGGCTCTCTATTATTATGAGCAAGAAAGTAATATGTAGTTGAATGAGATTTTGAGTCTAAGGCATGCCTTAGAAGAAGTTCAAGCCCAACTGCCAACTAATGCCTTGGACCATCCTAAGCAAGTCAATATTCCTCCCATAACGGAGCCAATTCCAGCTCAGCTATCAGAGTAGCAAGAAGAAGGTTTGGCCATAAACATTGATGAGTTTATAGTTGAACCTGAACTCCCAGACTTGTATTCTCTCGAGAATCCCTTCAGCCTCCAAGTGGAAGAAAATCCTAGTGATAATGGTATTTTACTACCAGGATATAATGGTGCTCTCGAACTGGAGATACACAAAAATGGAGCATGGCTGCTATAAGTAGAAGATAGCGTGGAAGAAGAGCCATTGGAGATCCAGGGTGTAACCCAAGTGAAACAACATCTGTATCATGTTCCGACTCCAAGCCCACAAGCAGTAGAATACGCAGGCAAGAATTCGGTCCATCTATTCATGGCCAATGAACCTGGAATTGAAGCCAGCTCTAGACCTCCCGTCCAACTTGCATTGGGCCAAGCGTGGATGACTGCGGACTACGACCAATTGTATGCTGCAATGACACGACATGGGATCAACCAGTCTGATTTGGGGTTTATATCCATGGAATGAGTAAGAAAGGTAGATGCTATGAGCCTCAAGCAGTAGTGATTTGAATCTTGTACAGAGTGGGCAGATGTATGTATGACTTGAATAGGGAATTGCTTAAGTTGTTAATGTGAAGGTTGATATACTACTTGGGGTTGAGCATTCTTACTGTAATGAACAATGAATAGATCCGCAAGCACACGGAATACTGCTGTAGCATTTTACCCGGGAGCATACCGGGGTGTCATTTATATTTCCGCAGGGAAGGCGATGTGTGAGAGAATATATAGATCAGTTGGTGAGATCTATCTAGATTGGATATTCTCATGCATAAACAGGGGTAAGATAATAACATGGTAGGAGGTAGTGTGACACACACAAAAACTACTCTCTTGGATAAAAGAATAAAGGTTACTTTAGGCCGGGAGCAAGGTAAAAGCCAGAGCTCGAGTCAGCTGTGCTCGGCTAGCTATATCTACACTTTCTCATTAGTTAGCTCGTCAGGGATTAAACTACACAACATGGAGATCACTATCGAAGTAACGGGAGGAGCCCGTACACCCCGGTGACTTTATGTACCTCCTACCCCCATACCGAACGTGGAGGATTACTAAAAGGCACGGACAGGGCTGTCACCACCTGTCGGCTGCCTCTACAAACAGTGGGTATAGTTGACATCCAGCAACTCTTAGCTAATCTAGACACCATGTCTACACTAGTAAGGGATACTCTAGTGTCCCGCGCGGAGCCCCCACCCTTCGGATGGACAGACATCACACTAGAGCAATCATATGAATACTAGAGCAGTTGATAGAGTTCTAAGAACAAAAGACTAACCATCTCCAGCACATGGCGATCATGCAATGCAAGCATTGAATAATAACGCAACCATGACAAGAAGCATATACTTGATAACTCAGAATATACTTCAAGCAGATATCGGTAACCATAGTCTAATTCTATTACAAACGACCGAATATTACAAGAGAGAGCTAGAGATGAACCCATACCAGACTCTCGAGCAACTCCGGTGACTCGATGACTCCTAGACTTCTCCTAAACTCCACTAAGCCTAAAGACTATGCAAGAAATGCAAGAGAGGAAGAGGTGTGTCGGGTGTGTGTGTGTGTGTGTGTGTGTGTGTGTGTGTGTGTGTCTGTGTGTGTTCTATTCTCTACCCCTCCTATTTATAGCAGGGAGCCACGGACTGCAGCACCCCAAACCGACGTTGTGAGCCAACAGGGAAGAGCCATGTGCCTTGGTTGAGGCGGTGGGGCCCACGGGCCTGGACGGCCGACCAGGCAGGTCGGTCGGCCTGCCCGGGCCGCCAACTGCGCCCAACTTCCTGGATTGGGCTTGTCTTGGTCTCCCCTTGTCCTAATGTTGGGGCACGGCCTGCCCCAGCTGGGTTTGCTTCAGTTCTTGGGTTTCACGTGGTCCATTTGAGCTTGAATCGGTACTCTGATATTTTCTGTGATTTTGTGTCAGGCCAAAGTGTGCTTGTAACCTGCATATTAGCTTGAAAACACAACTTGCATATTCTAAAAGGTAAAGTGTGATTTAGGAACTTTATTAGATAAGGATGTGTGTAAGAAATGCAAACTCTCATGATTTTCTGATCAAGTTGACGCCTGGAAATGGTCGTTAGTGAGCGTCAACATGATCCCCCAAGCTGTCCTTTGCTCGTCCTAAGCAAAGTAGGACAAATCAGGTTGTTGATCAAAAAATCACTTTGACTCGTACCTTACCTATCATATCATAGTCTGAAGCAAAGAGATTCACCTATAAGCTTAAATAAGTTGGTTAGCATACCTTTGCTCAATTACCTTACTCCCTCAAGGGGCTTTTTAGCTGTCTCCTTGTCTTGGGCTGTTGAGAGTTAGAACGGTGCATAAAGTAGTACTTACTTGTTCATATATCCGCAATCCATCTGGAGACACTTTTTTTTGAAAGATTTTTGAAAACATGGCAAAGCTCCCAGGATAACTCTCTCGAGGCACTCATCTTGTATTTCCTTACCAGGGCAGTGTTTGCCTTTGATCTTCCCTACTACTACAAGCCTTTGTGGAGCTCAAGGTCGGATAAGAACAGGGCGCACTTGTATTCTATTTATCGTAAAGTCAAAGAGAGGATCCATGGAGAAACAAGTCATGCAATCTCGATCAAAAGGTGCAAGTGTATGAATGGATGGATAGATGGATGAATATGGCTTACTCCTTGAGGTAATGGCTTTTCTCTCTCGAATCATCCCTGTCTCTCTCTCTCTCTTTTTCTTTTTTTTGAGACATGGTTACCCCCTTTTTCTCTCCCTTTTTTTGGGTCATGCTTCTTTGGCATTCCATCTTTTCTCTTCTTTTTAAGGCAACCATAATCTGACTTTATTTTATTTCAGGAATGTTCTACGAGAGAGATCACCAAGACATGGAGCATTTATAGATGTGAAGTGGATGGTGGTGCTAATTCCCAGTGTAGGAATATAACAAATGGATGGGACATGTGTAACACCCTAACTTAATTTTCCTAGTTAATAATAAATTTAATTGGTTTATTTAATTTTCTAGGATTTAATTTGCTTAGGCTGGCTTTTAATCTAATTTTGTTGCATAAGTAATTAAAATTTATTTTAGGGCTAACTGTTTGTGCATTCATGCTGTTGCAAAGTTTTACTTGTTTGAGTGTTGTAGGGTTGGATTCAAATTTGTAACACCCTAACTTAATTTTCCTAGTTAATAATAAATTTAATTGGTTTATTTAATTTTCTAGGATTTAATTTGCTTAGGCTGGCTTTTAATCTAATTTTGTTGCATAAGTAATTAAAATTTATTTTAGGGCTACCTGTTTGTGCATTCATGTCGTTGCATAGTTTTACTTGTTTGAGTGTTGTAGGGTTGGATTCAAATTTGAGTTTGAATTCAAATTAGTTGAGTGTGGTTTGAAAAGAAAAGAAGAAAGGAACCCAACCTCAACCCCAAACTCCACGCGGGCCCAGTCAGCCCAGCATTCCCCCCCCCCCTCTTCTTTTCCCGCGTGGGCTTCGCCCGCGCACGGTCCATTCCCTCCCGCACCAACGCATGGCCCAGCAAGCCGCTCCCCGCCCGGCCCAGCTAGCGAAGCGCAGCAGCCCAGCGCCTGCACTCGCCCGCGTCCCCGCCGCTGCGTCCCGCTGACAGAGTGACCCCACTGGTCATCCCCCTCCTCCCGCGTTCCTCCGCCCGCAATCCCCGCCCGGACTCTCTGCTCCGCCGCTCCCTCACTGCCCCGCGGCCCCGATCCACCTGCGCTCGCACCTGGACCCACCTGCAGCCCTCCCTCACCCTTTCCTTGCCTGCGCACCCCGGACTCCGAGCGACCCGCGCCGATTTCGGATCAGGGGCAGGGTCATTCCGCGGGCGCAACGACCGTGCCGTGATTCCCGCGACCCAAATGCTGAGATCACCGGCCCCCGCCTTTTAGACCCCGCGCCCTACCCTGCGCCCTACCTCGCCATTCCGCAGCCGCCGTCTTCAACCCCAGCCGCCGCCTCCGCGCCGCTCTGCCTCGCCGTGCCTTTGCGCCGCCGTGAACCCGCCGCGGCCACGCTGCTTCGCCACCTCCTAGTCCCGCTAGAGCTGCGCAGCGGCTTCGACGTGCGCCCAGGCGTCTCTCCGAGCTCGCTGCACCGACCCCGACCCCGGCACGCCGGGAATCGCCACGGAGGAGGGACGTCGACCACCGCTGCACCACCCCGAATCCGCCGCTGCACCACCCCGAATCCGCCACTGCACCAACCCAAATCCGCCGCTGCACCGCCGACTTCCGATGGCCGCTGATCCCTGCAGTACTACGCGTTGGTGAGGCACCTCCCCGACTTGTTTCCCCTTATTTCCTCCCTCTGCGTGCGCGAGGATTTCCTCGCCGTTGCTTGGCAGCGCCGCCACGCCGTGGTCGACCCGCCACCCTGCGAGACCATAGGCCGTGTTAGGCACCATAGTAGTTCACCCGTGCCGCATGGTTGCTTCCAGTAGCAAAGCTTGACCCAATTTCGGGTCGGAACCACGTTACCACGGCTCGCCGGCGACCTAGGACCGCCCCTCGCCGCGGCATGCCTCACCCGAGCCCTGACCCGCTCCTTAGAGTTCCCAGGAGGGTTCGCCGTCGTGCATACTACCTCCCTGACCCGATCCCGTGCTGAATCAAGCCCCGGAGCGGCCGATGAGCCAACTCCGGTGAAACGCCGCCGCGGGAGCTCTGCTCCGGCGAGCCTCGCCGCCGCCCCGCGCGCCCGTTTAGTCTCGGCCATCAGATCCGCTTCCTACGGCTGAGATCAGGTCGCGAAACGATATATCCTCACCTGCCGGATCGTGATCCAACGGATCAGATCCATGCGTACCCCTTCAGCCAGGCCCTTTTGCATAAGAGCCCCTACCTTTCTTCCTTATCAACCCACGGTCCTGTTAGTTCAAAAGAAATTATGGATAGGCCCTGTTTTTATCGTTTTAGCCCCCAACCTTTCCAAAAATAGTACCCGCCGTCCTTGGCTGCCAATTTCGCGAGTTAGACCCCAGAACTATCCTTTATTTATGTTTAGGCCCTCGGTTTTTGCAGAAAACCCCCTGGAACTTTGTTTTTCTCGCAGATAAGCCCCTAGAACTTGTTTTTGGCCTAGATTATGCGTTTTAGCTCCGTTTTAGACGTTCTTTATATCCACGCAATCTTTGTAACGCGTAGAGTAGTTCTAGTCTAGTTTTGTACGCTGTTTTCATGTATTGTTGTACTGTTTCTTAGTGTTTTCCTTTGTTTGCTTGTATGTATTGTGCTGGACTTGTTTTTGGCCACGTGTTCGTGAGTAGACGTTGAGCTACCGGAGGAGCATCAGTACCAGTACCCGGAGCAGCCATCTACTGAGCAGTTTGAGCAGCAGCCAGAGCAGTACGAGGAAGGCAAGTATAACATGAACAACCTATCACTTTTAAATACATTTTCATACTGCATTTTAATACTGTATGACTATAAGGATTTCCTAGCCACTTTTTATCCTTTATATATATCCTTTGGGTTGCATTTTGGTTAGTTGTGCTAGGTGCCGCGCTATAACACATAATGGTCCTTGTTAATTAATTTGATTAATGGTATATGCAACTTAATTCTGAGAGTGGCCCTCTGTGTGGCTTGAGTGGCTCACGTCTCGTTAAAATTGGTTTTGTTAGAAACATGGTTTAGGGGGCCAGCACGGTGCTTACTGCTGGGATGGCCACTCTCCATAAGGACCGGTTCATAGAGCGACAACCTGGGACAACAGCGCTACCACAAGACTGGAATGGGACGGTCTTGGCGTAATAATTAGGTCTTTTTGGTTTGGAGTAACTTACCTGCGGGGCAAGGGTGGTAAGCTTCTATGTCCCTCGTATTGAGTGGCCTCGTCTGTGGTATTCTTGATGCCCACTAGACCTGCTCCATAGTCGCCGATCCAACCCTCGTAGTTATTCCTTACCAACGAGATTCTTTGTAAAGGCCTCGTAGTGAGTTTGCTAGTCATCTCACCTAAGGAAGTGTGATGAACAATTAGCGTAGCTCACTATTTGTGGGTAAAGATGTGCAACCTCTGCAGAGTGTAAAACTGGTATACTAGCCGTGCTCATGGTCATGAGCGGCCCAGATCCTCCTTTTGATTAGTGGGGTATCTCCTTCCGACGAGGGGGGTACCTCTCGGGGTTACCTTGGTGGTTTCGGTTTGGTTCTCAGTAGTTCATGATTAATTCTGATTAATTACTATGTAACTGGGTTTATGGTAATACATCAACTTGTAGTAAATAGCTTTAATAAAACTTTGCCAAGACTTAAAAGCTAATGCAGTTGAGTCAGCCAACCTTAGAGCCTCATAGTTTGTGTTATACTTGTTGAGTACAAGTTGTGTACTCACTCTTGCCTACTCTACTCTTTTTTTCTCTTGGGACACTCTACTGCTGCTCAGTTCCTGCCGACGCGAGGGAGTTCGCTCAGTGCTACCAGGACTACGAGGACTTCTAGGCATTCGTCTCCCAGTCGACGTCCCTGTGGCGCCCTGCTCAGCTTCGGATAGTTTTATCGTATTTGTACTTCGCTTCCGCTGTATCAGACATTTTGTCATTATTGTAATAAATAACATTCGTACTCGATTTATTATATCTTTTACGTGATATGTGCTGTGATATATTGTTCATTCTGTTGTATATATGTGTGACTTGATCCTAGCACATATATGATTGCTCGGTTTATGTCCTTTTATAAACCGGGTGTCACAACATGTACGTGCTTATGATCGAGAAAGCATGAAGAGCATCTTACTAGGGTCACCCAATTTGATAAAACTCAACAGAATATCAAGCAGCATATGTATAAGGGTTTTTCATGGAATATGACATATGGCTCTGGTAGGACATTGCATATCACTGGGAAACTTGCCTTTTAATTTTTTTTTGAAAACAACTCCAGACTTCAAGCATCACTAGAACAAGCTTGCATAACCTTATTTACCATATCTAAACTCACAACAACTTAGACTCGGATCAAGCATATGCAACCCACGAAACTTTTAGGTTTATTGGCAACATATTTGTATAACCAATGAATATAAACTCAAGTGAACTCTAATTTTCAAACTAGGCACAACAGACATGATAGAGCAAAGCAAAACTCATCCTTTCAACTTATCAAAAGGGAGTTAAAACATTCTTACCGCGCATCATGGAAAAGGGAAATAAAGCAGTAAATTTTTATTTTGTTTTTGGAAGTTTTTATCAATTTTTATTGAAAGCAAATAAAGGGATATAGTTGACTTAGGGGAGGGAACCTCCCCCAAGCTAGCTCTTAGTTTAGGGTCAAAAAGCAGGACCTTTGTCCATACTTGAACATGTTGAGGTCGTTTCATCCATACCTGGAGAAGTAGTAGCGGTCGATGACGTCTTGTTCTTCTTGCGCCACACCTTCTTGGTCTTCTTTGGTGGCGTAGGCGGCGCAGGAACAGGATCCTCGAATGTTGGATAGACGATTCCCAGATCTTCCCATAATGTATTGGTGATCAAATCAGGGATCTTCTGATCATCTTCCACTGGCTCGATTGGTGGAGTATGAATTTCCCAATCCACCCAAGCTAGCTTGGAAGAGGGGTGATAGTCTTGATCATCCCAACCGGGCTCTGCCCATAACCCTTGTTTCTCACTATCCTCATGAATCAGGAATACCTCTCTCTTGTTTTGGAACTTAAATTTCATGGTCTTTCCCATGATACGGAGGCTTATTCTTCCTCTCCACACATCAATTCTGGCATTTGCATCCTTAAGGAATAGTCGCCCAAGTATGAGCGGAATTCCAAGATCTCCTTCCATATCAAGGACTACGAAGTCCACCAATATGTAGGTATTCTTGACTTTTACCATTAACCTTTCCACAACTCCTTCTAGATATCTTATCGTGGAATCTGCCAGCTGAACGCACATAGTGGTAGGGGAAATTGATGGATAGCCTAGCTTCTCGAAAGTCACCTTGGGCATGATGTTAATGCTGGCTCCAAGGTCACAAAGGGTGTGATCAAATTCATAATCAAAGATTGAGCAGCTGATCACTGGGTTCCGGGATCTTCTCTTATTGTGGCTACCAACTCGCCCCACGCACCTCTTCCTGGGCATGTGAGCTTCTCTGCATAGCTGAGGGATGTCCTGCTAAGGGGCTCTTTCCACATAGCATTGATGACATTCACGCTTTCTAGAGTTGATTCAGGTTGCCCCGGAATCCTCCCTAGTTCAGCAACAGGTGTAGCAGCAACTAGTTGAGACAATTGAGTTTCTAGCACCTTATTGAAACTCAGCTGGTTCTTCATAGCAGTGGAGAATCCGTCCATCTTGGCATGGATGGTCTCCATAGATTTGTCTGTAGCGGCCAACTTCTTCTGAAGGGACTCATTGATCTTCGCTTGGCCGTAGACAAGATCTCTCAAGGTAGGCTGGTTAGGACCGAAAGAATTCGAATTCCCATTACCTCCTTGGTAGTATGGGCGTGGTTGATTCCACCCCTGACCTCCTTGTGGACGAAACCCATTGCTGCCATTGAGGAATAGAGCTTCTTCTTGGGTTTCTGGGCAATTGTCGCCCGAATGTCCAACATTCCCGCAGACCTCGCACATCAATCGAGTTTACAAGGCTTGAAGTGTTTGCATCTGAGCCTTATTTTGGGAATAATCCTCAAATTTCTTGAGGAGGAGATCAATCTTCATAGCGAGCATGTCGGCCTCCTTGACGGAGTGCATACCTCGCTGGCACGGTTGGAGGCGATCATCACTCCATCCTTGGTTGGAAACCATCTTCTCGATCAATGATGTAGCTCTTTCAATGGTCAGCGAGAAGAAAGCTCCACTCGCAGCGGCATCCACATGATCACGGGATGACTGTGTCAACCCATTGTAGAAGTTCTGTAGAATGAGCCAATTGTCCATTTCATGGTGCGAACACGCCAGAATATACTCCTGAAGCCTCTCCCAAGCTTTCGGAATTGACTCATTTGATGCCTGCTAGAAGTTCAAAATCCGAACACGAATAGCATTGGTTTTGTCCGTCGGGAAGAACTTCCAGAGGAACAACTTGGCACATTTGTCCAAAGTATCCATAACAACCTTGTTAGCATAAAACCATTGCTTCGCTCTCCCCAAGAGAGAAAACAGAAACAGACAGAGCTGGATTGCATCTTGCGAAACACCCTTGATAACAAAAGTACTGCAGAGCTCCAGGAACTGCTGGAGATGAGCGCTGGCATCCACATTGGCCCTGCCACAAAATGGGCTGGCCTGCACCATCGTAATGAGACCCGTCTTGATCTCGAAATTTTCTCCTCCGATGTTAACCTCGGGTCCGGTCGGGACCTGGCTAGCAGACGGAGCAGAGTAATCACGGAGTGTCTTCTGGGCCATAGCTCTAGGAGCTGACGACGATGCGACGACTGGATCAACTGCCGAGAGTGATCTTCGAGGTGATACAAGCGAACTCGCGTCCTCCTCAAAAGTGACTCTGGATCGGAATGAAGTTTTGCGGCAAGTCGAAACCGGTCATACACTACCCTATTTTCATATCAATGAAGACAAGAAAACAAAGACAAGTTAACCTGTTTAGCAAGTGAATACCAATTTCAATTTTGTTCACAACTCTGTCTATATATTTCACTCTGTGCCTTCCCCGGCAACATTGCCAAAAATGCTTGTTGGCGCCTATCAACGTCACCTAGCGATGACGCCCGCAGACGCTAATTTGGGACGACAGTATTTCATGAACCACGAATAGATCCGCAAGCGCACGGAATACCGCTGTAGCATTTTACCCGGGAATATACCGGGGTGTCATTTATATTTCTGCAGTGAAGGCGATGAGTGAGAGAATATATAGATCAGTTGGTGAGCTCTATCTAGATTGGATATTCTCATGCATAAACAGGGGTAAGATAATAACATGGTAGGAGGTAGTGTGACACACACACACAAACAACTCTCTTGGATAAAAGAATAAAGGTTACTTTAGGCCGGGAGCAAGGTAAAAGTTAGAGCTCGAGTAAGTTGTGCTAGGCTAGCTATATCTACACTTTCTCATTAGTTAGCTCGTCAGAGATTAAACTACACAACAGGGAGATCACTATCGAAGTAATGGGAGGAGCCCGTACACCCCGGCGACTTTATGTACCTCCTACCCCCCATACCGAGTGTGGAGGATTACTAAAAGGCACGGACAGGGCTGTCACCACCTGCCGGCTACCTCTACAAACCGTGGGTATAGTTGACATCCAGCAACTCTTAGCTAATCTAGACACCATGTCTACACTAGTAAGGGATACTCTAGTGTCCCGCGCGAAGCCCCCACCCTCCGGATGGATAGACATCACACTAGAGAAATCATATGAATACTAGGGCAATTGATAGAGTTCTAAGAACAAAAGACTTACCATCTCCAGCACAGGGCGATCATGCAATGCAAGCATTGAATAATAACGCAACCATGACAAGAAGCATATACTCGATAACTCAGAATATACTTCAAGCAGATATTAGTAACCATAGTCTAATTCTATTACAAACGACCGAATATTTCAAGGGAGAGTTACAGATGAACCCATACCAGACTCTCGAGCAACTCCGGCGACTCGATGACTCCTAGACTTCTCCTAAACTCCACTAAGCCTAAATACTATGCAAGGAATGCAAGAGAGGAAGAGATGTGTGTGTGTGTGTGTTCTATTCTCTACTCCCCTCTATTTATAGCAGGGAGCCACGGACTGCAGCACCCCAAACCGACGTTGTGAGCCAATAGGGATGTGCCATGTGCCTTGGTTGAGGCGGTGGGGCCCACGGGCCTGGACGGCCAACCAGGTAGGTCGGTCGGCCTGCTCGGGCCGCCAACCACCCCCAACTTCCTGGAGTGGGCTTGTCTTGGTCTCCCCTTGTCCTAAAGTTGAGGCACAGCCTGCCCCAGCTGGGTTTGCTTCAGTTCTTGGGCTTCACTTGGTCCATTTGAGCCTGAATCGGTACTCTGATATTTTCTGTGATTTTCTGTCGGGCCAAAGTGTGCTTGTAACCTGCATATTAGCTTGAAAACACAACTTGCATATTCTAAAAGGTAAAGTGTGATTTAGGAACTTTATTGAATAAGGATTCATGTAAGAAATGCAAACTCTCATGATTTTCTAATCAAGTTGACGCCTGGAAATGATCGTTAGTGAGCGTCAACAGCAGACATGTAACCAATGCTTCAAGTATGGATGAATAGTGTCACTATAGGATAGAGCAACTCCTGGTGATATTCTCTACATTGGGGATGGAGAGGCAGACAAATAAATTTGCTTATTCATGATACCCTCTGTACATAGTGTGAAGCAATTGGATATTGGTTTGATCACCGATGGTATCTTTACTAGTATTAAACCAACACAAGAAACTTGGAAGATTAAGTGCAATTGTTCAGTAGGAAAATTATAGCGAGCAAGCACATCCCAAGAAGGGTAATAAATAGAACACCGGTATGCCTCAGTCCAGATAGGAGTCAATTGGATGAAGCAAGATAAGTTTCTAATTGATGTGGATAATCGGATCCTTATTATGAATGATATGCAAGGAAATTAGTTCCAAATCCAATTGCCTACTAGACAATGTTTTGACCAAATGTTAAAGAAAATTAGTGCAGTGACCTTAGAATCCATTCATGTGGTGAATGAGTTCGGTTATTTCCAGAAGACCTTCCTGGGTTGCCACCTGACAGAGTAGTAGAATTCTCTATAGAATTAGAACTTGGAGCTGTTGTCGGTGTTTACCGCCAAGCCTGCTCAGGGATATCCTTAGCAGTAGGGTTTGTAGGTAGGGATCAACAGCTCTAGAACTCGATGATACAAGGAACAAAAAGATTTAGATAGGTTCAGGCCGCGAGTTTGCGTAATACCCTACGTCTTGTGTGGTTTGTATTGCCTTAGGTGTTGATCGTTTGGAGAGGGTCCCTGCCCGCCCTTATATATCCGAGGGGACAGGGTTACATGGAAAGTCCTAGCCGAGTACAGTTGGAGTCCTACTACAACACAATCGGGTAGTTTCCTTTGTACTGCAGCTAGTTCTAGGCCTATTCGAATAGTTACAAAAGAGGTAAGGTACATCCATGAACTATCCCTTACTCTAGAACATTCTATGCCTATAAGCAGTCCCGCTGCCCCGGATCAGACAAGCCCCCGAGCTCTTCATAGCCGAGTCCTGCAGGCGTCGAATACTTAGCTGGGCGTCTCCGAGTACTTCAAATAGTCAAAAGATCCTTCTGGTTGCTTCTGGGCCTTCCTTTAGATACGTCGAGTAGTCCTCCAAGTACTTCCATTTGATTCGAGGCTGTGAGGTGTGTTGGCGCCTACCAACGTCACCAGCGATGATGCTCGCAGACGTCAATTTGGGGTGGCAGTATTTCATGAACCACGAATGAATCCGCAAGCGCACGGAATACCACTGTAGCATTTTACCCAGGAGTATACTGGGGTGTCATTTATATTTCCGCAGGGAAGGCGGTGAGCGAGAGAATATATAGATTAGTGGGTGAACTCTATCTAGATTGGATATTCTCATGCATAAACAGGGGTAAGATAATAACATGGTAGGAGGTAGTGTGACACACACACAAACTACCCTCTCGGATATATAAATAAATAAAATAAAAATAAAAGATGCTTTAGGCCAGGAGCAAGGTAAAAGTCAGAGCTCGAGTCAGCTGTGCTAGGCTACCTATATCTACACTTTCTCATTGCTTAGCTTGTCAGGGATTAAACTACACAACAGGGAGATCACTATCGAAGCGACGGGAGGAGCCCGTACACCCCGGCGACTTTATGTACCTCCTACCCCTCATACCGAACGTGAAGGATTACTAAAAGGTTCGGACAGGGCTGTCACCACCTGCCGGCTACCTCTACAAACCGTGGATATAGTTGACATCTAGCAACACTTAACTAATCTAGACACCATGTCTACACTAGTAAGGGATACTCTAGTGTCCCGCGCGGAGCCCCCACCCTCCGGATGGACAGACATCACACTAGAGCAATCATACGAATACTGTAGTAGTTGATAGAGTTCTAAGAACAAAAGACTAACCATCTCCATTACAGGGCGATCATGCAATGCAAGCATAGAATGATAACGCAACCATATCAAGAAGCATATACTCGATAACTCAGAATGTACTTCAAGCAGATATCGGTAACCATAGTCTAATTCTATTACAAACAACCGAATATAACAAGATAGAACTAGAGATGAACCCATACCAGACTCTCGAGCAACACCGGCGACTCGATGACTCCTAGACTTCTCCTAAACTCCACTAAGCCTAAAGACTATGCAAGAAATGCAAGAGAGGAGAGGTGAGTGGTGTGTGTGTGTGTCCTCATTCTCTACCCCCTCCCTTGTATTTATAGGAGGGAGCCACCGGCCGCAGCACCCCAAACCGACCTAAAGGAGCAACAGGGAGGCGCCACGTGGCAAAGTTGAGGCAGTGGGGCCCATGGGCCTGGCGGCCGACCTATAGGTCGGCCGGCCTGCCCTGGCCACCAACCGCCCCCAACTGCTAGGGGTTGGGCTTCTCTGGGCCTCTTTGTCTGATCCACGTTGGGGTTGGCCTGGCTTGCCTTGTTTTGCTTTGGTTCTTGGGCTACACTTGGTCCATTTGAGCCTGAATCGGTACTCTTATATTTTCTATGATTTTCTGTTGGGCCAAAGTGTGCTTGCAACCTACATATTAGCCCAAAAACACAACTTGCATATCCTAGAAGGTAAAGTGTTGTTTAGGGACTTTATTGGATAAGGATGCGTGTAAGAAATGCAAACTCTCATGATTTTCTGATCCAGTTGACGCCTTTTTTTTTTAGCATGATCGAGTTGACGCCTGGAAATAATCGTTAGTGAGCGTCAACAAGATCCCCCAAGCTGTCCTTTGCTCGTCTCGAGCAAAGTAGGACAAATCAGGTTTTTGATCGGAAAATCACTTTGACTCGTACCTTACCTGTCATGTCATAGTCTGAAGCAAAGGGATTCATCTATAAGCTTAAATAAGTTGGTTAGCATACCTTTGCTCAATTACCTTACTCCTTCATGGGGCTTTTTAGCTATCTCCATGTCTTCAGCTGTTGAAAGTCAGAACGGTGCATAGAGTGATACTTACTTGTTCATAGATCCGCAATCCATCTGGTGATACTTTTTTGAAAGAATTTTGAAAACATGGCAAAGCTCCCAGGATGACTCTCTCGAGGCACTCATCTTTTATTTCCTTACCAGGGCAGTATCTGCCTCTGATCTTCCCTACTACTACAAGCCTTTATGGAGCTCATGGTAGGATAAGAATAGGGCACACTTGTATTCTATTTATTGTAAAGTCAAAGATAGGATCCATGGAGAAACAAGTCATGCAATCTCGATCAAAAGGTGCAAGTGTATGAGTGGATGGATATGACTTACTCCTTGAGGTAATGGCTTTTCTCTCTCAAATCATCCCTATTTCTTTTTTTTTTGAGACATGGTTACCCCCTTTTTCTATCTCTTTTTTTTGGGTCATGCTTCTTTGGCATGCCATCTTTTCTCTTTTTGGGGCAACCATAATCTGACTTTATTTTATTTCAGGGATATTCTACGAGAGAGATCACCAAGACATGGAGCACTTATTATGTGGAATGAATGGGTGGTGGTGTTAATTTCTAGTGTAGGAATGTAGCAATTGGATGGGACGTGTACGTGCTTATGATCGAGAAAGCATGAAAAGCATCTCACTAGGGTCACACAATTTGACAAAACTCAACAGAATATCAAGCAACATATGTGTAAAAGGTTTTTTCATGGAATATGACATATGGCTTTGGTAGGACATTGCATATCGCTGGGGAACTTGCCTCTTTTAGAATTTTTAAAAACAACTCCAGACTTCAAGCATCACTAGAACAAGCTTGCACAACCTTATTTACCAAATCTGAACTCGCAACAACTTAGACTTGAATCAAGCATACGCAACCCATGGAACTTTCGGGTTCATTGACAAGATATTTGCATAACCAGCAGATTTAAACTCAAGAGAACTCTTATTTTCAAACTTGGCACAACAGACATGATAGCGCAAAGCAAAACTCATACTTTCAACTTATCAAAAGGAGTCAAAACATTCTTACCACGCATCATGAAAAAGGGAAATAAAGCAGCAAATAAAGGGATACAATTGACATAAGGGAGGGGACCTCCCCCAAGCTAGCTCTTGGTTAGGGTCGAAAAAGCAGGACCTTTCTCCATACCTGATCAGGTTGAGGTCATTTCGTCCGTACCTGGAGAAGTAGTAGCGGTCGATGATGTCTTGTTCTTCTTGTGCCACACCTTCTTGGTCTTCTTTGGTGGTGTAAGCGGCGCAGGAACAGGATCCTCGGATGCAGGATAGACAATTTCCAGATCTTCCCATACTGTGTTGGTGATGAAGTCAGGGATCTTCTGGTCGTCTTCCACTGGCTCGGTTGGTGGAGTATGAATTTCCCAATCCTCCCAAGCTGGCTTGGAAGTGGGACGATAAACTTGACCATCCCAACCTGGCTCTGCCCATAGCCCTTGTTTCTCACTATCCTCATGAATCAGGAATACCTCCCTTTTGTTCTGGAACTTGAATTTCATGGTCTTTCCCATGATACGGAGGCTGATTCTTCCTGTCCCTACATCAATTCTGGCGTTTGTATCCTTGAGGAATGGTCGCCCAAGTATGAGCAGAATTCCAAGATCTCCTTCCATATCAAGGACTACAAAGTCCACTAATATGTAGGTATTCTTGACCTTTACCATTAACCTTTCCACAACTCCTTCTGGATATCTTATCGTGGAATCCGCCAGCTGAACACACATAGTGGTAGGGGAAATTAACGGATAGCCTAGCTTCTCGAAAGTCATCTTGGGCATGATGTTGACGCTGGCTCCAAGGTCACAAAGGGCGTGATCAAATTCATAGTCAAAGATTGAGCAACTGATCACTGGGGTTCCGGGATCTTCTCTTATTGTGGCTGCTAACTCACCCCACGCACCTCTTCTTGGGCGTGTGAGCTTTTCTGCATAGTTGAGGGGTGTCCTGCTAAGTGACTCTTTCCACATAGCGTTGATGACATTTACGCTCTCTAGAGTTGATTCGGGTTGTCCTGGAATCTTCCCTAGTTCAGCAGCAGGTGTAGCAGCAGCAAATTGAGCCAATTGAGTTTCTAGCGCCTTATTGAAACTCAGCTGGTTCTTCATAGTCATGGAGAATCCGTCCATCTTGGCTTGGATAGTCTCCATAGATTTGTCTATAACAGCTAACTTCTTCTGAAGGGACTCATTAATCTTTGCTTGGCCGTAGACAAGATCTCTCAAGGTAGGCTGGTTAGGACTGAAAGAATTCAAATTCCCATTACCTCCTTGGTAGTATGGGCGTGGTTGATTCCACCCCTGACCTCCTTGTGGACGAAACCCATTGCTGCCATTGAGGAATAGAGCCTCTTCTTGGGTTTCTGGGCAATTATTGCCCGATTGTCCAACATTCACGCAGACTTCGCACGTCATGCGAGTCTCCAAGGCTTGAAGTGTTTGCAATTGAGCCTTATCTTGGGAATAATCCTCAAATTTCTTGAGGAGGAGATCAATCTTTATAGCGAGCATGTCGGCCTCCTTAACAGAGTGCATACCTCGCTGGCGCGGTTGGAGGCGATCATCGCTCCAACCTTTGTTGGAAACCATCTTCTTGATCAATGATGTAGCCCATTCAATGGTTAGCGAGAAGAAAGCTCCTCCTGCAGCGGCATCCACATGATCACGGGATGACTGTGTCAACCCATTGTAGAAGTTCTATAGAATGAGC
Source organism: Panicum virgatum (assembly GCF_016808335.1). NCBI lineage: Eukaryota > Viridiplantae > Streptophyta > Magnoliopsida > Poales > Poaceae > Panicum > Panicum virgatum. The sequence continues at coordinate 27,338,822 of NC_053152.1, read as the reverse complement.
CAATTATCCATCCCATGGTGCGGACACGCTAGAATGTACTCCTGAAGCCTCTCCCAAGCCTCCAGAATTGACTCATTTGACGCCTGTTGGAAGTTCGAAATCCGACCATGAAGAGCACTAGTTTTGCCCGTCGGGAAGAACTTCGAGAGGAATGCCTTGGCACATTTGTCCCAAGTATCCATAGCAGCCTTGTTAGCATAAAACCATTGCTTCGCTCTCCCAAGAGAGAGAACGGAAACAGATAGAGCCGGATAGCATATTGCGATGCACCCTTGATAACAAAAGTACTGCAAAGCTCCAAGAACTGCTGGAGATGAGCGCTGGCATCCTCATTGGCCTTGCCACAGAATGGGCTGGCCTGCACCATCATAATGAGACCCGTCTTGATCTCGAAATTTTCTCCTCTGGTGTTAACCTCGGGCCCCGTAGGGACCTGGTTAGCAGACGAAGCAGAGTAATCACGGAGTGTCTTCTGGGCTATAGCTCTAGGAGCTGACGATGATGCGATGACTGGATCGACTGCCGAGAGTGAGATCTGAGGAGGTACGATAAGAGGCCAAACTCTTCTCAAAAGTGACTCTAGATCGGAATGAAAGTTTTGCGGCAGATCGAAACCGGTCATACACAACCTTATTTTCATATCAGCAAAGACAAGAAAACAAAGCCAAGTTAGCATGTTTAGCAAGCGAATACCAATTTCGATTTTGTTCACAACTTTTATCTATATATTTCACTCTATGCCTTCCCCGGCAACAGCGCCAAAAATGCTTGTTGGCGCCTACCAATGTCACTAGCGATGATGCCCGCAGACGCCAATTTGGGGTGGCAGTGTTTCATGAACCACGAATGAATCCGCAAGCGCACGGAATACCACCGTAGCATTTTACCCGGGAGTATACCGGGGTGTCATTTATATGTCCGCAGGGAAGGCGGTGAGTGAGAGAATATATAGATTAGTGGGTGAACTCTATCTAGATTGGATATTCTCATGCATAAACAGGGGTAAGATAATAACATGGTAGGAGGTAGTGTGACACACACACAAACTACCCTCTCAGATAAATAAATAAAAGAAAGATAAAAGATGCTTTAGGCCGGGAGCAAGGTAAAAGTCAGAGCTCGAGTCAGCTGTGCTAGGCTAGATATATCTACACTTTCTCATTGGTTAGCTCGTCAGAGATTAAACTACACAACAGGGAGATCGCTATCGAAGTAACGGGAGGAGCCCGTACACCCCGGCGACTTTATGTACCTCCTACCCCCCCATACCGAATGTGGAGGATTACTAAAAGGCACGGATAGGGCTGTGACCACCTGCCGGCTACCTCTACAAACTGTGGATATAGTTGACATCCAGCAACACTTAACTAATCTAGACACGATGTCTACACTAGTAAGGGATACTCTAGTGTCCCGCGCGGAGCCCCCACACTCCGGATGGACAGACATCACACTAGAGCAATCATACGAATACTGGAGCAGTTGATAGAGTTCTAAGAACAAAAGACTAACCATCTCCAGCACAGGGCGATCATACAATGCAAGCATAGAATGATAACACAACCATATCAAGAAGCATATACTCGATAACTCAGAATGTACTTCAAGCAGATATCGGTAACCATAGTCTAATTCTATTACAAAGAACCGAATATTACAAGAGAGAACTAGAGATGAACCCATACCAGACTCTCGAGCAACACCGGCGACTCGATGACTCCTAGACTTCTCCTAAACTCCATTAAGCCTAAAGACTATGCAAGAAATGCAAGATAGGAGAGGTGAGTGGTGTGTGGTGTGTGTCTGTGTGTGTCCTCATTCTCTACCCCCTCCCTTGTATTTATAGGACAGAGCCACCGGCCGCAGCACCCCAAACCGACCTAAAGGAGCAACAGGGAGGCACCACATGGCAAAGTTGAGGCGGTGGGGCCCATGGGCCTGGTCGGCCGACCTATTAGTCGGCCAGCCTGCCTTGGCTGCGAACCGCCCCCAACTGCTGGGGGTTGGGTTTTTCTGGGCCTCCTTGTCTGATCCACGCTGGGGTTGGCCTGTCTTGACTTGTTTTGCTTCGGTTCTTGGGCTACACTTGGTCCATTTGAGCCTGAATCGGTACTCTAATATTTTCTGTGATTTTTTGCTGGGTCAAAGTGTGCTTGCAACCTGCATATTAGCTCAAAGACACAACTTGCATATTCTAGAAGGTAAAGTATTGTTTAGGGACTTTATTGGATAAGGATGCGTGTAAGAAATGCAAACTCTCATGATTTTCTGATCAAGTTGACACCTGGAAATGATCGTTAGTGAGTGTCAACAAGGTGCTCAAGCCCCGAAATCTTGTTCATATATGGTGCGCGAAGTACTCGCGCTCCATATGGAGTAGCCCCCGAGCCTTAGATTGAATCGCAGAATCTGGCTGAGGGTCACTTCAGTCTTTTTACTTCTTTACTTTCCAAAAAAATTGAAAAATAAATCTCTGATGCCTATATCCCATAGCCCCCGAGCCTTAAATCAAAATCCCTTTTGCTGCGAGTAGCCCCCGAGCATAGATTTGGAATTAACGATTTAAGACGTGGCATCAGATTTTATCCTTCAAATTATTTGCAGGATTCATTAGATCCGGAATCCGAAAAGACTTCTTTTTCGGGTAAAATCCCAGAAAAATGATACAATTGGATCCACCACACTGATTGCACCCGAAATAACTTCAGGAATAAAACCCGGGATGTACGGTTCTTTATTCAGTGCTCACGTGGGATGTTACTATTTGGAAAATCTGCATTATTGCATCTTTGACTGTGTCCATGAATGCTGCCATGAATGCATCTGTGAAACGTGCACTGTTGATTCACGGGGTCTCCTCAGTAAGCCCCCTTGTGGCTATAAAAGGCAGAGGAGAGGCTTTTGCCAGAAGCACCAAAGTGTAGCAACCATGGCTTTTCCTTGGTGTTCTTACCCTCGTCCTGCTCAAGTTTGTGTAGTCCTTTCCAGTGAGAGATGCTAGAAGAGAACTTGCGAATGACAAGAGAAGCCCCTGCTACCTCATCCTACCACTCCCTTGCTCTCATTAGATCCATTCTGAACATCATGTTCTTGCATCTTCCAATGCAAGTTCTTTGTGGACTGGTTGAGTCTAATTGTGTCATACTCTTGGAGTTCTCAGGTTGAGACCACCCAAGAACTGACATCTCTGGCGGGGAAGCTTGATCTTGCCACAACATATCTTGGGAGAAGGGGAAGTTTCTCCAGAAGATGCTACAAGAGGACTTGCGAGGTGATTACTGTAATCTGCCTCCATACTCTTGAAACTTTTTCTCCCAGTATACATGTATCGTTATTCCCTTGATGGGAATAACAAGTTTGTACTTTGTCACGACCTCGGGCCGATCTAGCTGCAGCAGGCTTCCCAGGAAGCCAAGAAGTGTGTGTGCAGACCCGAGTCGTTTGTAAAGTTATGTAATAAAAAGTACTCGAGTTGTACTGTGTTGAGTACTTGTACTGTGTTGAGTACTTACCCTTGTTCTGGAATGTAATCCCAGTTAAGGAAAGAAGAGTCGAGTAGTCGACTAGGGATGTGAGTGTTTTCTTTTTCCAGAATGTAATCTCAGAAAAAGGAATGTCTCTTTAAAATCCCTTTGTTTCTGTGATTTGCAATGGATTGTTGGCCTACTGAAGGTTTTTACCATGTTGCCACCGCTATTATAAAACGAAATGGTAACTTAGGTTTTACCCCACCGGCCGCCATTTGTTTTCACTGCCTTAGATATGTTTTCGCTCTCGAGCCCCCAGATCTAGAGTTCTTGCTTCCCTTGCACTCCCCATCCTCATCCTAGGGTTTCCGCCATTGTATGCGTGTCAAGGGGAAAGGTGTGGCTATGGATCCGACTCAAGAGGAAGGCTAGAACACAAGTAAGTGTTCCCAATCTGACTTAGAGTCTTTGGTAAAGCAAGGCCTTTTGTCTCCCAGATCTGCTGTCCAATGGCGTCCTGCCTTGGGGAAGGATCATCCGTATGAAAATACGGGGGAAGTTGTTGCTTTCACCTCATTCTTGGAACGGGGATTGGGGTTTCCTTGTTCTTCTTTCTTTTCTAAACTCCTGCGCTACTACAGGATCCAGCTGCATCATCTGACCCCCAATTCCTTTGTTCATATTTCTATTTTCGTGCATTTGTGCGAAGCTTTCCTGGGCATCGAGCCCCATTTTGAGCTCTTCCGATTCTTTTTCCATTTGAAGCCTCAACCCGACTCCTTCGTCTTAGATGTAGTAGGAGGTGCAGGTCTCCAACTTAGGCAAGGGAAACATAGAGAGTATATCTCATATAGTCTTAGTAATAAGGTGATCGAATGGAAACCCAAGTGGTTCTATGTCGAGAACCAGTCAGGATGCTTTCCACCTATTACTCCTGGCCCTCCAATCCATTGGCCTGAATGGAATAAAAAACTAGTCGACGAGAGTCAGGTTTCTAAACTACTCGAACGAATTGCCGATTTGAGGCAAAATATGTTGACTGGAGAAGCTGTTGTATTCGACTGGATGAAGCAGAGGATCCAGCCATTACAGGCTCGGGGATCGCTTGGATTCCAGTATCAAGGAACAGCTGATCCATCAAGATACTCGAAGGAAGAGATCTCGGATGATGTAGCTTTTAGTCAAATACAACAACTGCTGAGGAACTTAAAGTTCCGATTGTTCCTAATACCTTTTCTGCTGCGAATCCACCAAAGCAGGTACTTGATAAGAGAAGTTGATACGTAGAAATCGAGTACTTTACCATAGTGTAAATCTGATAGGATTTGCTTTCTGTTGGAGGACGTGGATCGCTTTAAGAGTAGTCCTTCGCTACCAGGCATTTATTCGCCCTTTTGTTCTTCCAATTTCCTCGATCTGTTAATCAAATCTAAGTATGTCCATATGAGATTTCATACAAACAATACTTATGGATAATTTTGATTGCGCAGATGAAGAAGAAACTGGAGGGAGGAGTGATAGGGATCTCAACCCTACTCCGAGTGTCGATACCCAAACCGGGCATCCTAGAGGTACTCGATCTATGGCGATGAAGCGTCATAGCTCCTCCCAGACTACTAGCGATAGGTAAGTAGCTGCGTGTTTTTAGAATCGAGTACTTCTGCCTTCGATTTGCTGATTTGTATTTTGCTTTTCAAGCTCTACGGCTAAAATGCCACAGATCGTATCATCTGGGGATGATACTGTGGTGGGACAAACTGTCCCCTCCACCATAGTGGACCCGTCAAGTGGGATCGGGGTTACTCCTTCAGTGAGTAGTTCCGATGTAAATAAAACTGTTGATATGGGTAAGCTGGCCGTGATCACAAAGCCTGCCCGCAAATTTGGCATCAAGGGTTTTACCATAATAAGAGCTCCTGCATAAGTTCCTTAGAACTTGTAGCCATAGGATCTGTTTTTGAGTCTAATAGTTTTTAACTACTTTGTCCTTGCAGAGATGCGGTCCTGGAGGGGGACGTGGAAACTGAGAACAACTCTGCTTCCTAGTCGGGGGTGGCGAAGCCCCAGAGCACTCCTGAGATGAGTGCTTACGATGCAGAAGCCGTGGTCGACACCATGCTTTGGGATTCTCCTTTGCCCAACTTGGAAAGGGGCAGTGAGGAAATCCCGGAGGGTGATGGAAGCAATAAGCTTCCCAAGGAAGGAGGAGGCGAGAAGCTTCTTAAGGGAGGCAATGAAAAACAGCCTGCGGAGACCCCTACAGGTAAGCTTTTAGTACCTTGTAGGAAAAGTTTCCTTTTATTTGCTCTCAATGTGATTAAGTAGCATGTTCTTCCTTTATATTCCCAAGTCACAGGGAATACTATAAAGAGGACAGATGATGTGCCCAAAAGGGCTGTATCTAAAGTGCGTGCGAGTACTTCCCATATCACATCGGGAAGTGATTTGCCGCGAGAGAAGGTAGAGCTTGTTGTCAAGCTGCTGGAGGTAAGTAGTCGAATGTTTCGAGTACTTTTAGAGTAGATCGAGTAGTGTACTGATCTTTTTATTTTGCAGGAGGCACTGGGACGGAAGGGTGTTCAGTCCTCGGATGAGACAGAGCTGAATGCTCTCAAGGACAGGGTTAGGACGCTCTCATCTAAGAAGACTGCTCTCGAGGGAAAACTAATGAACCTCTCCCAGTCAAAGAAAGGTTAGTCTTTAGCATTTGATATACATTCGACTAGTAGATTTGCTTGATGTTTACAAGTTTTTTTCTTTTTAATCGAGTACACAGCTTGTACCAAATCTTTAGAGATTCAGGAAAGCTTGGTACTGTATCTAAAGATACTTATGTACCGAAACGTAGATGAGATAGAGAAGCTTAAGAAGATCAAGGAGGACTCTGATCGGGAGGCGGCATCGACTCTACAACAGCTCCAGACCCTGTCGGAGTCACGAGACTCGATGCATCAAGAACTCGTAGGCTTAAGGGAAGTCAGGGATGCCGCCCTGGAGGTAGCCGAAGCCATGGACATCCCAGAAAGGGACGGAGATGAACCGCTCACGCTGGCGGGGAGACTTCGCAAAGTCCCAGGGGCCTTCGAGATGTATGTCTCCAACATCACCCAACAATATGTGGGTCATGTACTCATGCTGGTTAAGACTTACTGGCCATCTACTCACCTGGACACGCTTGGCAAGGAGCCCGGGGTGACTGTACGGATGATCAATTCCGTCAGCATTTGGCGGAGACTTCCAGGGTGGCTGACCAGATTGTAGAGTCCTTGAACAAGGCCGAGTCTGCTTGAACTTTTATTGTAATTGAGTTGGCGTGTGGGCCAGAAGTACTTTTGAACAAGTACTAGATATTTGTGTAATGTTAAGTACTTGTATTTGGATTGTGGAATCCATTGGTTTATCGAGTAGTTGTACTTGAAGATCCTGAGTGTTGGTAGCATCGTGCCCACTCAGTCATAGTAGTAGATACCAGGAATTGTATCCGTTGGTGCCTTGAGAGGCAAAGCGTTCTCGAATAAGATCGAGTTTGTATGGTTCTGATTTGAAACCATGGTGCTGACCGGTTAGGATTGAATCCCTCGGGATTAACCAAGTGGGAATAGCACTATAGAGGTCTAAAAAGCAGTGGCTTAGTATGGGTTTCCTTTTTGAAGGAAGTGTTTTATTAGCACGAAGCTAATATGGACCTTGTTGTCCCATCAGGGGAAGAAATCTTACCGAGTTTTTAGGAGGTATAAGAAGTTTCTTGATAGATAAGAATACAGGCAGCTCTTGACAACTACTCAAAGTGCTTAAGGAAATCAGAACTTCTTTTTGTGTCTCAAGCAAGCGAGTAGCACCCGTCAAGTACTCGAGGCAAAAAGATTCTGCAACGAAGATTCCCATAGAAAATTGAGCAAGCGGGAAACTTGTGTCAACTTATTTTAGAGTATGAAGAACTCGTCTTTGCTCCTTGAGGGATTTTAGTAGTTTGACCCGTTAGGATAGACCTCATTTGGTCAGCCAAATAGCGTAAAAATATCCCAGACTACTCGATCGGATCGAGTAATATGTCCTATACACGGACTGGATTGATTTCTAGAATAGGATTATTAGGATTGAACTCCATCGAGTTAACCAAGATGTGAATAATCTAGAAATATCCCAAACTTTACTCGAGCTGGGTAAGTAAGGTGTCCTACCTGAGGACTGGAGTAACTCTGAGGCAAGTCTGTTAGGTGCTAACCCCGTCGAATTGCCCAAGACGAAGGTGCCAAAAGAGTATCAAGACCTACTCGAGCTGGCGAGTAGGGTGTCCTTTTAACCAAGGACTGGAGTAATCCTTAAGACAAAACTGTTAGGTACGAACCCCGTCGGGTTGCCCAAGACGTAAATGTCAGAAAGATATCCAAAACTTACTCGAGCGAGGCGAGTAAGGTGTCCTTTTAACCAAGGACTAGAGTAATCCTTAAGACAGAACTGTTAGGTATGAACCCCGTCGGGTTGCCCAAGACGTAAATGTCAGAAAGATATCCAAAACTTACTCGAGCGAAGCGAGTAAGGTGTCCTTTTAACCAAGGACTGGAGTAACTCTTGGGCAAGTCTGTTAGGTACTACCGTCGGGTTGCCCAAGATGAAGGTGCCGAAAGAGTATCCAAGACCTACTCGAGCCGGCGAGTAGGGTGTCCTTTTAACCAAGGACTGGAGTAACTCTTGGGCAAGTCTGTTAGGTACTAACCCCGTCGGGTTGCCCAAGACGAAGGTGCCGAAAGAGTGTCCAAGACCTACTCGAGCCGGCGAGTAGGGTGTCCTTTTAACCAAGGACTGGAGTAATCTTTAAGACAGAACTGGTAGGTACGAACCCCGTCAGGTTGCCCAAGACGTAAATGTTAGAAAAGTACTCGGGTAAAACTCATAAAACTACTCAATAGCTGATCCAATGCTGATCGTGGATTTCGAGATGGGGTATTGGTTCGTGTGAGCGAGAGCCAAGTAGTCGATATAGGGAAAAATCAACTTTATTTGGATTTGTCGAAATTACGATAGCTGTAAAGTGACAAACTCTGACTCTTAAAACCTACCCCTTGCTCGTTGAACATGAGCAATGGCTTACATGACAAGATAAAATTTATTTGGAGATAAAACTAGTCGATACGGGGGTCGACTAGATTTGTGGGAGGGTATCCTTTAGGAGAGGTGCCCCAAGGGCCTTGCGGAGTGAGTCACACAGGAAGATCATGTGAGAGATTTTTGGGTGGATAAAGCACTTGCGTAGCAGTACTTTGTTAATCCTGTTTCCACCCTGGGATGTTTCACCCTGGTGCGGGGTGCGCGGTTTACCCTGAGGACGGGTACTGGTAGTTACTGGCTTGTGCTTCTTGAAGGATGCGGAAGCCTTTGGCGGAATGCGGTAGTTGGAAGAAGGGCTATAAGCCTCGACTTCCTCACATTCCTTTCTCCTTGAGATGATGATGTTGCGCGCATCACGCCCAACGTTGACCACGCTGTGAAGGTCGCAGTTGGTGTAGTCGTAGTTGTCGCCTTGCTGTTCCTGTAGGCTGTTAGCGAGGCGCTGACTCCTGAACGCCCTCTTCTGGTTGAGCTGGCAACGACGTTCATAGAGATCTTCTGTAGGATACTGCTTATCCAGTTGGACGGTGACGGTCACCGCCGGCAGAGGAGCGGGTGAATCCTCACTGGTAGTAGCTTGGACTTCAGTGATTGCGGGAGGAGTAGTTTCCATGTTGTCGGAAAGGTACTCATCAAAATCATTAGAATTGTAGTCGTCAAGGTTGAGACGCTCCATGGGATCGCCCTCGGGTTCTTCGGAGATGCGAACCATGAGGATCTCACGGTAAAGGTCTTGATTTTCTTGGTCTTGTTTGCTTGGGGACGGGTCCAGCGGGGTGCTCTGTTGGTAGGGCAGATCCGCTGGCTGTGAGCCAGGGAAATTGGGATCTTGAGTCTTCCTTAGGTGCACCACCCATCCTTGTGGGGTTGCATATATGACCAAGTTAGGGAGGGAGTCTTGATTGGACTTGGGATTCTTAGCCGAGTTGGATTCGACTTGCTTGCGGTACTGGATTAGGTCATCCAGCCGGTCCTCCGAATCGGAAGAGTACTCGATTCGGAGTCTGTTATCCCACCGATTTTATAGTATGTATGCTTTGGGTGAGTGAGAAGCGGGATGCCCATCTCTATACGGAGGGCGTTCTCGTTCATCCAGTGTAGCCATGATTGAGTAGGAGTCAGCCCCTCAGGCTCCTTGATCTAGGGTTTAGAAAAGATTGAATCTCTGGATTGTTCTGGAGCTTTGGCTTTTTCCTTTTTAGGCTTGGCCAATTTCCAAAGAGTGTCAGCGTGTTTGGGTGAATTGGCCGTGGTGTCCATGAACAGCTCGATGTTGTTAGACCAGTCCTCGAGATCATCGAATGGTTCAAAGTTCTCGAGACCATTCATGAAACGATCAAAGTCCTGATCGAATGAGGACTCGACTGGTTCTGGAGTCCTAGTTTGGGCAGGTTTCGGTGAAGGGTTCTGAGGTATCCTGGAGATAGATGGTCCCAACCGAACAAGCCGGGGGTTTGTCCCACCAGATCCCCCGCAGATTCCTCCTCCCATTTTCTGCTCTTTGTTTTGCAGAGTGTTTTCAGCTATCTTGATGCAGTCGATGAGCTTTGAATTCACCCGATCGATCCCTGAGAGCATGTCTCCCGACCTTTTCTGTGGTGGGTTCAATGCTTCGGGGTTCTGCTGTGACGTAGATGAACTGAGAGTAGTTTCTGCAAGTTTGATGCAGCCCTCAATTGATCGTGAAACTTGATCTACTCACCGAGTAATTCGGAGTTTTGATCTTAGGGCGTTTGACCGTCTTGAGATGAGTCAAGTATTTTCCAATGGTTTTGAAAAAGTGAGGTTTTTCGGGATCGGAGTTTGTGCCGAACTCAACTGAACCGAGAGTTCGGGTCGGAGTTGACACGTTTCCTGGGCTGTCCGAGTCTAGTTCGAGTAGAACTCTTTTTCCATCGAGATCCACAGACTTGCGGGTGTCGGCGACTTGGGAGCTGGTTTTCGATGTAGGTGAGTTAGGCGTGACAAGGTGGCTAGAGAAACCTCTCGTTCCGTCAGCCGTGCATGCCCAAGAACCAAAAATGAGGGTTGTGCCTTGCGGCACGTTGTTGGCATCGCTTGATCCGGCCATCGAATTCGTTGATGAACTCGCCGAATCCCCTACCTGGCGCGCTGTTGACGCTCCTTAGAGCGCCAATTTACGTACCACAAGCGCACGGATCGTGTAGCTTTTCCCTTAGAGTATTCCCCCAAGGTTTATCAATCCACGGAACAAGTGTATTACTATGCTTAACTAAGCACTAATGATGTTGGTAAAAGATCTATATTGAGTGTTTGAGTGTGAAATAGATCTAATCTAACCAATCTAATCTAATCTAGACTAGTGAGCAATGATAGATGTGTGCACAATATATGAAGAGAATTTGTCCATAGGGTCTAGCATCACTAGAGATGTAATCGCCAAGCAACGAAGAACGGATCTAATCTACCAAAGGTGTGTTCCAAGATCAAAACCTTTCCCTCCCGCATACTGTCACTACACGAGGATAATCGGTAACGAATCAACAAGAGATCGTTGATGTAATCTAAGTAAACCATGCAAGAGCAAAGCAAACCCAAAGCCAAGTCGCAAACTATTAGGCATCAAAGCTTCATCGACAAGAATCGTGATAGATCAATCTCATAAAGGATTCGGCAATTACAACTCAAGATCTCCTTACAACCCCATGACCAAACGAGGACTTTACCCCATGAAGCTAAGCGAATCATTGTCGATCATGGTGACGAAATCTCCAGCAAGGGATGGATCCCTTGCTGTCCTCCAACTTGCAGCGGCGCCGAGGGACGATGAGGCCTCCGGTGTCGCCTTTCTCTTGTGTCTAACTCGAATGGATCTCTAGAAATCATCTCTGGATGCTCTCTGGATGACCCCCCTCTTTGACAGTGGCTTCGGGGTATATATAGGCGGTTCTGGTCGGTGGTTTTGGTAAAACACAGATTAGGGTTGACGCATACTTCGCGCTGAAGAAAATTGAGGCCGATTGGGCCCCGGAATGGGCTAGGCCGGCCGCCTTAGAGGGCCCTAGGCCGGCCGGCCTGTGCCCTTTCTGGCCCCTTTCGGTCCCATCTTTTGTGTGCGGCCTCTTCTCCTTATTCCTCATCTTAGCCCAGTTGTGACCATGCGTCAAAACATCTCCGAAAATGTCCAATTTCCTGCCAAAACACAACGTGCTCCAAAATCCAGGACAAAATCGAAAACGGTCAAGTTCGGGTGCCAAGTGGCTGGTTAGTACATGAATCATCCTGAAGAAATTACCAAAACCTCTCCTAATTGTATAATAAAATGGGTACTTAAGGAGCGCCAACATTCCCCCCATGCTTAGCTTTTGCTCATCCTCGAGCAAATCAAATCATCAAGTCCTGCCATGGGTTGCTCGAGAGTTCTCAAACTGCAAAATTTATTTATGCAAACAAGTCTAACAATATCTCTTCAAACAAAGGCTAGAGGAGCAGCGAGGATAATCATATCATGGGCATTTAAAAACTCATCCAATATTACTCCACGACTCTTACCTTTAACCGGCAACTTGAATATCGACAACACTTGCTTTTCTTGCCATCCTTGGAGGTTTTTCTTTTTTCTTTTTAGTTTTCAGAAGAAAAAATACCCTACAACAAAGGTTAGACCCAAAAACTCTTGCACAAGTCCTTTCACGTCTCTCGATATAAGTGGCTATCCTATTATTATTTGCAAACTCTCATCTCCCAAAAGTCTCTCAAGTATAAAGTAGGGCTATAGGTGAGGCTAGCAAAGTATATACTTATATTTTCAAGTTAAGAAAACCTTCTAGTGATTGCTTACCTTCCAAGCCAATGATCATGAGAGTTTCTCCATAATGTAAGGGGTTCAAGGGTAAGAAGATTTAGAATGGTGGACATGTGCAAAGGCATACAAAAAGATTGACTTCAAGGCACAAGCGTTGTCCTCGTTGTCGGATTGCACATGGTTGGAATTGAGGATATTGTTCAAACAACAAGATGATATCTCTTTGCACTTCTCTAACCATAGAATCCCTTCATTTATTCTTTTCTTCTCTTCTTATATTTTTTTTCTTTTCTTTCTTTCTCCTGAATTTTCCTTCTCTTTTTCGAACCTTTTCATAGGACACTTTCTATAAAACATAGATAGGCAATTCTCCAAAGTGGCTCCCCTTGTTTTTGGAGCCCGAGCCGAGGCCAGAGAGGCCTAGGCCGGCCGGCTCAAGAGGTGCAGGCCGGCCGTCCTGGGGCTTTCCCAGGTCGGATTCGGTCCATCTTTCCAGTACTCCTTCCTTTCTTCATCCCAAAATTATGTTTTATACAACTCATGCGCAGAAATAGAACATATCCTCATAATTGGGTCGTGGTCAAGGAAGAGAACAATAAAAAAGATAATCTCATGTTCGGGTTTTGGAATCCGGTAGATTTCATGAGTTGTTCCGATGAGGAATTCTCATTACTGAATATTGACGTGGCTAGCAATTGAGAGATGAAAAATACGGACTGATCATTGCTCGAAATTAAAACTCCCAAGAGAAAGAAATCCTAACTCAACTCAATGTACATCCAATACTTATGGTGGAACGAATATAGCTTGTGGATGATAGGATTTTTACTCTCAACTTGCCAAGAACTTGATCAACCTTATGTTTGTAGGGGTTTTATTATTTTTATGAAATTGAAGTCCTCCAAATCATGCCTTACTCGCAAGCATAATCAAAACCAAGCGCTAGATCAAAGCTCAAGTATGGGTACTAACAGGAACGAATAATTTACTAAGCTTCACAAATAGGAATTAATTTTCATGACAACGCTCGTGAACAATTGCTTTAAAGAAAATAAAGTAAAACTGAATGCATAAATAAAATTGCACGATCCAACAAAAAACAAAGACTCTTTTATTTTGTTTTTATGACTCAACACTAATTTAAGACTCACTCTCACACAAGCGAAAAATAAAGCACACAACGCTAGACTATGACTCTCACACATGCGAAATTAAAGACACGCACACGACGAACTTTCGACTAAACAAAGACTAACCAAATTCAATCTACGAGCCGTCACACCTTTCCCCCCATGCTTAGATTATGTGGCGCCCTCGTCGCAATGATATAAAAGACGGGTGTGACGCTCATCGGTGTTCTCAACGGCACCTAGGGCAATTGCATCTAGGGCACCCTCCTCCTCCTTTCTTTTGTAGATCTCCGACCATCCCGAATAACTTCCTTATGTTGCGGAGAAGGAAGTTGTAATCTCTTTCGACCAAGCGCTCGATGTCGTCCATCCTTCGATCCATTGCCACGATTTGATCATGGCACCTATCGATGGTGGCATGGAGATCCGCAATTTCATTGCGGCACTTGCAACAGCACCCGGAGTGATGCCCGCTGCGGTTGGGGCTGTCGTCCTCAGGCTCATCGTCGTCCTTCTTCTTCTTCTTCCCGCTGTCACCTTCGGAGGGGTAGTCTTCCTCCCTTCTCTCCTCTTCGGCCCACCCCGGCCAATCATCATCGTAGTCACGACCGGTGGCGCCCCATGAACCGGGGCTCATGTAGCTCTCCCAATCGCTGTCCCCCACATAGTCCTTCGGCTCCGGGGTGTGCTCGATGTAGTTTTTCCTTTTAACTCCGAGAAGGCGCAAGGAACGCCTAGGTGCGGGTGGCTTTTTGTCTTGTCGCTTCTCGCCTTCGTCTTCGTCACTGCTGATGACGATGACCACCCTTTGGGCTTGAGCTAACTTCTCATTGCACCATGGAAGGCCCTTCCCTCCGACGCTCATCCGTGCTTGGGTATTAAATTTCTTCGGAGGGGCCTTCGGTTCACATCGCTTTGCTTCGACAAGGAGGGGCGGCGCACTGGTTGCCAAGATGGGGCTAGGCATCCGCTGGTTTGGCGTGGGGGTGTTGGGCGCCATGCCCCTCTCCTTGATCTCCATCGCTGCAATCATGGCTCTTGGGCTCGCTGGAACGGCCATTGTCGACGTCTCTCACGAGGTGGTGGTGTAGATTGAAAAGTACGAGAGAATAGATCTAACCCGCGCCTCTATTTAAGTCCCGAAAAGACTTGGATGAGAAGTCCAATATCTCTTCGGTTTTGGCATGCGAAATCTATAAGGCACAGGTTTGAAATTTCCTTATCTCGTACCTACCAAAAATCGAGACCGAATCGCACACGAGGAGCCTCAGGCCGGCCGGCCTAGGGGTATTGGGCCGGCCGACCCAGGGGATTTTTCGGCCCCCTGGGCTCCAAATTTTTCTGAGGTGCCCACCAATAAATTATGAGCCTATGTTTTACTCGAAGTTCGTCCAAAATAAAAATAAAACTACGAAAATAAAATCTAAAAGAGAATATTTACAAACTTACCTTGCTTAACGTTGTTAGGCTTGACGTTCTGGTTCCTCCTCCATGGTGTATATGTCGATGTAATGAAGGGGCACGACGTCGGGCTCCAAGAATACCTTTAGTCGCTGTCCGTTCACAACATATTGGTTACCTTTCACATCCATGATTGTCACCGCTCCCATAGGTGAAACTGAGTGTACGACGTACGGTCCATCCCATTTGCTTTGCAATTTTCCTTTGCCAAAAAGTTTGAATCTTGAATTGTAGAGTAGGACCTTGTCTCCTTCTTTGAATTCCTTGTTTTGTAATCGCTTGTCGTACCACCTCTTCATCCTTTCTTTGTAAATTGATGCACTATTGTACGCTTTCAATCTTAACTCCTCCAATTTGCATATTTTGATTCTCCTTTTAATTCCAGCGGCTTCCGCATCAAAGTTCATCTCCTTCATCGCTCAATACGCCTTATGTTCTAGCTCAACCGGCAAGTGGCATGTTTTTCCATAAACAAATTGATAAGGAGTCATACCAATCGGGGTTTTGTGTGCTGTACGATATGCCCATAGTGCATCATCTAGTCTCTTCGACCAATGTTTTCCTCCTTCTACCATGGTCTTCTTTAAGATATCCTTCAATTGCTTGTTCGAAGTTTCTGCTTGTCCGTTTGTTTGGGGGTGATAAGCCGTGGACACTCTATGTTCAATTCCCAATTTCTTCAAGCATTTACCAAAGTCTTTGCCCGTGAAGTGTGTTCCTCCATCGCTTATCTAGATTCTCGGGACGCCATATCGAGGGAAGATAACCGATTTAATCATGTGTATGGACTCCTCCGTTGATGCCTTTCGACATGGCATAGCTTCAACCCACTTAGAAACATAGTCCACCATCACCAATATATGCTCAAACCCATGTGAGTTCACGAATGGTCCCATGAAATCGATTCCCCGGACATCAAATAGATCTATTTGTAAATTGTAGTTCAATGGCATGGCATTCCTTTGCGAGATATTCCCCGTCCTTTGGCATTCCGGACAAGTCGAAACAAATCTTTTCGCATCTTCATGCATCTCGGGCCAATAGAATCCACTAGCCCATACCTTAGCTTGAGTTCTAAAGTGCCCATAATGTCCTCCATATCCCGACGAGTGACACTTTCTTAGAACTTCTTCACGTTCCTCTCTCGGTATGCATCTTCTTAGGACTCCATCTTCTCCATATCTATATAAGTATGGTGGATCCCAATAGTATTTTCTTCTTTCCGTGATCACTCTTCTCTTTGCATTCTTGTCCAAGTGATCCAAGGGCATCCCTTTTATTGCTCTTATTATTTCATTCATCCAACTATCTTTGTCGAGAATTCTATATAGGTGATCATCTCTCATTTGATCCTCGATAGGTTCTTTTCCATCATCTCCATGGTTCATCCTTGATAGGTGGTCGGCCACAACATTTTCTGCCCCTTTCTTGTCCCTTATCTCCACATCGAATTCTTGTAGCAATAGGATCCATCGAATCAAGCGTGGTTTAGCATCTTTCTTGGACAAGAGATACTTAATTGCCGCATGGTCGGTATAAACTATCACCTTAGAGTTTACTATGTATGATCTGAATTTTTTGAAGGCGAATACCACGGCAAGCAATTCTTTCTCCATTGTTGCATAATTAACTTGGGCTTCATTGAGAGTCTTGCTTGCGTAGTAGATAGCATTTACCTTCCCCTCTTTCCTTTGTCCAAGAACGGCTCCTACGGCATAGTCGCTTGCATCACACATGATTTCAAAGGGTAGATTCCAATCCGGAGGTTGCATGATAGGAGCACTTATGAGGGATTGCTTGAGTGTTCGAAATGCGTGAAGACAATCACTATCGAAAATGTATTCCACATCTTTTTGGAGAAGTTGTGTCAATGGCTTGGTGATTTTTGAAAAATCCTTTATGAACCTCCTATAGAATCCAGCATGACCGAGGAAGCTCCTCAAAGATTTGATGTCCGTAGGTGGTGGCAATTTCTCCACGGTTTCTATTTTTGCTTTGTCCACCTCTATCCCTCTCTCGGAGATAACATGACCGAGGTCAATTCCTTCTTTCACCATGAAATGACACTTCTCCCAATTAAGCACAAGATCAACCTCTCCACATCTTTTAAGAACTTTCTCCAAATTTGCCAAGCAATCTTCAAAGCTAGTACCATGCACCGAGAAATCATCCATGAATACCTCCATAATCTCTTCTATGAAATCTGAAAATATAGCCATCATGCACCTTTGAAAAGAAGCGGGCGCATTGCACAATCCAAAAGGCATCCTCCGATACGCAAAAGTTCCATACGGGCAAGTAAATGTGGTCTTATGTTGATCATCCGGATGAATAGGTATTTGGAAGAATCCCGAGTATCCATCAAGGTAACAAAAGTGTGAATGCTTTGCCAACCTTTCTAGCATCTCATCGATGAATGGTAGTGGAAAATAATCCTTCCTCGTTACCTTATTCAATTTTCTATAATCGATGCACATCCTCCATCCCGTGATGGTTCTTTGCGGTATCAATTGCTCCTTCTCATTTTTCACAACCGTGAGTCCTCCTTTCTTTGGAACACAATGTACGGGGCTTACCCATTCACTATGTGGCACGGGGTATATTATTCCGGCATTCAACAATTTGATAACCTCCTTCTTCACCACATCACACATAGCATGGCTCAACCTTCTTTCATGCTCTACCACCGGCTTGTATTGCTCCTCGAGTTGTATACGATGTGTGCAAAAAGCGGGGCTAATACCTTTCAAGTCGTTAATCGAGTAGCCGATCACCTTTTTGTGCTTCTTCAATAAATTCAGCAACTTCTCCGTCTCTTCCGGGCTTAATTCATCGCTAACAATCACCGGAAAAGTCTTGCCATCTCCCAAAAATTCATATTTCAATCCCTTGGGCAGTGGCTTCATCTCAACATCGGGCGCACCATCCTCTTCTTGATCTAACTCTCCAATGTCTTTAAATTTTTCTTCCTCCAAATTCCCGTGTTGTGGCTTCAACTCTTCCATTGTTTCCACTAGTTCTCTGTCTTGATCATCTTGA
Organism: Panicum virgatum; assembly: GCF_016808335.1. Classification (NCBI taxonomy): domain Eukaryota; kingdom Viridiplantae; phylum Streptophyta; class Magnoliopsida; order Poales; family Poaceae; genus Panicum; species Panicum virgatum. The sequence continues at coordinate 27,320,850 of NC_053152.1, read as the reverse complement.
ACGTCTCCATTCTCCAAAGCGCGTTAGAGAGGATCCCTGAAAGAATCAATGGAACGAATTCTCTCTACCTCTTCGTTATCAAGAGGTAGAGGTGAAGCAAAAGACGGTTTCGAATGAAATTCGAATATGCGCTTCTCTCCATCTAGATCAAAAGTGACAATCCCTTTTCCAACATCTAGAACAGCATTTACTAATTTGAGAAAGGGTTTTCCAAGGATTATGCCTTCATGCACATCATCACTAGCATTAATCACAAAAAAGTCGGTAGAAATTTTTTTACCCGCTATAGCAACATTTAGATTTCTAAGCACTCTAGCGGTTTGATTAATCTACCATCTCCCATGATCGATTTAATGATTGTAGCATCTAGGTTTGGTGTTTCGTCAAAAAGCCCAACATAAACCTTAGAACTCATCACACTAACATGGGCGCCAACGTCACATAGAACATTGCAACATTTTGTTCCGTCTATCATGCAATCAACACAAGGTGTGGGTGATGGATTACCTTCGCCTTGATCGCTTCCAATCGCATATACTTGGGCTATGTGCACGTAGGGTGATGATTCCGATTTCACTCCCATGATCTTTTTGACCTCCATTACTTCGCCCAAGTCAATCTCTTCCTCTTTTTCTTCAAAAAGTTTCCGAATAATATCACCGGCCGATTCATTGCCAAATGTATATCCCGTGTGATTATCCGGCGGAAAATCTTCTGCTATCACCTTCGCCATTCCTCGTTGATTTGGATGCGGTCTTGCTTTGTCGAACAATCTTCCGAAGTCAATTGGTATCCAATCCATTTGCTCGAATTCCCTTAGCGATTTGGCGGTGCCCATGGTTCTTCCTTTCTTTTCCGGGTCGTCTTTCGTTGCACTCTGGATCGATGCTTCTTCATCGTGGTTTGTCTCTATGACTTTCCCATGCTTCGGTTGTTCTTCCCTCACTTCCGATGCCTCTTTTTTGAAAATTCCAGCAAGCACCCGCACATGAGATTCTTCCTCGGAGCTTGCCGAACATCTTTTTTCCCAATCTCTTCGCATGTGTAACACCCTAATTTAAATTTCAGCATTTATCAATAAATTAATTGGCTTTATTTAATTGTCTAAGGATTTTCTGTGTTAGTCTAGCATTTAACCCAATTTTTTTGTTCCTCCAGTAATTAAAATTTATCATAGGTTTAAATTTTGTGTTGCATTCATGCTGGTGCATACTTTTATTTGAGTGTGGTTTGAATTCAAATTTATATTTGAATTCAATCTTTGTTTGAATTAGAAATAGAAGAGAAGAAGAATTAGAAAAGGAACCCAAAACCAAACTCAACCCATCTCCCCAGCCCAAACCCGCGGCCCTTTTCCTTTCACCTCAGCCGGCCCGCTTTCCCTCTCCCCCGCTCAGCCCACTCCCACGCGGAACCCGTCTCACACCGGCCCAGCACACCGCGCAGCGGCCCACGCCCTCTCGCGCTGCCAGCCCAGCGTGCGCCCCTCACCCTCTCCCCACGCAGCAGCCCAGCGACTCACCCCCCCGTGCCTTGCCCTCTCTCCCTGCGCACCCGGACCCACACGTCGGCGCTGCAGTCGAGCGCTCGCCCGCGTCCCCGCTTCAGCCGCTGACCAGCGGGGCCCGCTGTCAGGGCCTCCTTCCTCCTTCAGCGCGCGCCCAACGGACCGGCCGATATCTCCGGCCGAAACCACCGCGGCCTTCCTTCCCGAGCCGGACCCCGAGATCTCCGGCCGTCCCCCTTTAAACCGCCCGCGGACCCCCCTGCACCCCATCCACCCATGCGCCGCCATCCCTAACCCTAGCAGCCACCTCCACCAGCTCCGCCCCGGGCCGCTCCTCCACGCCGTCGCGGCCACGCCGCCCCGCCGCGCCACTACTCCTTCCAAGCCTCTCCAGAGCCCCGCCCCGAGCCCAAGCATCACCCTGAGCCCTTTTGCCCCGAGCTGAGCCGCGTCCTCGCCGTAATTTGGCCGGGACCCGACGCAGGTGAGTTCGGCCGCCGTCTCGATTTTCTCTCCGCCGGTGGCCATTTGGCCCGTTCTGACCCCTCCACACCTCCGTAGGACCGGCGTGGACCTTCCCGTTGGATCATCTGGGCCGGACCCCCTCTGCGCCGACCTCCTCCACGAACCCCGTGTCAACCTCGCCGCCGGTCTCCGTGGACAACCACCCTGCACGGCCTCCCCACTCCAATCCTAGCCTCGGTAAGCTTCCACTCTCCGCTCTGGATGTTTTGCACTAGATGCTTAGGGCCTCGGTTTCCTCAGAGGGCCGGGCACCGTTCGCCGGCGAAGCGCCCTGGCGCAGAGTCACCCCCCGCCGCCGCGCATGGCGTCCCGCGCTCTAGCTCCCTCCCCTGAGTGGCCAGTTGGATCACGCATGACGCGTGGGTCCTCTCTGACCCAAAGCCTGCTCGAAATCCCAGCCCGGAGTGCCAATTTCGGCCAGCTCCGGTGCTGCTCCACCGCAGAGCAGAGCTCCGGCGAGCTGCGCCGCCGCCCCACACGCCCGAACCGCCCTGGCCGCCCGATCTCGGAAGGACGGCCACGATTAGATCCATAACCCCTCGATTCCTAACCGCTAGATCCGAATCCTACGGCTATAATCCAAAGCTACCGGTTCGGCCTGGCTTATTTTCTAAAGAGCCCGCGGTTTTCCACTGATTTAACCCGCAGTCCGATCCTATTCAAAAATATTTACGCAGAGGTCCTGTTTTTAATGTTTTACTCCCTAAGCTTCCTAGAATTTGAACTCGCGGTCCAGACCTGTCCTTTTCGCGAGTTAGACCCCAGAGTTTTAGTTTAATTACATTTTAGTCCCCGGTTTTTGCAGAAAACCCCCTGCGACCTTTGGGTTAGTTGAACTTAATTATCCTTTATATATACCTTTGGGTTGCATTTTGGTTAGTTGTGCTAGGTGCCGTGCTATAACACATAATGGTCCTTTTTAATTAATTTGATTAATGGTTTACTTGAACTTAATTCTGAGAGTGGCCCTCTGTGCTTCGTGCTTGAGTGGCTCACGTCTCGTTAAAACATGGTTCTTGTAGAAACATGGTTTAGGGGGCCAGCACGGTGCTTAGTGCTTGGTTGGCCACTCTCCATAAGGACCGGTTCATAGAGCGACAACCTGGGACAACAGCGCTACCACAAGGCTAGAATGGGATAGACTTGGCGTAATAATTAGATCTTTTTGGGTTGGAGTAACTTACCTGCGGGGCAGGGGCGGTAAGCTTCTATGGCCCTCGTGCTGAGTGGCCTCGTCTGTGCTTCGTGTCTTGACGCCCACTAGACCTGCTCCATAGTCGCCGATCCACCCTCGCGGTTACTCCCTACCAACGAGTTTCTTTGTAAAGGCCTCGTAGTGAGTCGCTAGTCATCTCACCTAAGGAAGTGTGATGAATAACTGGCGTAGCTCACAACTTGTGGGTAAAGATGTGCAACCTCTGCAGAGTGTAAAACTGGTATACTAGCCGTGCTCATGGTTATGAGTGGCCCAGATCCTCCTTTTGATTAGTGGAGTTATCTCCTTCCGACGAGGGAGGTGCTTCTCGGGGTTTCCTTGGTGGCTTGGTTTTGGTATGGTTCTCAGTAGTATCATGATTAAACTTGACTAATTACTATGTAACTGGGTTAATGGTAATTCATCAACTCATAGTAAATAGCTTTAATAAAATCTTGCCAACACTTAAAAGCTAATGCAGTTGAGTCAGCCAACCTTAGAGCCTCATAGTTTGTGTTATACTTGTTGAGTAAAAGTTGTGTACTCACTCTTGCCTCTTCTCTACTTTTTCCTCTTGGCTACGCTACTGCTGCTCAGTTCCTGCCGACATGAGGGAGTTCGTCCAGCGCTACCAGGACTACGAGGACTTCTAGGCGTTCGTCTCCTAGTCGACGTCCCTGTGGCGCCCTGCTTCAGCTTCGGAGAGTCTTTTATCGTATTTGTACTTCGCTTCCGCTGTATCAGACATTTTTGTCATTAATGTAATAAATAACATTCGTATTTCGATTTATTATATCTTTTTACGTGATATGTGCTATGATATACTGTTCATTCTGTTGTATATACGTGTGACTTGATCCTGGCACGTATATGATTGCTCGGTTTATGTTCTTTTATAAACCGGGTGTTACAGAGTGGTATCATAGCCATATCGACTGTAGGACGAAGCCTAGATAGAACTGGTCGAGTTTTAGGACTTCTTCTCTCCAATCCTTGTCTGCTGAAACTATTTTGCTATTATACCCCTTGACTTCTATGACTTTTTACCCGTCTTGCCTTGATTTCTCTCTCTGAAGAATAGTTTTCGTGGATGTTGGCCTGAATCAGTCATCTGACCACCATGATTATAAACTAGGTGACCCTTTTATAATAATACGATAGCACGATCCGCGACGCATTGTGTTAGTCGAGTCGTATGCTAAACTCGGCTAAGTTGTGAAAATTATCTGCTTGTTATTATGCTATATGTATGATTTGGATTTTTGAATGATTGCATAGCTTAGTAGTTGAAATTTGTTTAAAGAAAATCACTCTGGTGTTAAAGTTAACTAATTAATAAAATGAGTTAGATCGTTGGGGGTAAAACAGTCCACTCTATCCTGTCTACTTTATCATGGCTGAGTCTTTTTCCGCAAAGAGTTATCATATCCATCTGAATTTATTCCTGCAATATCCTTACTCGTGAAATCTTTTGTCCAACATCAGATGGTGAACACCAGGCGTGGTTCTGACCAGCAAGGGCAGAACAACCAGGGTCAGAACACCCAGGGGACCGGGATCCCGATGCCGCCGCCTTTGACTCCGGAGCAGTACTTCCAGCTCCAGATGCAGATGATGGCCACCCTGAACAACACTGTTCAGGCTCTTCAGCATGCTCACACTCAGCCCCCACCTCCTCCACCACCGCAGCCTCGCGACAAGCGTGCTGAGTTCCTGAGGGGTCACCCGCCGACGTTTTCTCACACGTCCGACCCTCTTCAGGCTGACGACTGGCTCCGTGCAGTGGAGCGTCAGCTGGACATCGCCCAGTGCGATGATCGTGAGCGCGTCTTGTACGCAGCAGGACAGCTGCGAGGGGCAGCTTTGGACTGGTGGGAGTCCCACCCAGTTCACGACCGCGAGACTCTCACTTGGCTCCAGTTCAGGGAGCGTTTCCGCAGCCACAATGTCCCCGCGGGCGTTATGAAGATGAAGCAGAAGGAGTTCCTTGCACTGAAGCAGGTAATCTTAGATATAATCATTCAGCGGTTTCTTTGAGCTAATGCCCCTTGTTCTATCCTTATGAATCTTGAGTTAATCTTCCGATATCTATCTGTCTTTGTGAATTCAGGGGACTATGTCGGTCACGGAGTATCGTGATCGCTTTCTTCAGCTGGCTCGCTACGCCCCTGCCGATGTTGCGGATGACCGCAAGAAGCAGGAGCACTTCATGGAGGGCCTTGAGGACTACCTCCAGTATGCGCTGCTCAACCTCCGCTTCGACGACTTCAACCATCTGGTCGACAGCGCGCTCAACACTGAGCGCAAGCACTTGGAGATGGAGGACAAGAAGAGGAAGATTGTCCTCGTTGCTTCCGGCAGCAACACTCGTCCTCGCCTCCAGCCGCCTCAGCCGTACCAGCAGCAGCAGTACCGGCCTCCCCAGCAGTACCAGCAGAGGCCGCAGTAGTACCGCCTCGACAGCAGCAGGCAGGTCAGGGCCCGAGGTTACCGGCACCTCCGGCTCGTGCTGCTCCACCAGCTCCGCCAGCACCGCAGGCTCCACGTCCGGTAGCTCCTACCGGACAGCAGGCTTCGACACTTGCACGCGTCTGCTATCACTGCGGCCAGCCGGGGCACTACGCCAACACTTGCCCCCGGAAGGCGCAGGCGGGACAGCAGGGGCGCCCAGCTCAGCCCAGGGCGCCAGCACAGGGCAGGGTGAACCACGTGACGGCTGAGTCAGCGGCCGAGGCTCCTAACGTGGTTATTGGTACGTTCATGGTCAACTCTCACCCCGCTACAGTGCTTTTCGATACCGGTGCTACTCATTCTTTCATTTCCAAGTCATTTGCCGAGCAGCATGGTATACCGGTTTCTTGTATGAGGACAGCTATGGTAGTTACCTCACCTGGGGGTCAGATTCGTACATGTTCTATATGCTCCAGAGTTAGTATTGTCATAAAGGGGGTAGAGTTCCGCACTGGCTTGATAGTTATTGACTCCTCGGGGATAGATGTGATTCTGGGCATGGAGACCCTTACCAGATGGGGAGTCCGTATTGATTGTGCTCAGCGGATAGTTCACTTATCGGCATCTGATGGCCAAGAGGTGACAGTCAGTGCTTCAGAGCCTTCTGGATTTCTTCATCAGATGGAGGCTAGACACACGGATGGTATTCGCGTGGTGTCTGAATTCCCGGATGTCTTTCCGGATGATCTGCCAGGTATGCCGCCTGAACGCGCCATTGAGTTTTGCATTGATCTCTTGCCTGGCACAGCTCCTATTGCAAAGCGGCCCTACCGTATGGCACCTATAGAGCATGAAGAAGTCAAGAAAACTATTGATGAGTTGCTAGCCAAGGGCTATATCCGTCGCAGCTTCTCTCCTTGGGCTTTTCCATTATTGCTGGTAGATAAGAAGGATGGCTCGAAGAGGATGTGTGTGGATTATCGGGAGCTGAATGCAGTCACTATCAAGAACAAGCATCCACTGCCCCGTATTGAGGATCTTTTTGATTTGCTTCGAGGTGCTCGTATATTCTCGAAGATTGATCTTCGTTCGGGATATTTTCAGCTGAGGATCCGTCCTGGGGATATTCCGAAGACGGCATTCACCTGCAAGTACGGGCTATATGAGTATACGGTCATGTCCTTCGGCTTGACTAATGCCCCGGCTTTCTTCATGCATCTGATGAACATGGTTTTCATGGACTATCTGGATGTCTTCGTGGTGATCTTCATCGATGATATTCTGATCTTCTCCAAGACAGAAGAAGAGCATGAGGAGCATCTGAGACTCGTATTGCAGAGACTGAGAGAGCATCAGTTGTATGCCAAGTTCAGCAAGTGCGAGTTCTGGATTGACGAGGTTCCATTCCTCGGTCATGTTATCTCTCAGGGAGGCATTGCTGTTGATCCGAGCAAGGTGAAGGATGTGCTAGAGTGGGAGACACCGCAGACAGTAAAGGAAGTCAGGTCATTCTTGGGCTTAGCTGGATATTATCGGAGGTTCATTGAGAATTTCTCCAAGATCGCGAAGCCTTTGACTTCTTTGCTGGAGAAAAATGTGGCTTTCGTGTGGACCGATGAGCGTCAGAGGGCCTATGATGAGCTGAAGAAGAGGTTGACTACGGCGCCAGTCCTTACTCTGCCAGACTAGACGAAGAGGTTCACAGTGTATTGTGATGCTTCGAAGGATGGTCTTGGGTGTGTTCTGATGCAGGAGGGCAGAGTGATTGCTTATGCTTCACGGCAGTTACGTCGGCATGAGCTGAATTATCCCACTCATGATCTTGAGTTAGCCGCAGTTGTGCATGCTCTGAAGATTTGGAGGCATTACTTGTATGGGCAGCGGTGTGATATCTACACTGATCACAAGAGCCTCAAGTATATTTTCACGCAGAATGAGCTGAACATGCGGCAGAGGAGATGGCTAGAGTTGGTCAAGGATTATGACCTGGAGATTCACTATCATCTGGGCAAGGCCAATGTTGGAGCAGATGCTCTGAGCAGAAGAAGTTATGTCAACATGGCCATGGCTTTCTAGATGCCTCCAGAGTTATGCGAGGAGTTCGAGCAGTTGAGTCTGGGCTTCTTGCATCATACCTCCAGTGCAGCGTTTGAGGCAGTACCGACTCTAAAGGCAGAGATCAGGCAGCATCAGAAAGATGATGAGAAGCTGCAGGAGATCCGTGAGTTGCTTAAGAAGGGCAAGGCTCCTCATTTCAGAGAGGATGATCAGGGTACTTTGTGGTATAAGAACCAGATCTGTGTGCCAGATGTGAAGGATCTCCGGAAGTTGATTCTGAGTGAGGCCCATGATACAGCATACTCTATTCATCCGGGCAGCACGAAGATGTATTATGATCTGAAGGAACGTTTCTGGTGGTATGGGATGAAGCGTTCAGTGGCAGAGAACGTGGCCATTTGTGACACCTGTCAGCGTGTCAAGGCTGAGCATCAGAGGCCAGCAGGTTTGTTACAGCCTTTGAAGATTCCAGAGTGGAAATGGGAGGAGATCACTATGGACTTCATTGTTGGATTGCCTCGTACTCAGAAAGGGTACAACTCCATTTGGGTAGTAGTGGATCGATTGACGAAGGTTGCTCACTTCATTCCAGTGAACACTACTTACTCTGGTGCTAGACTTGCAGAGTTGTACATTTCTCGGATTGTCTGCTTGCATGGTGTGCCCAAGAAGATCATATCTGACAGAGGGTCTCAGTTTACTTCTCGGTTCTGGGAGCAGCTTCATGATTCTTTGGATACGAAGCTGCGTTTCAGTACGGCTTATCACCCTCAGACAGATGGGCAGACAGAGAGAACCAACCAAGTGTTGGAGGATATGCTGAGAGCTTGTGCCATTCAGTACGGTACTAGTTGGGATAAGTGCCTTTCATATGCTGAGTTCTCATATAACAACAGTTATCAGGCCAGTCTGAAAAAGTCCCCCTTTGAGGCATTGTATGGCAGAAAGTGCAGGACTCCTCTCTATTGGGATCAGATTGGTGAGAAGCAGCTCTTTGGCCCTGAGATCATAGATGATGCAGAGCATATGGTTCAGGCTGTGCGAGAAAATCTGAGGATTGCACAGAGCAGACAAAAGAGCTATGCAGATGGCAAACGGAGAGACCTGACTTTCAGTGTTGGTGATTATGTGTATCTGAAGGTGTCTCCGATGAGAGGAATCCGCAGGTTCAATGTCAAGGGGAAGTTAGCACCTCGGTATGTGGGGCCATTCAAGGTGCTAGAGCGGAAAGGCGAAGTTGCTTATCGCCTGGAGTTACCTCTCAGCCTCTCGGGAGTTCATGATGTCTTCCATATATCTCAGCTGAAGAGGTGTCTGCGAGTACCCGAGGAGCAGGCACCCCTGGATGGAGTTGATGTGCAGGAAGATCTGACTTATACTGAGCATCCGGTGAAGATTCTGGAGACATCAGAGAGGGTTACTCGGAACAAGCGCATCAAGATGTGCATAGTTCAGTGGAGCCACCACAGTGAAGCTGAGGCTACTTGGGAGCGAGAAGATGAGTTGATGAAGACGTATCCAGATCTCTTTGCTAGCCAGTCCAGCTAAATCTCGGGGACGAGATTTCTTTAAGGGGGTAGGGTCTGTAACACCCTAATTTAAATTTCAGCATTTATCAATAAATTAATTGGCTTTATTTAATTTTCTAAGGATTTTCTGTGTTAGTCTGGCATTTAACCCAAATTTTTTGTTCCTCCAGTAATTAAAATTTATCATAGGTTTAAATTTTGTGTTGCATTCATGCTGGTGCATACTTTTATTTGAGTGTGGTTTGAATTCAAATTTATATTTGAATTCAATCTTTGTTTGAGTTAGAAATAGAAGAGAAGAAGAATTAGAAAAGGAACCCAAAACCAAACTCAACCCATCTCCCCAGCCCAAACCCGTGGCCCTTTTCCTTTCACCTCAGCCGGCCCGCTTTCCCTCGCCCCCGCTCAGCCCACTCCCACGCGGAACCCGTCTCACACCGGCCCAGCACACCGCGCAGCGGCCCACGCCCTCTCGCGCTGCCAGCCCAGCGTGCGCCCCTCACCCTCTCCCCATGCAGCAGCCCAGCGACTCACCCCCCCCCCCCCCCGCGCCTCACCCTCTCTCCCTGCGCACCCGGACCCACATGTCGGCGCTGCAGTCGAGCGCTCGCCCGCGGGACGCTTCAGCCGCTGACCAGCAGGGCCCGCTGTCAGGGCCTCCTTCCTCCTTCAGCGCGCGCCCAACGGACCGGCCGATATCTCCGGCCGAAACCACCGCGGCCTTCTTTCCCGAGCCGGACCCCGAGATCTTCGGCCGTCCCCCTTTAAACCGCCCGCGGACCCCTCCTGCACCCCATCCACCCACGCGCCGCCATCCCTAACCCTAGCAGCCACCTCCACCAGCTCCGCCCCGCGCTGCTCCTCCTCGCCGTCGCGGCCACGCCGCCCCGCCGCGCCACTACTCCTACCAAGCCTCTCCAGAGCCCCGCCCCGAGCCCAAGCATCACCCTGAGCCCTTTTGCCCCGAGCTGAGCCGCGTCCTCGCCGTAATTTGGCCGGGACCCGACGCAGGTGAGCTCGGCCGCCATCTCGATTTTCTCTCCGCCGGTGCCCCTTTGGCCCGTTCTGACCCCTCCACACCTCCGTAGGACCGGCGTGGACCTTCCCGTTGGATCATCAGGGCCGGACCCCCTCTGCGCCGACCTCCTCCACGAACCCTGTGTCAACCTCGCCGCCGGTCTCCGTGGACGACCACCCTGCACGGCCTCCCCACTCCAATCCTAGCCTCGGTAAGCTTCCACTCTCCGCTCTGGATGTTTTGCACTAGATGCTTAGGGCCTCGGTTTCCTCAGAGGGCCGGGCACCGTTCGCCGGCGAAGCGCCCTGGCGTAGAGTCACCCCCCGCCGCCGCGCATGGCGTCCCGCGCTCTAGCTCCCTCCCCTGAGTGGCCAGTTGGATCACGCATGACGCGTGGGTCCTCTCTGACCCAAAGCCTGCTCGAAATCCCAGCCCGGAGTGCCAATTTCGGCCAGCTCCGGCACTGCTCCACCGCGGAGCAGAGCTCCGGCGAGCTGCGCCGCCGCCCCACACGCCCGAACCGCCCTAGCCGCCCGATCTCGGAAGGACGGCCACGATTAGATCCATAACCCCTCGATTCCTAACCGCCAGATCTGAATCCTATGGCTGTAATCCAAAGATACCGGTTCGGCCTGGCTTATTTTCTAAAGAGCCCCCGGTTTTCCACTGATTTAACCCGTAGTCCGATCCTATTCAAAAATATTTACGCAGAGGTCCTGTTTTTAACGTTTTACTCCTTAAGCTTCCTAGAATTTGAACTCGCGGTCCAGACCTGTCCTTTTCGCGAGTTAGACCCTAGAGTTTTAGTTTAATTATGTTTTAGTCCCCGGTTTTTGCAGAAAACCCCCTGGGACCATAGTTTTCTCGCAGATAAGCCCCTGAACCTTGTTTTTAGCCTAGAAGATGCGTTTTAGCTCCGTTTTTAGCGTTCTTTATGTCCACGCGATCGTTGTAACGCGTAGAATAGTTTTAGACTAGTTTAGTGTGCTGTTTTTATGTATTGATGTACTGTTTCTTAGTTTTTGTTAGTGTTTGCTTGTATGCTTACTATTGTGCATTGTTTTGGCCATGTGTTCGTGGGTAGACGTTGATCCATCTGAGGAGCCCCAGTACCAGTACCAGGAGCAGCCGTCTTCCGAGCACTTTGAGCAGCAGCAGGAGCAGTACGAGGAAGGCAAGTATAACATGAACACCACCTATCACCTTTAATTATAATTTCATACTGCATTTTAATACTGTATGCCTATAAGGACATTCCTAGCCACTTTATATCCTTTATATATACCTTTGGGTTGCATTTTGGTTAGTTGTGCTAGGTGCCGCGCTATAACACATAATGGTCCTTTTTAATTAATTTGATTAATGGTTTACTTGAACTTAATTCTGAGAGTGGCCCTCTGTGCTTCGTGCTTGAGTGGCTCACGTCTCGTTAAAACATGGTTCTTGTAGAAACATGGTTTAGGGGGCCAGCACGGTGCTTAGTGCTTGGTTGGCCACTCTCCATAAGGACCGGTTCATAGAGCGACAACCTAGGACAACAGCGCTACCACAAGGCTAGAATGGGATAGACTTGGCGTAATAATTAGATCTTTTTGGGTTGGAGTAACTTACCTGCGGGGCAGGGGCGGTAAGCTTCTATGGCCCTCGTGCTGAGTGGCCTCGTCTGTGCTTCGTGTCTTGACGCCCACTAGACCTGCTCCATAGTCGCCGATCCACCCTCGCGGTTACTCCCTACCAACGAGTTTCTTTGTAAAGGCCTCGTAGTGAGTCGCTAGTCATCTCACCTAAGGAAGTGTGATGAATAACTGGCATAGCTCACGACTTGTGGGTAAAGATGTGCAACCTCTGCAGAGTGTAAAACTGGTATACTAGCCGTGCTCATGGTTATGAGCGGCCCAAATCCTCCTTTTGATTAGTGGAGTTATCTCCTTCCGACGAGGGAGGTGCTTCTCGGGGTTTCCTTGGTGGCTTGGTTTTGGTATGGTTCTCAGTAGTATCATGATTAAACTTGACTAATTACTATGTAACTGGGTTAATGGTAATTCATCAACTCGTAGTAAATAGCTTTAATAAAATCTTGCCAACACTTAAAAGCTAATGCAGTTGAGTCAGCCAACCTTAGAGCCTCATAGTTTGTGTTATACTTGTTGAGTACAAGTTGTGTACTCACTCTTGCCTCTTCTCTACTTTTTCCTCTTGGCTACGCTACTGCTGCTCAGTTCCTGCCGACACGAGGGAGTTCGTCCAGCGCTACCAGGACTACGAGGACTTCTAGGCGTTCGTCTCCCAGTTGACGTCCCTGTGGCGCCCTGCTTCAGCTTCGGAGAGTCTTTTATCATATTTGTACTTCGCTTCCGCTGTATCAGACATTTTTGTCATTAATGTAATAAATAACATTCGTATTTCAATTTATTATATCTTTTTATGTGATATGTGCTATGATATACTGTTCATTCTGTTGTATATACGTGTGACTTGATCCTGGCACGTATATGATTGCTCGGTTTATGTTCTTTTATAAACCGGGTGTTACAGCATGGCCGCACCCTTGCTTATTTTTTGTAGGAGTTGGGCGGCTTCCGTGAGTGTTTTCTCCATGAGATCTCCTCCTGCACACATTTGAACAAATTGCATGCACTCGGGGGTTAGGGAAAAATAAAAGGTATGCAAGAGTACTTCACCGGAAAATCCGAGCTTCGGTCCTTGTTCAATCAATCCATTGAATCTATCCCATGCTTGATCTATCCCTTCTTCTTCTCCTTGCGCAAAGTTGATCACTTGCTTCCGAATATGTTGAACCTTGCTTAACGGAAAGAACCGCTCGCAAAATTTCTTCATCAAGTCATCCCAATTTCCTTTTATCTCATAGTATGCAAGTGCAAACCATCTTCTCGCTTCTTCCGCAAGTGAGTATGGGAAAATATTTCATCTAAACCAAGCTAGCGGAACTCCGTCTTGTTGTACCGTGTTGCATAGCATTGTGAACCACTTGATATGTCTATATGGGTTGTCCGTCTCATCTCCTCTAAAGGGGTTTGCTGCCGCCATCTTGATGATTTGAGGCTTGATCTCGTACTCGGTGGCTCGCAACACCAAATCTGATTTTTGCATGTCGAAGTCCTCCGATCGCGGGCTTGCATAATCCCTTAGTGATTTTTCTCCTTCCTCCATGTGTTGAATGAGATGGGCCATCTCGACAATCAAAACAAAAACAAGAAAACAAAAAATTTCTAGAGAAAAAGGTTAGGTGTTAGTAACCAAAAAAATTAATACAAAGTTAAACGTAGCAAAATCGCTTGTTCCCCGGCAACGGTGACAGAAAAGCTTGTTGACGCTCCTTAGAGCGCCAATTTACGTACCGCAAGCGCATGGATCGTGTAGCTTTTCCCTTAGAGTATTCTGCCAAGGTTTATCAATCCACGGAACAAGTGTATTACTATGCTTAACTAAGCACTAATGATGTTGGTAAAAGATCTATATTGAGTGTTTGAGTGTGAAATAGATCTAATCTAATCTAGACTAGTGAGCAATGATAAATGTGTGAACAAGATATGAAGAGCATTTGTCCATAGGGTCTAGGATCACTAGAGATGTAATGCCAAGCAACGAAGAACGGATCTAATCTACCAAAGGTGTGTTCCAAGATCAAAACCTTTCCCTCCCGCATACTGTCACTACACGAGGATAATCGGTAACGAATCAACAAGAACACGATAGTTGATGTAATCTAAGTAAACCATGCAAGAGCAAAGCAAACCCAAAGCCAAGTCGCGAACTATTAGGCATCAAAGCATCATCGACAAGAATCATGATAGATCAATCTCATAAAGGATTCAGCAATTACAACTCAAGATCTCCTTACAACCCCATGAACAAACGAGGACTTTACCCCATGAAGCTAAGCGAAGCGTAGTCGATCATGGTGACGAAATCTCCGGCAAGGGATGGATCCCTTGCTGTCCTCCAACTTGCAGTGGCGCCGAGGGACGATGAGGCCTCCGGTGTCGCCTTTCTCTTGTGTCTAAATCGAATGGATCTCTAGAAATCGTCTCTGGATGACCCCCCCTCTTTGACGGCAGCTTCGGGGTATATATAGGCGGTTCTGGTCGGTGGTTTTGGTAAAACACAGATTAGGGTTGATGCATACTTCGTGCTGAAGAAAATTGAGGCCGATTGGGCCCTGAAATGGGCTAGGCCGGCCGGCTCAGAGGGCCCCAGGCCAGCCGTCCTGGGCCCTTTCTGGCACCTTTCGGTCCCATCTTTCGCGTGCGGCCTCTTCTCCTTATTCCTCATCTTAGCCCAGTTGTGACCATGCGTCAAAACATCTCCGAAAATGTCCAATTTCCTGCCAAAACACAACATGCTCCAAAATCTAGGACAAAATCGAAAACGGTCTAGTTCGGGTGCCAAGTGGGGGGTTAGTACATGAATCATCCCGAAGAAATTGCCAAAACCTCTCCTAATTGTATAATAAAATGGGTACTTTAGGAGCGCCAACACGCGCCAGCTGTCGGTGTTTACCGCCAAGTCTGCTCAGGGATACCCTTAGCAGTAGGGTTTGTAGGTAGGGATCGACTGCTCTAGAACTCGATGGTACAAGGAACACAAAGATTTAGACAGGTTCGGGCCACGAGTTTGCGTAATACCCTACATCCTGTGTGGTTTGTATTACTTTAGGTGTTGATCGTTTGGAGGGGGTCCCTGCCCGCCCTTATATATCCGGGGGGATAGGGTTACATGGAAAGTCCTAGCCGAGTACAGTTGGAGTCCTACTACAACACAATCGGGTAGTTTCCTTTGTACTGCAGCTAGTTCTACGCCTATTCGAATAGTTACAAAAGAGGTAAGGTACATCCATGAACTATCCCTTACTCTAGAACATTCTATGCCTATAAGCAGTCCCGCTGCCCCGGGTCTGATAGCTGCTCCTATTTCAAGAAGACCTTATTGGATGTCACCCAAGGAGTTGGCAGAATTGAAGGTTCAATTGCAAGAGGTGTTGGACAAAGGATTTATTCAACCTAGTACCTCACCTTGGGGTTATCCAGCAATTTTTGTTAAGAAGAATGATAACACCTTAAGGTTGTGTGTTGATTATTGTCCTTTGAATGCAGTAACCATCAAGAACAAGTATCCTTTGCCACGGATTGATTTATTATATGACCAGTTGGCTGGAGCCAAGGTATTCTCAGAGATTGATATAAGGTCTGGGTATCATCAAATTAAAAGTAAGGAATTTCTGAGAATTGGAGAGTTTAACTCAATAGCTCGGGAAGAGATATCTAATAGTGCTCCATATCTACTCATCCAGTCCATTCCAATAATATCTATGCCTTCTAGTGCTAGCAGGATCAAGTCTGTTTTAAAGATTTTACTACCCAACTTTATTGGCACATGTCTTATGATTTGGTTAGATGCAATTTTCTCTCTCGGTCTTTGTGTGACAAAAATCTAATCCAGCTCTTGCCCCAAATTTAGCACTAATGAAGCTATGAGATGCACTAGAATCAAATAAGATAACTGCGGGTCGGTTGTTTATAGGAAATGTACCCGTCATAACTGGTGCGCCGTCAGGAAGTTCAGCCAGGTTGGTGAAGTTAATTCAACCTTGCCTGACTTGCACAGTCTGCTTCTTACCTTTGTTCGGAGCATCTCTGCAAAAACCTTGCCCCTGGGATTGTCCTGCCTGGGGGCACATCTTAGCAAAGTGGTTCGGGCTTCCTCACTTGAAACAACAGTTTTTGTTGTCAAGGCGAGATGCTTGCTGTATATTCGGCCTTGGGCCATTCTGCTGCTGCTAAGGCTGCACATAATGATTCTGCTGCTGCTGAGGTGTCACATAATGATTCTGCTGCAGTTGCTGCTGAGGAGATCGGATGACCCAACGCCCTTGCTTAGAGGCTCTTTAAGAGGGTGCAGCTAGAGCATTCTGCACAATACAATACCTCAGTGCTTGGGCACTCGAGGGTCCAACAGGTGCCTTCCTCTTATTCTCGGCACGATGAGCCAGTATAAAGTCTTCCTGGGCGATAGCCAATTTCACCATCTCATTGTAGGAGTCTACACGGACAAGATTCAGATGTCCCTGCAGCTTGGTACTGAGTCCCCGACGAAACCGATCATGCTTCTTAGCATTGGTGTCCGCGTGATAACCCGCATACTGGCACAAATGGTTGAAAGCCTGGGCATACTGCAATAAAGTGCGATTACACTGAGTCAGTGCCAAGAACTCATTCAGCTTCCGATCAAGAAGACCTTCAGGGATATGATGAGCTCTGAAAGTAGTTTTGAACTCATTCCGGGAAACCACATGATCAGCCGGGAGCATTCCGTGATAGTGATCCCACCACATATGTGCTAAACCGCGTAACTGCTGCGCGGCAAAACGAGCTTTGCTCACCTCGGAGCATGGAATTGTCAGCAAAGAAAACATGGATTCGATTGTGTGAATCCAAGCATTAGTATTGAGGGGTTCTACGGCCTTGTTGAAGAGCGGGGGTTGAGTGCTCAGGAAATACTGGTAGCTGGCTTCCTGTGGTTAGTGAGCATTGTGCCACCCCGCCGCTGCTGCTGCCCCTGTGCTATCTGCTGGAGGAGCTCGATCTGGGCCGCGAGTACCTAGGCAAAGCCTAGCAGTCGAGGTGGTGGGGTGGTGTGCCACTCCCTCCGGCTCCAAACCCACTAGGCGTATCTCGAGTTGATCCCACCATCTGAAAGACAAGTGGTTGTATTAGCTACAACTTCTGAATGTTCATATGGGAATAAACAACACAAGGCATGAATTAAACAATAGGATTTGCATGACCAGATGACACAGGAAACAATTAGTAGGAAAACGCGCATAACTGAAGTTCTGTGTATCCAATAGCCTTGAAATTTTACAGGTGTTAGATAATTTCATGAGTTATTTCGTAGTCAACTCAAAGACTAATTCCCAGAGTAGGGTAGTTGAAAAATTCAATTACTACTCCTCTAGTTTTGCTGTTTTTCAGAAAACAGAGCCTCTGTAATTTGCGAATATCTCCTGCTGTATAAGTCCGATTGAGCTGAAATTTTGTGAGAATTTAGATGATGAAATTTGGAACAACTTTGGTATTCAAATCGTGGCTCAAAACTGATTGGAAACATGGATGAAAATTCGAACTAAATTCTGCATTCAGATTGACATACTGCCATCATTTATACAACATTTCACAAGTGCTTACATTAGTTAACATCTCCACTTCTCCTTGATATATTTACAACTAATATCAGGGGTTACTCCACTATAAGTTAGCCTTGTAGCCCTACCCCATCATCCAAAATTTAGGCTACACTAAGAGTAGTTTTAGCAAATGCTATCTAACAACATCGACAGTCTAGTTATGGACCGACGCCTCGCTCACAACAGGTGAGTAGGGCTCGATCTGAGTAGGCTGTGGTGCATGCTCCTCAAAGTCGATATCTGAAATGCCCTCCATCTCCTAGGGCTCCTCCTCACCTTCCACCTGCATCTCGTCTGGTGGAGCGTGAAGAGCGTGATCGTGCTGGTGGAGCTGCGCCTGAGCGTCGTCGAGGCCGAGTTGGAGATCATGAAGCTGATCCCCTGAGAAGTCGAGCATCACGTCGCACTCGCCAATAGTGGACTGCAACTCCTGGAACTGGCCATCAAGTGTGCCAATATGAGCTCCTCTGTTGGCTAGCTTGTTGTTGGCCTCGTGCATCAGCTTGTCCCGCAGCTACAAAGTCATATGTAGGGTCTGGGCCTGATCGACCAGCTGGGCGGTTGCCTGACTCTGGAACACCTGAAGTCGGTATAGTGCATTCATGCACTGTGCCGCTGTCCTCAGGGAGCCGACGGGGTCCAAGTCCGCTGCAACATGAACATTGTCCATCCTGTTCGGCCAGAGTAGATCACCCTCGTCGTGTGCCAGAAAAAGTCCGAAAGGTGTAAGAACAACCTCCATCGGGTGCGCATTACAGAAAGCTGTAATAGCTCTCATAGTGGTTGTCTCCCACGAGTCAAGCAGACGGTGTCCAACCACCTAAATCACGATCGATGCCCACTCCACATTGAGCGGGTGCTGGGGGGACAATCAAAGTGATGTTGCAGTGGCGTACACCGCCCTCCATGAAGTCATGGCCCTCATAGAGTGGTGGGTACGGGTAACCGGCTGCGCTGAGCATCTCCCACAGCAGACAGGGAAGTCCCTCCCAGTGCAGGCACACAGAGTGCACGTGACCCTGCGCATCCACCATCACCAAGTCTTCCATCTGTCCAATAAAGACAGACGGTCAGCGGAAAGTCAAACGGATGTAATAGGCTGGTTCCGTACTCTATGGAAAAATGAGCATAGCTGATGAATCGATGGTCCAAAAATTCTCTAATTTTTGCAGGAGGTGCCTAAGATAATTGTGATCATTTTCTCTAGCCAAGCCTAGCTCAGAAACAGGGCCTAATATGGTCAAATCCTTAAGTGTTTGCCTATAGCTCGACTCAGAATTCAGACTGACCAGAGGGTTAGTATTTTGAATGTCAGTACCAAACCACTTGACCAAAAATTCTCAACAATTTACAGTCTCTTCTTGACTCAGTTATCTACAACTTTCATGTTGAACATTTTCTCAGGAAAAGCTTCTAAGTTGGTCAAAAAATTTATATGGCTAGACTGCTACATTATGACAGAAACACTAACTGATTGATTTCCTTAGGATGGAGTCTTCCAAAAATTTTCAAATTCATACAGCAGAGAGTAAACTTATTTTACTACACTTCTTTTCACAGGATCAACTTAATTTGAGGCATTTTACTATTTTCAAAAATTCGAGTTTTCCAGATTCAGCAGCTTGGAACAGATTTTCTAGAAATTCCTTAGGAAATCTTTTCAAGTGATCTCTTGTGAACTTTATAATTTTGGTTTTCGACTTTCTTAGAGATTAATGCATGTCCTAGACATCCTCACAACCAGAAAAAAATTGCCAAATTGCTTTGGACTTACGTGATTTGTATCGGTGGCATACTTAGATACGTCTCTCTCTATTTATCTAGTCGATTAACTAGTCGTCTTAGATTACGGATTCGCTATTAGCGTACCTGCAGAAAATTAATAGTGTGTATATATCATGAACCTTTTGTGCCAGCCCTCACGAAAGCATTTCCCTTCATTACTGAACACTATAGAACCGGCATCCATACAATTCCCGCCGTATGGACAACGTTAAGCATACGCCATTGGAACAGAACCGTTGTGGACGGGGAATTGAATTCTAATTTTCAAACCATTACTCCCAATATAATCAACCGATGGTTGGTATATTGCCAGCAGCTCAAGTAGGCCACTGCTTGAGCCCAGCGTTCGGTTCGCATCACCGACGGGAAGGTCGGACTCCCTCAGCTAACTAAACAAGCATACCTTAGTGGCGGCGTGTCGTTATAGAATTTAAATACTGAATGTAATATGTTGGAAGTTAGCCATACTGTATAAGCCACCTAATTACCCACAAATCTCATAGGGCTTTATGTTCTAGACTCTTCCTTAAGAATCCAATGCTTTTCAAAAACTTAATAGTTTTGAAGTTAAGTTTTAAGGTTTATTGTTAGAAAAACGCGGTCATAGTCTCTGGTAGTGCTGTCTGTTCACTCTGATACCAGCTATGGCAGAACCACCCAAATTAAACTGGGCTGAGTGCGATAATTATCGTTACTAGGCAACCTGACCAAAGACCGCACTACAACGGCAGTTCCTCGAGTAAAGTCTCGATTAAAGCCACGCTATCCGGGACCGAAACAAACAGCAACTCACACGAAGGCGAGCCCAGAGAGTACAACACAAAATATTTCTTACATCCCAGAGTTGCAGTGGAAATTTAAATTATTAGAAACCAGTTCAGAATAGTAGAGTACTACGGAGTTCTTACACTAATACAGTTCATCAGTATCATTATTTAGTGGAAGATTAAAAACACGAGGACTAGCGATATGTAGGATGGCACGATGAAGCCCGTACGTGACATCACTTAGCAGGACGGGTGTCAGTGCTCGCTGAGGGACCATCCCACTCAACGACCAACCCGGAGGTAAAGTACACGGCCAAGTCAAGCTAGCATATCATCAAAGTCAGTCCCTAAAAAACAATGCCACAATCAAGGCTGAGCAACTAATTCTCAAGGTAATGATCAAAAGTTTTTCCATAGACAGAGAAGTCATCCATGAAAACTTCCATGATCTCCTCAATCATGTCTGAGAAAATAGACATCATGCACCTTTGGAACGAAGCGGGTGCATTACACAACCCGAATAACATCCTACGATAGGCATACATTCCATAAGGGCATGTGAACGTGGTCTTACTTTGGTCATCAAGGTGGATGGGGATTTGGTGATAACCGGAATACCCATCAAGGAAACAGAAGAAGGAATGATTTGCAAGCCACTCCAACATTTCATCAATGAAGGGCAGCGGGAAATGATCCTTCTTTGTAGCCTTATTGAGTTTCCTATAACCTATGCACATCCTCCACCGAGTAGGGAGACGTTGAGCGATCAACTTATTCTTCTCATTGGGGACAACTGTGAACCCTCCCTTCTAAGGCACTACATGAACGGGACTAACGCACTCGCTATACGGCACAGGGTAGATAACCCCGGTGTGTAGGAGTTTCAGGACCTCCTTCTTAACGACTTCCCTCATCACACTGTTTAACCTCCTTTGAGGTTCCCTAGATGGTGTGAAAGCTGGATCCACGGGAATGCGATGGGTACAAAGAGTTGGGCTAATTCCCTTCAGATCTTGGAGGGAATATCCCAGAACGGTTCTATGTTTCTATAGGGCGGTGATTAGTCTCGCTGATTCTTCTTCCGAAAGTTTGTCGCTAATGATCACGGGAGACTGAGAATCACCGTGGAGGAAAGCATAACGGAGGCCTGCAGGTAAAGGTTTTAACTCAATCAGAGGTCTAGGGGGAGACTCGAACTCGGATATGTCTATGGGTTCAGTGGGATCATAATCCTCCTCGATGAACTTTTCAGCATCTTTTTCAAGGAGGGATTCTAGTGAGTCAAAAGGGAGAATTCCCGTCACCTCCATGATCGGTTCAGAGTCAAGGGAAGTTCGGCCAAAGAGTTTGCTGCTCTTGAGATTTGGACCGAAAAGGTTTCCTTCCCTAGGCGGACATCGAGTTTACCTTGAGTCGGGGCATCCATAAGCAATTTCTCAATGGGGTGCCCAATCATGAGATCGAAGTCTTGGACATCGAAAACATGAAAATCAAGGATCACATCGACGTTTTCGTGCTTGACAGTCACGTTCTATAAAATTCCAATTCCTTCTATGATTTTTCTAGAGGAAGTCTGGAAGGTTTTGTCGGTTTGTACCAATGGCTCATCTCCCAAGAGTTGAAATGCACATTCGCTAGAGATGATGTTGGCTCCGACAGTGGGACTATAGAGGATGTCTATCAGGGTTCCTCTTATGGTACAAGGAATGGTTGATGGAGGGGAGTTGATCCGGAGTACTTCTAGCGACAGCTCCATCTCCCTCGACCATTCGCCAGCAATGATGGCCGTTACCTTCTTGACGTTTTCCCTAAGGAATGTGGCTTCTATCGGATCCATGGAAGGGACAGGAACCAGTGGCTTCCTCATGCAGAGATAGTTCGAGGTGTTTCCAAAATCTTCAAAAAGATCATCCTCGAACTCGAAAGGGAGCTCCAAAGGTTGAATTTCTTCTTCCTTCGGAGCCTATGGTTCAGAAGAGGGTTCTAGAGCTGAATCTAAGGTTGAAGGAGGTGAAGGATCAGATTCGGCTGCTAGAATGTCCTCATGGCTTGACGTATGCTCTTCTTGGGAGGATCCGGCGTTAGCAATGAAGGAGGTGTTTTTTGTGATACGATCTAGGATTTCCCTACCTTCGGATGGAGTCTTATGAGAAAAGGATCCTCCAGTGGCAATGTCAAGGTAAAGGGCGGATTCCGTGTCGAGCCCGATGTAAAAATGTTGAAACAACACAAGATCGGATATTGACAAGTTAGGGCCAGATATTAGAAGAAGTGAAAACCTGGCCCAGGCCGCACCTATGAATTCCTTCTCATTCTGCTGAAAATAGAGGATATCCCTTCGTAAGGCGACAATACGGTATTGGGGAAAAATAAAAGACAAAACTTGTCTCTCAGTTCATCCCAGCTTCCGTTCACGCTTCTGACGGTATGCATGTACCATTGTTTCGCCCTCTCAACAAGAGAAAAGGGAAACAACTTCCACTTGAGGGTATCGTGTGACATGCCTGCGATAGCGCGACATGAACACACTTGCTCAAACTCCCGCAGATGATGGTAAGGGTTTTTGCTATCTAACCCTGAGAATGATAGCTTCTGAACCATAGTGATAAGGTCGGGGAGGAGCTCGTAGCTAGATGCAAGAATTGGGTGCTTGGATTGTGGAGGCTCTAAGAGCTCGCCCTTAGGAGCAGAGAAGCTAAGGATAGATGGCTGCTCCATGATATCGGGGATGAGGATAGAAGAAAGAGATAAGGAAAAAAAAGATAAAACTTTTTTGTTTTGAAAGGATAAGATACGAGGACCAACTATGTTCGAAGAAAGATACAGCAACCGTTCCCCGGCAACAGCGCCAGAAAGCTTGTTCGGTATTTTAATGATTGTGAATAAATCCGCAAGCGCACAGATACCGTTGTAGCTTTCACCCATGAATATTCAAGGGTTATCGTATCCACAGGGAACGTGTGTGCACTAACTTCTAGCTGTGTCGGAACAAGGACACACCAAGATAAGTGGCGAGGATAGAGAGGATTCCTGAGGTAGTACTAGAAATGAGTTGAGGTTGAACTCTCGGGCTAGATACTCGCTTCGTGCACCGGCTTACCCTTGAAATGGTTAGGAGACTCTGGCCAATGGCAATATGCTATATCCGAATGTGGAGGGCTACTAAGGACCAACAGGGCTGTCACCACCTGTGGACTATCTCACAGATCGTGGGATATAAGGCAAACGAAGGTAACCCTTAGCCTAGACACCACGTCTATGCTACTGATTACTACCGCAGTCTAACTACGTTTGGTACCCCGTAGCAAACTATGGTACTCTGTATAAATACAGAGCGACGAACCCACGAGTAAGAGAACTGATCTCACTCAAAAGATAAGTACTATGCAAGAACAGAGAATCACAAATACCAACTTACTTTACTATGAAAGAAGCTGATATCCATAGAGGTACAGCTTGGAGAAGAACACCGACAGGCCTGGCGCTTCCCCGAACTACTCCTCACTCTCCTCCTTTATTCTAGCACTAGCGAACTAGCACGTCGCCTTTATAATGTGGCACTACTCCTAGTCTTGAATGGTGTGTGTGAGAGGGAGTGAGGGAGGCCCCTTTTATAGTCCTAATAGGTTGGTTCCCGCCCTCAACAAATATGGAAACATACAACACCGCCTTAGAGTGGATAAGAACGAGCGTCCCACCAAAACTGAGGCCGGTTGGCGCCAAAGTGGGGCCGGCCATCCCTGTGGTTTGGCCGGCCTACGGGTGTCGCCTCCCGTGCCGCCTTTCATCCTGGACACTGCTAAGTGGGCCCCCAACTTGTGTATGTCGGTGCCGGGGCTTTGTTCATCAGTTTTCTCTATCAAATGGGCCCATTTTGTAGGTGAAACGTGGGACGAGATCTTCGGTGTGTTTTTCTCTATGTTCACTTGTGTTTTCCTCATATTCCACTAGTGGGTGCCTGCAGATCACAATTCACCAAAGCTCGTGGAACTTGTTATAATTAAGCCCTACAACTGAGTTTGGTGATTAAATATTACAAAAAGATGCAATTGTTGATGGTTCTATTTCTGACTTAAGGACCGTCAACAATAGCATCACGGGTTGTCCTCCAAAAGTATCCCTTGTGGCTATAAAAGGTGAGTGAGAGGCCTTTGGCAGAAGCACCAGCATTCTGAAGCTATGGCTTGCATTTGGTGTTTTTGCTCTCGCCCTCCTGAAATTTGTGTAGTCCTGTCCAGCAAAAGATGCTAGAAGAGAACTTACGAGTCACAAGAGAAGTCCCTGCTACCTCATCCTGCAACCCCAATGCTCTCATCGGATCCATTTTGGACATCATGTCCTTGCATATTCCAATGAGACAGGTTCTCTGTCGAAGGGTTGAGTCTTGTTGTGTCACATCCTTGGGGTTGCCTGTTGTAAGGATCACCGGGGTGTCCGACCCTAGAGGGGGAGGGGGTGAATAGGGTCGCTAATCGCTTTTTAACCTAGGGCTCAATCTAATTGCATAAGATAAACCTAACACGTCCTACACATGCTAGTTATGACTAAGGTTTATCTATGTTACCCTCTACTTACCCCAAAAGACTTGCAACCTATAGCCAATCCTAATCAAACTAACTAGGAAAGTAAAGGTAAGCAAGAAAGAGTAAATGCGGAAACGTAATGCGGTAAGTAAAGCGGTAAGGGAGAGGATATGCAAACTCCCGTGAAGACACCAAGACACACGATTTAACGTGGTTCGGTTATGACACCAAAGTCCCTCCCTACGTCCACGGCCACTTGTCCAACACGAACAAGTGTGATGCCGAGTCTCTTCACTCGATCACCGTCTTGCCACGCCTCCAAGGCTCCCGACAAGTAAAGGCTAAGTGACGCCAAGTCACAAAGACGAGGTCACCGCCACCGTCTATCTCGAAGCGTCACCACGGCACCGTCTTCACTATCTTGGAGCTTTAACACCAAGTAGGGGCCTCCTTCCCCGCACAAAGTGTCGTTGCCACTCCACACCAAGTCAGAGGGTCACACGACGAGTACACAAGGTGCTTGCCGCAGCAAGGCTTTCTCTCAAGCTAGTTCTCTCAAGAACTAAGCCTAAACTAGCACTAAGCACTTTCACAAGTGTGCTTAAGCCTATATGATGTACAATGAAGCTCTATGGTGGTTGGAGATGATCTTTAGCTCTTGTATACTTCCTTGAACTCCAGCACTCTCAAATGACCCGGCCTTGGGGGTATATATAGGCAGCACAAGCAAATATAGCCGTTGGAGAAAAGCTGCCCGAAATGTGCTTAACGCCGGTTAATCTGACGTACCCCAAAAGCCATCATCGGTTCAACCGGTGTATGTAAACTGCCACTTGAAAAACTAGCCGTTAGCAATCAACCGGTGTAACGCTGGTTTAACCGATGTAATCAACCGGTGTATGTAATATTAGCGTCGGTTTAACCGGTGAGTGTAACTTCTTCACGTTCCTCCAAAAACCACCTCTCTGGACAACTGAACCGATGCAATTGACCGATGCATCGTCGGTTCAACCGGTGTATGTAATTTCCTCGGTCTTCATCTGCCAATGCACCGACGTATATAACTTCCGTAGCGTCGGTTCATCCAGTGTAAAACCCTAGCCCGCAGACCTTCTCTGTGATTGCACCAGTGAGTTCATTTTGCCCTACGTCGGTTTAACCGATGATAGCAAAATGTTTCAATTCTTGTCCCTTGGACCGAAGAGCTTTCAGGGCCTAGCTATGCTTATCTTCTCTTTGTCATCACTTGAACCTAAAAGCCTAAGAATGGTTTTCTTAACAATCATATTAGTCCAAGTGTTGTGTTATCTATATCAATCACCAAAACATTATATTGAAATATGGCATGAGAGGCCATTTTCGCTACAATCTCCCCCTTTTTGGTGATTGATGACAACACAACCAAAGCAAGCAAGTTGAATTGCAAGAATATGAAATTGATAACAATTTGAAAAGTTAGAAACTACTTAGCTTGCTTGGATGACACTTCAAAGCTCATTTTTAAAAGCCCTTGATACCAATTGTAGGAAAAATTGTAGAACAATGGCTTGTGTGAGGTTTGAACCATATGAGCAATGAAAATTTTTTTTGTACCTTAGTCCATGGGATCATCAAATTGCACTTCTCCCCCACATTGATTAAGTACCTCCCCCTATCACCATGCATCCTTTTCCCTTGCATTTTCCATTCCTCCCCCTTGCTAATGGCAACATTTACTCCAAACATACTTGCTTGCTTTTAGGGTACATTTCTCCCCCTTTGTCATCAAACACCTAAAAGCTTCATAACCACTAGCAACAAGGAGCATTAGTAGCAAAAGAAATTTACTAGTGATAGAGTGTTATACCTAGCCATGCCTCCCTATATCATTTATCTCTTTAATCTTTGGGAGTTATGGCTTGGTCTTCTTCCCTTGTCCAATCTTTCTTGATCCATTGATACCAAATGTAAGGTTAATTGCAATGTGTATTATCTTGATATCGAAGGATTGAGTGTATTACCATATGGACAAAAAGGAGTGTGACTACAACAAATATCACTTTGAAAGCATGTTTAGTCACATAAACACAAGCTATAGAGTTAGCTCCCCCTAAATGTGTGCAATAGTGTTTGAATCACTTAATCAAATGTATGCACTTGTAATTCACATAATGGGAATCAAACTCTATAACTTGAAAACATGACACCAAATGAATACCAAAAAAAATAGGATTGATACCAATTGTAGACTTTGGTATTTTCTTTCAAAAATATGTGTCATGGAGAAGCAACGGTTTTTCGCCCATGTAGGTTGCACTAGATAAGAAGTTAGTACCAAAACAACCTACCATATGATATTTCTAGGAAAGCATATCAAATAAAAGATACCAATTGTAAAGATGAGATCATGCATTTCTAGAGAGGCATTTGAGCTACAATGGTGCATGAAGGATATTAAATGAAATTGAGATCATCTTTTTACCTTGCTCATTACCTCATATGTAGGGGAGGGGAATTTGGGTCACTAATCTTTAATCCACAACTTGGCTTTCCTTTATCTTTGCATGATGCATCCCTACTCATGCATCCCAAACCTTGTCAAGCCTCCAAATTCCCCGTCACTTGGATGCTTTCCACCATCCAATGATGGCTTGGCCTCCCCCTAAAGCCATGATTCCCCCTTTGATTCTCCCTCATGACTTAATTCACTTAGGTATTTCTCCCCCTTTGGGATATGCTTCTTCTCCTTGAGAAAAAATCTATCTTTGATCCACATTTCTCCTCCTTTGGAATCAAATCACTTAAAAGGTCTTGCTCCTAAAAAGGTCTTGCGAAACAATATAGCTCAAAAGAAGATTAGTATCCTAGGGAGTTAGTTCCATGACTCATGATCTGATTGTATGATATCAATGAAGATACCAACTGAGAATTTACTATGGTGGATCACAAAATCATGAAACTAGCATGACATGAGTCAGTTCATCCGGTGTAAAACCCTAGCCCGCAGACCTTCTCTGTGATTGCACTAGTGAGTTCATTTTGCCCTACGTCGGTTTAACCGATGATAGCAAAATGCCTCAATTCTTGTCCCTTGGACCGAAGAGCTTTCAGGGCCTAGCTATGCTTATCTTCTCTTTGTCATCACTTGAACCTAAAAGCCTGAGAATGGTTTTCTTAACAATCATATTAGTCCAAGTGTTGTGTTGTCTATATCAATCACCAAAACATTATATTGAAATATGGCATGAGAGGCCATTTTTGCTACACCTGTCTCTGGGTGCCCAAGAACTGACATCTCTGGTAAGGAGACTTAATCTTATCACAACGTATTCAGGGAGAAGGAGAAATGTCTCCGCAAGATGCTACAAGAGATCTTGCGAGACGATTGCTCTAATCCGCCTCCAAACTCTTGAAACTTTCTCCCAAAATACGAGTATCATTATTCCCTTGCTGGGAATAATAAGTTTGTACTTTGTCATGGCCTAGGACCGATCTAGCTATAGCAGGCTTCGACTAGAAGCTCCAGGAGATCTAGGCGGTGTGCATGCAGGTCCGAGTCATTGTGAAGCTTAGTTAGGAAGAAGTACTCGAGTTGTAATATCGAGTAGTTGTACTGTGTCGAGTACTTTTCCTTTATATTAGAATGTATGTGACACCCTAGGTGTCTACACAGTAGTTGTGTATTTATTGTGTGCATCATGTGCTTGAATTGCTTGAAAAAGGATCTTTTTGTAAATATAAAGGTTATATGTGTAATTATGATTTTATGCAAGGTCCTTTTTATAGCTATATTTGAATAGGTTGTGAAATTATAGCTTTTGTGGAGGGTGTTTTTGCAAAATGTAGTGTAATCATTACATGGCAGGAATCTTTTCAATTCAGCCTAAGTTTGAAGTGAAATTGCATTGAAAAAGACAAAATTCCTGGAATTCAAAATCCCTCCTATGTTTTCAAAATTAGCTCTTGAATCTTTGATCAAATAAATTTTTTCACAACATCAAAGTTGTAGATCTTGAAAAGTTGAACAACTTTCATGTTGGGCACTTTTTCATTTGAGCTTTAGTTTAAAAGTTATTTCTTGTTTACATTTGGGTCCCTAGAAATTTCAGAAATTGCAAAGCAGTCCATTTCCTTCCACCTTAGGCCTACTCCTCTGCTCTCTCTCACCGCCGACAAAGCGGCGCTCTCCCGCCGCTCTGGGCCACCTTCCCGGCCACTTCTTGCTCGCGCTGGCTTCCACGCGTCGCCCAGAAACTCCACCGCCGCTTTTGCCTCGCGCCGTGCCCTCTCCTCGCCTTGCCACGCGCTCAGAGCACCGCCGCCGGCCGCCACCTCGACGTCGCCGTGGACAGCACGGATTAGAGCTCACCGCTCTTCCCTCTCGAGCACAGCAGCACTACATATACCCCCGCAAGCTAATCCTCTTGTTCTTTTGCCATTTCCCTCTCCCCAGACCCTAGAGCGCCGTCGCCATCCACTTGAACGCCGGCAAGCTTGACGCCGCCGCGAATCCACCATTTCAGACCCGATCCGCCCCCACAGACCCCGCCATTAGCACCACACGAGTACTGCGCATCTCCCAGGCACCTCCCCCACCCCAATTCGCCGCCGCAGAACGGTCGCCGGCGAGCTACCCAAGCCGGCGCCACACCTCGCCGTGGGGAACCCCCAATCCGACCACCCCGAGCCCCAAGAAGACCACCATTGGGTTCGTCTCGGCCTCTTCTTCGTTTCCCCCAACCCAGCCCTCGCCGCCGGTAAAGGCCGGCCAACCCCTGTTCTGTTCTTCCCCATCGGCCAAGGACCCCGTGTTAGAAAGAACAAAAGTTCCAGGGGGCTGTCTGCAAACCCCGTGACACATATGAATAGTGCTTTAGGGACTTCTTTGTGATTTCTAGCTGTAAAATTTGAAATTCACTAGTAATTCATAGAAAATTCGTAAATTAGAAAATCCAGTTGTTCTGGAATCCTTGTGTAAAGTTCTATGCATTAGAATCAAAATATGATAGGTTTTTGTTGAAAGTTTTTGTTGTACAAATTAATTTGTGTCACTAGGTACATAAATACTAGATGTTTTATCTTTTTCTTAGCTATTGTTTGAAGCCATGTATTGCTGTGAAATTTTTATGGTGAGTTTATCATGAGACTCTAGTATTGTTATAAAAATTTCGTGGTCAGTTATTATGTGTAGCTATTTCTTTGATTTAATCCTTGTTTAGTAGACTTTAATTATGATAAATAGTTTGTATTGAGGATAAATCATGAAAATATTTCTGAGTGATCTTTTTGAATAGTTTAGCTTGTACATGAAGTTTTAGCCCCAGTTCATGAATATAACAGGAGCTAAAAATGAATCTTCTTAATCTGATGTCTGTTTTGTTTATTTCCTCAGAAATTAATTCTGTGTAGATAAAATCATGAAAATTCGCAGTCGCTAACTCATCCCTGTTTAGGCCTTCTATTAAATTTTGAGCTTCTGTTTTGCTCTAGTTTAACCTGTGTAATTCAATCTTGATCTAGGTGTGGTCTGAATGATTGAATTATTATGAATAAATGGCTACATGTTTTGGCATGAAATTTATAGGGTAGCTTACTCTATTCATATTCTATTTAGGGTAAATTTTTGCTAAATTTAGTACTGTTTGTGCTCTGAGTTGTTAATTTTTTAGCAAACTATGATTTAATTGCTATAGAAAACAACCACCACTTACTTTATGAAGTTAGTATAGCTTTCCTGTGCTGTTGATAATGATGCCTTGTGTAGATCGAATTGTTAATTAACTACTCTATAAACGATTGCCCATGTGTGTTTTAATTTTGTTTGCTTAGCTTCGCCACATCGTGAGTGTGTTTATAATATTGTTCTTGCATTACATATAGATACGACTGCTTTGTCGGACGGGACGTACGAGCTGATCCCGGATTCAGAAGGAGGTGATCTCGAAGCTCAAGTGAACACTGCCATACTAACTGAAGCCCCGGACCAAAGTTCGGAAGAGCCCAGGGCCTAAATAGTTAGTGACTACCGAGAAGGCAAGCCCCGGACATAACCTATATTTCAAATTATTATCATTTACTGTTATTACTTACTTGTGCATTTACAGTTCTTAGGATTTGAATTGAAACCCTAGATGCATGATCCTAGGAACCTATGTACTGAACACTAGACATGAGTTCGAATAATTGCTAAGCTTATAGGACCGGTAAAAGTCGAGTGATTGCCTGTCACTCGCGAGCTTTATATGAATTGCTTGTTTACTTTCTGTTATCAATATAAGGACGATGGACGGGGTTGTGCTTGATATCATGACCTTTTGTGAGACCCCGTCTGTGTTGATGAACTTGCTAAGGTCGTGGTGTGTGGTAGTGCTGGTTAAGTTTTTGAACGTACTAGCCACATGCCGTAAATATGGTACGCGGTAAGCCTAGTAACTGATCGGACCGGGGAGTGGATATACTGACACTCTCTCTTAGAAATAGGTTTTTAATTATGTTTATGTTGATCAACACCACGGGTGCAGGGAGAAAGTTGGTGCCCTGTAGTCGGGGAGAGTGTTCCTATCCACAAGCCGGAAAGAAAGGCAAACGGTTGTTTGGGAATGACCCGACGATGTTCCAAATGTGTGTGTTAGGTCTGCCTGGCCAGGTTAACAAATTCGATTCGAATCGTCCGCTTCTCACGGTTTGGGACTGCTTGATCTCTTTGCCACATAGAGTAATAAGAGCAACAATATTATGATCAATCTTGATGTTTGCTTAGAGTTCTACCATAATTGGATAGTAGTTGCTTACATAGAATGGTTAATCAACTAGAATCTTGGAAGCTAAAACTTGAAAGTAAGGACTTACTCTTTATTGCTTTTCAGCAAAAGGAAAACCAGAGCCTCTCAGAACCCTGCATAGTCTAGCTAAAGTGGGTTTAGTATACCCATTGACGGTTAAGTCTTGCTGAGTATTAGAATACTCAGCCTTGCTGTTGAAACTCTTTTTCAGGTATGAGTTTTGAGGAACAGATCGCTAGCTTGACCTATCCTTGCTCGTTGCCTCTTGGCTGGTCCGTAGAGTGGGATACGTCTTCGGCCGGCAATGACCTTGACGAGTGATACCTTGCTTGGGCTAGCTTGGTATACTTTTGCGACGTGTTGTAGCCGTCGTGTTTTATCTTCCGCTGTTTTAACTCTGAAGTTTTACACTTAAGGCTTGTATAACTATTTTACTAAAGTTGGTTTTGTAATAATGGTTTGAACTGGTTTGTAATCATTACTATGCCTGTGTTGTAAAATTGTGGTTGTAATATCTCTGGACTCGCCTTCGTGCGGGGTATGCTTGTTCGATCCGAGAACCGGTGGTTGTATCGGGACGTTACCCGACAGACCATGAATTGTTCCGTTTGAAGTGCGTTTGAGCTGGTGTTGCCTTTATGGTGATGGCCTGCGCACTTGAGCCGGGATAATTCAGGTGGTTCTGCCACAGCTGGTATCAGAGCTACATGTGTACACCAGAGGTGTTGGAACCTTAAAAATCATTTTCCGTATAAAATTGGAACAACAAAGAATTTCGGAAAACTACGTTGGATTCGTTAAGGGTTGTGCATAGAACGTAAAGTCCTAGGGAATTTACAGGAATTACTAGGTGGTTATTTATGTATGGTTTATGTTATCTGACTTCCAGCACTTTACATTTTATCAAACCATACTCACAAGCAACTCTTAATTCCTCTAACGACGCACCTACGTTGAGGTAAGAAGGTAAGGATCCTCAGTCAGCTGAGGGACTCTGACCTTCCCGTCGATGATGCGAGCCGAACACTGCCCTCAAGCAGTGGCTTACTTGAGGTGCTCCCAATATACCAACTATTAGTTGACTATATTGGAAGTAAAGTGTACTCAGTCAGCTGAGGGAGTCTGACCTTCCCGTCGGCGATGCAAACCAAACGCTGCGCTCAAGCAGTGGCCTACTTGAGCTGCTGCCAATATATCAATCTCGGTCGACTATATTGGGAGTAAAGGAACTTGTGAATACGCCTCCGAGTAGCGTATGTTAACGTTGGCCATACAGCGGAAATTGTATGGCTGCCGCTTCTATAGTGAGCGGTAATGTTTGGGGACGCTTTCATGAGTGCTGGCATGAAAGGTTCAATATATATATATGTTCTGTCAATCTTCTGCAGGTACACTAACCGCGATTCGATAAGATAAGAACGGTTAGAATGTATCGACTAGCTATATAGGGAGAGCCGTATTTATGTATGCCACCATGCTAACCATGTAAGTCAAACCATAGTTGGCAATTGTTTATCTTGTGAGAAATGAACAGGACGTGCATGCATATTGGTTGATGTTTGCTTTGATTCCTAGAATTGGGAAATGTACTTGAGTCTTCTTAAGGAATTTCTAGAGTTTGTTTTCATGACTATGTTTAGTGTGGTTAAACAAAAGGGTGGAATGAAAACTTGGTTTGGGGAGCATGTTATTAGAGCATTTAGATTAAACCCAGGAAAGTCTACGGTTTGAGAGAGGGAGATTGAGTCATGTCTTTATCCTTAGTTCCATCTTGATGTCTTGATGATCTTTTCGTTCCATAGAATCTCAAATGATGAACTAGTACCATTGATTATGGGAGCAAGAAAAATGTATATCTTCCATAATTATAGATGGTTGGTCATACTCGTGGAACACCTGATGGCTTCGGTCGTGAAGCTGGTAGTGGATCTCAGCAGCCACCGCCACCCCCGTCGAATCTGGCCGAATTAATGGCCATGCAAACTGAATTGCTTCGCCAGCTGGTCCAAGGGCAACAAAATCAGCCACACCAGCAGCACGGTGGACGTGATGCACAACTAGCGGGTTACCAGGAATTCTTTGGTACCCAACCTCCGCTTTTCAACAAGGCTGATGACCCACTGGACGCCGATGCTTGGCTCCGTACTATCAATTCTAAGTTTGATTTGCTAGCGGTACCTTGTGCTGACGCAAACAAGGCCCACTTTGCCGACCAGCAACTTCGTGGTCCTGCACGTATATGGTGGGATCATTATTGTGCGATTCAGCCTGCTAGATATGTCATATCCTGGGAGGAATTCCGAAATGCTTTTAAGTCACATCATATCCCTGATGGACTAATTGAAAGATAGTTGAATGAGTTCTTGGCTCTAAATCAAGGAACCCGCACTGTTCTTCAATATGCACAGGCCTTCAATCAACTGTGCCAGTATGCGGGCCATCATGCTGATACTGACGCCAAGAAACGTGATCGTTTTCGTCGTGGCCTCACTACCAAGCTCAAGGAACGCCTGAACCTTGTTCAACCCAACACTTACAATGAGCTGGTCAACCTGGCCATTACTCAAGAGGACTATATTGTTGCACATCGTGCTGAGAAGAAGCGAAAGGCACCAATAGAACCCTCGAGTGCTCAGCCACCAAGATATCGTCTGGTGCAGAATACTCCACCAAGACCTCCACAAAGAAATGCCCCAATGGGCAGGCTTGTCTATAGGCCGCCTCAGCAGCAAGGAGGATTCAGACCTCCAGTGCCTCAGCAGCTGCAGTCGTAGCAGTTTGGCCCAAGGCCGAATGCCCCACAGTTCAATAGTGGGAATGGTGATAATCGATGCTTCAACTGCGGCAGTACTTCCCACTTTGCCAAGAATTGTCCGCAGCCCAGAAAGAATTATCCAGGGCAGAACTCTAACCAGAACAACAACAAGGGCAAGGGCAAAAGGCAAATGGTGCAAGTCCGACAGGGACGAGTTAACTTTACTACTCTTGCAGACCTTCCCGAAGGAGCACCAGTCATGTCGGGTACTTTCACTATCCACAATAAACCCACAGTTATACTATTTGATTCTGGTGCAACTCATAGTTTTATAAGTGCCAAATTTGGAGCAAGGGTAGGATTGGATTTTTGTCATGTCAAGAAATCTTACATGATAGCAGCTCCTGGTGGAAAGATAGCTTCCAATCAAATCACTACACATGTACCACTTAAGTTGGGTAGCAAAGTAATAAAGACGGATTTGATCTTGTTGAACTTAGAAGGCATGGATGTTATTCTGGGCATGGATTGGATGACTAAACATAAAGTACAGTTAGATATCTCTTCCCGAGCTATCGAGATAGATTCACCACATCAAGGAGCCACCATACTCTATCTGCCACAATGAGAGTGCTTTAACTCTTGTGCCTATGCCGCAAAAGAAATGAAGATTGAAGATATCCCTGTTGTGTGTGAGTTTGTGGACATATTTCCAGATGATTTACCTGGAATGCCTCCTGATAGAGACATCGAGTTCGTTATTGAGCTTCAACCCGGTACCGCCCCTATTTCTAAGAGGTCGTACCGAATGCCTCCAAATGAGTTAGCAGAATTGAAAATCCAACTCCAAGACCTTCTTGACAAGGGCTTTATCCGTCCAAGTTCTTCACCCTGGGGATGTCCAGCCCTGTTTGTGAAGAAGAAGGACAACAGTTTGAGGCTATGTGTTGATTATCGACCACTCAATGTGGTCACTATTAAAAACAAGTATCCTCTTCCCCGCATTGATATCCTATTTGATTAGTTAGCTGGAGCCAAGGTTTTCTCTAAGATTGATCTTCATTCTGGCTACCATCAAATAAAGATCAAGCCTTGTGATATTCCAAAGACTGCTTTCTCAACTAGATATGGACTCTATGAGTATCTGGTTATGTCTTTTGGTCTTACCAACGCCCCAGCATATTTTATGTACTTGATGAATTCAGTCTTCATGCTGGAGCTGGATAAATTCGACATGGTATTCATTGACGATATTTTGATCTACTCCAAGAATGAAGAAGAGCACGAGCAACATTTACGTATCGTTCTTCAACGATTACGAGATCATCATCTTTATGCCAAATTCTCCAAGTGTGAATTTTGGCTGGACAGTGTAAAATTCTTAGGCCACACTATCTCCAGTGATGGAATATCCGTTGATCCAACTAAAGTACAAGAAGTGATGGATTGGGAATCTCCTACTTCAGTTCATCAAATTCACAGTTTTCTTGGTTTAGCTGGATATTATCGTCGATTCATTCCTGATTTCTCCAGAATAGCCAACCTATGACGGAGTTATTAAAGAAGGGAGTAAAGTTTGTTTGGAATGATAAATGTGAAGAAGCTTTTCAAACTCTCAAAGCACGATTAACTACTGCTCCAGTGTTGGCTACACCGGACAGTACCAAACCTTTTGATGTCTATTGTGATGCTTCTAGTACGGGGCTTGGTTGTGTGCTTATGCAAGACAACCGAGTAATTGCTTATGCATCAAGAGTTCTCCGGAATCATGAGAAGAATTATCCAACACATGATCTGGAGTTAGCAGCTGTCATTCACGCTCTCAAGCTTTGGAGACATCATCTTATGGGAACTCATTGTAATATTTACACTGACCATAAGAGCCTCAAATATATCTTCACCCAAGCTGATCTCAACATGAGACAGAGACGCTGGCTAGAGTTGATAAAGGATTATGATCTAGAAGTGCATTATCATCCAGGAAAGGCTAATGTGGTTGCGGATGCACTCAGCCGCAAGTCACAATGCCATTGTCTATCTATAGAGCCATTCAATGAAACTCTATGCCAGGAAATGATGAAATTAAACCTAGAAATGGTGCCTCAAGGAAGTTTGAACCATATATCTATTGAGCCTACACTTCATGATAGCATCATCATGGCACAATTACATGATGAGGGTATCAAAATCATTAAGGAAAAGTTATCCCAAGGAGAAGCAAAATATAAATGTTTCCGTGTGGATCATAGAGGAGTTTTATGGTTTGAATCTCGACTGGTTGTACCCAAGAATCATCAGCTTAGAAAGCAAATCCTTGATGAAGCACATCTATCGAAGTTTTCGATTCATCCCAGTAGTACCAAGATGTATCAAGATCTTAAACAAGATTTTTGGTGGACTCGAATGAAAAGAGAGATCGCCAGATATGTTTCTGAGTGTAATGTCTGTCAAAGAGTTAAGGCTAGTCACTTGAAGGTAGCTGATACTCTCCAACCTTTACCCATTCCATCCTGGAAATGGGAAGACATCAGTATGGATTTTATTGTCAGTTTACCCAACACTTCGCAAAAGCATGATTCTATTTGGGTAATCGTTGATAGACTCACCAAGACCGCCCATTTTATTCCGGTTCATACGACTTATTATGCCAAGAAGTATGCAGAGATCTATCTTGATCAAATAGTCCGTTTGCATGGAGTTCCAAAGACGATCATTTCTGATCGTGGGGCTCAGTTTATTGCACGTTTCTGGGAGCAATTGCAAGAATCCCTTGGAACCAAATTGATTCGTAGTTCAGCTTATCATCCACAAACAGATGGGCAAACTGAACGAATCAATCAAATCCTTGAAGACATGTTGAGGGCATGTGCTATTCAATATGGCAAGAACTGGGATAAGTGCCTAGCACTGGCAGAGTTTTCGTATAATAATAGTTATCAATCCAGCTTGCAAATGGCACCATTTGAAGAGTTATACGGTCGAAGGTGTCGAACTCCTTTGAGTTGGTCACAAGCTGGAGAACGCAAAATCTTTGGGCCAGATTTAGTCTCTGAGGCAGAGGAGAAAGTCAAAGTTGTCCAGACTAATCTTAAAGCAGCCCAATCAAGACAGAAAAGTTATGCAGACAAAAGAAGAGATCCTTTACAGTTCAAGGTAGGGGATTTCGTATATTTGCGAGTATCTCCTACTAGAGGTGTTCAACGCTTCGGTATCAAAGGAAAATTAGCACCACGATACATCGGACCATTTGAAATCATCGAAACTTGTGGACCCGTTGCCTACCGACTTCGTCTTCCTTCTCAGTTGGCCGCCATTCATGATGTATTCCATGTATCACAACTCCGGAAGTGCATCAAAGTACCTACTGAGATCCTTGAACCACAAGATATCGAGATTGAATCCGATCTATCTTATACGGAGTATCCAATCAAGATTCTTGACACCAAAGAAAGAAGTACTAGAAGGGAGAAAGTTAAAATGTACAAGATTCAATGGAATCACCATACCGAGGAAGAAGCTACTTGGGAGACTGAAAATTTTCTGCAAAGAAACTTTCCTAACTTTCTTAGAACAAATTCAGGTATCAAAACTTTCCATTCCTTTTCTTCCTGTAATATCGGGGCGAGATTCCTTTTAGGGGGAAAGGCTGTGACACCCTAGGTGTCTGCACAGTAGTTGTGTATTTATTGTGTGCATCATGTGCTTGAATTGCTTGAAAAAGGATCTTTTTGTAAATATAAAGGTTATATGTGTAATTATGATTTTATGCAAGGTCCTTTTTATAGTTATATTTGAATAGGTTGTGAAATTATAGCTTTTGTGGAGGGTGTTTTTGTAAAATGAAGTGTAATCATTACATGGCAGGAATCTTTTCAATTCAGCCTAAGTTTGAAGTGAAATTGCATTGAAAAAGACAAAATTCCTGAAATTCAAAATCCCTCCTATGTTTTCAAAATTAGCTCTTGAATCTTTGATCAAATAAATTTTTGCACAACATCCAAGTTGTAGATCTTGAAAAGTTGAACAACTTTCATGTTGGGCACTTTTTCATTTGAGCTTTAGTTTAAAAGTTATTGCTTGTTTACATTTGGGTCCCTGGAAATTTCAGAAATTGCAAAGCAGTCCATTTTCTTCCACCTCAGGCCTACTCCTCTGCTCTCTCTCTCACCGTCGACAAAGCGGCGCTCTCCTGCCGCTCTAGGCCGCCTTCCCGGCCACCTCTTGCTCGCGCTGGCTTCCACGCGTCGCCCAGAAACTCCACCGCCGCTTTTGCCTCGCGCTGTGCCCCATCCTCGCCTTGCCACGCGCTCAGAGCACCGCCACCGGCCGCCACCTCGACGCCGCCGTGGACAGCACAGATTAGAGCTCGCCGCTCTTCCCTCTCGCACACAGCAGCACTACATATACCCCCGCAAGCTAATCCTCTCGTTCTTTTGCCATTCCCTCTCCCCAGACCCCAGAGCACCGCCGCCATCCACTTGAACGTCGGCAAGCTTGACGCCGCCGCAAACCCACCATTTCAGACCCGATCCGCCCCCACAGACCCCGCCATTAGCACCACACGAGTACTGTGCATCTCCCAGGCACCTCCCCCACCCCAATCCGCCGCCGCAGAACGGTCGCCGGCGAGCTGCCCAAGCCGCCGCCGCACCTCGCCGCGGGGAACCCCCAATCCGACCACCCCGAGCCCCAAGAAGACCACCATTGGGTTCGTCTCGGCCTCTTCTTCGTTTCCCCCAACCCAGCCCTCGCCGCCGGTGCGCCTTGGCGCCGGTAAAGGCCGGCCAAACCCTGCTCTGTTAGAAGGAACAAAAGTTCCAGGGGGCTGTCTGCAAACCCCGTGACACATATGAATAGTGCTTTAGGGACTTCTTTGTGATTTCTAGCTGTAAACTTTGAAATTCACTAGTAATTCGTAGAAAATTCGTAAATTAGAAAATCTAGTTGTTCTGAAATCCTTGTGTAAAGCTCTATGCATTAGAATCAAAATATGATAGGTTTTTGTTGAAAGTTTTTGTTGTACAAATTAATTTGTGTCACTAGGTACATAAATACTAGATGTTTTATCTTTTTCTTAGCTATTGTTTGAAGCCATGTATTGCTGTGAAATTTTTATGGTGAGTTTATCATGAGACTCTAGTGTTGTTATAAAAATTTCGTGGTCAGTTCTCATGTGTAGCTATTTCTTTGATTTAATCCTTGTTTAGTAGACTTTAATTATGATAAATAGTTTGTATTGAGGATAAATCATGAAAATATTTCTGAGTGATCTTTTTGAATAGTTTAGATTGTACATGAAGTTTTAGCCCCATTTCATGAATATAACAGGAGCTAAAAATGAATCTTTTTAATCTGATGTCTGTTTTGTTTATTTTCTCAGAAATTAATTCTTTGTAGATAAAATCATGAAAAATTCACAGTAGCTAAATAATCCCTGTTTAGGCCTTCTGTTAAATTTTGAGCTTCTGTTTTGCTTTAGTTTAACCTGTGTAATTCAATCTTGATCTAGGTGTGGTCTGAATGATTGAATTATTATGAATAAATGGCTACATGTTTTGGCATGAAATTTACAAGGTATCTTACTCTGTTCATATTCTGTTTATGGTAAATTTTTGCTTAATTTAGTACTGTTTGTGCTCTGAGTTGTTAATTTATTAGCAAACCATGATTTAATTGCTATAGAAAACAACCACCACTTACTTTATGAAGTTAGTATAGATTTCTTGTGCTGTTGATCATGATGTCTTGTGTAGATAGAATTGCTAATTAACTACTCTATAAACGATTGCCCATGTGTGTTTTAATTTTGTTTGCTTAGCTTCGCCACATCGTGAGTGTGTTTATAATACTGTTCTTGCATTACATATAGATACGACTGCTTTGTCGGACGGGACGTACGAGCTGATCCCGGATTCCAAAGGAGGTGATCTCGAAGCTCAAGTGAACACTGCCGTAATAACTGAAGCCCCGGACCAAAGTTCGGAAGAGCCCAGGGCTGAAATAGTTAGTGACTACCGAGAAGGCAAGCCCCAGACATAACCTATATTTCAAATTATTATCATTTACTGTTATTACTTACTTGTGCATTTACAGTTCTTAGGATTTGAATTGAAACCCTAGATGCATGATCCTAGGAACCTATGTACTGAACACTAGACCTGAGTTCGAATAATTGCTAAGCTTATAGGACCGGTAAAAGTCGAGTGATTGCCTGTCACTCGCGAGCTTTATAGGAATTGCTTGTTTACTTTCTGTTATCAATATAAGGATGACGGACGAGGTTATGCTTGATATCATGACCTTTTGTGAGACCCTGTCTGTGTTGATGAACTTGCTAAGGTCGCGGTGTGTGGTAGTGTTGGTTAAGTTTTTGAACGTACTAGCCACAAGCCGTAAATATGGTACGCGGTAAGCCTAGTAAATGATCGGACCGGGGAGTGGATATACTGACACTCTCTCTTAGAAATAGGTTTTTAATTATGTTTATGTTGATCAACACCACGGGTGCAGGGAGGAAGTTGGTGCCCTGTAGTCGGGGAGAGTGTTCCTATCCACAAGCCGGAAAGAAAGGCAAACGGTTGTTTGGGAACGACCCGACGGTGTTCCAAACGTGTGTGTTAGGTCTGCCTGGCCAGATTAACAAATTCGATTCGAATCGTCCACTTCTCATGGTTTGGGACTGCTTGATCTCTTTGCCACACAGAGTAATAAGAGCAACAATATTATGATCAATCTTGATGTTTGCTTAGAGTTCTACCATGATTGGATAGTAGTTGCTTACATAGAATGGTTAATCAACTAGAATCTTGGAAGCTAAAACTTGAAAGTAAGGACTTACTCTTTATTGCTTTTCAGCAAAAGGAAAACCAGAGCCTCTCAGAACCCTGCATAGTCTAACTAAAGTGGGTTTAGTATACCCATTGACGGTTAAGTCTTGCTGAGTATTAGAATACTCAGCCTTGCTGTTGAAACTCTTTTTCAGGTATGAGTTTTGAGGAACAGATCGCTAGCTTGACCTATCCTTGCTCGTTGTCTCTTGGCTGGTCCATAGAGTGGGATACGTCTTCGGCCGGCAATGACCTTGATGAGTGATACCTTGCTTGGGCTAGCTTGGTATACTTTTGCGACGTTTTGTAGCCGTCGTGTTTTATCTTCCGCTGTTTTAACTCTGAAGTTTTACACTTAAGGCATGTATAACTGTTTTACTAAAGTTGGTTTTGTAATAATGGTTTGAACTGGTTTGTAATCATTACTATGCCTATGTTGTAAAATTGTGGTTGTAATATCTCTGGACTCGCCTTCGTGCGGGGTATGCTTGTTCGATCCGAGAACCGGTGGTTGTATCAGGACGTTACCCAACAGACCAAGAATTGTTCTGTTTGAAGTGCGTTTGAGCTGGTGTTGCCTTTATGGTGATGGCCTGCGCACTTGAGCCGGGATAATTCAGGTGGTTCTGCCACAATGTAATCCCAATAAAAGGAAGTAAAGTCAAGTAGTTGTCAAGGGATGTGAGTGTTTTCTTTTCTCAGAATGTAATCTCAGAAAAAATAAATATCTCAGAAAATCCCATCTTTTCCGCAGTTGGTAACTGACTGTTGTCTTTTTGAGTGTTTTACCAGGTTGCCACCGCCACTATAAAATAGAACGGTAACTAGGTTTTTACCCCACCGGCTGCCATTCTCTTTTACTGTTTAGATCTGTTCTTGCCCTCAAGCTCCCAGATCTAAAATTCTTTGCTTTCTCTTGCTCCCAAATCCCCTCGGGGTTTAGCCAGTGTATGCGCGTGAAGCGCTCTGTTGATTTCCGAATGGCTCCAAAGAAGTCGAGCAAGGGCAAGGGCGTAGCTGCAGAGCCAACCCATGAGGAAGGATGGGTCGCAAGTAAGTGCTCTGAATCTGACCTAGAAACCTTAGTTTCTGCAGGTCTTTTGTCGGAGAAATCCGTCATCCAATGGCGTCCTGCCTTGGGTGAGGATCGTCTGCATGCAAATACAGGCGAAATTGTCACTTTTGCTCCTTATTTCGAACGGGGATTAGGGTTTCCTTGTTCATTTTTCTTCTCTGGGCTTCTGCGCTATTACAGGATCCAGCTTCATCACTTGACCCCCAATTCCTTTGTGCACTTTTCCATCTTCATACATTTATGCGAAGCTTTTCTAGGCATCGAGCCCCATTTTGAACTCTTTCGATTCCATTTCCACCTTAAGCCGCAGCTAGATTCCTACATTTTAGATGTAGTAGGAGGTGCGGGTTTATAGCTTAGGCAGGGGGAGGATAATGTTTATATCCCCTATAAGCTTAGCAACAAGGTAATTGACTGGAAACCCAAATGGTTCTATATAGAGAACCAATAGGAGAGCGTCCCAGCAATTATTCCAGGCCCTCCGATACAATGGTCAGAGTGGAATAAGAAACCAGTCGACTGTAGTCAAATCTCCGAGTTAGTCGCATGGATTGCCGATCTTAGGCAAAATAATGTGACTGGAGAGGCTGTCATGTTCGACTGGATGAAAAGAAGGATCCATCCGCTATAGGCCCGCGAAACATTTGGTTTCCAGTATCAGGGAGCAACCGATTCATCAAGATACTCAGAGGAAGAGATCTCAGATGAAGAAGTATTTAGTCAAGTACAACGACTGCTAAGGAATGTAAAGAAAATACCCATTGTTCCTGATACTTTTTCTGCTGCGAATCCTCCAAAGCAGGTACTAATAAGAGTAGTCGATTTGTAGTAATTGAGTACCTTACCTTAGTGTGATTCTGATAGAATTTTGCTTTCTGTAGGAGGACGTGGAGCGTTTTAAGAGTAGCCCTCCACTGCCAGGCATTTTAATCATCCTTTTTTCTTTCTCCATGCGCTTCTTATGTTGTTAACCAAGTCCTAGAATGTTCGTATGAAACCTTATATAAACAATACTAATGTCTGACCTTGGGTGTGCAGGTGAAGAGGCGGTTGGAGAGAAGAATGACGGAGATCACAGTCCCGCTCCTAGCGTGGAAACCCAGACTGGGCATCCGAAGGGTGCGCGATCGGTGGTGAGGAAGTGTAGCAGCTCCTCTCAAGCCACCAGCGACAAGTAAGTGATTAGTCGATTTCAATCGAGTACTTTCAGCTTCGATTTGCTGGTTTTGATTTTGAATTTTCACTTTTT
The DNA here is from genome assembly GCF_016808335.1 of Panicum virgatum. Lineage (NCBI taxonomy): Eukaryota > Viridiplantae > Streptophyta > Magnoliopsida > Poales > Poaceae > Panicum > Panicum virgatum. The sequence goes on along the minus strand of NC_053152.1, from coordinate 27,277,621 downwards.
CAAGTCCGGCGGCTAAAATGCCACGGACTTTAGCATCTGGGGATGATGCTGTGCTGGGATGATCCGTCCCTTCCACCATAGCGGACCCATCAAAGGGGGCTAGGACTACTCTATCGGCGAGTAGTTCTAGTGTAGATAATGCCAGAGATGCGGGTAAACAGGCCGTCATCGTGAGGCCTACCTGAAAATTTGGCATCAAGAAACTTGCCGTGAAGAGGGCATCTATGTAAGTTCTTTTGAATTTGTCTGTAGATTTGTCGAGTATTTTTTAACTGCTTTGTCTTGGTAGTGATGTACTCCTGGAGGCAAGAGGGGATACTGAGGATGACTCAGCCCCCCAAGTTGGTAGTGGAGGAGCTCCCGAGCACTCCAGAAATAAATGCTCTCGAAGCGGAGGAGATGGCAGATGCCATGCTTTGGAGTTCTCCGCTACTGGATGCTGAGAGGAGCAATGAAAGGCTCCCGGAAGGCAGTGGAAGTGACAAGCTTCCAGAAGAAAGAGGAGAAGAGAAGCTTCCTGAGGAGGATTGCGGTGAGAAGCTGCCTGAAGAAACCCCTACAGGTATACTTATAATGCCTTGTACTGAAAAAAGTACTTTTCTTCGGTCTTAGTTTGGTGAAGTAACCCATCTTCCCCCTAGATTCCCAGAATCCAGGCAATACTGTGGGGAGGATTGAAGACGTGCCGAAAAAGGTAGTCTCTGAGGTGTGGGCGAGTGCTTCCCAGTTTCATCGAGAAGTGTCTTGCCGCAAAAGAAGCTAAAGCTTGCTTTCAAGTTGCTGGGGGTAAGTAATCGAATATGTCGAGTACTTATGTATAGATCGAGTAGTGTGTACTAATTCTTTTGTTTTTTTACTTTTTGGCAGGAGGTGTTGGGGCAGGAGGGTAGCCAGGCCCAGGACGATTCAGAGCTAAATACTCTGACAGAGCGAGTGAAAATGCTCTTGTCCGAGAAGGTTGCCCTTCATGAGAAGATCAAGAAGCTCTCCAAGGCCAAGAAAGGTTAGTCTTTAGCATATATAATGCAATCGACTAGATTATTCTGCCTGGTGTTTATAAGGTTTTTCTTTTAATTGAGTACACAACCTGCTCAAAATCATTAAAGATTGAGGAAAGATTGGTACTGGATCTAAAGATTCTTATGTACCGAAACGCAGATGAAATCGAGAAACTCAAGAAGATCAAGGAGGATTCTGACCGTGAGATGGCGACGATGCTCCAACAACTCAAAACCTTGTCAGAGTCCCGGGACTTGATGTAGCGAGAACTTGAAGAACTCAAAGATGCTGCTCAAGATGTGGCAGGACTTATGGAGATTCCGGAGGGGAACAAAGACGAACTGCTCACCTTGGTAGAGAAGCTTCGAAAAGTACACGAGAGCTTTGAAAGGTTCATCTCCGCAACCACCCGACAGTACGTGGGACATGTACTCAGGTTGGTAAGGTACTACTGGCCACGTACTCCACCTGATGCACTTAGGCAGGGCGCAAAGGCTGACTGTACTGATGAGCAATTCAATCAGTATCTACAAAAGACCTCCGCCGTTGCCGACAAGATAGTGGAGACTCAGAACAAGCCTAAATCCCCTTGATCTTACTATGTAGAACTTTGTTTGGCATGTGGGCCACAGGTACTTTGAACAAATATTTTAATATTTCTGTAATGTTAAGTACTTGTTTTATGGTAGGATTGTACAATCCTTTGGTTTGTCGAGTAATTGATACTCGAAAGACATGAGTTCTGGCGGCATCGCGCCTACTCGATTTTGGTTGTGGGTACAAAGAGTTATATCCATAGGTGCCTTAAGAGGCAGAGTATTCTCGAATAGGATCGAGTTATATGGTTCTAATCAGAACTCTAGTGCTGACCGGTTTGGATTGAATCCCGCAGGATTAACCAAGTGGGAAAAGCACTTTATGAGAAGGTATTTTGGGCCGTACCTTATTGCAGATTTTCCTTTTGGAAGGGAATGCGTTAGTTAGAGCGATGCTCTTATGGACTCAATTGACCGATCAGGAAAACTCTTATCGAGTACTTAGGAGCTTTGGATGTTCTTTTTTCGAAGGTGAACAGGAGAGTCTCGACAACTACTCAGGGTACCAAGGGAAAATAGAACACTTTTGATGTCTCGAGCTAGCAAGTAGAACCCGTCAAGTACTCGAGGCAACCAGTAGTGTAACTCCCTCAGTGGTCCAAGCAAGCGGGAGGCTCGTGTCAACCTTTTTTAGGGTATCAAGAACTTATTTTATGCTCCTTGGAGAATTTTCAAAGTTGACCGATTAGGATAAACCTCGTTTGGTTACCCAAGTAGCATACAAAAAATACCCCAAACTACTCGATGCAGCGAGTGGCATGTCCTATACCAAGACTGGATTGATTTCTAAAATAGACCTGTTAGGATGAACTCCGTCGACTTATCCAAGACAAAAATATTTTAGAAATATCACAAACTTACTTGAGCAAAGCGAGTAAGGAGTCCTACCCAAGGACTGGAGTAATTTCTAAGATATATCTGTTAGGATGAACCCCGTCGAGTTACTCAAGACGAAACCATCTTAAAAATATCCAAAACCTACTCGATCCAGCGAGTAAGGTGTCCTAACCAAGGACTGGAGGAATTCTAAGGACAAGTCTATTAGGGTGAACCTCGTCAGGTTACCCAAGATGAAAATGTCGAAAGAATATCCAAAACCTACTCGAGCCAGTGAGGAGGGTGTCCTAACCAAGGACAGGAGTAATTCTAAGGACAAGTCTATTAGGGTGAATCTCGTCAGGTTACCCAAGACGAAAATGTCGAAAGAATATCCAAAACCTACTCAAGCCAGCGAATAGGGTGTCCTAACCAAGGACAGGAGTAATTCTAAGGACAAGTCTATTATGGTGAACCTCGTCAGGTTACCCAAGACGAAAATGTCGAAAGAATATCCAAAACCTACTCAAGCCAGCGAGTAGGGTGTCCTAACCAAGGATTGGAGTAACTCTTAGGGCAGGTCTATTAGGATGAACCCCGTCGGGTTACCCAAGACAAAAATGTCGTAAGAGTACTCGGAGTAAACCATAAAAACCACTTGATTACTGCTCAAGTGCTGAGCGTGGTTTTCAAAGTGGTATTTATGATGGGGTATGGGTCAGACGGGCAAGAGCCAAGTAGTCGATTTATGAAGGAATCAACTTTTATTGGAGATTTGCCTAGATTACAGCAATTGTAAGATGACCGACTCTGACTCTTAAGACCTACCCCTTGCCCGTTAGACATGAGCAATGGTTTACATAGCTGAAAAAGTATTCAGGTAAACTACAGCGATCGACTAAATTATTAGTAAAGTCTCCTTTACTAGTGGTGCCCCAAGGGCCTTGCGGAGCGAGTTGCACTCGAAGATCGTATGGGATCTCTTTGGGTGCACGAAGCACTTGCATAGGAGCGTTTTGTTGATCCTATCTCTGCCGAGAGATGTTTCTCCATGATGTTGGGTGTGCGTTTTACCCTGGGGAAGGGTATTTGCCGGTTTGCGCTTCTTGAAGGACGAAGAAGCATGTGCTGGGATGCGGTAATTGGAAGAAGAGCTATAAGCCTCTATTTTCTCACATTCCTTCCTCCTTGAGATGATAACATTGCGTGCATCACGACCAATGTTGACTACACTGCGGAGGTTGTTGTTGGAGTAGTCGTAGTTGTCACCTTGCTGTTCTTGCTGGCGGTTAGCGAGGCGCTGGTGCCTGAATGCCCTCTTCTGATTAAGCAAGCGACGACGCTCGTAGAGATCCTCTGCTGCGTGTTGCTCTTCCAGTTTGCCAAGAAAGGTTAGTCTTTAGCATATATGATGCAGTCGACTAGATTGTTCTGCCTAGTGTTTATAAGCTTTTCTTTTAATCGAGTACACAGCTTGCTCAAAATCATTGAAGATTGAGGAAAGCTTGGTACTAGATCTAAAGATTCTTATGTATCGAAACACAGATGAAATCGAGAAGCTCAAGAAGATCAAAGAGGACTCTGATCGAGAGGTGGCAACAGCTCTTAAGCAACTGAAAGACCTGTCAGAGTCCCGAGACTTGATGCTGTAGGAGCTCAAGGAGTTGAGAGATGTGAAGGATGCTGCTCAAGACGTGGCAGGGCTTGTAGAGATCCTAGAGGTGAATGAAGACGAACCGCTCACCTTGGCGGGGAGGCTTCGCAAAGTACCCGAAAGCTTTGAAAGGTACGTCTCCACGACCAACCGACAGTACGTAGGCCATGTACTCGGGTTGGTGAAGTCCTATTGGCCACGTACTCCACTGGATGCGCTCTGGGAGGGCGCAAAAGCCGATTGCACTGATGATCAATTTAGTCAGTTGTAACACCCTAATTTTAAATTTCAGTATTTATTAATAAATTAAATTGGCTTTATTTAATTTTTCTAAGGTTTATTGTGTTTAGTTGGCATTTAATTTAATTTTGCTTCATAAGTAATTAAAATTTATCATAAGTTTAAATTTTGTGTTGCATTCATGCCGGTGCATAGTTTTTAATTGTTTGAGTGTGGGTGAATTCAAATTTTATTTGAATTCAAACTTTGTTTGGTCTAGAAATAGAAAAGAAAGAGAAAATAGAAATAGAAAACAAAACCCTCAACCAAACCCAAACCTCACTCTAACCCGGCCCAAAAAAAAAAAAAAAAAAAAAAAAAAAAAAAAAAAAACCCACCAGCCCAAGCCCACTCCTCCCTCTCCCTTCCCGCGGGCCCACTTCGGCCCAGACTCCCGCGTCAGCCCGCTCTCCGGCCCGCTACGCCACTCCCCCGCACGGCCCGCCCCACGGCCTGCCTTCGCGCTCGGCCCAGCCAGCGCCCTCCCTCGCAAGGCCAGCAGCGCGCGGCCCGCTCAGCTCCGCCCCACGCCCGCTCGCGCTCACCCCGTCACCGACAAGCCGGGCCCGCTGGCAGGATCTTCCCCTTCCTCCGCCCGAAATCGTCGCCGGACTCCCTGCTCCGCCCGTGCCGAGCCCCGCTGCCCCGTGGGTCATACCGGACCACACAGGGCCACTCGCCAGCCACCCCTGCCCCTTTTACTTCTAGAAGCGCCGCCACCCAAGTTCGGGATCACGCCGAGCTGTTGCGCGATCCCGTTTTCCTCGCGCCGGTCACGCCGAGCCCGCCGCCAAATTCTCCGGGCATCCCTCCTTATCGCACCACCCGGGATCTCGGCACGGCCTCCTTAAACACAGCCCGGCCTTCCCCTACGCTGCACACGCCACCCCCGCACTCCAGCGCCACCAGAACCCGTTTTCCACCGCCCCTGTCTAGCTCCGCCGTAGCAGAACTTCAACGCCGCCGGTAAAGACTCCGCCGCCCGGTTTTCTCGTCGCCGTGGCACGCCGGATCCAGCTGACCCCTCTACCTGCTTCACAGTGACGCCAGGCATCGACCCGTGCCACCCAGAGGCCAGGAGGAGCCCCGCAGCACCTTTCTCCGCGAGCGCCGCCCGTAACCGCCGCACGACCTCGCCGCCGGTCATCTGCGCTGCGTAATCCGACCGCCCAAGCCCTCGGTGAGCTACACTCCAAACCCCTCCTTCCCTTGCGCCAGTTTCCGTAGCCCGTAACCCTTGGCATCGCCGGCACACTCCCTCCGGCGAGCACCTTCGCTGCAGCGCCGCCCCACGCCGTAGCGAGCCACGCCCAGCCCCTAATCGGCCGTTTTGAGTGCCTAGGTGGTTTAGCCGCCCCGCGCACAAGCTCCACGACCAAACCGCAGCCCAAAACACCGCCTGTAGCGCCCAAGCCGCCCTCTCCGACGAGCTACCGGCGAAGCGCCGCCGCGGAGCAGGGGACTCCGGAGAGCCGCGCCGCCCCCCCACACGCCCGATCCGTTCTGGCCGCCCGATCTCGGGTGGACGGCCGAGATTAGAACGGCGCCCCTTTTGATCCTAACCATCAGATCTGGATCTGACGGTCCAGATCTGAGCGTACCGCTTCGCCCTGCCCATTTTGTTAAAGAACCCCTGACTTATCCTGAAATCAACCCGCGGTCCTAGCCCTTTCAAAAATATTTACAGTTGGACCCTGTTTTTAACAAATAACCCCCTGAGCTTTCTAGAAATCAAACCCGCCGTCCAAGGCCGCCGGTTTTGCGCGTTAGCCCCTGAAACTAAGGTTTAATTACGTTTTAGCCCTCGGTTTTAGCAGAAAGCCCCCTGGAACTTCAGTTTTCTTACAAATAAGCCCCTGAACCTTGTTTTTGGCCTAGATTATGCCTTTTAGCTCCGTTTTTAGCGTTCTTTATATCCACGCGATCGTTGTGACGCGTAGAACAGTATTAGAGTAGTTTAGTGTGCTGTTTTTATGTATTGATGTACTGTTTCTTAGTTTTTGTTAATGTTTGTTTGTATGCTTATTTTCGTGCATTGTTTTGGCCATGTGTTCGTGAGTAGACGTTGATCCATCTGAGGAGCCCCAGTACCAGTACCCGGAGCAGCCGTCTTCCGAGCACTTTGAGCAGCAGCCAGAGCAGTACGAGGAAGGCAAGTATAACATGAACAACCTATCACTTTTAAATACAATTTCATACTGCATTTTAATACTGTATGCCTTTAAGGATTTCCTAGCCAGTTTATATCCTTTATATATACCTTTGGGTTGCATTTTGGTTAGTTGTGCTAGGTTGCTGCGCTATAACACACTCTGGTCCTTTTTAATTAAATTGATTAATATTTTACTTGAACTTAATTCTGAGAGTGGCACTCTGTGTGGCTTGAGTGGCTCACTTCTCGTTAAAAGATGTTTTTTTAGAAACATGGTTTAGGGGGCCAGCACGGTGCTTACTGCCTGGTTGGCCACTCTCCATAAGGACCGGTTCATAGAGCGACAACCTGGGACAACAGCGCTACCACAAGGCTAGAATGGGATAGACTTGGCGTAATAACTAGATCTTTTTGGTTTGGAGTAACTTACCTGCGGGGCAAGAGTAGTAAGCTTCAATGGTCCCTGCTCCTCCGGCTTGGTCTGTGCTTGGATTGCGCTCCTGTGCTTGTACCCCCGGAGGTGGGCCCCATCGTCGCCGACCTAACTCTCGCGGTTACGCCTTACCAACGAGATTCTTTCTAAAGGCCTCGTAGTGAGTCGCTGGCCATCTCACCTAAGGAAGTGTGATGAACAACTGGCGTAGCTCACGACTTGTGGGTAAAGATGTGCAACCTCTGCAGAGTGTAAAACTGGTATACTAGCCGTGCTCACGGTTATGAGCGGCCCAGATCCTCCTTTTGATTAGTGAAGTTATCTCCTTCCGACGAGGGAGGTGCTTCTCGGGGTTACCTTGGTGGCTTGGTTTTGGTTTGGTTTCTCAGTAGTTACATGATTAAACTTGACTAATTACTATGTAACTGGGTTAATGGTAATTCATCAACTCGTAGTAAATAGCTTTAATAAAATTTTGCCAACACTTAAAAGCTAATGCAGTTGAGTCAGCCAGCCTAGAGCCTCATAGTTTGTGTTATACTTGTTGAGTACAAGTTGTGTACTCACCCTTGCCTCTTCTCTACTTTTTCCTCTTGGCTACGCTACTGCTGCTCAGTTCCTGCCGACACGAGGGAGTTCGTCCAGCGCTACCAGGACTACGAGGACTTCTAGGTGCTTCGTCTCCCAGTCGACGTCCCTGTGGCGCCCTGCTTCAGCTTCGGAGAGCTTTTATCGTATTTTGTACTTCGCTTCCGCTGTATCAGACATTTTTGTCATTATTGTAATAAATAACATTCGTATTCGCTTTATTATGTCTTTTTACGTGATATGTGCTATGATATACTGTTCATTCTGTTGTATATACGTGTGACTTGATCCTGGCACGTATATGATTGCTCGGTTTATGTTCTTTTATAAACCGGGTGTTACAGAGTGGTATCAGAGCCATATCGACTGTAGGACGAAGCCTAGATAGAACTGGTCGAGTTTTAGGACTCTTTCTCTCCAATCCTTGACTGCTGAAACTATTTTACTATTATACCCCTTGACTTCTATGACTTTTTACCCGTCTTGCCTTGATTTCTCTCTCTGGAGAATAGTTCCGTAGAATTTGGCCTGAATCAGTCATCTGACCACCATGAGTTAGCTAGGTGACCTTTTTTATAATAATCCGATAGCACGTTCCGCGACGCGTTGTGTTAGTCGAGTCTTTTGCTAAACTCGGCTAAGTCGTGAAAATTGTCTGCTTGTTATTATGCTACATGCTTGATTTGGATTTTTGACTGATTGCATAGTTTAGTAGTTTAAATTTGTTTAAAGAAAATCACTCAGATGTTAAAGTTAATTAATTAATAAAATGAGTTAGATCGTTGGGGGTAAAACGGTCAACTCTATCCTGTCTACTTTATCATGACTGAGTCTTTTTCCGCAAAGAGTTATCATATCCATCTGAATTTATTCCTGCAATATCCTTACTCGTGAAATCTTTTGTCCAAAATCAGATGGTGAACACCAGGAGCACCAGTTCAGGTTCTGGCCAGCAGCAGGGTCAGAACAACCAGGGTACTGGGATCCCGATGCCTCCGCCTTTGACTCCGGAGCAGTACTTCCAGCTCCAGATGCAGATGATGGCTACCCTGAACAACACTGTTCAGGCTCTTCAGCACGCTCACACTCAGCCTCCGCCTCCTCCACCGCCGCAGCCTCACGACAGGCGTGCTGAGTTCCTGAGGGGTCACCCGCCGACGTTCTCTCACACGTCCGACCCTCTTCAGGCTGACGATTGGCTCCGTGCAGTGGAGCGTCAGCTGGACATCGCCCAGTGCGATGATCGTGAGCGCGTTTTGTACGCAGCAGGACAGCTGCGAGGTGCAGCTTTGGACTGGTGGGAGTCCCACCCAGTTCACGACCGCGAGGCTCTCACCTGGCTCCAGTTCAGGGAGCGTTTCCGTAGCCACAACGTCCCCGCGGGCGTTATGAAGATGAAGCAGAAGGAATTCCTTGCACTGAAGCAGGTAATCTTAAGTATAATCATTCAACGGTTTCTTTTGAGCTAATGCCCCTTGTTCTATCCTTATGAATCCTGAGTTAATTTTCCGATATCTATCTGTCTTTGTGAATTCAGGGGACGATGTCGGTCACGGAGTATCGTGATCGTTTTCTTCAGCTGGCACGCTACGCCCCTGCCGAGGTTGCGGATGACCGCAAGAAGCAGGAGCACTTCATGGAGGGTCTTGAGGACTACCTCCAGTACGCGCTGCTCAACCTCCGCTTCGACGACTTCAACCATCTGGTTGACAGTGCGCTCAACACTGAGCGTAAGCACCTGGAGATGGAGGACAAGAAGAGGAAGGTTGTCCCCGTTGCTTCCGGCAGCAACACTCGTCCACGACTCCAGCAGCCCCAGCAGTACCAGCAGCAGTACCGGCCTCCTCAACAGTACCAGCAGAGGCCACCGCAGCAGTACCCGCCTCGACAGCAGCAGGCAGGTCAGGGCCCGAGGTTACCGGCACCTCCGGCTCGTTCTGCTCCACCGGCACCGCAGGCTCCACGTCCGGCAGCTCCTACCGGACAGCAGGCTCAGGGACCTCCACGCACCTGCTTTCACTGCGGCCAGCCGGGGCACTACGCCAACGCTTGCCCCCGGAAGGCGCAGGCGGGACAGCAGGGGCGCCCAGCTCAGCCCAGGGCGCCAGCACAGGGCAGGGTGAACCACGTGACGGCCGAGTCAGCGGCCGAGGCTCCCAACGTGGTCATTGGTACGTTCATGGTTAATTCATATCCAGCTACAGTGCTTTTTGATACTGGTGCTACGCATTCCTTCATTACTCAGTCTTTTGTCGAGCATCATGGTATTCATACTAGCACATTAAAGAGGTGCCTGTTAGTATCTTCACCGGGAGGACAGTTGAGGTCTCACACTTACTGCCCGAGAGTCAGTGTTTCTTTGAGGGGAGTAGAGTTCTGTACTGATCTGATGGTGCTAGACACCAAGGGCATTGATGTCATTCTGGGAATGGAGACTCTGGCCAAATGGGGAGTTCGGATAGATTGTGCTCAGAGGACAGTCTTGTTATCAGCTTCCAGTGGCCAAGAGGTTGTTATCAGTGCAGTAGAGCCTTCGGGATTTCTTCATCAGATGGAGGCTAGACCCACGGACGGTATTCGCGTGGTGTCTGAATTCCCGGATGTCTTTCCGGATGATCTGCCAGGTATGCCGCCTGAACGCGCCATTGAGTTTTGTATTGATCTCTTGCCTGGCACAGCCCCTATTGCAAAGAGGCCCTACCGTATGGCACCTATAGAGCATGAAGAGGTCAAGAAAACTATTGATGAGTTGCTAGCCAAGGGCTATATCCGTCGCAGCTTCTCTCCTTGGGCTTTTCCATTGTTGCTGGTAGATAAGAAGGATGGCTCGAAGAGGATGTGTGTCGATTATCGGGAGCTGAATGCAGTTACTATCAAGAACAAGCATCCACTGCCCCGTATTGAGGATCTCTTTGATCTGCTTCGAGGTGCTCGTATATTCTCGAAGATTGATCTTCGTTCGGGTTACTTTCAGCTGAGGATCCGTCCGGGGGATATTCCGAAGACGGCATTCACCTGCAAGTACGGGCTATATGAGTATACAGTCATGTCCTTCGGCTTGACTAATGCCCCGGCTTTCTTCATGCATCTGATGAACATGGTCTTCATGGATTATCTGGATGTCTTCGTGGTGATCTTTATTGATGATATTCTGATCTTCTCCAAGACAGAAGAAGAGCATGAGGAGCATCTGAGACTCGTATTGCAGAGATTGAGAGAGCATCAGTTGTATGCCAAGTTCAGCAAGTGCGAGTTCTGGATTGACGAGGTTCCATTCCTCGGTCATGTTATCTCTCAGGGAGGCATTGCTGTTGATCCAAGCAAGGTGAAGGATGTGCTTGAGTGGGAGACACCGCGGACAGTGAAGGAAGTCAGGTCTTTCTTGGGCTTAGCAGGATATTATCGGAGGTTCATTGAGAATTTCTCCAAGATCGCGAAGCCTTTGACTTCTTTACTGGAGAAAAATGTGGCTTTTGTATGGACTGATGAGCGTCAGATGGCCTTTGATGAGCTGAAGAAAAGGTTGACTACGGCGCCAGTCCTGACTCTGCCAGACCAGACGAAGAGGTTCACGGTATATTGTGATGCTTCGAAGGATGGTCTTGGGTGTGTTCTGATGCAGGAGGGCAGGGTGATAGCTTATGCTTCACGGCAGTTACGCCGGCATGAGCTGAATTATCCTACTCATGATCTTGAGTTAGCCGCAGTTGTGCATGCTCTGAAGATTTGGAGGCATTACTTGTATGGGCAGCGGTGTGATATCTACACTGATCACAAGAGCCTCAAGTATATTTTCACACAGAATGAGCTGAACATGCGGCAGAGAAGATGGCTAGAGTTGGTCAAGGACTATGATCTGGAGATTCACTATCATCCGGGTAAGGCCAATGTTGTAGCAGATGCTTTGAGCAGAAGGAGTTATGTCAACATGGCCGTTGCTTTCCAGATGCCTCCAGAGTTATGCGAGGAGTTCGAGCAGTTGAGTCTGAGCTTCTTGCATCATACTTCCAGTGCAGCATTCGAGGCAGTACCGACTCTAGAGTCAGAAATCAGGCAGCATCAGAAAGATGATGATAAGCTGCAGGAGATCCGTGAGTTGCTCAAGAAGGGCAAGGCTCCTCATTTCAGAGAGGATGATCAGGGTACTTTGTGGTACAAGAACCGGATCTGTGTGCCAGATGTGAAGGATCTCCGGAAGTTGATTCTGAGTGAGGCCCATGATACAGCTTACTCTATTCATCCGGGCAGCACCAAGATGTATTATGATCTGAAGGAACGTTTCTGGTGGTATGGGATGAAGCGTTCAGTGGCAGAGTACGTGGCTATTTGTGACACTTGTCAGCGTGTCAAGGCTGAGCATCAGAGGCCAGCAGGTCTGTTACAGCCTTTGAAGATTCCAGAGTGGAAATGGGAAGAAATCACTATGGACTTCATTGTTGGATTGCCTCGTACTCAGAAAGGGTACAACTCCATTTGGGTAGTAGTGGATCGTCTGACGAAGGTTGCTCACTTCATTCCAGTGAACACTACTTACTCCGGTGCTAGACTTGCAGAGTTGTACATCTCTCGGATTGTCTGCTTGCATGGTGTGCCGAAGAAGATCATATCTGACAGAGGGTCTCAGTTCACTTCTCGTTTCTGGGAGCAGCTTCATGATTCGTTGGATACGAAGCTGCGTTTCAGTACGGCTTATCACCCTCAGACAGATGGGCAGACAGAGAGAACCAACCAAGTGTTGGAGGATATGCTGAGAGCTTGTGCCATCCAGTACGGCACTAGTTGGGATAAGTGCCTGTCATTTGCTGAGTTCTCATATAACAACAGCTATCAGGCCAGTCTGAAGAAGTCTCCCTTTGAGGCATTGTATGGCAGAAAGTGCAGGACTCCTCTCTATTGGGATCAGATCGGTGAGAAGCAGCTTCTTTGGCCCTGAGATCATAGATGATGCAGAGCAGATGGTTCAGGCTGTGCGAGAAAATCTGAGGATTGCACAGAGCAGGCAGAAGAGCTATGCTGATGGCAAACGGAGAGACCTGACTTTCAGTATCGGTGATTATGTGTATCTGAAAGTGTCTCCGATGAGAGGAATCCGCAGATTTAATGTCAAAGGGAAGTTAGCACCTCGGTATGTGGGGCCATTCAAGGTGCTAGAGCGGAAAGGCGAAGTTGCTTATCGCCTGGAGTTACCTCTCAGCCTCTCAGGAGTTCATGATGTCTTCCATATATCTCAGCTGAAGAGATGTCTGCGAGTACCCGAGGAGCAGGCACCCCTGGATGGAGTAGATGTCCAGGAAGATCTGACTTATACTGAGCATCCGGTAAAGATTCTGGAGACATCAGAGAGGGTTACTCGGAACAAGCGCATCAAGATGTGCAGAGTTCAGTGGAGTCATCACAGTGAAGCTGAGGCTACTTGGGAGCGAGAAGATGAGTTGAAGAAGACATATCCGGATCTCTTTGCTAGCCAGCCCAGCTAAATCTCGGGACGAGATTTCTTTAAGGGGGTAGGGTATGTAACACCCTAATTTTAAATTTCAGTATTTATTAATAAATTAAATTGGCTTTATTTAATTTTTCTAAGGTTTATTGTGTTTAGTTGGCATTTAATTTAATTTTGCTTCATAAGTAATTAAAATTTATCATAAGTTTAAATTTTGTGTTGCATTCATGCCGGTGCATAGTTTTTAATTGTTTGAGTGTGGGTGAATTCAAATTTTATTTGAATTCAAACTTTGTTTGGTCTAGAAATAGAAAAGAAAGAGAAAATAGAAATAGAAAACAAAACCCTCAACCAAACCCAAACCTCACTCTAACCCGGCCCAAAAAAAAAAAAAAAAAAAAAAAAAAAAAAACCCACCAGCCCAAGCCCACTCCTCCCTCTCCCTTCCCGCGGGCCCACTTCGGCCCAGACTCCCGCGTCAGCCCGCTCTCCGGCCCGCTACGCCACTCCCCCGCACGGCCCGCCCCACGGCCTGCCTTCGCGCTCGGCCCAGCCAGCGCCCTCCCTCGCAAGGCCAGCAGCGCGCGGCCCGCTCAGCTCCGCCCCACGCCCGCTCGCGCTCACCCCGTCACCGACAAGCCGGGCCCGCTGGCAGGATCTTCCCCTTCCTCCGCCCGAAATCGTCGCCGGACTCCCTGCTCCGCCCGTGCCGAGCCCCGCTGCCCCGTGGGTCATACCGGACCACACAGGGCCACTCGCCAGCCACCCCTGCCCCTTTTACTTCTAGAAGCGCCGCCACCCAAGTTCGGGATCACGCCGAGCTGTTGCGCGATCCCGTTTTCCTCGCGCCGGTCACGCCGAGCCCGCCGCCAAATTCTCCGGGCATCCCTCCTTATCGCACCACCCGGGATCTCGGCACGGCCTCCTTAAACACAGCCCGGCCTTCCCCTACGCTGCACACGCCACCCCCGCACTCCAGCGCCACCAGAACCCGTTTTCCACCGCCCCTGTCTAGCTCCGCCGTAGCAGAACTTCAACGCCGCCGGTAAAGACTCCGCCGCCCGGTTTTCTCGTCGCCGTGGCACGCCGGATCCAGCTGACCCCTCTACCTGCTTCACAGTGACGCCAGGCATCGACCCGTGCCACCCAGAGGCCAGGAGGAGCCCCGCAGCACCTTTCTCCGCGAGCGCCGCCCGTAACCGCCGCACGACCTCGCCGCCGGTCATCTGCGCTGCGTAATCCGACCGCCCAAGCCCTCGGTGAGCTACACTCCAAACCCCTCCTTCCCTTGCGCCAGTTTCCGTAGCCCGTAACCCTTGGCATCGCCGGCACACTCGCTCCGGCGAGCACCTTCGCTGCAGCGCCGCCCCTCGCCGTAGCGAGCCACGCCCAGCCCCTAATCGGCCGTTTTGAGTGCCTAGGTGGTTTAGCCGCCCCGCGCACAAGCTCCACGACCAAACCGCAGCCCAAAACACCGCCTGTAGCGCCCAAGCCGCCCTCTCCGACGAGCTGCCGGCGAAGCGCCGCCGCGGAGCAGGGGACTCCGGAGAGCCGCGCCCCCCCCCCCCCACACGCCCGATCCGTTCTGGCCGCCCGATCTCGGGTGGACGGCCGAGATTAGAACGGCGCCCCTTTTGATCCTAACCATCAGATCTGGATCTGACGGTCCAGATCTGAGCGTACCGCTTCGCCCTGCCCATTTTGTTAAAGAACCCCTGACTTATCCTGAAATCAACCCGCGGTCCTAGCCCTTTCAAAAATATTTACAGTTGGACCCTGTTTTTAACAAATAACCCCCTGAGCTTTCTAGAAATCAAACCCGCCGTCCAAGGCCGCCGGTTTTGCGCGTTAGCCCCTGAAACTAAGGTTTAATTACGTTTTAGCCCTCGGTTTTAGCAGAAAGCCCCCTGGAACTTCAGTTTTCTTACAAATAAGCCCCTGAACCTTGTTTTTGGCCTAGATTATGCCTTTTAGCTCCGTTTTTAGCGTTCTTTATATCCACGCGATCGTTGTGACGCGTAGAACAGTATTAGAGTAGTTTAGTGTGCTGTTTTTATGTATTGATGTACTATTTCTTAGTTTTTGTTAATGTTTGTTTGTATGCTTATTTTCGTGCATTGTTTTGGCCATGTGTTCGTGAGTAGACGTTGATCCATCTGAGGAGCCCCAGTACCAGTACCCGGAGCAGCCGTCTTCCGAGCACTTTGAGCAGCAGCCAGAGCAGTACGAGGAAGGCAAGTATAACATGAACAACCTATCACTTTTAAATACAATTTCATACTGCATTTTAATACTGTATGCCTTTAAGGATTTCCTAGCCAGTTTATATCCTTTATATATACCTTTGGGTTGCATTTTGGTTAGTTGTGCTAGGTTGCTGCGCTATAACACACTCTGGTCCTTTTTAATTAAATTGATTAATATTTTACTTGAACTTAATTCTGAGAGTGGCACTCTGTGTGGCTTGAGTGGCTCACTTCTCGTTAAAAGATGTTTTTTTAGAAACATGGTTTAGGGGGCCAGCACGGTGCTTACTGCCTGGTTGGCCACTCTCCATAAGGACCGGTTCATAGAGCGACAACCTGGGACAACAGCGCTACCACAAGGCTAGAATGGGATAGACTTGGCGTAATAACTAGATCTTTTTGGTTTGGAGTAACTTACCTGCGGGGCAAGAGTAGTAAGCTTCAATGGTCCCTGCTCCTCCGGCTTGGTCTGTGCTTGGATTGCGCTCCTGTGCTTGTACCCCCGGAGGTGGGCCCCATCGTCGCCGACCTAACTCTCGCGGTTACGCCTTACCAACGAGATTCTTTCTAAAGGCCTCGTAGTGAGTCGCTGGCCATCTCACCTAAGGAAGTGTGATGAACAACTGGCGTAGCTCACGACTTGTGGGTAAAGATGTGCAACCTCTGCAGAGTGTAAAACTGGTATACTAGCCGTGCTCACGGTTATGAGCGGCCCAGATCCTCCTTTTGATTAGTGAAGTTATCTCCTTCCGACGAGGGAGGTGCTTCTCGGGGTTACCTTGGTGGCTTGGTTTTGGTTTGGTTTCTCAGTAGTTACATGATTAAACTTGACTAATTACTATGTAACTGGGTTAATGGTAATTCATCAACTCGTAGTAAATAGCTTTAATAAAATTTTGCCAACACTTAAAAGCTAATGCAGTTGAGTCAGCCAGCCTAGAGCCTCATAGTTTGTGTTATACTTGTTGAGTACAAGTTGTGTACTCACCCTTGCCTCTTCTCTACTTTTTCCTCTTGGCTACGCTACTGCTGCTCAGTTCCTGCCGACACGAGGGAGTTCGTCCAGCGCTACCAGGACTACGAGGACTTCTAGGTGCTTCGTCTCCCAGTCGACGTCCCTGTGGCGCCCTGCTTCAGCTTCGGAGAGCTTTTATCGTATTTTGTACTTCGCTTCCGCTGTATCAGACATTTTTGTCATTATTGTAATAAATAACATTCGTATTCGCTTTATTATGTCTTTTTACGTGATATGTGCTATGATATACTGTTCATTCTGTTGTATATACGTGTGACTTGATCCTGGCACGTATATGATTGCTCGGTTTATGTTCTTTTATAAACCGGGTGTTACATCAGTATCTGAGAGAGACCTCCCCCCGTAGCAGACAAGATAGTGGAGACCTTGAACAAGTCCGGGTCACCTTGAGTTTTCTGTCAACTGTTTGGCGTGTGAGCCACAAGTACTTTGTACAAATGTTTAAATTTGTGTATCGTCAAGTACTTGTTACTTGTGAAAGGATTGCGCGATCCTTTAATCTATATGAACTTGCGATCTATTGAGTAGTGATACTCAAAAGATATGAGTTTTGGCGGCATCGCACTTACTCAATTTTGATGGCGGATACAAGGAGTTGTATCCATAGGTGCCTTGAGAGGCAGAGTATTCTCGAGTAGAGTCGAGTGATATGGTTCTAATCAAAAATCTAGTGCTGACCGGTAAGGATTGAATCCCGCGGGATTAACCAAGTGGTAAAAGCACTAAGAGGGTGTTTTAAGCCGTAGCTTAATTCGTATTTCTTTTTGAAAAGAAATGCGTAGGTTAGAGCGGTGCTCTTATGGACTTGATATTCCAATCAAAAGGGGAGAACTCTTTATCAAGTACTTGCAGAATTAGGAGCTTGGATATTTTCTCTTCGATACATAGGTGAACAGGAGACTCTCGACAACTACTTAGGGTACCAAGGGAAAGCAGAATGCTTTATGAACTTGGTGTCTCGAGCAAGCAGGTAAAACCCACCAAGTACTCGAGGCAACAAGCTCCGTACTGCAACCCTCTCAGTGGTCCAAGCAAGCGGGAGACTCGTGTCGACCTATTTAGGGCACCAAGAACTTGCTTTATGCTCCTTGGGATGATTTTCAAAGTTGGACGGTTAGGATAGACCTCATCTGGTCACCGAAGTGGGAAAAACTTTTTATGAAAATATCCCCAAATTTTTTATGAAAATATCCCCAAACTTTTTATGAAAATAGACCTATTAGGATGAACTCCATCGAGTTACCCAAGACGAAAATATTTTAGAAATATCCCAAACATACTTGAGCAAGGCAAGTAAGGTGTCCTACCCAAGGACTGGAGTAATTTCTAAGATAGATCTGTTAGGATGAAACCTGTCGAGTTACCCAAGATGAAACCATCTTAAAAATATCCAAGACCTACTCGAGCCAGCGAGTAGGGTGTCCTAACTAAGGACTGGAGTACCTCTTAGGACAGGTTTATTAGGATGAACCCCGTCGGATTACCCAAGACGAAAATGTCGACAGAGTATCCAAAACCTACTCGAGCCAGCGAGTAGGGTGTTCTAATGAAGGGCTGGAGTAATCCTTAGGACATATCTGTTAGGATGAACCTCATCGGGTTAGGCAAGATGACACCGTCGTAAAGATATCTGAAACCTACTCGAGCGGGCGAGTATGGTGTTCTAACCAAGGACTGGAGTAACTCTTAGGATAGGTCAGTTAGGATGAACCCCGTCGGGTTACCCAAGATAAAAATGTCAAAAGAGTATCCAAAACCTACTCGAGCCAGCGAGTAGGGTGTCCTAACCAAGGACTGGAGTAATTCTTAGGACAGATCTGTTAAGATGAACCCCGTCGGGTTACCCAAGACGAAACCATCGTAAAGATATCCAAAACCTACTCGAGCTAGTGAGTAGGGTGTCCTAACCAAGGACTGGAGTAACTCTTAGGACAGGTATGTTAGGATGAACCCCTTCGGGTTACCCAAGACGAAAATGTCGAAAGAATATCCAAAACCTACTCGAGCCAGCGAGTAGGGTGTCCTAACCAAGTATTGGAGTAATCCTTATGACAGATCTGTTAGGATGAACCCCGTCGGGTTACCCAAGACGAAACCGTCGTAAAGATATCCAAAACCTACTAGAGCTAGCGAGTAGGGTGTCCTAACCAAGGACTAGAGTAACTCTTAGGACAGCTCTGTTAGGATGAACCCCGTCGGGTTACCGAAGACGAAAATGTCGAAAGGATACTTGAGGTAAACCATAGAAAACTACTCGATTGTTACTTCATGTTGAGCAGAACATTCAGAGTAGCATATTTTATGGGGTATAGATCCGATAAGTGAGAGCAAAGTAGTCGATTTATGAGGAAATCAACTTTTATTGAAGACTTGTCAAGATTACAGCGATTGTAAAGTGACAGACTCTGAATCTTAAGACCTACCCCTTGCCCATAAACGTGAGCAATGGTTTACATGGATAAAAAATATTCGGGAGTAATACTAGTCAGTATGAGAGTCGACTAGATTTTAGGTAAAGTCTCCTTTACTGGTAGTGCCCCAAGGGCCTTGCGGAGTGAGTTGCACTCGAAGATCGTGTGAGAGCTCTTTGGGTACATAAAGCACTTGCGTAGGAGGGTTTTGTTGATCTTGTCTCCGCCAAGTGATGTTTCTCCATTGTGTTGGGTGCGAGTCTTACCCTAGGGGAGGGTACTTGCCGGCTTGCGCTTCTCAAAAGATGCGGAAGCATTTGCTGGGATGCGGTAGTTGGAAGAAGGGCTGTAAGCCTCTATTTCCTCACGCTCCTTTCTCCTTGAGATGATGACGTTGTGCGCGTCATGACCAATGTTGATCACATTGCGGAGGTCGCTGTTGGAGTAGTCGTAGGTGTCGCCTTGCTGTTCTTGCTGGCGGTTGGCGAGGCGCTGGCGCCTGAACGCCCTCTTCTGGTTAAGCAGGCGACGACGCTCATAGAGTTCTTCTGCTGCATGCTGCTCTTCTAGTTGAACGGTAACTATTACTGCTGGAGGAGGTGCAGGCGGGCCTTGCTTGGTGGCATCTTGGGCTTCTGTGACCGTGGGGGGAGTAGTTTCCATGTTGTCGAAAAGATACTCGTCAAAGTCATCAGAATTGTAGTCGTTGAGATTTAGACACTTCGTGGAGTCATCCTCTGGTTCATGGACTTCAGAGATGCGAATCATGAGAATTTCACGGCAAAGATCTTGAAATTCTTAGTCTTGTTTGCTTGATGACGGGTCTAGTAGAGTGCTCTGCTGGAAGGGAAGATCTGTTGGCTGAGAGCCGAAAGCATTAGGATCTTGTGTTTCCATCAAGTGCACTGTCCATCCTTGCAGTGTTGCATATATGACCAGGTTTGGAGGGGAGTCCTGATCGGACTTGGAATTCTTAATTGATTTAGATTCGACTTCCTTGATGTACTAGATAAGATCATCCAGCTTGTCCTCCGAGTTGGAAGAGTACTTGGAGTCGGAATCGGTTAATCCACCGATCTTAGAGTATGTGTGCTTTGGGTGGGCAAGAAGCGGTATGCCCATCTCTACGCGGAGGGCGTTCTTGTTCATCTAATGTAGCCATGATTAAGTGGGAGTCAGTCCTTCAGACTCCTTAATCCAGGGTTTGTCAAAAATTGACTTGCTGGATTGTTCTGGGCTTTGGATTTTCCCTTTTTGAGCTTCGCGAGTTCCCAGAGGGCATCAGCATACTAGGGCGGTTGAGCCATAGCATCCATGAATAGATCGACGCTGTCAGACCAGTCTTCGAGATCATCGAATGGTTCAAAGTTGTCGAGGTTGTTCATGAATTGATCAAAGTCCTGATCGAATATGGATTCGGCTGATTGAGGAATCCGATTGGGAGCAGGTTTCGGTGAACGGTTCTGAGGTTTCCTAGAGAAAGACGGTCCCATCCGAACAAGCCAGGGGTTTATCCTTCCAGATTTCCCGCATATTCCTCCTCCCGATTTCTGCTTCTTATTTTGCAGAGTACCTTCAGCCATCTTAATATAGTCGACGAGCGTAGAATCTACTCGATCGACCCCTGAGAGTATATCACCTGACCCTTCATGTGGTGGGTTTAGTGCCTCTGGGTTCTGCTGTGTTTTTGATGGGCCAAGAGCAGATTCTGCATGTTTAATGAATCCCTCTATTGATCGTGAAACTCGACCTACTCCATCGAGTAGTTCTGAATTGTCGATCTTGGGGTGTTTAACTGGCTTGAGATGAGTCAGGTATTTTCTGAGGGTTTCGGAAAATTGTAGATTTTCGGGGTCAGAGTTTGTATCGGACTCAGCTAACTTGAGAGTTCGAGTTGGAGTCGACACGTTTTCTGGAATATCCAAGCTAAGCTCGGGTGGAGCTTGCTTTCGGCGGGTTGGAGGGTGGTTTTCGGTTTAGGCGAGTTAGGCATGATAAGGTGGCTGGAGAGGCCGCCCGATCCGTCAGTCGTGCAAGCCCAGGCACTGAAAACAAGGGTTGTGCCCTTAGGCATGTTGTTGGCGTCGCTTGATTCGGCCATCGAATTCGCCGATGAACTCGCCGAATCCCTTACCTAGCGCGCCAGCTGTCATTTTTTACCGCCAAACCTGCTTAGGGATACCCTTAGCAGTAAGGTTTGTAGGTAGGGATCGACTGCTCTGGAACTCAATGGTGCATGGAGCACAAAGATTTAGACAGGTTCGGACCGCGAGTTGCATAATACCCTACGTCCTGTGTGGTTGTTTGTAATGCCTTAGGTGTTGATGATGTTTTGAGGGGGTCCCTGCCCGCCCTTATATATCCGGGGGGGTAGGGTTACATGGAAAGTACTAGCAGAGTACAGTTAGAATCCTACTACAACACAATCGGGTAGTTTCCTTTGTACTGCAGCTAATTCTACGCCTATTCGGGTAGTTACAAGAGAAGTAAGGTACATCCATGAGCTATCCCTTACTCTAGAACATTTTATACCTGTAAGCAGTCCCGCTACCCTGGGTCTGACAGACTGGGTATCACAACTACCACAACCCCGTCCATCATCCTTATATTACTGCAGAATGTAAAGTCATGCAATTCCTATAATCTCGTGAGCGGCAGGAAACCACTCGTCTTTTACCGGTCCTAATTAGCTGAGCATCTAGTTGAGATAAATTGGGTAAACATTACATAGGAACCTAGAATCATGCATCTAAGGTTACAAGCAATTCCTGGAAACTTAAATGCACAAATAAAATTATTGCAACATAGATAGAATAAATAGGCGAAAATAATAGGATCAAATGCAACGGGGCTTGCCTTCCTGGGCACTGCTAGCCTTGGGCTCTTCCGAACTTTAGCCCGGGTCTTGATCAAGATCAATTAGATTCAACACAGCACTCTTCGGAATGTGATTGCTTGCGGAACCAGCTCGTACACACCATCGGATAAATTTACAGACTCTATATGAATGCAGAGGTGATCTTTGTTACAACATGATACATTTCATTTTTTTCCTTCATGATAAAGTTGCAGTCCAACAAAATTTCTAACTTGAGTGATGAACTTGTTTAACACAATTTATTGGGCAATCGTTTATGGAGTAATTCAAGTATTTACTTTACTTCATAAAATGAATTGGGTTGCAGTTTTTAATTTCTTGACTATATACATAGGGACATTTGCAAAAATCATAACAGAAGCTAGAAAAATGATCTGGTGCTGAAAACTTTATACAATACAGAACAGATAATCTAGAACTTGCAGTAAAAATTTCAGATCAAAACAGTAAGGTATGTAGGCATGAAAAAGATTAGAACAGAGCATGCTAGAAACAAACTAAATTTGTACACACTGGTATACAACGTTTCTAGAGCTCAAAATGTTACAACAACCATTAAACATGATATACTAAGCACTGTAATTTTTCCAAAATTAAACTAAGCATATATCAGGAGAAATAAAATCGACAATTTATACATCAATATATCAAGATTAATTTCTACATAGAGCTATAGAAGGTTTCTGTATCTCAAATTTTTACCAGAGTTTATTCTTCTCCTGAACATTCTTCACCAAAAATATCAGCCATTATACCCAACAATACATTTAATAGGGAATATATCTAAATGAAAGCATGCATAAATATTCGAGCTATAAACGGTTAAGCAAAGCATTCCAAAAATTTTACACAGGATTAGGATACACATATTAAGCTTTGGCGCAAATATCATAAGCATTCATGCAGTATTTTGACCAGAACAAAAATAACAAATCTAGCCATGTGATAGTATGCATAAAATGTAACTCTAGTTCTGCACAACAACTGGATTGCAAATTTACAGGCAGGTTTATATGACCAAAAAGAAGTACCACTATTCGATGAACTAGGGTGGGCCAGAAAAATAAGCTAGAAAGGCCTCATTCTCAAAAGTACCACTAAGTTTTCCAGATTTTTCCGAGCACAGGAACTATTTATAACAATAAAGACCCACTTAACATGGATTAAATCAAATATATAGCTACACAGATTCAAAAATTGCCAAACTTGTGCATTAGTAAGTATTTAGTACTAAGAACTCACGGAAACATTTCAGGCACAGTACTCAAGTATTTCTACCAGAAACAATATGTGAACTATACTAGTACATCTAGAAAAAATTAAGTTTTCACCAAGTTACAGAGATCCACTTGGGTTCAAATTTTTTTACCAGATACTAGAAATAGTATGAGACATCTACCAGCCAAAAATTAGCTAAAGTTACTGAGTACAACTTCTAGAACAATTCTTCCCTGATTATTCTTGTATTTAACCTAGAGGTAAAAATATCCAGAATTTTCCCATGGGTCTGTGGACAAACTTGTAGATCCTCTTACAAGGATTCCAGAACTATTGAGTTTGCGTTTTTCCCATTTTTCTACGATTTATTAGGCATTTTCAAAGTTCACTGGTTTAAATCTCAAAGAGTTCATAAACTTTTGGATTCTAGCCCCTAGAAAGATTTCAATTCCTTACAAATAGGTCCTTGGCCGAGGGAACCGAGGGCTCGCCGCCATGTTCCGGTGAACCTCGTCGCGGGCGGCGGGAGCTAGGGGGTGGAGAAGCTTCTGCGGGTCCGTGCGCACCTTCTGGTGCTTGGGGTCGGGGCTGAGGTGGTCGGAGGAGGCGGCTCGACGGTGGCCCTGGCACGGCGGAAGAGGAGTCCGGCTTTGACGGTGGCCCTAGTACGGCGGGAGAGAAACCTCGGCCGGGGCAATGCAGGGGTGAAGGTGGCTCGACAGTGGCAGAGCAGAGCTTGCCGGCAAGGGAGGCAATGGCGGAGCGGCAAAGAGTGGCATTTGCGCGCGTAGAGCACTGGGGTGGGTATTTATAGGTCGTGAGGCTTAAAGGCAGTGGAAAACGGGGCCTGGGAGAGTGCTTTTTGGCCTGGAGAAGCTCGCCCGGGTCATCTGGCCGGCAACGGCGCTGGCGGAGGCCGAGGGTGGTGTGGCGTCGTGGGAAGGGAGCTGGGGCGCGTGTCGGGCGGAGAGGCTGCCAGGGCGGAGCGGATTGGCGAAACCGGGGGCGGCGAGGCCACTTGGCCGGTCACAGTGCCGTGGATGATGTCCACCGGCGGCGTACGGCGCGCCGGAGAGAGAAAGGGGGAGAAACAGAGCACCCTAGACTTTTTTGCAATTTCCAAAATTTCTAGGGGCCTCTCTATATAAACTAAAATTTTCTCTATCATCATAGCCTCAAATGAAAAACTTTTGAATACCAATTTTTTTTAGTTTTTCAAGATCTATAACTTTTGTTTCAGGTACTTTTCCATTTGAGCTTTAGTTTGTGAACTATTTTGTAATTACCATTTTTTCCAAAAAGGGCCTCAAGATTTATGCATTTTTAATTGATTTTGGCTGAAATCACTATTAGGCATATGTTACTAATGAGACAAAAATCAGCCCACAATTATTTTTGTAACTTGTTTGTATCATGATTTGAGTTTGAATAAATGATTTGCTCTATCACATGAGTTATTCAAAATTATGAGTTTGAAATTTGAATTAACCCTTAGTATTTTATTTAACTTCTTGCTCTCACATTTGTAATGCAATTTAATTTGATTTGCTTAATTGTGCCTTGAAAACACCTAGGGTGTCACAGCGGCGGCGGCGATCCGGCAGGGGTGAGGCATGAAAGTTGCGAGGGCCAGGGCTGTAGGGTTTGGGGGGGGAAGGGAGGAGGGGGGTGGCGACCCTTCCACACCTCAAATTAATTAAATTGATTATTTTGGGAGGCACAAGGAGTCACCTCCAATCATTGTAAAAGAGCTCAAATTATAAACCCAAGAATCTAACACTGCCGTAGTCTTTTGATTGGCTGTAAGGTCTAACAGAGCTAGCTCCTCCTCGAAGGCAAAGGTGCACCTTCTTAAAGAAATGGACACCTTTATCCACATACAGTGTACGACATCAGATAGTCACACATGAATCTAACACGTACAATATCCTAAATATTCGTGAACCAAAATTTTGCCTCCGTCGCATATCATGGGGTTGCCAAGTTAGATCCCAGTTTATACTTAACAAGTGCAAACATCACCGACTAATGGAGTAAACAGAAGAAGAGGTCGGTGGCCCAAATTAAAGTTTCATCATTGTGTAAGTTGGAAAGGGCACAAGTCTAGTCAGTTAGGGTCATATTTTTTTGTTAGTAAGATCTTATAGGTGTCCAATCTGACCCTTGAGAGCAGCACGAAGAAAAGTTGTGTTTACCCAAACAGCAAGAATAATTCCACACCTACATGTAAACATGCATTGAGCAGCGAGCCAATCAGCCACAGTATGCGTTTGTAGGTGAAGGATGGGTCGCCCCATATGCTTTTTTCGATGAGGGAGCTTTATAAAATTTCAAGAGTACAATATTGAGTTAGTCCATACAAGATCTTGAGTTAGATATATAGTCAAGGAGTATAAACCCGTTAATTCAACCACAATTGAATGTATCAAAATACATCTACTCTTTTTTCCTTTGCCCTTACTTTTTCAAAACATAGTTGTTGTTTGCCTCGACAGAGATCTACGACACCCTAGTGGCGACCAAGCCTGGGGCACTCCATTGGCCGCCACACCCTCACGGGTCCCTCTTGGGTGCAACCTTCTTAGGATTCAAGTCCTTCAACGACTTGCCATGCGCATCATGGTCGTCGTTAAGGGCACATGGTGCAAGTTCAGTGCAAGATACATCTTCATCTTAACAATAATAAAATTTTAATAATCTTTAACTAATTATTAAGAATCTCTAAGGATAATAACAAATAGAAAATTAGGATTTTATCAGTGTAGAATAATTCAAATAAATTCTACTAATTTGTTAAATTGTACTAAGGTTTTTATATGGTAGTTAGGTGTTGGATTGCATCTTTATTGTGAAGAATGGTTGTAATACAATTCTTTGCATAACCTAACTGTCCATATCATGTCGACCAAAACCAGAGCCTGTTCACGTCAATGTTGAATATATCGAGTTGCCATTGGAAGAGCTACCAAGAGAGGAAGTTATTGTTTTCGAGCATGAGCCTAAGCCCCAGTCCAGATCCCCCACCAAAAGCAGTCGAGATCCCCCACCAAAAGCAGATCGAGGCAAGCACCTGAGCATCTAAACCTACTAATTTCATTAACTTACTTCCTTTGTGTATCATGTTAATGCATATGAATGCTTAGGCCTAGCAGTTGTTTTAAAACCTATCTTATGCATGTCTAAGAACTTTGGATTAAGGACATCTTTGCCACCAACCCAGGAACATTAGATAAACCACAGTCAATGCTTTGCTCCAGTTTTTTAATACTAGCTTAACATGCAAGTAACATAAGGTTCCTCTTGAATGGGCAAATAAGAGCATAAGTGGAAAGATGGTCGTTGAGTAGAAGTGGGATTCTTGTTGCTTTGTCCTTACTTCCATGAGGAGAGAAATAAGGTGTTGGGTATTCCTCTATAATTCTACTAGGACTCAAGCCTGTCTAAATCTGTGTGTCTTGTGTCCTCGCTTTTACCATGAAGCTCCAGGTCCGACAATCCCCCTACCCACAACTCTACGACCTCGAGGTATCCCTCGGTAGGTTGGCGGAGAAAAACACCAACATAAGAATCTATGGTATGTTTAACCATGGAACTTTGACAACATTGTTCACATGCTGGCACATATGGAACTAGTAAAGCTGCGTTACTCTATTGACCGTGTGTGTTCGATAGAGCCAGCTAGCAATGGAGGCCTGCAAGTGAAGGGCCGAAGACCCATTGGGTATGATGTCCGTGTGCGTCTAGATGGTTTTGAAAGTTTTTGTTTTATAAGACCGTGTGACTGCAAACCATATGGCGATAGGGTTTTATCATTGAACATCTTCAGTAGCAGACTTGCAACAGTTTGTTTTAATAAGTAGTAATATCTCAATATCTCTTTCTTGTATTATATTGTTATGTAATATCTGAAGCTCTGTCGAAGTGTGATCTTGTATGCATGTTTGTGACACTGTTCTAATGTGGAAGGTTTGGGTTAAACCCGAAAGACAACTGCATTTACTCCAACTTTGGAGCGTAAGCAGGCTTATCTAAGTTAAAGATGATCAGATATTCTTAATCCAGATTAAATTGGACGATTCCGCCACACCGTAGTTCTAGGAAAGAAGCTAATTACTTGTCCACAGGGCAAACACGGAATACACGTTGGTCAGCTGGGCATGAATCAACACACAGTGATACCGATTCAATTCCAGCACTTCAAACAGTGATCACATGTCATGTTGATTGTGAATACGTTAGTTTCATGGCCACTCAGATGCCATATTCCAATAAATTTTTTCGCCCAATGCACAACATGTAAGAACCAAACATTTCAGAGAGCATAGTCTCCAGGGCTAGCAGCAGCGGCGGAAGCAGCAGCCACATGATTTCGGGCTTGGTAGCTTGAAGCTACAACACTTGGGGGCCCTGCATTTTGGCGCTTTTATCCTCCACCACCCACACCGTCGCTTGTGGCTATGGCTGTCGCCGTGGCTCTTCTTCTCTGCGTGCACAAGTCTTTTTAGTTCGGCCTTCGTCTTTTTCAGCCGGACCTCGTACTCCTCCTTCCACGAGGCGAACTGCCGTTTAAGCGTTTTGAGCTCATCAACTGACTTGGCTCTGCTAGGGGGTGGCTTAGCCTCCACAACCGCACGCGCATTTTGCTCGAATGCCTCACTGTCCCTCTTGAACTCCGTGGCCAGTTGATCCACATCTGATGAACTTCCGTCAACTGTAACAGTGATGGTGAGCTCGCAGCCACGTTGCTGCCCCCTCGCTAATGACTGGGAAGGTGCCAAGTTTCCACAGGATGATTCTTGGCGATGTTGCGATGTTGTTGTTGATGCATCTCTCCTAGCATTGATGGTTTGAGCCATCTGGAGAACGGAGGTGCGCCTTCTCATTAGTTCGATGAATTCAGTGAATAAAGAAGGCCATGATATATAATTCAGTTACCTGTAACGAACTGATTTGCTTCTGCAGCTCCTCCTCCACTGATTTCATCCTGATCTCACATTCCCAAAGCCGGGATTCGTAATGCTCAACCTGTTGTTGAAGGGTGGCGATAAGTTCCTCTTTGTGCCTCAACTCTTCTTCTTTCTGCTTCACTTCCTCCTCTGCTTTTGTGGCCCTTCTCTCCAGCTCCTGATTTACCAAACATTTCTCTTGATCTTCTTCCTAACATCCACAAATAATCAATCGATCAATCCTGCAAATCATCTTCAATATGAAATGCATCACAATATTGAAATGGAGGGCTGAAGGCACCTGTGGTGGTGGTAGTGGCGACGGCAGCGGAGGACGATGAATCCAAGGAGCTTCTGCGCCGGGCCTCTGCAATGATGGAAGCCTGCCTCTCCCAGTGGGGCGCGTGGGTAGTGCCGGTGGTTCCTCTTGTTTGGGCATCTGTTCTTCTGGCTTCCCTATCCCTCGCTGCATGAGCGCATCCAACATCACCTCCATGGAGCTCAGTGACAATGTCAAAGACGATGCCATTGTGCACTGTAATGCCGACCACTGCTAGGACGGCCGTTCGCGTAAAATTGAGCTCTCTTCTTGCAATAAAATGGGTTTCTCTCACCCAAAGAATCTTTTCCTTAATTTACGTGACAGGAAATTTACGCCAAACCGTGTTGTTTGATGGCCTGAATAAATACATTGATGAAGGACTATAATGTGATCACCATAGGGAGACAAAGTGAGGAAATTATAGAAAGAACGCCAAAGAGCTTACCTTGGAAACGGATGAATCAGAAACCAGTTCCTCTTAGAATAGAGATCCAAGAACCGAACGAAATGAATTCTCCTATGCACATAGTCACACAGCGATGATCTTTGTTCCCGGTCCCGCAATGATGTGAGGTTGATTCGGGGTGGAGCAGAGGTCGCAGCACTGAATTGGGGAAAGAACCTCGGGAAAACCAGGCAGCCGCGGGGTATCCAACGGACCCGCCAGCGTGGCCTTCCCGGGCTTTGGCTATTGCGTTTGTTTTTTGGCTGTAACATTTCAGCTGCCTTGCCTGTATTGACATATTTTGTCTGGTATGTGCAGGTCCCAATTGCCCTTTCTAGAGGAGCTTGGTTGGCTGGCCGTATTGTAAGGAACAACGTTTCTTGAAGTTGGGCTGTTATACTGCTATGTTTCGCTGTCTTAAATTTGGACATGCAATCAACTAAATATAGCTATGGTAGGTAGCTTCGTGAATGACTATAATGTTAGAAATAGTACGAGTGTTAATACCAAACTTCTTGGACTGATGGGCAGGATCCATCTCAAGCCAACCGCAGGGCGAATTCTTATGGTAAAACTTTTCATCACCGCTATAGGCTGTTGGCATAAGGTGGCCTAGGCATGCAGACATTCATGCATGCATTGACCCTGTAAGCAGTTGGACCCATCTGGGGAAAAAACAAAAATTACAACACAATTTTAAATTTCAAAAAGTCTTATTTGCTAAATAGATTCTTTTTTTTTGCGAAAAGGAAGAGCTTTACTGAATAACTTGGAGGTTTACATCCTGAGCAACTAAGTGCTCGATGCTAACTGGACATCGGTAGCGCCAAACAGCGCTATGGTTCAGACGTTTGGCCAGATGGGCGAGCTCATGCGCTAACTTATTACAAGCTCTTCCTATATGACGAAACTCCACCCTAGGAATTCTGCGAGCCGCCTCTAGGGCCTCCCAAATGGTGAAGCAAGAAGCCGACCGCTGGGACGTCGGTTGGCTGAGATATCCGATGACGGACGAGCAATCTGACTCAAGGACAACCGGACTTGTTGCCCACTCAGCTGCAAGGACGAGACCTTCTCTGCATGCTTGTGCTTCAACTTCTTCTGCCGAGCCTGCGTCAAAGACCTTTTTCCAATCTGATAGCACTATCGAACCTGTGTGATCTCTAATGGCCACCCTGATCCCTGCCTCCCATGAGCGCTCCGTAAAGGTTGCGTCCACGTTGACCTTGAACCAGCCCACGTCAGGCGCTTTCCATCTTTCCTTCGAGTTCCGCTAGGGCTTGTGACTGTTAAAGGCCGTGGTCGGGGAAACCGGCTTCTTCCTCTTATGATCATCGGCGATGTGTTGATTGTTTCCATCCAGGGCGTCCCAATAGTCAGTCAAGAACTTGATTGACGCCTCGCCTCCAATCCAGCGGCCACCATGTGTCCACTCGTTGCGAACGAACCAAACTCTCCATAGAATCAGAATAAGTCGGGCAGCTTCCTCCGTGGTCGAGGAGCCAATAGCATGTAGGAGCCACTATGATCCTGAAAGCATTAGCAAACGCTCAATAGGAATTGGCCAAGTGGCCCTCATGGCCTCTCTGAGCGCGGTAGCGTGTTTACACCACACTAGGGCATGAAATTCTGTCTCATCCTCCATGCCGCAAATATCACATACCGCCGAGCATTCCAGATGTCGCCGCTTTTTGTTTGACTTGGTGGCCAATCCGCCATGGACCACCTTCCACGCAAAGATGCGTATCTTGTGCGGGATCCGTAACAACCAGAGCTTCTTCCAAACAGTTCTCAAGCCGTCCGGCCTGTTGCTTGAGGAACAAAGGTTGGAGTCCAGATCCCGCACATCCACACCGAGTCTGTATGCGCTCCGAACTGAGAAGCAACCCAACTTCTCCCAATGCCATGCAACTACATCGTCCATGGGTGTCCTGGTATTTGTATCTTCTGTATCGCCTCCACAACATGAGCATGGAAGAATTGATGCAATACATCCATTTTCCAGCTTCGTGAGTCCCCATCGATGAGGTCACTAACCCGTTTTAGCCGGCACGGGCGCTTTTGTCCTGCTGGCCTTAGAGTGATCCCACGTGGAATCCATGCATGACGCCAAATTTTGATGCTTTGTGCCATTCCATACTGGGATCCATGCATGATGCCAAATTTTGATGCTTTGTGCCATTACATACCCGCCAGATCGCTCCCCTCTTCAGGAGTTCCAACCCATGCATGATCGCCCGCCAAGTTGGGGACACCTGCGTAGGAAAGGCAGTATCAAGTAGATCGCCGTTGGGGAAGTACTTTGCCTTCATCAGTGTCGTACACAGACTGTCCGGGAACGCAATCAGGCACCAAGCTTGTCTGCCCAGCAAGGCTTGGTTGAAGATTTTCAGGTCTCGGAACCCTAACCCGCCACGTCCCTTGCTTCTCGTGAACTTGTCCCAAGCGATACAATGGGTTCTTCGCTGATTCTCCTCTTCGCCCCACCAGAATTTTCTGATGGCGCGCTCCAAGTCCTCAGACACCGATGCCGACAAATGGAAGACGCTCATCATGTATGTGGGTATAGCTTGGGCTATTGATTTGATTAGCATGTCCTTTGCTCCCACAGAAAGGTGCTTCTCTGTCCATGTTGAAATGCGCTTCGATA
This sequence comes from Panicum virgatum, assembly GCF_016808335.1. Lineage (NCBI taxonomy): Eukaryota > Viridiplantae > Streptophyta > Magnoliopsida > Poales > Poaceae > Panicum > Panicum virgatum. The sequence goes on along the minus strand of NC_053152.1, from coordinate 27,246,512 downwards.
TCTTCTCCTTAACTGACTGGAATCTCTCCTTCTTCTGTCTACCATCTGGGGTTGGCAGGCCGAGATATTTAGGGTCGAAGTCTACACGTTCCACGTGCAGTATCTGGTGAATCTGCTCCTGGACGCCGGGATCCAGAGCGTCTTGGACTAGAATAGAGCACTTTGATGGGCTTAGCAGCTGCCCTGTGCCCGCTTGGAAGATATCTAGGATTTGTATGATTTTCTCAGCTTGCTCCCGCTCCGCCTTGAAGAACAGCAGCGCATCATCTATGAACAGAAGGTGCGAGATCTCCGGCGTGTTCCTGCTCACTCGGAGCTCCTCTAGCTGTCCATAATCAACTTCCTTCTGCAAAACCACCGATAGGGCATCAGCGACAAACAAAAAAAGGTACGGGGAAAGTGGATCTCCCTGGCGTAGACCACGGGTAGGCTGGAAGGGGTCTGACAGGACCCCGTTGAAGCGAATAGAGTAGCGCACCGAGGAAACACATGCCATAATCCATGGTACCCAAGTCTCACTAAAGCCCAGCTTCACTAAAGCTCTTTTCAAGAAGCTCCAATCCACCTGGTCATATGCTTTGGACAGATCCAGTTTGAACGCACCAAAATTTGTACGTGCCGCTGTAGAGTGCTGAATGACATGCAAACATTCAAAAGCGATTAGAGCATTATCGGTGATAAGTCTACCAGGAACAAAAGCACTCTGTTGTGGGGAGATAAGTTCCTGCAGCCATGGACGAAGACGGTTCACAAGACATTTAGAGACAATCTTGCACAGGACATTACACAAGCTAATGGGGCGGAAATCAATTAAAAGCTCGGGATAAGAGATCTTTGGGATTAGCACTATCGTCGTGTTGTTTACCTCTTCCGGCATTGATCCCTCAGCAAAGAATTTTTGAACCGCCAGAACGATGTCCTACTTGAGTAGGCCCCAGTTGCGCTGGAAGAAGCGAGCAGGTAGGCCATCTGTGCCAGGAGCCTTGAGTGGCCCAATTTGGAATAAAGCATCACTTATCTCCTTCTCCAAAAATTCCCTACAGAAATCGTCTTAATTTCATTAGTAACACCAGGTGCTCTGGTGTGACATTGGCATCCCTAGTGTATAATGCCTTAAAGAAATCCGTAGCCATCGCCGCCATTTGGACAGGGTCATCGCACCATTGGCCATTGTCAGCTTTCAGCCATCTGATCCTATTCTTCCTGGAGCGCCAGACAGCTTTCTGATGAAAATACTTTGTGTTCTTATCGCCCTCTTTGAGCCAAGTGATCCTCGACCGTTGTAACCGCATCATCTCTTCGCGGTAGAGCATTTCATTCATAGCTTCGGCTGCATCTTTAACCTGTTGCCAGCTCTCATCATCCGATCTCCCCTGCAGGTCTGCCAATTGAGCGCGCAGCACCTCCAGTTGCTTTCTTACCGAGCCGAGCTTCTCTCTGCTCCATTCTTGGAGAAAGCTCATGATGTTCCTAAGTGCACAGGCCACCGATCCCAAATCAGACCGAGGTGGGCCATTCTCCCAAGCATCCAGGATCACCTCTCCCATCGATTCCTCCCGTTCCCACATGATCTCGTAGCGAGCGATCCTTGTCTTCCTGTCCACGGCATTATCAGGTATCACCTTCAGCAGGATTGGGCAATGATCCGAGCATGGAGAAACCAGGTGTACAACTCGTGCCCCTTCAAACAGATTTGACCAACTAGGCGAAGCCACCACTCGGTCCAGTCTAACTCTGATGTATCTGCGACCGAACTGTTGATTATCATACGTCCACGGCAGGCCAGTAAATCCCAGATCGTGCAGATCACACATGTCAAGAGTGTCTCAGAAATCTTCCATTTGGCGCTAGCTTCTTATTGTCTCAGAGAAGTGCTCGAACTGCCACATGGCCTCGTTGAAATCCCCCATCATGACCCATGGTTTGTCTGACCGATACTTGATCCTCTTCATGAACTCCCACATGAGATGTCTATCTTCCGAACACGGCTCTCCATAAACAAAAGTGGCTCTCCATGCTGGTGCGCTCGGGTATTCGTTAACTAAGACGTCAATCACCTTGTCAGATATGGTGATAAGATCTACCAACAAGGATTCCTCCCAAAACAAGGCACCTCTGCAACTACGGGCAAGACTGTTGACGCGAAACAATCACACACCAAGCTTGAGAGCCCCGTACGCCAAGCTCGGACTGCACTTGGTTCAAACCAATGTGTGCCACTCAATTTGACCTGTAAATTGACAAGGAAACAGCAAACAGTCAAATTCAAGAGTGTATCGGCTGGATTTCCGAATCACTCTTACGCAGCATATCGGCAAGGTTCTGCCGATATAGAAAACGATAGTAGATCGGGTATAAAAAGCGTGTAATAAAGGCGATCTATAGAGAATCGGCAATGAGCTGCCGATACCGATATACAACTAGACGGCTAGATCTCGAGCCGACACGTGCCAGGTAACAATGTACAAACCCACGAATGTATGGATCTGGACAAAGCTAAGCTTGCAACCGATCTAATCAGCTTTACAAGGTTTATCGTGATAAACAAGGAGCTTACAGCCGATTAAACAGATCACTAAGCTGGGTAGTTTGTGAATAGATCTAAACGAGAGAACAACGATGCGCCCGAGATCAAAGCTTAAATAAATTAGATAAATTTTAAATAGATCTAAACGAAGCCACAGCGATGCGCCCGGAAGCTAAATCTCAGATTTACTCGGTAGACGAAAACTTACCAGCAAACCGAGTTGCTCGAATGTGAGGCGTCCTTGATCAGCTTGAAAGAACTCGCGAAAAAAAATGATGGTGAAGTCGCCGACGGAAAAGTAAAGTGCAAGTAGAGTAAATTTGTGTTTGTTGGATGTGTATCAATCTTTACAATAGCCGGGGGGCTCATATTTATACCCCATGCTAACACAATCCTTGCCGATCACGGCAAAGCATGATTCTATTCCATAAAACAAAATTAACTTTAAAATAAGATAACTCTTGCCAAACCGAAGCCAAAATATCTTGTCAATCTCCCCTTCTTCGGTCAACAAGATTTTCAACGGTGGTGCACGACCACCTCCCCAAGTCCACCGATCGTACGACACAGAACCTTTTCTCCTTTGCAACACTCTTCCTTGACACGTGTCAAAATCTGGTGTCAACACATGCCCCCCAATTTCGGAGTAAAATTGCCCTTTTTATTTTGAAATTAATTTTTGTCATGATTACGCTGCCGAACGGTCTTCTCATTACTGCCATCTCGCTTCCTGTGCGGGCTACGAACAAAAATCTCTTCTCTGCCCTTAACCTTTCACCTCCTCGTTCACACAACGGGAATCTGCCGATTCACCTTCCATCTTTTTACCCATACACTCCTCAATTAAATCAAAGGGTAAAAGCTGTACCGGCATGCTGCAACCGATTCATCTCCTTCACTTTGGGTTATAAATTACCCCATCGGCACTGTAGTTCTTCCATCAGCCAGAGCCTTTCTTGCCTTCTTCTTCCTCCAGTCTTTCCAAAAACCCCAGCCTTCCTTTCGTCCTCCGAGCAGATGGCCAGCAACAAGTGCGCCGGCGAGGGTTCTCCTGATGCTCCTCCGCCGCTCCGTCCCCGTCTTGGGTAAGACACTTCCCTTTCTCTACTAATGCTGCACTTCAAATCTGCATCTGACCACTTCATGATTTCTGTAGGGATGCCGACACCGAGCTCCCTGCCAACTTCCAGGACCTGGATGAGGGCACCCAGGGGCTCATCTGTGACCTCCTCCGCCAACGCGACGAGGCCCGCCACGATCTTGACTGGGCACAGACGGATCAGGTGGTCATCCGCGGCCAGCTCTCCATCGCCAACACCAGGGTCGCCAGTAAGTTTTCTCCGACCATGCCTTCTTCATAATCATCCCAGCTTCTTGTTCAAACTCTTTCTTGTTCTAGGCTTGGAGTCCCAGGTCCAGACCCTCCTCGAGGCTTCTCGAGTCGTCATAGACTCGGTGAATGCTCGGGGAAGCACCGTCGTCGCGCGCCTGCAGAACATCCCCTCCCATGTCAAGGAGGTCGCCAGCCACGGAGTCCATGCGGGTGCTGCTAGGGCCATCGCCGTGGTCTCCACCATGTCCGGGGAAGACTCCCGCCAGTGGGAGCCATTCTTCCCCGAGTGGGGCGCGACGCGGGAGGACTTCGATGAGCTGGTGGACGATCTCAGCCTCGTCTCCGACGCCATCATCGACAATGTGAGCTTGGACGGGGTCGTCAGCAATCTCTTCGGAGAGGAGTCAGATTAGGTTGTATCATGTAACAGCCTATCTGGCTTCTTTGTAAATATAATCAATGGACGGGCCTCCTCCCCTTTCACTTCTGTCTTCACTTTGTTCTTGATTTTCTTTTAATTTTCATGTTGCAATCCATGATCGTCATACCGAACGAACCAATACATCTCCACGATCCAAAATCGAAAGACTATCCTCAAAGAATTTTGATATCTCCAAGTAAAATCATAACATAAAATCCGAACCAAACTTGAATCATGCGTTTGGATTTTATTTTTGATCTAAGGGCGATATATGTCATATCGACCACGAAAACACCTGAATGCGCTCCGTCACGATCAAGCCCCTTCTTATTTTTGCACTAAAGGCGATACCTTTTCTGTATCGGCTATATTCGAAACCAACCGATTTTTGGTACAATCGGCTACGCATCTACCCACACACTTGGGTAGTATTTTTTCAGATACTTGCCATTAAGTGCATTGAAAAACTCTTCCCCTTCCAATGTTTCCAAAATGTATGCATTTCTAGGGACACATCTACTAATCTTGTATGGCCCTTCCCACGTCGGGGACCATTTGCAGAATTTAGGATCTTTAGTTCCTATCGGCAAGACTAGTTTCCACACCATGTCCCCTTGGTCAAAAGATTTGGCTTCGACTTTCTTATCATACCATCAGCCCACCCTAGCTTTATTGGCTTCGTTATTAATAAGAGCGTTCAGCCGATGTCTAGCCAAATCCTCCAACTCGTCTTTCATTAACATGGCATAATCCTCAGCTGTCAACTGATCTGGAAACGTAACCCGTCTGGAACCAAGCCGAGTCTCCCAAGGAAGCACAGCTTCATGCCCATAGACTAGCTGATACGGAGACACTTTGGTAGCCCCATGGCAAGACATTCTGTAGGCCCATAAAGCTTCATTAAGAGTTGTATGCCACTTCTTTGGTTGTTCTTCAATCTTTCTCTTAATCAACTTAATGATCCCTTTATTGGAAGCTTTTGCTTGACCATTGGCTTGGGCATAATATGAAGAATTCAATAATTTAATTCCCATACTCGCAGCAAATTCTCCAAACTCTTCTGAAATAAACATACTACCCTGATCAGGTGTAATAGTTTGCAGAGTACCAAATCGATAAACAATATGCTCCTTTACAAACTCAACCATCTCTTTGGATGTCACGTTCTTCAGAGGAATTGCTTCGACCCATTTGGTGAAATAATTTGTTGCCACCAGTATGAACTTATGATTCTTGCTGGACGGTGGATAAATTTGTCCAATCAAATCAATTCCCCATCCTCTGAATGGCCACGGCTTAATAATGGGATTCATAGCCGGTGCCGGTGCTCTCTGCACATTACCAAATTTCTGACACCCTTGACAACCCTTATAATAAGTGAAGCAATCTTCTAACATGGTCGGCCCAAAGTATCCATTTCTCCTGATCATCCATTTCATCTTATACGCCGACTGATGTGAACCACAGACACCTTCATGTATTTCTCCCATCAAAACCTTAGCTTCTTCCTTGTCAAGGCATCTGAGCAAAACTCCATCAATCGTTCGGTAATACAACTCCCCCTCAAGCAATACATATTTAGTTGCTTGAAATCTGATTCTTCGGCTCACTTTCTTGCAGGGATCTTCTAAATAATCCACGATCTCTTTTCTCCAATCATCAGCAGGTAATTCCAGAGCCATCATGCCCTCCATCGGCCGATAACCAAAAGCATGCTATGCCAGCCGATTGGCATCACCATTATAAAGCTTGGGAACATGTTCTATGGTCACCTTTTTTAATTCTTTCAGCAATCGGCAACACTCTTCATGATAAACCCGTAAAATGTCATTCTTGCACTCGTATATGCCGATCAACTGATTGACCACCAATATGGAATCCCCAAATATCTCTACTATATCGGCTCCAATTTCTTGTAATAGCTGAATTCCTTTAAGCAAAGATTGGTACTAAGCCTGATTGTTAGTAGCAGTAGCTTCTATTGGAAAAGACAATTCAAATATTGCCCCCCCCCGAGGTGACACCAAGACAATTCAAATACCAGATCCAACTCCACATGATGAACCATCAAAGAATAATGTCCATGGAACTAGATCAACAATTCCCAATTCTGGCCCACAATGTTGAACAACAAAATCGGCTATGGCTTTACCCTTAACTGCTTTAGCCGATTCGTATCTCAAATCAAACTCTGATAAGGCCAAAATCCACTTCCCAATTCTCCCATTCAAAATCGGCAATGAGAGCATGTATTTAATCATGTCGTCTTTGCTCACCACAACACACTCAGCCGATAATAATTAATGTCTAATCTTGGTACAGGAAAAGTATAAGCAAAGACATAGTCTTTCAATAGGAGAATACCTGGTTTCAGCATCCAAGAGTCTTCTACTAACGAAATATATCACACGTTCTTTTCCCTCAAGATCATGTATTCCAGGTTCTCTTTCTAGATCCCTGCGATGTGGATACTCATCTGAAACCCGGGCATCAGCAGTCCGCTCAACCCGCTCATCGGCAGAAACCTTTCCTTCTGCATGATCACGTAGCATGGTCGTGCCCCCTAGCCGATCATGTACAGGGATGCATCTATCATCGCCTCTATCTTTGATGATTGGCCCATGAGGCCACTGGTCGAAACACGGCTTCTTGCATGATCGGTCTTCACGGTAAAAAATGTTGCACTTTGGACAGATATCTACTATCGGCAGAGTTAAGCCTTCTTCCCAACAGTACACAAAGAAAGGACATCTCCAGTGCCCTTCGTGTCATCGCACAGACTCCTCTCTGTACTGTCGTCTTTCTTGATCACGTTGGAATTTATTCAGCAACATCTGAGACGTGACCTTCTTCTTTGGTGCCGTAGATTCCTCTTTCTATTGCGGCTCCTTACCCTTGGCTTCATCGGCCGTTATCTGAGCTTTAGGATCAATAGCTCCAGATTCCTTGGCCGATTGCGACGTGAGCACCTTTTTCTGCAGTGCATTTCCCTTCTTTCCAACATCTACCATGTTAGCAGGAAACGGATGCCCATCAATCTTCATCGGCTTTTTGGGTGTCTCAAACTTGAGCCTACCCTGCTCTATAGCCGATTGAATCTGCTGACAAAACACTTTGCATTCATTTGTATCATGAGATGTTGCATTGTGCCACTTGCAGTACTTGATATTCTTCAACTCTTGATCTGTCGGGATCTTGTGATACGGCTTAAGCTTAATCTGTCCCTCTGACAGCAATAGGTCGAAGATCTTGACAGCTTTGGTAATATCAAACCCATATTTCTCAAGTTCTTTGTTGACAAACGGACATGAGATCGGCTTCTTGTGGTTCTGAACCCATTCAGCCAATCCCACCATCTGATCATCATCTGAATTAGAGGCATCCGAACAGTCAATGAAATTGACTTTCTTCTGAAATTTGCTCCTTTTTTGCTCATACGGCTTGATCTCTCCTGTCATCTTGTGAGCCATCTGGCTGATGCTGTAGAACTCCTGGGAAGCATACTTCTCTTTGATGTGCGGCAAGAGTCCTTGGAAGGCAACTTCGGCAAGCTACTGATCAGATAGAACCAGACTAAAGCACCAGTTCTTGACATCTTTGAACCTCTGAATGAAGGCAGCGACCGACTCATCATTCCTTTGTCTTAAGTTGGTCAAATCGGTCAGCTTCATCTCCTCTATGCCATAGTAGAAGAACTGGTGGAACTGCTTCTCTAAATTAGCCCAGAATATTATGGAGTTGGCTGGCAATGTCGTGAACCATGTAAAGGCCGATCTAGAGAGAGACATGGAGAACAGACGCACTTTCAACACATCGTTCTATGCTACTTCTCCGCACTGCATGATGAATCTGTTGATGTGTTCCATTGTGGAGACCTCCCATTGTCCAGAAAACTTGGTGAAATCTTGAAGCTTGTACTTGTGGGGCAACGGGAGTTGATCATATGCAGCTGGATATGGAGTTCTGTACATCAGATTCTACTGCTTTGGCTTCAAACCAAACTGATCCCTCATCACTTCAGCAATCTTGGATGCCCAGTCAATCTGCTGACCGTCAGTTGATGCTGGCTGTAGTGCTGGTGAAGCTATCGGCAGAGCTGCCAATGCTGGCTGTGCACTGGGTGCAGTTATCGGCTGAGCAGCCGATGTGGTCCGTACGACTTGCTAAGTGACTTGATTAGACGATGACGGGTAGAGCACCATCTCATTGCTGTGAGTATTCTGTGCTGACCTCTGACTAGGTTGTTGCTGTGCCACAGGAGCTATGTTAGGCACATTCACGTGACGCACAAAACAAGTCACAGGATCATGGAATACCCAGATGACTCCATTGGCATGAGGAAGTCTATTTGCCAGGACCTCTATAGGAGACTTGGGATGTATCATCATCGCCAGATTCTGCTGTTGAGGTGTCAGCCATGGAGCCGACACGTTGTTTGGACTTGCTGGCGATGGCGCTGATGCAGGTGTAACCGACGGCTGTGGAGCCGATGCGGCGTCTTGAGACTGGGTCGGCTGTGAAGCCAACGCATTAACTTGCTGATTCATTGGCTGCGAAGCCATTGAGCTTGGCTGCACCGTTGGAGATGGCATCATGTATTCTGGAGGCATACCAAATCCAGTAGTAGGATCCCAGCCAACAGGGAACCCTGGCATGTAATTTCCCTATGCATGTGTAGCCATTGGTGTGGAACTGGTGTACACAAGATGAAACTGAGTTGGCATTGCAGTACTAATCGGCTGTGCATCTACGATATTCCCATCTGCGTGAGCCTGAGGGTCAATCGGTGATGTCTCAGTAGCCGATCCAGTAGGGGAGAAAACCATCTGACTGGCCTGTTGATAGGCCGGTCCTACGAAGCCAAGCATCCCCCTATCTTGCAACGTCTTGAGCACAACATTGTGAACAGAATTGGCCATGATCGGAGCATGACCCAAGAAAGCTTGCCCGATCGCTTGATTCATCAGATGCACCATCCGATCCTCCTTTTGTGACTCTTCATAAGGTGGAAGAGTAGGAAAATCACACTTTTTGATTACCTCTCCACTCCTGTTAGTGCTGTAGGATAAAAGGCACCGCTGCTCATAAGTGTTAGTAGTCGCCTTGAGTTCTACTATTTGATCTTCCTTCCGATTGTCCTTGTCGATCGGGATCTGGTTCTATGGGGAAACCTTACCCTTCTCTTCAGTTGACATCTTGATGTTTCTGGTCCCACCGAGCGTGCCAAAATATGTGTTGACGCGAAACGATCACACACCAAGCCCGAGAGCCCCGTACGCCAAGCTCGGACTGCACTTGATTCAAACCAAGGTGTGCCAGTCAATTTGACCTGTAAATTGACAAGGAAACAGCAAACAGTCAAATTCAAGAGTGCATCGGCTGGATTTCCAAATCACTCTTACACAGCGTATCAGCAAGGTTCTACCGATACAGAAAACGACAACAGATCAGGTGTAAAAAGCGTGCATTAAAGGCGATCTACAGGGAATTGGCAATGAGCTGCCGATACCAATATACAACTAGATGGCTAGATCTCAAGCCGACACATGCCAGGTAACAATGTACAAACCCACGAATATATGGATCTAGACAAAGCTAAACTTGCGACTGATCTAATCAGCTTTACAAGGTTTATCGTGATAAACAAGGAGCTTACAGCCGATTAAACAGATCACTAAGTCGGGTAGTTTGTGAATAGATCTAAACGAGAAAATAGCGATGCGCCCGAGATCAAAGCTTAGATAAATTCGATAAATTTTGAATAGATCTGAACGAAGCCACAGCAATGCGCCTAGAAGCTAAAACTCAGATTTACTCGGTAGACAAAACCTTACCAGCAAACCAAGTCGCTCGAATGTGAGGTGTCCTTGATCAGCTTGAAAGAACTCGCGAAAAAGTAAAGTGCAAGTAGAGTAAATTTGTGTTTGTTGGATGTGTATCAATCTTTACAATAGCCTGGGGGCTCATATTTATACCCCACGCTAACACAATAATAGCCGATCATGGCAAAGCATGATTTTATTCTATGAAACAAAACTAACTTTAAAATAAGATAACTCTTGCCAAACCGAAGCCAAAATATCTTGTCAATCTCCGCTTCTTCGGTCAACAAGATTTTCAATGGTGGTGCACGACCACCTCGCCAAGTCCACCGATTGTACGACACAGAACCTTTTCTCCTTTGCAACACTCTTCCTTGACACGTATCAAAATCTGGTGTCAAAATAGACAACCTTTTAGTCCAAGTCGCCACCTTAGCTTCCTCATCTACTCCTCACTTTGCTTTGTTTCTAAAAGAAAGACCATCTTGGGGTTGTGTGACCGCACTAAGGCGGTTAGATCACGAACTGTTCGGGAGTTCCCCACCCCCCGACAGTTCCAAACTAGAGCATTCATTGCTCCTGACGGGGCTCGGAATGAGATCCCGTCAGGGGTGAGGTCTGTGAGTTGGTTCGCCGGCTGCGTTTTGCAGGGGACTCACCATCCATCACAGGCGCCGCATCATCCATTACCATAGGCACTTGTGCTTCTTGTTTCTGCTTTTCCTCTAACACAAGGCCGTGCTTCTCCAGCTCCTTTATTGATGCTGCCACATTAGCATGTGCAGCTTTCTTGCCACGCCTAGGCTTCTCAATATCCTTTGTTGTCACTTTAACTTCCATATGATTTTTCTTGTCCCAAGATGTACCTTCTCTTAGTTTTTTTTTTGCCAATAGCAGTCTATCTCGCATGCTCAAGTGGGAAACAGGAAAAGCTTCTGAGCCACTATTACCTAATGCCGCGCTCGAATCCATGAAAGAATCTAAGCCCGACACCCGTCCAGGTGAGCCCGTGAGGGGGTGATCATTAAGATTAGGAAGAACATGGTCTATACCCATCTTACTAACAATGGCCGCAAGCTCCTCCAAGACTTCAGAAGGAACGCCCTTGTGGCCGCTGGCCGATGCGTCCCCCATGCCTTGCGTCTCCTCCCTATCACTCCTCCTATACTAGGTCAAGTTCTTCTTCTGCTTTTGGCCATTGAATGAGCTAACCGCTAACATCGCACGGTGTCTCCGATCACCACTGAAATTAAGGCCCCATCGCGCACCTAGGTCAACAGCCGGAATTTTCATCCGTTTACCCACATCTTTCTTTTGTGGTGAACATCTGAGAGCTTTGCCATAGTGAACCTCGCCATTTACAAGTTCCTCATCTGGACACTCATACTGGCCATGCCCAATGCGCCTACACCCAAAGCAAAAATCTGGGATGTTTCCGTATCACACTAAAAATTCCATCTCATCATGCCCTCTAACCTTCTGCTTGACAGATCGTGGAATTACCTTCTCGAGGGGAAAATCCACCCTCACTCTTTTGTAGTTGTTTACAGCTTGTCCCACTTCCAGAACCATGCCAATCTTTGCACCCAAAGCTTTTGTGAATCGATCTGTGATCATGGTGATTGGGATGTCGCAAATACGAACCCACAGAGCAATGGAACTAATGGCCATCTCAGATAAGCGACTTATGCCATCGTAGGGAGCAAAAATCACCGTGTCACCCTTATGTCACCACGGCCCTCCAGCGATCACCCTCTTCCATAGCCTCTCAGAGTCAAACTCCACTAAATTTTTTTTATCACCAAGCTCTCTTACAGGAATTTACAGGAATTGGCTCTTTCTTGCCCCAAACTGAATTCAGTTCATTGAACAGCCCCCAAGTCGAGTAGGTCTTACCAGAATAGTATCTAGCCACAGCCATCCATCGAGGTTGCGTTTGAACAGCTTCCTCATCCTCCTCGAACACATATTCATCATCGTCCTCTGGCTGTTTGGCTAGGACAATCTGTCGATCTTGATCACCATCCCGATCCACGGGCGGGATAGTTTTCCCCTTATCCTGTTGAGCAACTGAACTTGCAGCGAAGCCATCCGCTACCTTCACGGCCGAGGAAGCAGAATGTGATGGACTGCCCTTATTCCGCGCCACACCAATGTTTTCGTCGGCCTCCATGGTTGCAGCACAACAACAGTTAAACCCTAGATTGGGTTCGAACGTCGTCAGCTTCAGGTGGGTAATTTCCTCACTAGAAATCCCTTGTCGCCCCCCACCTCAGAGCGTAAGAACAGATCGATCAAATGTTCAACCGGCAAGCACCGCACAACATAGGAGGGCACTGAACTAAACCCTAGAGACACAGGTCAAACCCTAGAAATAGTGTGGATATGAAAATACCCACGTCAACCAAGTCGTAGAGGACTCGGTCAGTAAAATGATCACGTAGACCAAGCCGGACGCACTGTGACGTCTCCGGTGGGAACTTCTCGGCAAAGTCCGAGAGGAAAATGATCCGCCCGCACAACCTCCAAGGAGATTGCGTAGCAGTGGTGGTTCAAGGGAACCCCCTGATGATTTGCCCGACGGAGTGTCAGTAGTAGAAACCCCGCGTCGAGGGAGTCAGATTGCATCGGTGGTGGTGGCGCCATCGCCTTCAAGTCACCCAATCGCACGCTCCGTCATATCTGGAAGCTATTGTTATCTCTCTTAAGATCTTGTAAATAAGCCGACAATTTGATGTGTTATATTAGCCCTGTTCAAATTAAAACCAGGTTGCGAGTCAACTTTGGTGGATATTTTCTAATTTCAAGATAACAAACAAGATTAACCTGGCAATAAAGTCCACGTATGAAGAAATAAGATTTCAAAATTAGTTTGTATCGTAGTTGGCAAGTACACCTAATATTTCTATTTAGGTGTCAGCCCTAGCACCACAGTGCTATAAACATTTGATTTGGGGGGCTGCTCCATCCATCCAATTCCAATCTAATAATGTGAATTTCCTAAAGCCAACCAATTATGGCACTAGAGGGGTTGGAAGCTTGAGGTCGCCACCTGAGTACCTGAGTGAGTTGTGATCCTGCGACTATAGGGTCCAGGACGAGCTGGAACTTTCCAGGCTCGAGGAAGCTGGTCCACTGATCCTCTCATGAGAAAGAGATCAGGACATTGCTGCGTTTCATGGGCTGCTATATGGCTAGCTCGATTGACAAGATCTCACACAGAGTGAGCTTTTGCGCATGCTTGGAGAAACATGAGTCACTGCCTAAGATGACGTTGACCACGTTTGCAAGTTGTTGGAGACCCTGTGGCCCTTGCTTGTCCTCCTTGTGAAGCGGCGTATTCAGGGACTTGGGCATCGCTTGTCTAGAATCTTCTCAAACTGGTCCTACTGATTCTCCGACTTCCTACCGCGTGGGTTGCGCTTGATAGCCCTGACGATGTTGGCTGGCTTGAGCTTTCTGTTGAAATCTCGTTGGCTATTGTAGGTGTGATGATCTTTATTCCACTTCCCACCATTTTTGGTGTTGGGCATGGGGAAGCAATCACACTCCTACTCCTCTTGGGTGTCCCATCGTTGCATCATATCGCAGAGTTATACGACCGTCGTGTTTACGGCTGGGTTGAAGTCACGGTACAAGTGCTATATGGTGAGGCTGTTATGAAAGCAGTCGGTGACGTCCTTATCCGAGATGTTGGCAATGGTGGTGTGGGTGTCGAAGAAGCACCTCATGGTTTCATTGTGCTCCTGGTTGCACAGGGGAAGGTCCTGGCAAGTGGCCAACCTATGCATAGAACCTTGGAAGTTATCGACGAAGACTTGCTTTAGATCTTCCTAGGAGTTGATGGAGTTGGGCTTCAGACTCTCAAGCCAGGTGATTGGAGCCTACTAGCACCATTGGGAAGTATGGAGCCTTTGTGCTATTGTCACCTCCTGAAACTTCAATGCCAATTGAGTACAAGCGTAACCATTGGAGTGGATCTAGCTTACCATCATACTTCTGGAGGTTTACAGGCTTGAATTATTTAGGGGTACTCAGCACGAGTGGTGCTACGGCTGAGCGTAGGGAACTGGTCCGAGTTGTCGAGGCCGCGCTCCTATCGCCGAGAAATGATGCTAGTGATGTAGGACTGGCCCGATCTTCCGAGAGGTAGGGTAAGCTTGATTGGTGGAGTATGTGAAGTTGGCAATATAGCTTCTAATTAGACACGATTTGAAGTTCCGCAATCGTTACACCGCTTCTCGTTGGTTATCTATGAAGCACAACTTGATTGACCTCACCGAGAAGGCTTTTCTTGCAAGCGAATTGAAGAACACAAGCAAGAAAGGGTAAACACACAATCTGAAATTGCAGATGTGTATGAAGCGAAAATCAATATGGGGTTCAAGCTCTGATCACAAATGGACTAATCGCCACAGTGGTGAAGAACAAGAACAAGAGCCCTGGATCACTGTAAAAGAACTGATCACCACAGTTACAATGAACAATTCAGTTTCACCATGGAAAACTAAACTCAGAGAAAAACCTATCATTCTAGGTGGTGGCTATTGAGTTTATACCCTAAGGGACGTCCTAGGGTTGCTGGTGGTGGCCAAGGGGACGTCCACCACTTGGGCCACTTGGCCCGACATGGTACATGGGCCAAAAGCCCAAAAGACGGCGGCACAGCGCCCTGGCAAATTCTAGATGTCACATTGTTTCGACGATTCCCATTGACTCCTAAAGAATTTTGGCCTGAAACTGGTGCCATTCATTGGAAGATCCTTAAAATTATCTTTCTATCCATATAAAGAACGTCCAAAATGAACTCCGTATGCGACCTCGGTGTCATTTTTGGTGCGGGCTGCTCCTAGACTCTGAGGTGAACTCGAACTTGAGTTGTTTTGGGCCTCCACCTAGGGGACTCGGACCGGATAAGCTTTCGGCCTTCTTCTCGACTTGGAAAACCTTGTTGGTCTCCTTCATCTTCATGTCATTCACCATGTTTGGCCGTAGGCATACTTGTCATGTCCTCATCAGATAGTGTGTGCACTGTGCCTCCTGTTAATGTGGTCACAAGGTCGTGGTTGCAATCGACGTAGCCGCGGTCCATAACGCGAGGTGGCCGGTCATGTTGTTGGATCGACCATTCATTGCCTCCCTAGCGGCTGCCTCGTGGTCGCTCGGGTTGTACGACTTCTTCCTGGTTTGTTGGTCCCTGGCGAGTTGTGTGACCTATTGCTGGGGTTGCTGCTGGTTGGGCATTCTTCGAGGAGTGTGGCTAACTTAAGGAGACAATGTAGGATCAAGAACATCGACTAGAGGGGGGTGAATAGGCAGTTTAAAACTAAAAAACAAACACTAGCAAAATTTAATTAGTAACATAAGAGAGCCCTATGTCATGCTACAACTATCTCTAATTTGGATTTGCAACCTAGGATGGCAAGATACAATTCAAGCTCTAGTGAACAAAATTGCTCAATGTAAATGCAATAATTAAAGAGAGCAAAGGAAATCACCAAGCCTGACACAGGAAATTTTTCCTATGGTGTCGATGACTTGTCGGTCACCCCTAATCCACGTTGAGGTGGATTCAAAGACTCAACATCTCCTCTATCAAGAGAGATTCGAACCTCGATTCCACTAGAGTTGCTATTCACCACTCCTGTGAGGTGAGCACAAGACCTCTCACAACCAATTTCGGGGCTTCTCAACAATCTTCTTGGAGAGCTCCACGAAATCAACTCCTCCAAGCCATCTAGGGATCAGTAACTCCCAAGAGTAACAAATCGATGACGCTTGCTTGAAGTTTCCCTTGTGCCACAAAGCTCAAACTCTTGATGCAATACACTAGGAAGCTCTCCCACACACACAAGAATGCAATTCCTAAGCAAAAAGTGTGAGAGAGAGGGGAAGACCAGCTCAAATATATCAAGTGTGCTTCCAAAGTGGCCAAGAGAGCCCTCAAATGGCCGGCCAATGGGTATATATAGAGTTCCCCTAAAAAACTAGCCGTTACACTCTTTTCCGCGTAATCATGGATCGTCCGCGGTTCAAAAACTAGACCGTCCGCCGTTCAAGCCCATTGAGTCAAAGTGCAATGATTGTGTGTCAGAAGTGACCGTTACAGCCCTGGCGGACCGTCTGCGCCCTAGGGGCGGACTGCCCGCAGTTCAAACTCTCAAACCACAAGAGATGAAATCGTCTCTAGACGGTTTCAACAAATGACCGGCGGACCGTCCGCGCCCCAGGGGTGGACTGTCCGCCGTTCAAACCTTGAGCCCCACCAGAGAAACAACCTCTTTGTATGAAATCTTCAGATGACCGGCGGACCGTCCGTACCCCATGGGCGGACCGGCCACCGTTCAAAGTTTCAGCGCACACAGAGGCAAGAATGCCTCTGTAAGATTTCGAGTTCTAGGGGCGGACCGTCCGCCCACTTGGGCCGGACCGTCCGCCCTTCAGCAAACTTGTCCACCAGAGACAAACATGTCTCTGGTCGATTTCTTTCAATATATGGCGGACCGTTCACCCATCGGGGCCGGACTATCCGCGTGTGGCAGTCAGCACAAGTTTTTGAAACCCCATTTCCAAACTCTCAAAATGATGTTAGCCTCATGTATGTATCTAGACATTTTGAGCAAAATGGCACTAGAGACTCGTCAAGTACGAGTGCAAAGACCCCTCTTGATAGCACGACTATTTATCCTATTAATCCGGCCATTTTTATCCACTAAACACCTTATGACCGGTAAAATGAAAAGCCCTATATAATACCTTTGCCTTGAGCTCATGCTATGCATATCATCTCCAAAACATTGCATGATCACAATAAAACCAAATTCATCTATGGACCAACCTATGCTCATCATCTCAAATGAAATCGTTAGTCCATAAACATTGTCATTAATTACCAAAACATGATTTAGGGACCTAGATGCTTTCAATCTCCCCCTTTTTGGTAATTGATGACAACACAAACTTTGGAGTGATAAAAAGATTTGAGTCAACTTTATACACAATGTATAAGGTGGACTTGGATTTGAACTTTGGAAGAACTTACCCATTTTTCTTGAAATTTTAAGAATATGATATGGATAAATTCAACTGATTCTGATGAGTAGAGTGAACTCCCCCTTGATATGTGCTTATAGATTTGAATGAAAACCAAGAGCACATATTTATGAATTTGAAAATTTTGATGAAGTTTCCCCTACAAGTGGAAATCGAGGCATCCAAGAATATAAGATATATATGATTTAATCTTAAAATGGTTAGCACAACCTCAACATACCACAAGAACGATCACAAAGATAAGGAATTTTACAAGCCAACATAGTTCATCACAAATTACAAACCAAGTTCATCAAGTTCAATCACAAATCTCAAAGTTCATGCAAGACGATAGATAGCCATGCAATGCAAACTATAGAGTTCAACACACAAGAGTAAAAACGGAAGCGGATGAAATCTCCATGAAATCCACCATGAGCTCCCCCTAGATCCATGCATCATGAAATCGCTCCAAGGCCGAGCTCTTCTCCCCCTTTGGCATCAATTGCCAAGAAGCTCAATCGTGCATCGGCGGCGGTGGAGGGTAGAAGGGCTAATGTGAATAGAACTTGTTGGGGAGCCACCTTCGGGCAACAAGCAAAGGTGTGGGGCCTGAAGGCCCAGAACCCAAAGCCAGGGCTGTCGTACGCAGGTCGCGTGCGAAGACTAGTGAAGCCCTCAAGCGAGGACCATCGGAACTTGAAGCGAAGCCAAGCTAAGCCGGCGAGCGAAGCTCCGAAGACCCTAAAGAAGACCTTCGGCAGGATTCGTTGAAGGGCAAGTCGGATGAAGACCAGATGGCAAGGGCTCGATGGCGAAGGCCCGCAAACGAAGGAGCACGTCCGAATGAGAAGCGGATGTCTTGATTGGTGGAGGCCAAGCCCGAAGGTCTAGCAGGAAGTCAGAAGACGAAGGTCAAACAAGTTGCGAGAGGGCCCATTTGCCAGTCCAGCTGTAACCCACTATCGTGTTCTTTGTTGTAATGTTACGTTAATATCCACAGAATATTCCTGGGGTTAGCAGTTAGAGGGCTGTTGGTGCCTACCAACGTCACCAGCGATGACGCCCACAGACGCCAATTTGGGGTGGCAGTATTTCATGAACCATGAATGAATCCGCAAGCGCACGGAATACCGCTGTAGCATTTTACCCGGGAGTATACCGGGGTGTCATTTATATTTCCGCAGGGAAGGTGGTGAGTGAGAGAATATATAGATTAGTGGGTGAACTCTATCTAGATTGGATATTCTCAAGCATAAATAGGGGTAAGATAATAACATGGTAGGAGGTAGTGACACAAAAACTACCCTCTCAGATAAATAAATAAATAAAAGAAAGATAAAAGATGCTTTAGGCCGGGAGCAAGGTAAAAGTCAGAGCTCGAGTCAGCTGTACTAGGCTAGCTATATCTACACTTTCTCATTGGTTAGCTCGTCAGAGATTAAACTACACAATAGGGAGATCGCTATCGAAGCAACGGGAGGGGCCCGTACACCCCGGCGACTTTATGTACCTCCTACCCCCCATACCGAACGTGGAGGATTACTAAAAGGCTCCGACAGGGCTATCACCACATGCCGGCTACCTCTACAAACCGTGGGTATAGTTGACATCCGGCAACACTTAGCTAATCTAGACACCATGTCGACACTAGTAAGGGATATTGTAGTGTCCCGCGCGGAGCCCCCACCCTCCGGATGGACAGACATCACACTAGAGCAATAATATGAATACTAGAGCAGTTATAGAGTTTTAAGAATAAAAGACTAACCATCTCCAGCACAGGGCAATCATACAATGCAAGCAAAGAATGATAACGCAACCATGACAAGAAGCATATACTCGATAACTCAGAATATACTTCAAGCAGATATCGGTAACCATAGTCTAATTCTATTACAAATAACCGAATATTACAAGAGAGAGCTAGAGATGAACCCATACCAGACTCTCGAGCAACACCGGCGACTCGATGACTCCTAGACTTCTCCTAAACTCCACTAAGCCTAAAGACTATGCAAGAAGGAACTTGAGAGGTGAGTGAGGTGTGGTGTGTGTGTTCTCATTCTCTACCCCCCATTGTATTTATAGCAGGGAGCCACGGGATTTCTGCAGCTAATCCACCGCAAACCGACATAGGGGACCAATGCCATGCTGCCACGTAGCAAGCTTAAGGCGGTGGGGCCCACGGGCCGGTCGGCCGACCAAGGGGTCGGCCGGCCTGCCAGTGGCGCCAACCACCCCCAACTGCTGGGGGTTGGGCTTGTCTGGGCCTGGCCTGGTCTGAACACCGAGGTAGAGCTTGTCTTGAGTGATCTTGCTTCGGTTCTTGGGTTACACTTGGTCCATTTGAGCCTGAATCGGTACTCTGATATTTTCTGTGTTTTTCTGTTGGGCCAAAGTGTGCTTGCGACCTGCATATTAGCTCGAAAGCACAACTTGCATATTCTAGAAGGTAAAGTGTTGTTTAGGGACTTTATTGAATATAAGTACGTGTAAGAAATGCAAACTCTCACGATTTTCTGATCAAGTTGACACCTAGAAATGATCGTTAGTGAGCGTCAAAAAGATCCCCCAAGCTATCCTTTGCTCGTCCCGAGCAAAGTAGGACAAATCAGGTTGTTGATCAGAAAATCACTTTGACTCGTACCTTACCTGTCATGTCATAGTTTGAAGCAAAGGGATTCATCTATAAGCTTAAATAAGTAGATTAGCATACCTTGCTCAAATACCTTACTCCTTCATGGGGCTTTTTAGCTATCTCCTTGTCTTGGGCTGTTGAAAGTCAGAACGGTGCATAGAGTGATACTTACTTGTTCATAGATCCGCAATCCATCTGGAGATACTTTTTTGAAATTTTTTTGAAAACATGGCAAAGCTCCTAGGATAACTCTCTTGAGGCACTCATCTTGTATTTCCTTACCAAGGCAGTATCTGCCTTTGATCTTCCCTACTACTACAAGCCTTTATGAAGCTCAAGGTAGGATAAGAATAGGGCACACTTGTATTATATTTATTGTAAAGTCAAAGAGAGGATCCATGGAGAAACAAGTCATGCAATCTCGATCAAAAGGTGCAAGTGTATGAGTGGATGGATGGGTGGATGGATATGACTTACTCCTTGAGGTATCTCTCGAATCATCCCTATGTCTCTTCTCTCTCTTTTTTTTTGAGACATGGCTACCCCTTTTTCTCTCCCTATTTTTTTTGGGTCATGCTTCTTTGGCATGCCATCTTTTCTCTTTTTGGGGCAACCATAATCTGACTTTATTTTATTTCAAGGATGTTCTACGAGAGAGATCACCAAGACATGGAGCATTTATTATGTGGAATGAATAGGTGGTGGTGCCAATTCCCAGTGTAGGAATGTAGCAATTGGATGCGACGTGTACGTGCTGATGATCGAGAAAGCATGAAAAACATCTCACTAGGGTCACACAATTTGACAAAACTCAACAGAATATCAAGCAGCATATGTGTAAAAGGTTTTTCATGGAATATGACATATGGCTTTGGTAGGACATTGCTAATCGTTGGGGAACTTGCCTCTTTTAGAATTTTTGAAAACAACTCTAGACTTCAAGCATCACTAGAACAAGCTTGCACAACCTTATTTACCATATCTGAACTCGCAACAACTTAGACTTGAATCAACCATATGCAACCCACGGAACTTTCGGGTTCATTGACAAGATATTTGCATAACCAACAGATTTAAACTCAAGAGAACTCTTATTTTCAAACTAGGCACAACAGACATAATAGAGCAAAGCAAAACTCATCCTTTCAACTTATCAAAAGGAGTTAAAACATTCTTACCGCGCATCATGAAAAAGGGAAATAAAGCAGTAAATTTTTATTTTGTTTTTGAAAGTTTTTTATTAAATTTTATTGAAAGTAAATAAAGGGATACAGTTGACTTAAGGGAGGGGACCTCCCCCAAGTTAGCTCTTGGTTAGGGTCGAAAAGCAGGACCTTTCTCCATACCTAATTAGGTTGATGTCGTTTCGACTGTATCTGAAGTAGTAGTAGCAGTCGATGACATCTTGTTCTTCTTGCGCCACACCTTCTTGGTCTTCTTTGGTGGCGTAGGCGGCGCAGGAACAGAATCCTCGGATGCAGGATAGACAATTTCCAGATCTTCTCATACTGTGTTGGTGATGAAGTCGGGAATCTTCTGGTCGTCTTTCACTGGCTCGGTTGGTGGAGTATGAATTTCCGAATCCTCCCAAGCTGGCTTGGAAGGGGGATGATAATCTTGACCATCCCAACCTGGCTCTGCCCATAGCCCTTGTTTCTCACTATCCTCATAAATTATGAAAACCTCCCATTTGTTCTGGAACTTGAATTTCATGGTCTTTCCCATGATACGAAAGCTGATTCTTTCTGTCCCCACATCAATTTTGGCGTTTGTATCCTTGAGGAATGGTCGCCCAAGTATGAGCAGAATTCCAAGATCTCCTTCCATATCAAGGACTACAAAGTCCACTAATATGTAGGTATTCTTGACCTTTACCATTAATCTTTCCACAACTCCTTCTGGATATCTTATCGTGGAATCCGCCAGCTGAACACACATAGTGGTAAGGGAAATTGACGGATAGCCTAGCTTCTCGAAAGTCGCCTTGGGCATGATGTTGACACTGGCTCCACGGTCACAAAGGGCGTGATCAAATTCATAATCAAAGATTGAGCAGCTGATCACTGGGGTTCCGGGATCTTCACGTATTGTGGCTGCTAACTCGCCCCACGCACCTCTTCTTGGGCGTGTGAGCTTCTCTGCGTAGCTAAGGGGTGTCCTGCTAAGGGGCTCTTTCCACATAGCATTAATGACATTCACGCTTTCTAGAGTAGACTCGGGTTGCCCCGGGATCTTCCCTAGTTCAGCAGCAGGTGTAGCAGCAGCTAATTGAGCCAATTGAGTTTCTAACGCCTTATTGAAACTCAGCTGGTTCTTCATAGCCGTGGAGAATCCATCCATCTTGGCATGGATAGTCTCCATAGATTTATCTATAACGGCCAACTTCTTCTGAAGGGACTCATTGATCTTCGCTTGGCCGTAGACAAAATCTCTCAAGGTAGGCTGGTTAGGACCGAAAGAATTCGAATTCCCATTACCTCCTTGGTAGTACGGGTGTGGTTGATTCCACCCTTGACCTCCTTGTGGATGAAACCCATTGCTGCCATTGAGGAATAGAGCTTCTTCTTGGTTTTCTGGGCAATTACTGCCCGAATGTCCAACATTCCCGCAGACCTCGCATGTCATGCGGGTCTCCAAGGCTTGAAGTGTTTGCAATTGAGCCATATCTTAGGAATAATCCTCAAATTTCTTGAGGAGGAGATCAATCTTCATAGCGAGCTTGTCGGCCTCCTTAATGGAGTGCATACCTCGCTGGAGTGGTTGGAGGCGATCATCGCTCCAACCTTGGTTGGAAACCATCTTCTCGATCAATGATGTAGCTCTTTCAATGGTTAGCGAGAAGAAAGCTCCACCCACAGCGGTATCCACATGATCACTGGATGACTATGTCAACCCGTTGTAGAAGTTCTGTAGAGTGAGCCAATTATCCATCCCATGGTGCGGACACGCTATAATGTACTCCTGAAGCCTCTCCCAAGCTTCCGGAATTGACTCATTTGATGCCTGCTGGAAGTTCGAAATCCGACCACGAAGAGCATTGGTTTTGCCCGTCGGGAAGAACTTCGAGAGGAATGCCTTGGCACATTTGTCCCAAGTATCCACAGCAGCCTTGTTAGCATAAAACCATTGCTTCGCTCTCCCCAAAAGAGAGAACAGAAACAGACGGAGCCAGATTGCATCATGTGATACACCCTTGATAACAAAAGTACTGCATAGTTCTAGGAACTGCTGGAGATGAGCGCTGGCATCCTCATTGGCCTTGCCGTAGAATGGGCTGGCCTGCACCATCGTAATGAGACCCTTCTTGATATCGAAATTTTCTCCTCCGGTGTTAACCTGGGGCCCAGTAGAGACCTGGTTAGCAGACGGAGTAGAGTAATCACTGAGTGTCTTCTGGGCCATAGCTCTAGGAGCTGACGATGATGGGATGACTGGATGGACTGCCGAGAGTGATCTCCGAGGTGATACGAGACGAGCTCGCGCCCTCCTCAAAAGTGACTCTGGATCGGAATGAAAGTTTGGCGGCAGATCAAAACTGGTCATACACTACCCTGTTTTCATATCAACAAAGACAAGAAAACAAAGCCAAGTTAGCCTATTTAGCAAGCGAATACCAATTTTGATTTTGTTCACAACTTTTATCTATATATTTCACTTTGTGCCTTCCCCGGCAATGGCGCCAAAAATGCTTGTTGGCACCTACCAACGTCACCAGCGATGACGCCCGCAGACGCCAATTTGGGGTGGCAGTATTTCATGAACCACGAATGAATCCGCAAACGCATAGAATACCGCTATAGCATTTTACCCGTGAGTATACCGGGGTGTCATTTATATTTCCGCAGGGAAGGCGGTGAGTGAGAGATTATATAGATTAGTGGGTGAACTCAATCTAGATTGGATATTCTCATGCATAAACAGGGGTAAGATAGTAACATGGTAGGAGGTAGTGTGACACACACATACTACACTCTCGGATAAATAAATAAAAGATGCTTTAGGCCGGGAGCAAGGTAAAAGTCAGAGCTCGAGTCAGCTGTACTAGGCTAGCTATATCTACACTTTCTCATTGGTTAGCTCGTCAGAGATTAAACTACACAACAGGGAGATTGCTATCAAAGCGACGGGAGGGGCCCGTACACCCCGGCGACTTTATGTACCTCCTACCCCCCATACCGAACGTGGAGTATTACTAAAAGGCTCGGACAGGGCTGTCACCACCTGCTGGCTACCTCTACAAACCGTGGGTATAGTTGACATCCAGCAACACTTAGCTAATCGAGAAACCATGTCTACACTAGTAAGGGATACTTTAGTTTCCTGCCCGGAGCCCCCACCCTCCGGATGGACAGACATCACACTAGAGTAATCATACGAATACTGAAGCAGTTGATAGAGTTCTAAGAACAAAAGACTAACCATCTCCAGCACAGGGCGATCATACAATGCAAGCATAGAATGATAACGAAACCATGACAAGAAGCATATACTCGATAACTCAGAATATACTTCAAGCTGATATCGGTAACCATAGTCTAATTCTATTACAAACAACCAAATATTACAAGAGAGAGCTAGAGATGGACCCATACCAGACTCTCGACCAACACCGGTGACTCGATGACTCCTAGACTTCTCCTAAACTCCACTAAGCCTAAAGACTATGCAAGAAGGAACTTGAGAGGTGAGTTAAGTGTGGTGTGTGTGTGTGTTCTCATTCTCTACCCCCCTCATTGTATTTATAGCAGGGAGCCACGGGGTTTCTGCAGCTAATCCTATGCAAACCGACGTAGGGGACCAATGCCATGCTGCCACGTAGCAAGCTTAAGGTGGTGGGGCCCACTGGCCGGTCGGCCGACCAAGGGGTCGGCCGGCCTGCCAGTGGCGCCAACCGCCCCCAACTGCTGGGGGTTGGGCTTGTCTGGGCCTGACCTAGTCTAAACATCGACGTAGGGCTTGTCTTGAGTGATCTTGCTTCGGTTCTTTGGCTACACTTGGTCCATTTGAGCCTGAATCGGTACTATGATATTTTCTGTGTTTTTCTGTTGGGCAAAGTGTGCTTGCAACCTGCATATTAGCTCAAAAGCACAACTTGCATATTCTAGAAGGTAATGTGCTATTTAGGGACTTTATTGAATATAAGTACGTGTAAGAAATGTAAACTCTCATGATTTTCTGATCAAGTTGACGCCTAGAAATGTTCGTTAGTGAGCGTCAACAAGGGCATTACGGAGAATTTACACCGGCGGGTAGATGAGCCGCCGGCTATAAAAATACCCATGTAACCGCCTGTGATGGGACATTAAATACCGAGAGTTATTGCGCATGCTTTGATTTTCGTGCCACTGTTCTGATTGTCATCTCTCTCATGAGGCTTCGCGCTCGACGAATCGGGCTATTGTGATACCTCTTCCCTCCGAAGGGTATCTTACACCAACAGAACTCCAGAGGATGTATTGGAGCTAGAAACACTGAGTAGAAGTGGTCTGAGAAGCCTGTGAAAGAAGTGTTGAAAGTATCAAATCTCTGCGGTAACTACTGTTGTCGCTCCTCAATCTGAGTCATTTGCTGCTGCATGTTCTGAAAGCCCAATTGCGTCTGACTGTACATCTGAGTAGCTAAGCCCTCAATCTGACTAGACATGCCCTGCTTCATGGATGCAAAGTATCGGTCAAAATAACATGTAGGAGGTTCCCACTATGGCTGCACTGGAGGCGGTGGAGGTGGCATAGCATGCTGTGCTGCATCTCCTCCCTTGTGTCAACCATCACCCTCATCCTCATCCTCATGCTCACGCTCCTCCTCATCCATAGCATCACTAGGGAAAGGAGTCAAAGGCCTCCGAAGAAATGCAAGATCATTCTTGAATGGCCTGAATGGAAGGTGCTTCCACTCACAAATCCCTCTGAAACTTGTCTTGGCTTTGATTATAGACATGATATAAGGAGCACAATATAGGTTCATCTCAAGATTGACACTCAGATCTGCCAACTGATCCATGATAAGAGCTATAACATTGGTCTTGTTTCCATGCATGACATGAGAGATCACATTCCAATACCACCCTCTAACTTTGTCCTTGATCCCACTCTTTGGCATGAAAGTGACTCTAGCAATTTTGTTTATGATGGCAAGGTGATGCCTAAGACCTTGGGTGCCTCCAAAAACTCTAAGAATCCCCAAGTGAGCATGCTCATAGAACATAAGGTAATCATTCTCATCTAGGGGATTTTCTAAAACAACATTGGCACTTTGCTCATCCTTCAGAAAATCATAATCCAATTGATTTGCATTAGCAAACTGAGCAAAGGTGGCATAATAGATTTTCTTTCCAGTTTTCCACCACGACTTCTCTTCTTCCATGCTAATTTCTAAATTTGCATAGAATTGACGGATTACTGTTTCATTCCAATCACATCTATGCTGAAGAAAATTAGCTAGAACCATGTTCTCAAATTATTAACAAGCTCAGTCGTTACTGGGTGAGATCTCAAATACCCTAGGTCTATGGTTTGATGCCTGTAAATATTTTTCTTAACCATATGACCAAAGAAGGCATCCTGTTGTACCTGAGTATTGAATTAAAGCACGTTGGTGTCAGGAGGTATCTGAAATTGATTCACGAATATTGCATTTGAATATGATTCAGCTATCCACTATCTGCTAGGAAGATTCAGACCAAGAAGATCAATGACCTCATCCTCATCACTCTCAACTTCTTCTTCAAAAGTATCTGCTACTCCAGCAACAGAGGATGCAACAGCCATCTTACTGGGATTCGGACTGTAATCATCATCATTTGAGTCATCCACGTCCCTCTGCCTCTTAGATGCACAAGCCTTCTTAATTTTGGATGTCGTGGCCTTGATAATTTTCCGTGATGGTCTGAGATCAAAAATCATGCATAGGAATCATTTCACAAATATAAGTACCAAATAAACAATCTTTTGCCATGAGAGTGCTATTCAGAAAAATAGTGCAACAGCGAACCGTCCGCATAAGAGGGACGGACCGTCCGCGGTTCACAGATGTGTACAGGCAGACCGTCAGCCTGGGTGGCACGGACCGTCCGCGACCCCGCTGCTCAGAACAGTAACAAAAATTGCCACAACTTTGATTCATCCATAATCTTGAGTTTTGATTTGATTTGACTAGCAAAAAATTAACCATGGCATCTCCTCAATACTAGCAACCAGATCCCCAAACTACTTTCATGAATCCATGGCCCAAAAACATATCAGAGCATCTAACCCTTGCCATCACCATTGATGAAATCCAAGAACATTCGGAGAGGAATCAATGAAATACCAAGAGGACATGATGAAGAATCACAAGAAGGGTCCGGGGATGCACTCGGACCGTCTGGGAATCACGCCAAGAATCCTCCCCCTTGAATGCTCCTCCCACGTGCTTGAGAGAGAAAGAGATGGCAAAGGTGGCATTCGTGGTCGGTTTGGTGGGGGAGAGAAAGAGACATGACCATATAGATACTCGGGTGGCTTGACCCCACACCATTTCTGTAGGTGCGGACTGTCCGCGGTCCCATGGCGGACCGTCCGCGGTTCCATGGTGGACCATCCGCCCGCAAATTATTACTACAGACTGAACTACCAACAGCCTCTGTAAAGATTCTTTCAGTCAACGGCGGACCGTCCGCGGACCACTAGCGGACAGTCTGCGCTTGACCTGCTGGCGCGTACAGCGGACCGTCCGCTGTACACTTCTTTTACTGATTTCATTTCTGCAGAGTCTCTGGATAAAAATTCAATGAACGGCGGACCGTACGCCTCTTACCCGTGGATAGTCCGAAACTCATTTTCCAGATTGACTAGATTTCAATGAACATTCTCATAATCAAACTTCATTTTAGGATCTTTGCTCTTATAAAATTTTAAAAATCTCAAAATTAGTATGAACATCACCCAAATGATTATATGAGAATGTGAGAACTAGGAATCAAAATAAAGCAAGTAAAATCAATGAGAAATCAAAAATAGCTCAAAAATGCATCAAAATTCAATAAAATTGAAACAAAGGATGCATATAAGAACCAAATGTCATATGCACTAGTTTCCAAGCCACATTTGAAAAGTCAATGACATTTAGCTCATTTCTCAACTTGCAAAATCAAGTTTCATCCAAAGGCTTGGTAAATATATCCGCTAATTGATCCTCCGTGCCAATTCCATCAATCTTGATATCACCTTTATTCATATGATCTCTAAGAAAATGATGACGGATATCAATGTGCTTGCTTCTTAAATGTTGCACCTGATTAGTTGCAATTTTCACGGCACTTTTATTATCACATTATAAAAGAATTTCTTCAAATTTCACACCAAAATCAAGAAGAGTTTGTTCATGCGTAATAATTGTGCACAACAACCTCCGACCGAAATATATTCCGCTCCGGCGGTTGAAAGAGTCACTGAATTTTGCTTCTTTGAAGACTAAGATACAAGAGATCTCCCAAGAAATTGACAACAGCCGGAGGTGTTTTTTCTATCAACTTTGCACCCGGCATGAATCCGAAAATCCAACCAAATCTAATTAAGCACCCTTACCATAAACCAATATTTGGAGTGAATTTCATGTATCTCAAGATGCGTTTGACGTCGGTCAAATGGCATTCTATAGGCGCAGCTTGAAATCGTGCATACATGCAAACACTAAAGATAATGTCGGGCCTAGATGCGGTCAAATAAAGAAAACTACCAATCATAGAACAATAAAGCTTTTGATCAACTGGGTTACCCCTCATCTAGGTCAAGATGCCCTTTGGTAGCCATTGGAGTCTTGATTGTTTTTGCATCTTCCATACCAAATTTTGTTAAGATATCCTTCCCATATTTAGATTGACACACAAAGGTGCCTTCTTTGAGTTGCTTGATTTGAAGTCCAAGAAAAAAAACTCAATTCACCAATCATGGACATCTCAAATTCCCTAGACATAATTTCACCAAATTCCTCACAAAAACTTGGGTTAGTTGAACCAATGATAATATCATCAATATAAATTTGGCAAACAAACAAGTCTTTGTCAATTGTTTTAGTGAACAAAGTATTGTCAACCTTACCGATTTTGAAGCCCTTAGAAATGATAAAAACCCTTAGCCTTTGATACCAAGCTCGAGGAGCGTGCTTAAAACCATAAAGAGCTTTAGAGAGCTTGTACACATAATTTGGCTTCTTAGGATCTTCAAAACTGGGGGGTTGCTCAACAGACACAAGTTCACTAATTTTGCCATTCAAGAAAGCACTTTTCACATCCATCTGATAAAATTTTATGTTATGTGAGCATGCATAAGCTAGCAAGATTCTAATGGCTTCTAGTGTAGCTACAGGAGCAAAAGTTTCACCAAAATCCAAACCTTCGACTTGAGTGAAGTCTTGAGCCACCAATCTCGCCATGTTTCTCACAACAATCCCATCTTCATTTTGCTTGTTTCGGAAGACCCATTTAGTGCCAATTATATTATAATTATGGGGAGTTTCGACTAGATCCCAAACTTGATTCCGGGAGAAATTATTCAATTCTTCATGCATAGCATTCATCCAATCCGGATCCCACAAAACTTCATCTACATGGTTAGGTTCAAGAAAAGATACAAAAGAATAGTGTTCATAGAATGAAGCAATACGAGATCATGTTTGAACACCCTGTGGCAGTCCCGCACAAATTAATACGGCTTAAGTGCGCTAACCATCACCGAAACGGCAACCAGGATTAACACGAACTTAAAACGGAGTAATCCGGCAGTGCTGTCGGGTAAAATCCCGATTAAACCACTTGAAACAGGATCGAAAAAGTAGTTAGGAGAATACAACATTTCGCAAATTTTTACAGTACAAAGTATGAAAATGAACTATTATTAGAAACTGAGTTTGGATATTATAAAAGTACAACAGAGTTCAAGTGCAGCGGAAAACGAACGATAGTCTACCGACGAAACAAGACGTCATAATGAAGCCCGTACATGACGTCAACCATATCCTCAGATGTACCACCTGAAAAACAAAGCCACAAGCAAGGCTGGGTATACTAATACTTAGTAAGGCTTACCCGACTAAGTGTATACTTAGGCCTTTATCTAGACATGCAAGGCTTTTGGCTTGAGGGGTTTGGTTTGTTGAAAAGCAGTAAGAGTAGATCCTTAATTGCAGGTTTTAGCTTTCAGGTTCTAGTTCAATTAGCCATTCTAGGAGAGCATCTATCCAATAGCATACATGGTGGAAACAATTATCTTTCATCGTCATCATCATCTTTCACTTCTTACTCTATGTGGCAAAAGGGTTAAGCAGTCCCAAACCGTGAGAAGCGGACGATTCAAATCGAATTTGTTAACCTGGCCAGGCAGACCTAACACACACATTTGGAACACCGTCGTGTCGTTCCCAAACAACCGTTGACCTTTCATTCCGGCTTGTGGATAGGGTCACTCTCCCCGACTACAGGGCACCAACTTCCTCCATGCACCCGTGGTGTTGCGCAACATAAACATAAATAAAAACCTATCTCTAAGAGAGAGTGAAAGGTATATCCACTCACCGGGCCGATCAGCTACTAGGCTTACCGCGTACCATATTTACGGCATGTGGCTAGTACGTTCAAAAACTTAACCACCACTACCACACACTGCGGCCTTATCCATTTTCACTAAACAGACGGGGTATCACAAGTACCACAACCCCGCCCGTGAGCCTTATAGTTGCAGTAGGTAGTAGACATTCAACTCCTATAATTCTCGCGAGTGACAGAAAATTACTCGACTTCTACCGAACAATTAGCTTAGCCAACTAGCGACCTACACAAACTAGTGCTCAAGCATAGGTACCTAGGATCAAGCAACTAAGGTTCCAAGCAACTCCTTTAAACTTAAATGCACAAGTAAATAAAAATAATAATAAATTGTATAAATTTAAAATAGATAGGACATGCTCCGGGGCTTGCCTGGGATTAACACTAGGTCAGTGTTAGTTAGAGAACAATCGCTAGGCGAGCATCTTCCTTCGGTCGTGCACATCGGGATCCATCCGTCCATCTTCTAGACGTGTCCACCATTTACCGTCTTCTGACTCGGTTCCAACGTCACATCCTTCACGTGGTACATCTATCGTACCTAAATGAAATGCAACAATGCATATGTATGAATGCAAAGTTCCGAGTTGCTCAACAATGTACATGTTATTATTTTTCCTTCATGATAAAGTTGTAGTCTAACATAAAGTGAGTTGGATGTGAAACTTCATAATTAATATTTCCTGGGCAGTCATTTATAGAGTAGTAATGTATCTATACTAACTCATAAAAGAGCTTGGTGTGTTGTTTTTCTTTTATAGAAGTGCAGAGAAACATTTCTACCCAAAAATAATTCCCTAAGCTAGGTAATGTAAGTGCTGGTAATGATATTTTAACTAAAGATTGGATTCCGTAAGACGAGGTTGTGGTAAATTTTTCAGGACTAAAAGAGCTACACCATAAGCATGAAAAATAAGATTCTTTTCTAAGCATGTGTAAAGATAAATTTATACAGAGTAAACTACTAAGTTTCAGAAGCTCAAAGTTTGGAGGCATGCTTAAATATTCAATTAAGGGCTACAGTAAAAATATCTGATTTTTCCCTGCACAAAAACTATTTTTCCCTAATTAATGTTGTTCTCCTTAACAAAAATCATTTGGTCTAGTTAGGCATAACTAAAAATTCTTAAAATTTTTATGCAGCAACTAGGATCCAAAGTAAAGGTACTGTAAAAGTTTCAACTCATCAAACGCAGTAGAACAACTTGAGAAATAAAACCATTTAACCTAGGCATAAATCAAGATTTAATTAAAACAATAGCTAAACATGAAAAATTTCCATGAACTTTTTATAGTAACACTAGAATGACATGTATATTCTACCATAAAAATTTCATAGCACGACTTGGCTTCAAACATCAGTTATTAAAAAGGTAAGAACAACTAGTCTTTTATGCACTATTAAACATAAATCTATTTTTGTAGCAAAAATTTCTAACTAAAACATGTCATATTATGGTTCCAGATTGTAGAGATTTTGATAAGGATTCCAAAATTATTTATTTGCTATTTTAGGATTTTTCTACAATTTTTAATTAAATTTCCAAGTTTACTACAAAAAATTTAAAAACAAAACTAATATTGCAGATAGGTCCCTGGTATTTGCACTGGGAGCCCTGGAAGAATTAAAACTTCACAAAAAGGCCCTAGGCCTATCTTCAAAACAGGGGAGCGTGCTCCGGTCGCCGGCGGCGTGGGGCCTGGGGTGGTGGAACTTGAGGAGTTCGGGATCTACCTCGGGGTGGCTTCGGCGGGGCTCGGGGTGGCCGGTGGCGGGCTCGTCGGCGTGATAATGGCGGCGGCGGCGGTGTGGCTCGGCGGTGGCGGCGTTCCTATGGCGGTCTGGGGGCGGGCTTGGGCCTGGGAGCTTCACCGACGCGAGGGGGAGCCCGTGCGCGGGTTGTCTTAGTCGGGGAGAGGGCAGAGGTGGGGCTCGATGGTGGTCTAGGGGCGGCGGTCAGCCATGGCGATGGCGGAAGGTGTTCTGGCGGCTCCGGTGAGGAGGAGGCGGCGGCGATGAGCCGGGGAGCACTAGTAGGACAAGGGGAAGCTTTCTAGAGTACTAGCTCTGGCGGAGGAGGGCCGGGGAAGGGTGCTCCATGGCGAGCTGCTCGCGGCAGTGCTAATGGCCGGCGACGGGGGCTCTGGGCATGAGGGGAGCAGGGGTTTAGGGCTCTGGGGAGTGAGGGAGCGAAGGGAGGAGAAATCAAAGTCGGCTTCATAGACGACTTGAGCGGCGGAGAGCGGTGATAGAGTTCAACGGCGCGGCGCGACAGCCCCGACGTCGAGACGGCGACAGCGTGTCGCGCGGAGGGGCGCTGGGGGCGCGTGGCGACCGCGGAAGGCGCTAGGGATGCCGGTGTGGGGGCAAAACCGGGGGCGGGGAAGGCGGTTTTGGCCAGAGCTCGGCGCGTGGCCGGCTAGTGGCGGCGCCGGCGTACGGCATCGGCACGGCGTGAGAGGAAACAGAGGAGGGAGATATGTAGTAATGGTAGACTCGTAATTAACTCGAAGTTCCAAAGCTCAGTTCGTAAATTCAATTTTTCTCCTTGCTCCCGAGGTCAAACAAAAAACTTTTGAATACGAAAGTTGTTCAAAACTTCAAATGCTACAACTTTTGTTTCAGGCCCAAATTCATTTGAGGCTTCGTTTGAAAGATAAAATTTAAAACTTGAGTGCATTTGAAAATGTCCTATACATTTCGAAATTCAAACTTTTCTTCACTTTTTGCATAGCAACTTGAAAATATTTGAACATAAAATTTTTTTATTTTCAAAACCCTACAACTTTGGTTTTGGACAAAAGTTCATTTGAATAATGGTTTAAAATTTATTTTTAAAACCTGTTGATTACAATTGAAAGATAATTTAAACATTTAAAAACTGTGATTTGAAGAATTCGTCATTTCATGTGCCAAATCTCATTTTCTCACTTTGACTTCATCTAGACTTTGGTTTATCATGACGTTGGTGATATGCCAATGCAATTTCATATGCAAACTTGTATCATTTTAGAAATTATTTAAGTTTTCTCTCCTGTTTTCAAATGCACACAGACACACATACACACATAAATGTATTCGATTCCATTTTTCTTGGTTGATTATGCATGATGACAGATTTAATTTCTCTTGCTTAACATTTTAAAACCTGGGATGTCATAGCCTACCCCCGTTAAAAAGAATCTCCTCCCGAGATTCCGATGAAGTGGTGCAAGAGGATGCAATGTGACGACTTATGGTGCAGATGTGTTGTTGCATTTAGTTAATGCACTAATTGGATGTATATTTGCAATGATGCAATATGCGGATGAGATGACCCATGCATTGATTAATGATGCACATGGCGTGATGCATTTGTCATGATGCCAATAAGATAATGATAATGCACATGGTTATGTGTTTGGTGTGCATATGAGCAGATGGTGCACATGCTGCAATGCAGGTTAGTCTCCCAGAAGGATATACCAAAACTCACAGTTTTTGTTGGCCTGAATCAGAACCCCATGTCAACACAACATTCAGGTCGCGAAAAATGGATTGTCATGGTATTGCTTACACGTACCAGGATACCAGCGCGCTCCTAGTGGCACAAACGTATGGCTGCAGCACACACGAGGCCCTAGGTCCCGTTGCGGCACCATTGGTCCATGACAGACACCACGACAAGGTAAAAATATAGCAACCTAAATAATGTGCATGGCTATAAAGGAAGATTGAGGGCTAGGTGATAAATGCAAAACTCTTCCCAGATGCATATGATGTTAATTGTGATTGAGCCCCATGATGCACATGTTTAAGTAATGGTCATGCAACAACCATACAAGTAATGATTCTGCATGTTAATCTAGTATTCTTGACTGCCGCTCTTTTTAGTTTTCAAGGAGAGTTATACGAGCAAGGAGGGCAATGAGATTTCCCTTAACTCATCCACGAAAAACACCTTTTACTCACCCTTGATATGCAAAGTATGGGCTAGATGGTTTGGGAATAAAGAATATACCCGTCATATCCGGTGCACCTTCAGGAAGATCGGCAAGTGGGGTACCTCCAACCTTTCCTTGTAAACTAGTCTATCTCTTGCCCTTATCTTTGTCGTTCTATATAGAATCTTGACCCTGGTTTGGTCGTCTAGGCTGGGAGCAGTCTCGAGCGAAGTGATTAGGATTCCCACAGTTGAAGCAACGTTTTATTTTGCCTGAACCACCAGGCGGTTTGATAACTAAGGGTGCAATGACTGGCACACCTACTAAACCTTTTGTGGGTGTAGTGCATCTACCAAGGTTCATCATTTCTCGGATAGGCGAGCGAGTTCTTGCTCTTAAGAATGTATTGGCGTTGATAGTATTGCTAGTCTGCCCTCTATCACGTGGGATGAATTCCGTGCAGGTAATTTCCCAAGCCTGTGGGAGCATTGTGTGTCCCTTGAACAATCTGCAGTGTGTAAATCTTTCATTAACTAGGAAAATTTAATAGCAGCTAGAGAACATGTTTTGGAACAAATCCTTCCACAGGATCAACTATAGATCAGGTCACATACTAGGCCAATTAATTCTATTTTTCCCAGATACAACAGAAAGGCAGATTTTTAGATAGATCTTGGGCGATCGAACGGATAGTGCTCTTGTGCAACCCTAGAATTTCCAACTATCCGTACTCAATTTTGGTTTAGTTTTAGTTCATGATCATGATGCATGCATGACCTATTCGCCCTCACAAACAAAACAACTACCAAATAGCTTTGGACTTACGGGGTTAGCGCCGGTGGCACGGCACAATTTACGTCTCTCCCTATATATAACTAGCCGAATGCCATTCGTTCATAACCTATTGCAATCGGGGTTAGCGTACCTACAGGAAATTGACAACAACATACATATATATAAATATTCACGACTGGACCCTTCGTGCCAGCACTCACGAGCGGCCCCCATGTGTCCTACGCCACATGGGTAACGCATATGCAGTTGCCCACATATTCACCATACATTACCATTCACTATAGAAACGACAGCCATACAATTTCCGCCGTATGGCTGACGTTAACATATGCCACCGAGATAGCGTATTCACGAGTTCCTTTACTCCCAATATAATCGACCGATGGTCGGTATATTGACAGTAGCTCAAGTAGGCCACTGCTTGAGCACAGCGTTCGGTTCGCATCACCGACGGGAAGGTCAAACTCCCTCAGCTGACTGAGTATACTTTACTCCCAATATAGTCAACCGATAGTTGGTATATTGGCAGCACCATAAGTAAGCCATTGCTTGAGGGCAGTGTTTGGCTCGCATCACCGACGGGAAGGTCAGACTCCCTCAGCTGACTAAGGATCCTTACCTTCTTACCTTAGCTTAGGTGCGTCGTTACAGAATTTAAGGGTTGATTGTGCACAAAAGTAAGGTTTGAGAGAAATGTAAAGTGCTGAAAGTCAGATATAAATAAACCATAAGTAGATAGCAACCTAACAAAACTCCCATAATTTCCCATAGGGCTTTACGAACTATGCACAATCCTTAACGGACCAACGCATTTGCAAACAGGATTTTTGTGGTCAAGTTTTTAAGGAAACAGGTTTTTAAGGTTTGTTACACTCTCTGAAGTATGCTTTGCAGCTCTGATACCAGCTGTGGCAGTCCCGCCCAAATTAATCCGGCTTAAGTGCACTAACCATCACCGAAACGGCAACCAAGATTAACACGCACTTAAAACAGAGTAATCCAGCAGTGCTGTCAGGTAAAATCCCGATTAAACCACTTGAAACAGGATCGACAAAGCAGTTCAGAGAATACAACATTCCGCAAATTTTACAGTACAAAATAAGGAAATGAACTATGATTAGAAACTGAGTTTGGATCTTATAAAAGTACAACAGAGTTCAAGTGCGGCAGAAAACGAACGATAGTCTACTGACAAAACAAGACGTCATAATGAAGCCCGTACATGACGTCAACTATATCCTCAGATGTACCACCTGAAAAACAAAGCCATAAGCAAGGATGAGTATACTAATACTCAGCAAGACTTACCCGACTAAGGGTATACTTAGCCCTTTATCTAGACATGCAAGGATTTTGGCTTGAGGGGTTTGGTTTGCTGAAAAGCAGTAAGAGTAGATCCTTAATTGCAGGTTTTAGCTTTCAGGTTCTAGTTCAATTAGCCATTCTAGGTGAGCATCTATCCAATAGCATACATGGTGGAAACAATTATCTTTCATCATCCAACCAACCATATTCATCATCATCATCATCATCTTTCACTTCTTACTCTATGTGGCAAAAGGGTTAAGCAGTCCCAAACCATGAGAAGCGGACGATTCAAATCGAATTTGTTAACCTAGCCAGGCAGACCTAACACACACGTTTGGAACACCGTCGGGTCATTCCTAAACAACCATTGACCTTTCATTCCGGCTTGTGGATAGGGTCACTCTCCCAGACTACAGGGCACCAACTTCCTCCATGCACCCGTGGTGTTGCGCAACATAAACA
Organism: Panicum virgatum; assembly: GCF_016808335.1. NCBI lineage: Eukaryota > Viridiplantae > Streptophyta > Magnoliopsida > Poales > Poaceae > Panicum > Panicum virgatum. Next base: position 27,209,668 of record NC_053152.1, on the reverse strand, counting down.
TAAATAAAAACATATCTCTAAGAGAGAGTGAAAGGTCTATCCACTCACCGGGCCGATCAGCGACTAGGCTTACCGCGTACCATATTTACGGCATGTGGCTAGTTGTTGACGCTTCTTAAAGCGCCAATTTACGTACCTCAAGCGCACGGATCGTGTAGCTTTTCCCTTAGAGTATTCCCCCAAGGTTTATCAATCCATGGAACAAGTGTATTACTATGCTTAACTAAGCACTAATGATGTTGGTAAAAGATCTATATTGAGTGTATGAGTGTGAAATAGATCTAATCTAACCAATCTAATCTAATCTAGACTAGTGAGCAATGATAGATGCGTGCACAAGATATGAAGAGCATTTGTCCATAGGGTCTAGGATCACTAGAGATGTAATCGCCAAGCAACGAAGAATGGATCTAATCTACCAAAGGTGTGTTCCAAGATCAAAACCTTTCCCTCCCGCATACTGTCACTACACGAGGATAATCGGTAACGAATCAACAAGAACACGATAGTTGATGTAATCTAGGTAATCCATGCAAGAGCAAAGCAAACCCAAAACCAAGTTGCGAACTATTAAGCATCAAAGCATCACCAACAAGAATCATGGTAGATCAATCTCATAAAGGATTCGGCAATTACAACTCAAGATCTCCTTACAACCCCATGAACAAACGAGGACTTTACCCCATGAAGCTAAGCGAAGCGTAGTCGATCATGGTGACGAAATCTCCGGCAAGAGATGGATCCCTTGCTGTCCTCCAACTTGCTGCGGCGCCGAGGGACGATGAGGCCTCCGGTGTCGTCTTTCTCTTGTGTCTGACTCGAATGTATCTATGGATGCTCTTCTCTGGATCCTCTAGATTGCTCCCTAGATGCCCTCTCTTTGACGGCAGCTTCGGGGTATTTATAGGCAGATATGGTCGGTGGTTTTGGTAAAACATGGGTTAGGGTTAACGCATACTTCGTGCTGAAGAAAACTGAGACCGATTGGGCTCCGAAATGGGCTAGGCCGGCCGGCCCAAGGGTTCCAAGCCGGCCGGCCTGGGCCCTTTCTGGCCCCTTTTGGTCCCATCTTTCGCGTGTGGCCTCTTTTTCTTATTCCTCATCTTAGCCCAGTTGTAACCATGCGTCAAAACATCTCCGAAAATGTCCAATTTCCTGTCAAAATGCAACATGCTCCAAAATCCAGGACAAAATCGAAAACGGTCAAGTTCGGGCGCCAAGTGGCGGATTAGTACATGAATCATTCCGAAGAATTTACCAAAATAACTCCGAATCATATAGTAAAATGGGTACTTAAGGAGCGCCAACATTCCCCCCGTGCTTAACTTTTGCTCGTCCTCGAGCAAATCAAATCATCAAATCCTTCCAAGGGTTGCTCAAGAGTTCTCGAACTGCAAAATTTACTTATGCAAACAATTCTAACAATATTTCTTCAAACAAAGGTCAGAGGAGCAGCGAGGATAATCATATCATGGGCGTTTAAAAACTCATCCAATATTACTCCACGACTCTTACCTTTAACCGGCAACTCGAATATCGACAACACTTGCTTTTCTTGCCATCCTTGGAGGTTTTTCTCTCTTTTTTTATTTATTAAGAAACAAAATACCCTGCAACAAAGGTTAGACCAAAAATTCTTGCACAAGTCCTTTCATGTCTCTCGATAAAAGTGGCTATCCTATTATTATTTACAAACTCTCATCTCCCAAAAGTCTCTCAAGTATAAAATGGGGCTATAGGTGAGGCTTAGCAAAGTATATACATATATTGTCAAATTAAGAAAACCTTCTAATGATTGCTTACCTTCCGAGCCAATGATCATGAGAGTTTCTCCATAATGTAAAGGGTTCAAGGGTAAGAAGATTTAGAATGGTGGACATGTGCAAAGGCATACAAAAAGATTGACTTCAAGGCACAAGCATCGTCCTCGTTGTCGGATTGCACATGGTTGGAATTGAGGATATTGTTCTCAAACAACATGGTGATATCTCTTTGCACTTCTCTAACCATAGAATCCCTTCATTTATTCTTTTTTTCCTTCTTGTTATTATTATTTTTTCTTCTTTTCCTTCTTTCTCCCGAATTTTTCTTCTCTTTTCTGAACCTTTTCATAGGACACTTTCTATAAAACATAGATAGGAAAATCTCCAAAGTGTCTCCCTAAATTTTTAGAGCCCGAACAGAGACCAGAGAGGCCTAGGCCAGCCGGCTCAGGAGGTGTAGGCCGGCCGGCCTGGGGCTTTCCCAGGTCGGATTCGGTCCATCTTTCGAATACTCCATCCTTACTTCATCCCAAAATTATGTTTTATACAAATCATGCGCAGAAATAGAACATATCCTCATAATTGGGTTGTGGTCAAGGAAGACGGTAATAAACAAGAAAATCTCGGGTTCGGGTTTTGGAATCCGGTAGAACTCATGAGTTCTTCCAATGAGGAATTCTCATTACCGAATATTGACGGGGCTAGCAATTCAGAGATGAAAAATACGGGCATGATCATTGCTCGAAATTAAAACTCCCAAGAGAAAGAAATCCTAACTCAACTCAATGCACACCCAATGCTTATGGTGGAACGAATATAGCTTGTGGGTGATAGGATTTTACTCTCTACTTGTCAAGAACTTGATCAACCTTATGTTTGTAGGGGTTTTATTATTTTTATGAAATTAAAGTCCTCCAAATCATGCCTTACTCGCAAGCGTAATCAAAACCAAGCGCTAGATCAAAGCTCAAGTGTGGGTATTATCATGGACGAATAATTTACTAAGCTCCACAAATAAGATTTAAATTTCATGACAACGCTCGTGAACAATTGCTTTAAAGAAAATAAAGTAAAACTGAATGCATAAATAAAATTGCACGATCCAACAAAAACAAAGACTCTTTTTATTTTGTTTTCATGAATCAACACTAATTTAAGACTCACTCTCACACATGCGAAAAATAAAGCACACAACGCTAGACTATGACTCTCACACTTGCGAAATTAAAGACACGTACACGATGAACTTTCGAGTAAACAAAGACCAAAATTCAATCTACGAGTCATCACACATCCCCCCCATGCTTAGATTATGCGGCGTCCTTGTCGCAATGATATAAAAGACGTGTGTGACGCTCGTCGGCGTTCTCAACGGCACCTAGGGCAATTGCATCTAGGGCGCCCTCCTCCTTGCTTTTGTAGATCACCGACCATCCCGAATAACTTCCTTATGTTGCGGACAAGGAAGTTGTAGTCTTTTTCGGCCAAGGTCTCGATGTCGTCCATCCTTCGATCCATTGCCATGATTCGATCATGACACCTATCGATGGTGGCGTGGAGATCCGCGATTTCATTGCGGCACTTGAAACAGCACCCGGAGTAATGCCCGCTGCAGTTGGGGCTGTCGTCCTTGGGCTCGTCGTCGTCCTTCTTCTTCTTGCCGCTATCACCTCCGGAGGGGTCGTCTTCCTCTTTTCTCTCCTCTTCGGCCCACCCCGGCCAACCATCATCGTAGTCACGACTGGTGGTGCCCCATGAACCAGGGCTCATGATGCTCTCCCAATCGTTGTCCCCTGCATAATCCTTCAGCTCCGGGGTGTGCTCGATGTAGTTCTTTCTTTTGACTCTAAGGATGCACAAGGAACGCCTAGGCGCGGGTGGCTTTTTGTCTTGTCGCCTCTCGCCTTCGTCTTCGTCACTGCTGATGACGACGACCACCCTTCGGGCTTGAGCTAGCTTCTCGTTGCACCATTGAAGGCCCTTCCCTCAGATGCTCATCCGTGCTTGGGTATTGAATTTCTTCGGAGGGGCCTTCGCTTCACATAGCTTTGCTTCAACAAGGAGGGGTGTCGCACCAGTTGCCAAGATGGGGCTAGGTGTCTTTGGCATGGGGGTGTCGGGCGTCAAGCCCCTCTCCTCAATCTCCATTGCTGCAATCATGGCTCTTGCGCTCGCTGGACCGGCCATTGTCGAAGTCTCTCACGATGTGGTGGTGTAGATTGAAAAGTATGAGAGAATAGATCTAACCCACGCCTCTATTTAAGTCCCGAAAAGACTTGGACGAGAAGTCCAATATCTCTTCGGTTTTGGCATGTGAAATCTATAAGGCATAGGTTTGAAATTTCCTTATCTCATACAACAACAACAACATAGACTTTTTTCCCAAGCAAGTTGGGGTAGGCTAGAGATGAAACCCGAAAGAAATAAGTTCAAGGTTCAGGCACATTGATAGCTAGTCTCCAAGTGCTCCTATCCAAAGCTATCTCTTTAGAAATATTCCAATCCTTAAGGTCTCTCTTAACTGACTCATCCCACGTCAGTTTAGGTCTACCTCTACCCTTCTTTACATTATCGACCCTCTCAAGAACCCCATTTCGCACCGGCGCCTCAGGAGGCCTTCGTTGGACATGTCCAAACCATCTCAGCCGATGCTGGGTAAGTTTCTCCTCAATTGGTGCCACCCCAACCCTATCCCGAATAACTTCGTTCCGGACTCTATCCCTCCTTGTGTGCCCGCAAAACCACCGCAACATCCGCATCTCTGCTACACTCAGTTGCTGGACATGTCGACTTTTTGTAGGCCAACATTCAGCACCGTATAACATCGCCGGACGAATTTCTGTCCTATAGAATTTGCCTTTTAGCTTTTGTGGCACCCTCTTGTCACAAAGGATGCCAGAAGCTTGCCGCCATTTCAACTAGCCAGCTGAAATTCTATGCCTAACATCTTCATCAATGTCGCCATCCTTTTGTAGCACCGATCGTAAATACCGAAAAGTATCCTTCTGGACCACCACTTGCCCATCTAGACTAACGTCTCCCCCCTCATGCCTAGTCGCGCTGAAATCGCACATCATGTACTCGGTCTTGGTCATACTAAGTCTGAACCCTTTCGACTCTAATGTGCGTCTTCACAGCTCTAACTTCCTATTAACCCCTACCCTACTCTCGTCAACTAGCACCACATCATCAGCAAAGAGCATACACCAAGGGATCTCACCTTGTATATCCCTTGTGACCTCATCCATCACTAAAGCAAATAAATAAGGGCTCAATGCTGACCCCTGGTGTAGGCCTATGTTAATAGAAAAGTCAGTGGTGTTGCCATCACATGTCCGGACAAACGTCGTCGCATCATTGTACATATCCTTAATGAGGGTAATGTACTTAGTTGGGACTTTGTGCTTCTCCAAGGCCCACCACATGACATTTCTCGGTACTTTGTCATATGCCTTCTCAAGGTCAATGAAGACCATGTGCAAGTCCTTCTTCTGCTCCCTATATCTCTCCATCAATTGTCGTATTAAGAAAATCACCTCCATGGTTGACCTTCCAGGCATGAACCCAAATTGGTTTTGGGTCACACTTGTCACTCTTCTTAGGCGATGCTCGATAACCCTCTCCCAAAGCTTCATCGTATGGCTCATCAGTTTAATCCCACGGTAGTTAGTACAACTTTGAACATCGCCCTTGTTTTTGAAGATAGGTACTAATATACTTCTCCTCCATTCTTCCGGCATCTTGTTTGACCGAAAAATGAGATTAAAAAGCTTAGTTAACCATACTATTGCTCTATCTCCTAGGCATCTCCACACCTCAATGGGGATACCATCAGGGCCCATCGCTTTACCTCCCTTCATCCTCTTCAAAGCCTCCCCGATCTCTACCTCCTGAATTCTCCTAACAAAACGTCTGTTGGTATCGTCAAAAGAGTCATCTAACTCAAGGGTAGGGCCCTCACTCTCCCCATTAAACAACTTGTCGAAGTACTCTCTCCATCTATCCATGATCTCCTCATCCTTCACTAACAGTCGATCTGTCCCATCCTTAATGCATTTGATTTGGTTGATGTCCCTTGTCTTCCGCTCGCGGATCCTAGCCATCCTATAAATGTCCTTCTCCCCTTCTTTCGTGCCTAGCCGCTGGTACAGGTCATCATACGCCTTACCCTTTGCTACACTCACAGCTCGCTTTGCAACCCTCTTCGCTAATTTATAGCCCTCGATGTTGGCTGCACTCTTGTCAAGGTGGAGGCGCTTGAAACACTCCTTCTTCTCCTTAATAGCCCTTTGCACCTCGTCGTTCCACCACCAGGTGTCTTTCCCCTCCTGTTTGCCTCCCCTACTCACGCCAAACACCTCTGAGGCCACCTTCCGAACACATGTTGCCATCTTTAGCCACATGTCATTTGCGTCTTCTCCTTCTTCCCAAGGCCCCTCACCTAGCATCCTTTCCTTAAACGCTTGTGCCGCTTCCCCTCTAAGATTCCACCACTTTGTTCTCGCAATCTTGGCATGTTTGTCCCGGTGGACACGTACCCGAAGACGAAAGTCCGCCACCACAAGCTTGTGTTGAGGGACAACACACTCCCCAGGTATCACCTTACAATCTAAGCAATCGCGTCTATCCTCCCTCCTAGCAAGGATAAAGTCGATCTGGCTCGAGTGTTGTCCACTACGAAACGTCACAAGATGGGATTCCCTCTTCTTAAACACGGTATTCACTAGCAACAAGTCGTAGGCTAACGCAAAGTTCAACACATCCTCCCCCTCTTGACTCCTGCTACCATACCCAAAACCCCCGTGCACTCGCTCGAACCCTACATTAGTCGCACCCACATGGCCGTTGAGATCTCCTCCTATGAAGAGTTTCTCGCTGTTAGGCACGGTACTAACCATGCTATCTAGATCTTCCCAGAACTGCGTTTTGGTGCTCTCACTAAGGCCTACCTGAGGGGCATAGGCACTGATCACATTCAAAACCAAATCTCCAACTACCAACCGGATTAGGATAATCCGGTCGCCTTTCCTTCTAACCTCTACGACTCCATCCTTAAGGCTCCTATCAATCAAGATGCCTACACCATTCCTACCCGGAGTTGCTCCCGTGTACCAAAGCTTGAAGCCAGTATCCTCAACCTCCTTCGCCTTCTGGCCCTTCCATTTAGTCTCCTGAATGCATAGAATATTTACAAGCCTCCTAATTGCTGCATCAACTAGCTCTCGCAACTTACCCATTAGGGACCCTACGTTCCAGCTACCTATACGAATCCTAGTTGGCTCGGCTAGCTTCCTTACCCTTTGCACCCGTCGAGGGAAGTGCGAAGACCCTTGCTTATTTTTCACTACACCCGGGCGCAGATGTAGCGCGCCATTCAGGTGACGACCCGACCCTTGCTCACTTATCATCGTACCCAGGTCACGATACGACGCGCCCTTGGGGGGATGGTGACCCGGCCCTTGCCCATTTATCACCACACCCGGGTTCCGATGTAGCGCGTCGCAAAGAGGGTTACGCCCCAACGAGTTTCTTGTGGGTTTCAAATCCATTAGAGTGGCTATTTTTATGTTGGTTTGCCAAAACCTAACACAACCCTCCTCCGCATCAAATTTCCTTATCTCATACCTACCAAAAATCGAGACTGAATTGCACACGAGGAGCCTTAGGCCGGCCGGCCTAGGGGTGTTGGGCCGGCCGGCCCAGGGGGTTTTTCAGCCCCCCTGGACTCCAACTTTTTCCGAGATGCCCTCCAACAAATTATGAGTCTATATTTTACTCGAAGTTCGTTCAGAATAAAAATAAAACTACGAAAATAAAATCTAAAAGAGAGTATGTACAAACTTACCTTGCTTAACGTCGTTAGGCTTGACGTTCCGGTTCCTCCTCCATGGTGTATATGTCAATGTAATGAAGGGGCACGACGTCGGGCTCCAAGAATACCTTTAGTCGCTGTCCGTTCACCACATATTGGTCATCTTTCACATCCATGATTGTCACCGCTCCTGTGGGTGAAACCGAGTGTACGACGTATGGTCCATCCCATTTGCTTTGCAGTTTTCCTTTGCCAAAGAGTTTGAATCTTGAATTGTAGAGTAGGACCTTGTCTCCTTCTTTGAATTCCTTGTTTTGTAATCGCTTGTCATACCACCTCTTCATCCTTTCTTTGTAAATTGATGCACTATTGTACGCTTTCAATCTTAACTCCTCCAATTCGCTTATTTGGATTCTCCTTTTAATTCCAGTGGCTTCCGCATCAAAGTTCATCTCCTTCATCGCCCAATACGCCTTATGTTCTAGCTCAACCGGCAAGTGGCATGTTTTTCCGTAAACAAATTGATAAGGAGTCATACCAATCGGGGTTTTGTGTGCCGTACGATATGCCCATAGTGCATCATCTAGTCTCTTCGACCAATCTTGTGACACCTCTGGTGTCAGTTTAACCAAAACCAGTCAATTAACATAACTTCACACACAAATGAGCTAAGAAAACTTAAATAAGAATCCTATGTCTAGTTCTTGCAAACTTGTGTGTAAATGTATGTGTGCATGTGTTTGAGTGCAATGTGTTTGAAAAACAATAATTGGTACACTTTTAAATTTGACTGGACATGTGTGGTAATAAGGCAATAAAATACACCTTTCATAATGAGCTATAAACTTTCATTGCAAATCAAATTTCAAACTGGATAACCATCACATGAAATGGTTAATGGCACCATTCATGATTCGTGAAGGTCTGCTAGTTCAAACAAAATAATAATTCAAATAAGGAACCATAAATATTCCTTTAGCACATAATGTCAAATATTTATACAAAACAATAATGCATCCTTGTATATGAGTATGTGTGGATATAAAACTTGTAGAACTCTCATGCTCATTTTGTCACAAAAAAATAGTATGAAGACACACTCATATTCTTGTGACACATAGTTTAATTTAAAAAGATTTTTTGCTAATTCAAAATTTAATCATTCAAATAAACAGGAGTTCAATTTCTAGTGTTAAGGAAGTTAAAATAACTTTCAAACCAACGCACTTATGCATAGGAAAATGAATCTACATATTCACCATGTCATGTTAAACAAAAACCTAGTTGAAGCCTAAGAGTAAAAGTGCCAAAATTCACATGAAATGGTAAGTACTTTAAATGGCATTTTTTGAAATAATTAAGTAACTCTCAAACCATTGCTCGAATGAAAAAGTGCATAACACAAAAGTTGTAGATATCGAAAAACTAAGCAAAAGTGGTATTCAACACTTTTTCATTTGAGGCCAAGAAGAGGGAGAAAATTTGAAATTATAGAACTGATTTTGGAACTTCGATTTATTTACAGAACTGCCACCGACAGCTTCTTCAACCTCTCGCTTCCCTGAACCGTGCCTACGGCCGGAGCCGTACGCCGGCGCCGCCACCTGGCCGCCCACGCATCGTGCCTCCACCCAAAACCAGCCCTGCGCCCCTGGTTTGCTTGAATCCGGCCTTCCCTGGCAGCTCCCGACCTCGACACGCGCCCCGCCACGTCCTCTGCTCGCCACGCAGACGCCCTCGCCGGTCACTGCGCGCCCCTGCCCGAGCTGCACCAGGCGGCCCTCCCCCAGCTAGCGTGCGCCCAGCTTCTCCCTCCCTCGCTGCAACTATAAAAGGGCAGCGCCCCACCTCGCGCGCGAGTACCAGCCGGCGACCTCCAGTAACACACCTTGCCGCCCGCCATTGAAGCCGGCGACGCCCCTGCACGCCGAGCTCCTCCCTCCGCCTCCCCTTTCTCCAATCCAAACAGCCCACAACATTCTCCACCTCCCGTTGACCCTCTACAACCAAACCCCAATTGCCCAGGACCATCAGAGAGGCCACATTGGCCGCCACCATTGCCGGATGCCGCCGGAGCTCCGTGGAGCCACCGTTCCGCCCCTCCTCGGCTCCAATAGAGCCCCTGAACGGGTTCCTCTCACTGCCCTGCACCTCACCGGCCAAGCCCCGCTGCCTTTCCCTCGCCGGAGTGGCGCCACCGCCGCCCAGTTCCACCCCCGGCCACCGGCCGCCGTGGAGAGCCCAGCTCCGACCACCTCCGCTCCTCCCACGACCACCCAAGGGTAGCTCTCGAACTCCTCATCCTTTTCCCCCACTTTCCCCTCGCCGCCGGTGACTCTCCTCGCCGGGAAACGCCGCGCCCTTCCTTGCTCTATTCTGTGAGTTCCGCCAGGGACCCCAAATTAAAAGAACCAAAACTTCCAGGGGTCAAACTGCAAAATGTGCTTAAACTTCAAAACTGTGAACTTTGAAAATACATAACAATTCGTAGAAAAATTGTAAAAATGCAAACTCAACTGTTCTGGAATCCTTAGAACAAGAACTACAACTTTTGTTACATTCATATGTTCATATTTTTCTTTTATTTTAATCTGAGAAAAAGAATAAGAAAATCACCCTATGCATGTTCAGAAAGTTCTACTCAACAAATGACCTTGATTTTTGAATATGTCATCACTAATGGAATCTTAAGATCATAGTAAAAAGATTACACCCAACCAAAACAGTTATCATGTTAGAACAATCAAGATTCTCTAATCTGTTGTTGATTTTCTCGAATTAATACTGGCAAATATGCACATGAAATTGCTCTGGAATTTTTGTTTAATGTATGTGCAACTGAAACCCTGTTAATACCTAAATTTCAGATTTATTAGAGTTCATTTTCTGTATACCATGATTTATGCTTGTTTAATCAACTTAATTCGTCATATATAGTTCTTATGCTCAGAAAAATCTATATTTATTTCTGAAGTCTCTTTTCAGCTCTGTGTTCCTGTCTAAAAATTTTGAGCTGCAGTTACTGAGTTTTACTTTGGTGAATAATCATGCTTAGCATCTTGGGGCTAGATTTACTATTTTTGTTCTGAGTAATCTACACCATAACTGATCTTTATTTTTGGACATGATCTTGTTTAGAGTATGTTCTATCTGTAATAAAAATTTCATATGCAGTACTAGTTAAATGCACCTTGAGAAATTTATGCTAATTCATGTTAAATTAAATGCATAACTAATTTATCTGGTGGTTATAAAGCTCGATAATTTTTCTGGAGTATGTTTAGCTCATGATTAGGCTCTGGTAAAAATTTGAGAATCATATCCCTAGTACAACTCTCTGGAGAATTAATCTTAGTTAATGGCTTGTTGTTTTTGTTCTTTTTATTACCCCAGCTGTATAAGTGAATAAAATCTGGAAAAATTACAGTACTGAGTATATGCTTGGTAGATGCTCCCATAAAATGTTTAGCACCAGAAACCATATCAAACGTACTGTGAAAAAAGGTGAAGCAACTAGAGTAACCTACTTACAAGTTTTGTTATGGTTAATTGCTTTTTAGTTAGATGCTGAAATTTATACCATAAATGCTTAAGTTTGGATCTGTGTTACTTTAGTTTTTCATCACTAGTTCATGAGTAGAGTTGTTATTATGAAATAATGAAAGCATGTTATGTTTTAATTTTGGAAAGGAAAAACAAACCCACACTCCTTCATGAAGAAACATAATTATGGTTACTACTCTATAAATGACTGCCCATGAAATAAAATGTTGAAATCATCACTAAAGTAACTTTTGTTGGACTACAACTTTATCGTGAAGGAAAGAAATTGTTATCCATGAATAACTCATAATCTTGCATTGCATATAGAAACGGTTAATCTCGCGGACAGGGACTACGAATTGGTGCCCGCGGACTCTCGTGTGGATCAGGAGGTCAATTTGAACTGTACTAACTTGTCTCAAGACCTGGGGCAAGCCCCAGAGGCTTTTCTGCCTGACAGTGCCCAAGAAGGCAAGCCCCGGAGCATAATCCCACTATTTTCCGAATTATCATTCAGCTATCTATTTATTAATGTATTGTAATATTTTGTTTTCTGCATTTAAGTTTTCTAGGCGTTGATCGAAAACCGTAGATGCATGATCCCTAGGAACCTATGTTTGATACCGGATCTTTTTATCGACTAGTTGCCATGCTAAATAGGTACGGTAGAAGTCGAGTGGTTTCCTGCCTCTCGTGAGCAAATAGGAATTGTACTGACTTTAATTCCTGTTGAAATGTAAGGACAACGGGCGGGGTTGTGTAGTTGTGATACCCCGCTGGTGTAGTAAAAAATGGCTAAGGTCGCGGTGTGTGGCTCATTTCATTAAGCGTTTGAAAGTACTAGCCACATACCGAGAAATATGGTAATCGGTAAGCTTAAGTACCTGATTGGACCGGCGAGTGGAACGATCTCGCACCCTCCTGGTAGAAGTAGGGTTTATTTTTATGTCGCGACGTACGGGTGCATAGACGTCGGGCTCTGTAGTCGGGGAGGGTGTGCCGGATCCACGGACTGGAAAGAAAGGGTAAAAGTAGCGCGGGCGGGAGCGAAGTTGATCCCCATGCGTGTGGTCTAGGTTCCCCTGGCCAGGTTGAAATCCGATTCAGAATCGTCCGCCTCTCACGGCATGAGACTGCTTAATGATTTCGGTCACATAGAGTAACAAGTGGAACATGATGATGATAATACTGCTGGTTGATTAAATGATTGCTCTACCATGTTTGTGTAGAGTTAGATGCAAACTTAGAATGGTTAATCCAACTGGAAGATGGCTAAATAAAATCTGAAAATAAGGATCAACATTTAGTAGCGTTTTTGGCAAAACAAACCCCACCAACCAAAAAGCCTTGCATGTCTAGTTATCGGACTATGTAATATCCGAAGACGGGTCAGTCTTGCTGAGTATTAGTATACTCAGCCTTGCTTGTGGCACTATTTTTCAGGTACTAACTTCGAAGATCTGTTTGCGAGTCTTACTTGGCCGTGTACCTTGCCTCCGGGTTGGTCTGTTGAGTGGGATGGTCCTTCAGCTGGTGCTGATCACCCTCCCGCTGAGTGACGCTTTCGTATGGGCTTATCGATGCGTCACGTATTTCGCTAGTTATCTTTTAATGCTTCCGCTGAAAAATCAGACTCGAATAAATTGAGTAGATGGAACTCTGTAGTATTTTACTATTCTGAACATGGTTTGTAATAAATTTCTTTCCGCTGCAATCACTCTGAGATGTATGAATTGTTCTGTGTTGTAATCTCTGGGCTCACCTTCGCGTGAGTGTTGTCTGCTGATCCTGGAATAGCGTCGCTTTTATCGAGGCTTCACTCGAGGAACTACCGGTGAGTGCCAATTTGGGTCAGAGTTGCTTAGCAACAAATATCAGTGCACCCGGGCCCAGTATTTTTGGTTGGTTCCGCCACAAATCTTTTCCTCCTTTTACCACGGTCTTCTTTAAAATGTCCTTCAATTGCTTGTTCGAAGTTTCCGCTTGTCCGTTTGTTTGTGGGTGATAAGCCGTGGACACTCTATGTTCAATTCCCAATTTCTTCAAGCATTTACCAAAGTCTTTGCCCGTGAAGTGTGTTCCTCCGTCGCTTATCAATATTCTCGGGATGCCATATCGAGGGAAGATTACCGATTTAATCATGTTTATGGACTCCTCCGTTGATGCCTTCCGACATGACATAGCATCAACCCACTTTGAAACATAGTCCACCATCACCAAAGTGTGCTCAAATCCATGTGAGTTCACAAATGGTCCCATGAAATCGATTCCCCAGACATCAAATAGATCTATTTGCATGTTGTAGTTCAATGGCATGGCATTCCTTTGCGAGATATTCCCCGTCCATTGGCATTCCGGACAAGTCGAAACAAATCTTTTCGCATCTTCATGCATCTCGGGCCAATAGAATCCACTAGCCCATACCTTAGCTTGAGTTCTAAAGTGTCCATAATGTCCCCCATATCCAGACGAGTGACACTTCCTTAGAACTTCTTCACGTTCCTCCCTTGGTATGCATCTTCTTAGGACTCCATCTTCTCCATATCTATATAAGTATGGTGGATCCCAATAGTACTTTCTTCTTTCCGCGATCACTCTTTTTCTTGCATTCTTGTCCAAGTGATCCAAGGGCATCCCTTTTATTGCCCTTATTATTTCGTTCATCCAACTATCTTTGTCGAGAATTCTATATAGGTGATCATCTCTCATTTGATCCTCGATCGGTTCTTTTCCATCATCTCCATGGTTCATCCTTGATAGGTGGTCGGCCACAACATTTTTTGCCCCTTTCTTGTCCCTTATCTCCACATCGAATTCTTGTAGCAATAGGATCCATCGAATCAAGCATGGTTTAGCATCTTTCTTGGACAAGAGATACTTGATTGCCGCATGGTCGGTATAAACTATCACCTTTGAATTTACTATGTACGATCTGAATTTTTGGAAGGCGAATACCACGGCAAGCAATTCTTTCTCCGTTGTTGCATAATTAAATTGGGCTTCATTGAGAGTCTTGCTTGCGTAGTAGATAGCATTTACCTTCCCCTCTTTCCTTTGTCCAAGAACGGCTCCTACGGCGTAGTCGCTTGCATCACACATGATTTCAAAAGGTAGATTCCAATCCGGAGGTTGCATGATAGGAGCACTTATGAGGGATTGCTTGAGTGTTCGAAATGCGTGAAGATTCACTATCAAAATTGTACTCCACATCTTTTTGGAGAAGTTGTGTCAATGGCTTGGTGATTTTTTAAAAATTCTTTATGAACCTCCTATAGAATCCGGCATGACCGAAGAAGCTCCTCAAAGATTTGACGTCCGTAGGTGGTGGCAATTTCTCCACGGTTTCTATTTTTTGCTCTATCCCTCTCTCGGAGATAACATGACCGAGGACAATTCCTTCTTTCACCATGAAATGACACTTCTCCCAATTAAGCACAAGATCAACCTCTCCACATCTTTTAAGAACTTTCTCCAAATTTGCCAAGCAATTTTCAAAGCTAGTACCATGCACCGAGAAATCATCCATGAATACCTCCATAATCTCTTCTATGAAATCTGAAAATATAGCCATCATGCACCTTTGAAAAGAAGCGGGCGCATTGCACAATCCAAAAGGCATCCTCCGATATGCAAAAGTTCCATACGGGCAAGTAAATGTGGTCTTATGTTGATCATTCGGATGAATAGGTATTTGGAAGAATCCCGAGTACCCATCAAGGTAACAAAAGTGTGAATGCTTTACCAACCTTTCTAGCATCTCGTCAATGAATGGTAGTGGAAAATGATCCTTCCTCGTTGCCTTATTCAATTTTCTATAATCGATGCACATCCTCCATCCCGTGATGGTTCTTTGCGGTATCAATTGCTCTTTCTCATTTTTCACAACCGTGAGTCCTCCTTTCTTCGAAACGCAATGAACGGGGCTTACCCATTCACTATGAGGCACGGGGTATATTATTCCGGCATTTAACAATTTGATAACCTCCTTCTTCATGACATCATGCATAGCATGGCTCAACCTTCTTTGATGCTCTACGACCAGCTTGTATTGCTCCTCGAGTTGTATACGATGTGTGCAAAAAGCGGGGCTAATACCTTTCAAGTCATTAATCGAGTAGCCGATCACCTTTTTGTGCTTCTTCAATAAATTCAGCAACTTCTCCGTCTCTTCCGGGCTCAATTCGTCGCTAATAATCACCGGAAAAGTCTTGCCATCTCCCAAAAAATCATATTTCAATCCCTTGGGGAGTGGCTTCATCTCAATATCGGACGCACCATCCTCTTCTTGATCTAACTCTCCAATGTCTTCAATTTTTTCTTCCTCCAAATTCCCGTGTTGCGGCTTCAACTCTTCCATTGTTTCCACTAGTTCTCCATCTTGATCGTCTTGAGCGTCCCCATTCTCCAAAGCGCGTTGGAGAGGATCCCTGAAAGATTCAATGGAACGAATGCTCTCTACCACTTCGTTATCAAGAGGTAGAGGTGAAGCGAAAGATGGTTTTGAATGAAATTCGAATGTGCGCTTCTCTCCATCTAGATCAAAAGTGACAATCCCTTTTCCAACATCTAGAACAACATTTACTAATTTGAGAAAGGGTTTTCCAAGGATTATGCCTTCATGCTCATCATCACTAGCATTAATCACAAAAAAATCGGTAGGAATTTTTTTACCCGCTATAGCAACATTTAGATTTCTAAGCACTCCTAGCAGTTTGATTAATCTACCACCTCCCATGATCAATTTAATGATTGTGGCATCTAGGTTTGATGTTTCGTTAAAAAGCTCAACATAAACCTTGGAACTCATCACACTAACATGGGCGCCAACATCACATAAAACATTGCAACATTTTGTTCCGTCTATCATGCAATCAACACGAGGTGTGGGTGATGGATTACCTTCGCCTTGATTGCTTCCAATCGCATATACTTGGGCTATGTGCACATAGGGTGATGATTCTGATTTCACTCACACGATCTTTTTGACCTCCAGCACTTCGTCCAAGTCAATCTCTTCCTCTTTTTCTTCAAAAAGTTTCCGAATAATATAACCGGTTGATTCCTTGCCAAATGTATATCCTGTGTGATTATCCGGTGGGAAATCTTCTGCTATCACCTTCACCATTCCTCGTTGATTTGGAAGTGGTCTTGCTTTGTCGAACAATCTTCCGAAGTCAATTGGTATCCAATCCATTTGCTCGAATTCCCTTAGCGATTTGGCGGTGCCCATGGTTCTTCCTTTCTTTTCCGGATCGTCTTTCGTTGCACTCCGGATCGATGCTTCTTCATCGTGGTTTGTCTCTATGACTTTCCCATGCTTCGGTTGTTCTTCCCTCACTTCCGATGCCTGTTTTCTGAAAATTCCAGCAAGCACCCGCACTTGAGATTCTTCCTCGGAGCTTGCCGAACATCGTTTTTCCCAATCTCTTCGCATGGCCGCCCCCTTGCTGATTTTTTGTAGGAGTTGGGCGGCTTCCATGAGTGTTTTCTCCATGAGATCTCCTTCTGCACACATTTGAACAAACTGCATGCACTCGGGGGTTAGGGAAAAGTAAAAGGTATGCAAGAGTACTTCACCGGAAAATCCGAGCTTCGGTCCTTGTTCAATCAATCCATTGAATCTATCCCATGCTTGATCTATCCCTTCTTCTTCTCCTTGCGCGAAGTTGATCACTTGCTTCCGAATATGTTGAACCTTGCTTAACGGAAAGAACCGCTTGCAAAATTTCTTCAACAAGTCATCCCAATTTCCTTTTACCTCAAAGGATGCAAGTGCAAACCATCTTCTCGCTTCTTCCGCAAGTGAGTATGGGAAAAGATTCCATCTAAACCAAGCTAGCGGAACTCCGTCTTGTTGTACCGTGTTGCATAGCATTGTGAACCACTTGATATGTCTATATGGGTTGTCCGTCTCATCTCCTCTAAAGGGGTTTGCCACCGCCATCTTGATGATTTGAGGCTTGATCTCGTACTCGGTGGCTCACAACACCGAATCTGATTTTTGCATGTTGAAGTCCTCCGATCGCGGGCTTGCATAATCCCTTAGTGATTTTTCTCCTTCCTCCACGTGTTGAATGAGATGGGCCATCTAGACAATCAAAACAAAAACAAAAACAAAAATTTTCTAGAGAAAAAGGTTAGGTGTTAGTAACCAACAAAATTAATACAAAGTTAAACGTAGCAAAATCGCTTGTTCCCCGGCAACGGCGCCAGAAAAGCTTGTTGACGCTTCTTAAAGCGCCAATTTACGTACCGCAAGCGCACGGATCATGTAGCTTTTCCCTTAGAGTATTCCCCCAAGGTTTATCAATCTACGGAACAAGTGTATTACTATGCTTAACTAAGCACTAATGATGTTGGTAAAAGATCTATATTGAGTGTATGAGTGTGAAATAGATCTAATCTAACCAATCTAATCTAATCTAGACTAGTGAGCAATGATAGATGCGTGCACAAGATATGAAGAGCATTTGTCCATAGGGTCTAGGATCACTAGAGATGTAATCGCCAAGCAACGAAGAACGGATCTAATCTACCAAAGGTGTGTTCCAAGATCAAAACCTTTCCCTCCCGCATACTGTCACTACACGAGGATAATCGGTAACGAATCAACAAGAACACGATAGTTGATGTAATCTAGGTAAACCATGCAAGAGCAAAGCAAACCCAAAACCAAGTCGCGAACTATTAAGCATCAAAGCATCACCAACAAGAATCATGGTAGATCAATCTCATAAAGGATTCGGCAATTACAACTCAAGATCTCCTTACAACCCCATGAACAAACGAGGAGTTTACCCCATGAAGCTATGCGAAGCATAGTTGATCATGGTGACGAAATCTCCGGCAAGAGATGGATCCCTTGCTGTCCTCCAACTTGCAGTGGCGCCGAGGGACGATGAGGCCTCCGGTGTCGCCTTTCTCTTGTGTCTGACTCGAATGTATCTCTGGATGCTCCTCTCTAGATCCTGTAGATTGCTCCCTAGATGCCCTCTCTTTGATGGCGGCTTCGGGGTATTTATAGCCAGATATGGTCGGTGGTTTTGGTAAAACATAGGTTAGGGTTAACGCATACTTCATGCTGAAGAAAACTGAGACCGATTGGGCTCCGAAATGGGCTAGGCCGGCCGGCCCAAGGGCTCCAGGCCGGCCGGCCTGGGCCCTTTCTGGCCCCTTTCGGTCCCATCTTTCGCGTGTGGCCTCTTCTTCTTATTCCTCATCTTAGCCCAGTTGTAACCATGCATCAAAACATCTCCGAAAATGTCCAATTTCGTGTCAAAATGCAACATGCTCCAAAATCCAGGACAAAATCAAAAACAGTCAAGTTCGGGCGCCAAGTGGCGGGTTAGTACATGAATCATCCCGAAGAATTTACCAAAATAACTCCTAATCATATAGTAAAATGGGTACTTAAGGAGCGCCAACACTAGTACGTTCAAACACTTAACCACCACTACCACACACTACGGCCTTATCCATTTTCACTAAACAGATGGGGTATCACAAGTACCACAACTCCGCCCGTGAGCCTTATAATTGCAGTAGGTAGTAGACATTCAACTCCTATAATTCTCGCGAGTGGCAGGAAATCACTCGACTTCTACCGAACAATTAGCCTAGCTAACTAGCGACCTACACAAACTAGTGTTTAAGCATAGGTACCTGCAGCTAAGGTTCCAACCAACTCCTTTAAACTGAAATGCGCAAGTAAATAAAAATAATAATAAATTGTATAAATTTAAAATAGATAGGACATGCTCCGGGGCTTGCCTGGGATTAACACTAGGTCAGTGTTAGTTAGAGAACAATTGCTCGGCGAACATCTTCCTTTGGTCGTGCACATCGGGATCCATCCGTCCATCTTCTAGACGTGTCCACCATTTACCGTCTTCTGACTCGGTTCTAACGTCACATCCTTCATGTGGTACATGTATCGTACCTAAATGAAATGCAACAATGCATATGTATGAATGCAAAGTTCTGAGTTGCTCAACAATGTAGATGTTATTATTTTTCTTTCATGATAAAGTTGTAGTCTAACATAAAGTGAGTTGGATGTGAAACTTCTTAATTAACATTTCCTGGGCAGTCATTTATAGAGTAGTAACTTTATCTATACTAACTCATAGAAGAGCTTGGTGTGCTATTTTTCTTTTATAGAAGTGCACAGAAACATTTCTACCCAAAAATAATTCCCCAAGCTAGGGAATGTAAGTGCTGGTAATGATATTTTAACTAAAGATTGGATCCATAAGACGAGCTTGTGGTAAATTTTTCAGGACTAAAAGAGCTACACCGTAAGCATGAAAAATAAGATTCTTTTCTAAAGCATGTGTAAAGATAAATTTATACAGAGTAAACTAGTAAGTTTTAGAAGCTCAAAGTTTGCAGGCATGCTTAGACATTCAATTAAGGGCTACAATAAAAATATCTGATTTTTCCCTGCATAAAAACTATTTTTCCCTAATTAATGTAGTTCTCCTTAACAAAAATCATTTGGTCTAGTTAGGCATAACTAAAAATTCTTAAACTTTTTATTCAGCAACTAGGATCCAAAGTAAAAGTACTGTAAAAGTTTCAACTCATGAAACATAGTAGAACAACTTGAGAAATAAAACCATTTAACCTAGGCATAAATCAAGATTTAATTAAAACTATAGCTAAACATGAGAAATTTCCATGAACTTTTTATAGTAACATGTCATATCATGGTTCCAGATTGTAGAGATTTTGATAAGGATTCCAAAAGTATTTTATGCACTATTAAACATAAATCTATTTTTGTAGCAAAAATTTCTAACTAAAACATGTCATATCATGGTTTCAGATTGTAGAGATTTTGATAAGGATTCCAAAAGTATTTATTTGCTATTTTAGGATTTTTCTACAATTTTTAATTAAATTTCCAAGTTCACTGCAAAAAATTTAAAAACAAAACTAATATTGCAGATAGGTCCCTGGTATTTGCACTGGGAGCCCTGGAAAAATTAAAACTTCACAAAAAGGCCCTTGGCCGGTCTTCAAAATAGAGGAGCGTGCAGTGAGGGCGGCGCCGGCCATTTCCGGCGGCTCCGGTCGCCGGCGGCGAGGGGCCTGGGTTGGAGGAACTAGAGGAGTTCGGGATCTACCTCGGGGTGGCGGCGTTCCGGTGGCGGGCTTGGCCTGGGAGCTTCACCGGCGCGAGGGGGAGCCCGTGGGCGGGTTGTCTTGATCGGGGAGAGGGCGGAGGTGGGGCTCGACGGAGGCCTAGGGCGGCGGTCAGCCATGGCGATGGCAGAAGGTGTTCCGATGGCTCCAGTGAGGAGGAGGCGGCGGGGATGAGCCGGGGAGCACCGGTAGGACAAGGGAAAGCTTTCTAGGGTACTAGCTCTGGTGGAGGAGGGCCGGGGAAGGGAGCTCCGCGGTGGCGCTAATGGCCGGCGATGGGGGCTCTGGACGTGAGGGGCGCAGGGGTTTGGGGCTCTGGGGAGTGAGGGAGCGAGGGGAGGAGAAATCGAAGTCAGCTTCGTAGACGACTTTAGCGGCGGAGAGCGGTGACAGAGTTCAACGGCGCGGCACGACGGCCTCGACGTCGAGACGGCGACGGCGTGTCGCGCGGAGGGGCGCCGGGGGCGCGTGGCGAGCGCGGAAGGCGCCAGGGATGCCAGTGTGGGGGCAAAACCGGGGGCGGGGAAGGCGGTTTTGGCCAGAGCTCGGCACGTGGCCGGCCAGTGGCGGCGCCGGCGTACGGCGTCGGCACGGCATGAGAGGAAAAAGAGGAGGGAGATATGTAGTAATGGCAGACTCGTAATTAACTCGAAGTTCCAAAGTTCAGTTTGTAAATTCAATTTTTCTCCTTGCTCCCGAGGTCAAATGAAAAACTTTTGAATACGAAAGTTGTTCAAAACTTCAAATGCTACAACTTTTGTTTCAGGCACAAATTCATTTGAGGCTTCGTTTGAAAGATAAAATTTAAAACTTGAGTGCATTCGAAAATATCCTATACATTTCGAAATTTAAACTTTTCTTCACTTTTTGCATAGAAACTTGAAAATATTTGAACATAAAAATTGTTTTATTTTCAAAACCCTACAACTTTGGTTTTGGACAAAAGTTAATTTGAATAACGGTTTAAAATTTATTTTTAAAACCTGTTCATTACAATTGAAAGATAATTTAAACATTTAAAAACTGTGATTTGAAGAACTCGTCATTTCATGTGCCAAATCTCATTTTCTCACTTTGACTTCATCTAGACTTTGGTTTATCATGACGTTGGTGATATTCCAATGCAATTTCATATGCAAACTTGCATCATTTTAGAAATTATTTAAGTTTTCTCTCCTGTTTTTAAATGCACACAGACACACATACACACATAAATTTATTCGATTCCATTTTTCTTGGCTGATTATGCATGATGACAGATTTAATTTCTCTTGCTTAACATTTTAAAACCTGGGATGTCACACACCCTTAGTAATATCACCCATGATTTGTTCCATGGGGTGATCCTTAGCACGAACATGATGGATTCTTTGAGGAGCAATGGGTTCTTGAGTTGATGTAGAAGGTGAAGTAGTTGAGCCTACTTGATATTGTACTTGAGAATCATCATTGGTTGAATCTTGTACAATTGGTTGGGCTTGATCATCTGAGATAGAGGTTGAAGGATTTACTCTAATAGAAATAGAAGGACCACCTTCATCCTCATCTTCTTCTCTTGGTCTAATATCACCAATTGACATATTCTTGATTGCATTTCTCAAGCCATCACTTCTCACATCGTCAAGATTTTCTTGTTCATCATGAGACCCATTTGTTTCATCTAACTCCACATCATATGCTTCTTCAACAATACCATGAGTTTTGTTGTAGACCCGATAAGCCTTGCTACAAGATGAATACCCAAGAAGAAAACCTTCATCACATTTTCTTTGAAACTTTGATAATCTAGTTCCCTTCTTCAGAATATAGCATTTGTAACCAAACACTCGAAAATATTAGATATTTGGCTTTCTTCCAATAAGCAATTCATATGGGGTCTTGTTGTGCAATCTATGACAATATAACATATTAGAAGCATGACAAGCCGTGTTGATTGCCTTGGCCCAAAAACTATGCGAAACATTATACTCGGAGAGCATTGATCTTGACATATCAAACAAGGTCCTATTTTTCCTTTCAACAAGACCATTTTGTTCTGGAGTGTATTTAGTTGAGAACTCATGCTTGATTCCCTTGTCATCACACAATTCTTCAACTCTTGTGTTTCTAAACTCACTTCTATTGTCACTTCTCACATTCTTCACTTTGAGGTCAAACTAATTCTCAGCCCTTGTTATGAATTTCTTGAATATATCATATGTATCAGCCTTGTCATGAAGAAAGAAAACCCATGTATATCTTGAATAATCATCCACTACCACAAGACAATAATAATTTCCTCAAATGCTTCTATATGTGGTAGGACCAAACAAATCCATATACAATAATTCCAAAGGTCTTTCAGTTGACATGACACTCTTGGAGGGATTAGAAGTTGCAACTTGCTTACCGGCTTGACATGCACTACACAACTTATTATTTTCAAATTACACATCATTCAAGCCAACAACTAAATCATGTTTCAAGAGCCAGTTGAGTTGTTTCATACCAACATGACCAAGTCTTCTATGCCACAACCAACCCAAGGATGATTTAGAGAATAAACAAGTAGACAAATTTGCCTCTCTAGTAGTGAAATCTACAAGATATACATCCTCATGTCTAAATCCCTTAAAGATATGATCATTTCCATCCATACTAGTCACTACAATAACATCTTTAGTGAAGCTACACTTATAACCAAAATCACAAAGTTGAGTGACCGAAAAGAGATTGAATTGAAGAGAATCAACTAGCAAAACATTTGAGAGAGAATGATCATTTGAGATAGCAATTGTACCAACTCCTTCAACTTTGCCTCGGCTATTGTCACCAAAGATGATATCACTATTGCCAACAACATTCTCATCAAGAGAGGAAAACATTTTGAATCTCCGGTCATATGTTGAGTGCATCCACTATCAAGCACCCAATGTCTTCCTCCGGCCTTATAATTTACCTACAAAAGAGAAGTAACTCTTTTAGGTACCCAAATTTTCGTGGGTCCTTGGATGTTAGTGACCAAGGTTTTAGGTACCCAAATGGCATTCCTTTTAGCACCAAAGATAGGTAACCCAACATATTTAGCACAAACACTAACCTTAGAAGGCCTTATTGTGTGAATATAGCTTTCCTGTTTGTGCAATTCTTCTCATTATGACCTATATTCTTGCACTTCTCACAATAAGGCCGTCCATCTTTCTTCACAAATGTGGTCTTGGTAGCATAGAAGGCTTTCTTGCCTTTCTTTGGAATGTACCCAAGATCTTACCGATTCAAGGTGAACTTTTGGCTTGACCAACCATGATTGAATTTGGCTCTACTATCATAGCACTTGCTCAAGTCATTAGTCAAACAAATTACTTCCTTCTTCAATTTTTTATTCTCCAAAACAAATGATTCATCACAAGAAGGTGCTACATGAAGGGTTAGTGGAGCTAGATACACAAAATAATTTGCAAGTTTCACTACTAACCCCCACACTCAACTTAGCCTTGTTCTCGTGAACAAGCAAGGTGTTCTGAGCTTCCTCAAGCTTCTGATAAGTTTCTTTAAGATTCTCATGAGAGGTCTTTAGCTCCTCATAGGAAGCTTGGAGTGAATCAAATTTCAACTCCAAGTCCTTTAACTTTGCCTTTTTCTTGATCACGAGTCCACCGGCATCGTTGAGTATGTCAACAAGATTATCCTATGAAAATTCTTCAAGTTCATCATCTCTCAATACTTTTGCACCACCTTTTGCCATTAGACAATGTGGTGTGGAGAAGAGAGATGGAGCCTCTCTGATGGCGATCCCGGCAACTCCCTTAGAAGGCTTGTCATCATCATCATCATCATCTTCATCGAAGCTTGCATCGGAATCCCACTCAACAAAGTGGGCTTGACCATTTCTCTTCTTCTTGATGAACTTCTTCTTCTTTCCCTCATCATGTTTCTTGTCTTTTTTGTTCTTGTCATTCTTCTTGTTTGGGCAATTTATGATGATGTGGCCCAATTCACCACACTCAAAGCATGTGTTGTCCACAAACGGATTTTTCTTTGATGATTCTCTCTCTTGCCAAAGCTTTTCTTGTTCATGAATCTATTGAACCTCTTAACAAAGAGAGCCATCTCTTCATCCGATTATTCTTCTTTGCAATCATCCTCTTCTTCATTCTTGTTACTTTGTACCTGAAAGACACACTCTTCTTCTTTTCATCAATTGTCCCACCATGAACTTCATCTTGTGGTTTCTTGAACATATCATGAGTGAGCACTTCTCCCAATAATTGTGTGGGTATAGTGGTCTTCACATCCGACCGCACTAGCAAGGTCACAATTGTGTCATATCTCTCGGGAAGGCTTCTAAGAAACTTGTGAGAGAAATCCACATCTGGAACCTCAAAACCAAGGCCTTGAGCTCATTCACAATGCCATTTAGCCGGTTTAATATCTCGGCCACACTCTCATCCTTCTTCATGGCAAGCTCACTAAACTTTCCTTTGAGCACATATAATTTTGCCTCTTTCACACTTGATGTGCCCTCATGAATTTCCATGAGCTTCTTCCATATCTCATTTGCATTGGTGAGATTTTTGACTCGATTGATCTCACTCACACCAAGAGCACTAAAGAGCACATTCACGGCTTGATAATTGTGTAGCTCATTTTCTTCATCTTGAGCGGTCAAGTTCTTTTCATCTAGGATGACATAACCATCATTCACAATTCTCCAAATTTTCCTACTCATAGCCTTGAGATGAACCGACATCCTAGTTTTCCAATAATCCTAATTATTTCAATCAAAGAATGGTGGCTTCCGAACATGAATGCCATTTTCACTAGTCATTGTTCTACTCCGGGATGATTAAATTCTTGATTAAGGAGTACTTAGCTCTGATGCCACTTGTAGGATCAAGAACACTGACTGGAGGGGGGGATGAATAGGCGGTTTAAAACTAAAAACACAAACACTAGAGAAATTTAATTAGTAACACAAGAGAGCCCTATGTCATGCTACAACTATCTCTAGTTTGGATTTGCAACCTAGGATGGCAAGATACAATTCAAGCTCTAGTGAAGTAAATTGCTCAAAGTAAATGCAATAATTAAAGAGAGCAAAGGAAATCACCAAGCTTGACACAAGAATTTTTTCCCGTGTTGTCGATGACTTGACGGTCACCCCTAATCCACGTTGAGGTGGATTCAAAGACTCAACCGCTCCTCTATCAAGAGACCTTTTGATCTTGAGCCGGCTTGAATCAAAAAACCGCTCCAAACCTCGATTCCACTAGAGTTGCTCTTCACCACTCCGGTGAGGTAGCACAAGACCTCTCACAACCAATTTCGGGGCTTCTCAACAATCTTTTTGGAGGGCTCCACGAAATCAACTCCTCCAAATCATCTAGGGAGCGGCAACTCCCAAGAGTAACAAATCGATGATGCTTGCTTGGAGTTTCCCTAGTGCCACAATGCTCAAACTATTGATGCAATGCACTAGGAAGCTCTCACACTCACAAGAATGCAATCTCTAAGCAAAGAGTGTGTGTGAGAGGGGAAGACCAGCTCAAATATGTCAAGTGTGATTTCAATGTGGCCAAGAGAGCCCTCAAATGGCCGGCCAATGGGTATATATAGAGTTCCCCTCAAAAACTAGCCATTACACTCTTTTCTGCATAGTCGTGGACCGTCCGCGGTTCAAAAACCAGACCGTCCGCCATTCAAGCCTAGTGAGTCAGAGTGCAATGATTGTGTGTCAGAAGTGACCATTATAGTCCTGGCGGACCGTCCACAGTTCAAACTCCCAAACCACCAGAGACGAAATTGCCTCTGGACGTTTTCAACAAATGACTGGCGGACCATCCGCCGTTCAAACCATGAGCCCCACCAGAGAAACAACCTCTCTGGATGAAATCTTCAGATGACTGGTGGACCGTCTGCACCCCATGGGCGGGCCATCCACCTTTCAAAGTTTCAGCACACACAGAGGAAAGAATGCCTCTGTAAGATTTTGAGTTAGAGGGGCGGACCGTCCGCTCACCTGGGCCAGACCGTCCGCCCTTCAGCAAACTTGCCCACCAGAGACAAACTTGTCCATGGTCGATTTCTTTCAGTATATGGTGAACGGTCTGCCCATCTGGGCCGGACTGTCCGCGCTTGCCAGTCAGCACAAGTTTTTGAAACCCTATTTCCAAACTCTCAAAATGATGTTAGCCCTCATCCATGCATCTAGACATTTTGAGCAAAATGGCACTAGAGACCCGTCAAGTACGAGTGCAAAGACCCCTCTTGATAGCACAGCTATTTATCCTATTAATCCGGTCATTTCCATTCGCTAAACACCTTATGAACGGTAAAATGAAAAGCCCTATATAATACCTTTGTCTTGAGCTCATGCTATGTATATCATCTACAAAACATTGCATGATCAAAATAAAACCCCATTCATCTATGGTCCAACCTGTGCTCATCATCTCAAATGAAATTGTTAGTCCATAAACATTGTCATTAATTACCAAAACACGATTTAGGGGCCTAGATGCTTTCAGACATGCTCACAGCCCTAGAGTTGGTGCGATGCAGAGAGGGCAACAGATTGAGCTCATCAAGATGGATGATTGCTTGCTGTGGGAGCTAAATTGCCCGCTTGGTCTTCGGGTTGCAAGGAAGCAGCAAGAGGATTATCGCGGCTTGCGCAATACTCTCAATGGGAGTGTTGAAGATGTGATCCTCTACTACAGCAAATTCATCATCAAGGTTGCGGGGACGGGGGCCATTGTTGGGTAATCCAGCATTGCGCGCGCGCACGGCCCCCTGCATGTGTTGGGCACGCTTGGTGTTCCTGTTTATGTGGGTAGTTCTCCTGGCGTAATCCTCATCTTGATCTTGCGGGTCATCCTCGTTCTCTGTGATAGTACCCATAAATATGTGTCACTCTAGGAAGTAGCTGTCAAGGCTTAGTCAATTAGGACAATGTCTCCTGATCCTTGCTTCATGATGGGAGTGAGGGGTTTGCCTTGCTGATAAGGCAAATTGGGAATGTAGGCCACAAGTCGGAGTTTTCAAGTAGTTATGGGGTCTCGAAGCCCTTCCAATACACAAACCGGACTTATGGCATCGAGGTCATGGTCAGACCCAGATGGTTGCCTAAAAAGGTTTCGGCTTCCTCCTCTGAGTTCGAGTAGTCGTCGAAGATGGGGGCCTCCCGACTAGCAGTGGTATCCCTCTCTCCAATCTTGAGCGAGGGGTCCATGTCCCCCTCCAACAAGGAGAGGATCTCGGATTGGACGACATTCTGGTAGACAAAAGCCATGTTGTGCAGCTCGAAAGGGAGCCAGTTGCAGGTTTCCTTAGATTGGATCAAATTTTGGTGGAACCACCCAAAATAAAACTGACTTGAGTGTGCTAATCATCGTTGCTAGGCAACTCTGATTCAACTCGCACTACTACGGCAGTTTCTCGAGTAAAGTTTCGATTAAAGCCACACCAAACAGGATCGAACAAGCAACAAATCACATGATGGTAAGCCCAAAGAGTACAAAACAGAATATCTAATACATCACAAAGTGTGTAGCGGAATTCAATTATTACTGAATGGTTCTGAAAATAAGACAAGTACTACAGAGTCTTATACTACAACAGTTCTATCAGAGTTCATTATTGCAGCGGAAGGATGAAAATACAATAGCTAACAATAATATGATGTCACGATGAAGCCCGTATGAGACATCAATCTGCAGACGTAGAGTTAGTGTTGGCCGGGGAAACAACCCACTCCACAGCCCAACTCGGAGGTAAAGTAGTTAAACCAGCAAACATATCCTCATATGCAATACCTAAAAACAAAGCCACAATCAAGCCTGAGTATACTAATACTGAGCAAGGCTTACCTGACAATTTGATATACTTAGTCCACTTATCTAGACATGCAAGGCTTTTTGGCTTGACGAGTTTGTTTTGCCGAAAAGCAACTAAAAGTAAGTCCTTAATTTCATATTTTAGCTTTCCATATTCTAGTTCAATTAACCATTCTAAGTAAGCAACTATCCCTAAACAATCATGGTGGAAAATTAATCATCCATCAACATTCATCATCATCATGTTCCACTTGTTACTCTATATGGTAGGAAATGTTAAGCAGTCCCAAACTGTGAGATGCGGACGATTTGAATTGAGTTTCTTAACCTTGCAAGGTAGACCCAACACACACACATGGGAAATGAAGTCACCCATGCAACTTTTCCCCTTTCTTCCCGGGTCGTGGATCAGGGCCACCCACCCAGAGTACAAAAGGTCCACGCACCACGGACAAAGCCGGGTCGTTTCTGCTCTTGCACTTGCCATTAACTGGGACCGAAGTTAGGAGGGTGGGAGAAGTCCACTTGTCGGTCCAATCAGGCACCGAGCTTACCGATTACTATATTCTCGGCATGTGGTTAGTAAGTTCAAAAGCTTAACAAATTGTACTGCACACTGCGGCCTTAGCAACTTTTCTTTTTACCGACGGGGTCTCAACCATGAATAACATTCCCTGACCCCGCTTGTCAACCTTATATTTTGTAGTATGTGCTAAAACAGTCAGAACCTATCATCCTGCGAGCGGCAGAAAACCACTCGACTTTTACTGGTCCTAGTTAGCAGAGCATCTAGTCGAGCTTAACCATGTGTAATCAGTACATGGGAAGCTAGGATCATGCATCTATGGTTATAGTCAACTCCTGAAAACTTAAATTCACAAATAAATAAATTACAACATAGGTTGCATATACCTGAAAATAATAGGTATTTAAATGCACTAGTGCTTGCCTTCTTGGACACTGCTAGCCTTTGGCTCTTCCGAATGTTGGTCCGGGTCTTGATTCAAATCAGTTAGATTCAATTGAGACTCCTCGGGGGCGTGCTCGCTTGTGGGCACCAGTTCGTATGTACTGTTGGATAAATGCATAGACTCTATATGAATGCAAGAGTGTTCAGGGTTACAAACCACATCAATGTTCTATAGGTCACAAGGACTTGTAACGTCAGTGACATCCAGCAAAATGTGCTCCAACCTCCATGTGGAAGGTTTAGTGACAACTTGTGAAAGAATGACTACATACTCAAAGGACTTGAATTTGGACGCGTTCCTCTTTTACTGCACTAGCCGATCAGACCCGTGAACTCACGGGACATTTTCTAAAGGACTCGGCAGATTACCTGACAGAACTATTCTTTCCATGCAACATTTGGACCGGTGGTAACCATTCTTGATTACTAGTCCATATGTAAGTAAACTACAAGCACACAATGCATTGGTACAAAGGCAATTGCTACAGAGAGGCCTGAAAGCCAGTCTGGAACTCTGGATTCCTCTTCTCTGAATGTGGATGCCCAAAACAAAGAGTACATGCTTACATTGTAATACCATTACCTGTCGATGGTGACGGTTTTGGCTGTGTCAACACATTCCGGTCTAACATGGTCGGACCAAAAAGCCAGATTCTTGTGGATGCACATGTGCTCCACTCCTGATTGGCATGTTCGTGAAATTGGACGTGTTCCTCTTTTACTCAAAGGATTTAGCGCCAACGTGTGAAACAATTTTAGTACATACTGAAAGGACTTGAATTTGGACGTGTTCCTCTTTTACTGCACTCAACGATCGGACCCATGGACACACGGGACATTTTATAAAGGACTCGACAGATAACCTAATGGAACTTTTGCACAATTTGGACCGCGTTCACCATTCTTGTCCACCGGTCCATATATTTTACAAAATTGCGAGCGACCGATTCAAGATTGGCCCTCTAACTCTTCGTGGGTTGTGACCGCCACCCGCCCCATCCTGCCCATCCACTTCGCCGACTGCTTCGGTTGCTTCACGTGTTTCAGCCCATCAACCTCACCAGCTGCTTCGGTTGGTTCATGTGTTCCTCCATTATTGAACTCACGAGCAAGACTGTTGCTATCATCGGACATTTTATTATGTACTACTCAGATTTCCTGATGGTTTTCTCTCACCATTTGGACCAGTGATCACTGTTCCAAACACCGGTGATCTTTTAGGATCAGCCCCACTTCATGGGCCGCCAGTTGGATCCTGTGCCTGTATATATGGTCAATACATCATTCAACACTAGCATATTCTTGATCCTTTTCCCGGCAGCACCAGACGGATCGGTGCTCCCTCCAATCGCCTGGCATTCAGTCATATAACTTGTCGGTGTTTACCGCCAAGCTTGCTCAGGGATACCCTTAGCAGTAGGGTTTGTAGGTAGGGATCGACGGCTCTGGAACTCGATGGTGCAAGGAACACAAAGATTTAGACAGGTTCAGGCCGCGAGTTGCGTAATACCCTACGTCCTGTGTGGTGGTTAGTATTGCCTTAGGTGTTGATCTTTTGAGGGGGTCCCTGCCCGCCCTTATATATCCGAGGGGTCAGGGTTACATGGAAAGTCCTAGCCGAGTACAGTTGGAGTCCTACTACAACATAGTTGGGTAGTTTCCTTGTACTTCAGCTAGTTCTATGCCTATTTAGGTAGTTACAAAAAAAGTAAGGTACATCCATGAGCTATCCCTTACTCCAGAACATTCTATGCCTGTGAGCAGTACCGCTGCCCCGGGTCTGACAAGCCTCCGAGCTCTTCGTAGCCGAGTCCTGCAGGCATCGAGTACTTCTGAAGGCGTCTTCGAGCGCTTCGAGTGCTCTGAACATCTCATCGAGTGCTTCTAAGTCTTCAGTCGAATGCTTCGAGTAGTCTTCCAAGTACTTCGGTTGCTTCGAGGCTGTGAGGTGCTCAAGCCCCGAAATCTTCTTTTATATGGTGCACGATGTACTCGCGCTCCATATGGTGTAGCCCCCGAGCCTTAGGTTGAATCATAGAATCAGGATGAGGGTCACTTCAGTCTTCAATCTTCTGGCTTGTATCTTCAAAAATTTGAAAAATAAGCCGTCGATGACACGTATCCTGCAGCCCCGAGCCTTGAATCCAAATTCCAAGATTTGAAATTAAGGATCCAAAAGTCGTGGCACACGGTGTAGAAGTTTTTCTGGCCTCCAGTCTTGACAAGAATCAGCATCGACTAATTTTGCAGTGTCCAGCCCCCGAGCTTGCGAGTTAGGGGAACCATAGAAGCCGCGTTGATTATTCATTGGTGCGCAGCCCCCGAGCCTGGGAGCTTGCAGAGCCATCATAAAATTGTTGAGTAGCATAGGAATCAGGAAAATCAGAGGAGATACGCCTAGTGGTCGGTGGTACCAGCCCCCGAGCCTAGGGATCAACCAATTTGTCTCTGAATCTTGATTGAGGTTATTGGTGTGATGAGCTTTCAGGGACGCAAGCACATGAACCGGTAGCAACCCAGTACATAAAGCATTACTGGAATATGGGAGCCAAGCCCCTTCAGAAGTCGCTTCCGTATGCTACTTGTTCATGAGGCAAGTAGTCGGAGCAGTTACTGGAATACGGGAGAATCCCGTGAGATTTCTCAATGTAGGCACAAAGCCTAAGAACTACTCGGCTCTTCTCAGCCCTGCGAAAGGGATCAAGCACACAAGTAGATTGTCCTATTTAAGGATGTGGATGAATCTCGTAAGATTATCTAGATAGGCGTAGAGCCTGGGAAACTACTCGGCTCGTCAGAGTCCTTCATAGGAATGAGCTAGTGAGTAGGGTATCTCTTTTGAGGATTGGAGTAACCTCCAAGAGTTGACCGGTTGGGGTGAACCTCGTCAGGTTACCTGAGTGGAAAAAACTCTCTAGGGATATCCAAAAACTACTCGAGCTGGCGAGTAGGGTGTGTCCTATATTAAGGACAAGGATGTGGCCTGTATATTTGTCCGGTTCGGATGAACCTGTAAAGGTTATCCCAGAAAGAAAAACTATGTAGGCTATCCAAATTGGGTTGAATCCCGCAGGATTTCTTTGTTGGTGTAGACATCTACTCGATCTTCCCCTGGGTTTCCTAAGAGAGGAAGGGAGCCGAGTAGTTCGTCCTGTATCTAGGACATAAGTAAATCTCAAATGATTACTTTGTTGGTGAAGACCTCTACTCGATCTTCCCCTGCGTTTCCTGAGAAGGACAGGGAGTCGAGTAGTTTGTCCTGTAACTAGGACTTGGGCGAATCACGAAAGATTGCCCGAGAATTTGGGGGACCGCACCGTCAGTAGGCACACATAATACTAGTTGATGACTAGTAAACACTGGCCGTACTGAGAGTTGGGCGCAACACCCCGTCAGTAGGCTCACGTAGTACTAGTCGAGAACTAGTAAACACCGGCCGTACTAGAAGTTTGGGCGCAACGCGCCGTCAGAAGGCACACGTAGTACTAGTCGATGACTAGTACATACTGGCCGTACTGAGTTTGGCGCAACACGCCGTCAGTAGGCACATGTAGTACTAGTCGAGAACAAGTAAACACCGGCCGTACTGGAAGTATGGGCGCAACACGCCGTCAGTAGGCACACGTAGTACTAGTCGATGACTAGTAAACAATGGCCGTACTGAGTTTGGGCGTAATGAGCCGTCAGTAGGCACACGTAGTACTAGTCGATGACTAGTAAACAATGGTCGTACTGAGTTTGGGCGCAACACGCCGTCAGTAGGCACACGTAGTATTAGTCGATGACTAGTAAACACTGGCCGTACTGAGTTTGGGCGCAACACGCCGTCAGTAGGCACACGTAGTACTAGTCGAGAAATAGTAAACACTGGCCGTACCGAGAGTTCGGGCGCAACGCGCTGTTAGTAGGCACACGTAGTACTAGTCGCTGACTAGCAAACACTTGCCGTACTGAGTGTTTGGGCGCAATGCGCCGTCAGTAGACACACGTAGTACAAGTCAATGACTAGTAAACACTGGTTGTACTGAGTGTTTGGGCGCAATGCGCCGTCAGTAGGCACACGTAATACTAGTAGATGACTATGGCCATACTGAGAGTATGGGCGCAACGCTCCATCAGTAGGCACACGTAGTACTAGTCATCCGATGACTAGTAAACACCGGTCGTATTGAGTGTTTGCGCGCAATGCGCCGTCAGAAGGCACATGTAGTACTAGTCGATGACTAATAAACACTGGTCATACTGAGACTTTGGGCGCAATGTGCCGTCAGTAGGCACACGTAGTACTAGTCGATGACTAGTAAACACTGGCCGTACAGAGAGTTTGGGCGCAACGCGTCGTCAGTAGGCACAAATAGTACTAGTCGATGACTAGTAAACACTAGCCGTACTGAGTGTGGACGCAACGCGCCATCAGTAGACACACATAGTACTAGTCGGTGATTAGTAAACACTGGCCGTGCTGAGAGTTATCGTCGATACGCCACTGAGTAGTTGAAGTAGTCGACGACAAGTCGATAACGCAGGGTGAGGTCGAATTGATCGCCGGATGATCACCGAGTACTCTCATGGGGCTGGAGTAGTCAGCAATAGGTTGCCGAGCATCTTCGCGAAGTTGAAGTGGTGTTAACTTAATTTTGTTGGTAGCTTCCTTGGTGTGCACGTAGCAGAAGTCCAACAAAATTGTTTTGCAAGCTGCGGCCTGCGGAGGTCTTTTTGAAGTCTTTCTGGTAGCGAAGGTCTTCTTGAAGTCTTCCTGGTAGCTTCTCTTGTGTGCATGTAGAGAGCTTAGAATAAATTGAGTTTGCACCCGCGCATGCCTGGGCAGTAGCCCAATGTTCTGCATCATCATCGTGCTTTAATTTGGCTCCTCCCGCTGGTCTTTGCCTCGATTCGAGAGCCAGCTAGCTTCCAGAAAAAGGGATCGCAGTGGGCAGTTTTCTTGTAGATATGGAAGACTCGCTTCATCTTGCCTCTTCTGCTTGAACTCCGAATAAAGAAGATGTAGCAGCTTCGACTAGAAAACAGAAAAGGACCAGTGTTGGTTCCACCTTTGGGGTCAGCTGAGCGGACGAGAGCTATAGTCGGGCAGTGCCCGGACTCTCGTTCGGTGCTTCCTCTGGCCTGGTAAGATGCTGATGTTGTGCTCCCGTCGCCTCTCGTGACGGGCAATTTTTTTGCACAGGCATGTGGAGTGGACTGATGCTCTGCTCCATCGTTCCACTAGCTCCGCACGGCGCACGTGGAGCTTTGCTTCGATTTCTGGACCACGGAGGGCAGCTTTTGTAGATGGGATAGTTGAATCCGACTTGACTTCGTAATCTTGGACCCCGGGCAGATCGAAACCGTATAAGAGTCGCATTGCCCATCAACTCGGATGGAAAGTCCATCGAGTTGGAAATCGACCCTGGTTGTGGCACGACAGGATCGGTCTGAGCTTCGGCGAAGGTGGTGCTTATGGGACAGAGTCCGCCCCGAGCACGCCATCGGTGAGCGAGACAGAGATCGGGCACAGCCCAGATCCGCGTTCGCCCGCCTTCTACGATTTGAAAAGTTTTGAATCTCGCTGAGATCCTCAATTGGGCGGCGAGAAGTTGATGTAGATGTCTCCGGCTTTGTGATGTTGAGTCGCCGACAGAAGTTGTGCCGTCGCGACGTAGAGTTGCGAGCCGAAGACGAAGATCGCGCCTTGCTCGGCACCATGTCGGTGAAGTCGAAGGACGCCATCGAATTCGCCAATGAACTCGCCGAGTCCCCTACCGGGCGCGCCAGCTGTCGGTGTTTACCGCCAAGCCTGCTCAGGGATACCTTTAGCAGTAGGGTTTGTAGGTAGGGATCGACGGCTCTGGAACTCGATGGTGCAAGGAACACAAAGATTTAGACAGATTCGGGCCGCGAGTTGCGTAATACCCTACGTCATGTGTGGTGTTTGTATTGCCTTAGGTGTTGATCTTTTGAGGGGGTCCCTACCCGCCCTTATATATCCGGGGGGTCAGGGTTACATGGAAAGTCCTAGCCGAGTACAGTTGGAGTCCTACTACAACATAGTCGGGTAGTTTTCTTGTACTGCAGCTAGTTCTACGCCTATTCGGATAGTTACAAAAGAAGTAAGGTACATCCATGAGCTATCCATTACTCCAGAATATTCTATGCCTGTGAGCAGTCCCGCTGCCCCGGGTCTGACAAGCCCCTGAGCTCTTCATAGCCGAGTCCTGCAGGCGTCGAGTACTTCTGAAGGCGTCTTCGAGCGCTTCGAGTGCTCTGAACATCTCATCGAGTGCTTCTGAGTCTTCAATCGAATGCTTCGAGTAGTCTTCCAAGTACTTCGGTTGCTTCGAGGCTGTGAGGTGCTCAAATTAATCCCCGAGTTTCTACACTCAAATTAATTGCACAGGAAATCAAAAAATCAATCGTAGAGCAGACCAATCCAAGGCAAAAATCTAAAGAAATGCTTACCAATCCTGAAGGGCATTTGTAGTACCTCTGGCCCGGATTGACGTCGCTCCTTGATGTCTAGCAAGGTGCCTTCCTTTTGCAGCGGCAGTTCACCGCCGGGGAGTAGTCATAAGGACCTACTCGGTACGGCACCGGCGCTCTAAACCTCTCCACTCCTTGCCTCCTCTTCCTCTAGATGACGATGTGGACCACCGTGACGAGGGTGAGCTTGATGACGCCATGGCCGCAGCCTCCCTCCCTCCATCACTGGACTGCGCCTCCCTCACTGGGAGAAACTCTAGGTCCGCCGGGAACCCTAGGACCAACGTAGGGTTCAACCCTAGTGGGCTAAACCTATATTAAATCAACCATTCAATCAAACTTTACTAGAACAACTATTCAATACTAAACTATACTACTCAAAATGTTATTCACACAATTGTTGATTTACCATTGTACCCTTTGATCAAATAAAAAAAATCAGAAAGACAATTATCCCAGCTCATCTCCATCGGTGGGAGGCCCACTACTTCGGTATGCACCCGGTGCATATGGCCCACCATTTAGTATGCGCCGGGACCGGGTGCCTCTGTTTTCGGTGTCTCTTGGTGCATCTAGTTTTCCAGCCGTTGGATCGAGCGACATGAGCCGTCCATTTTTCTCCAACCATTCTAAAAAAGGTGTTATAATTTCTCTTATTAACATTTTCCATCAGGGTTTCTGCTTGGGTCTACGGCCTTGTGTACCTTGTGTACCTGTACAAATTTAATTTCCTGTAAAATTTATTTATTTCAGAAAGGGCCTCCCTGCTCTTACATATAAATAAAATGTACAAATCATTCCGTCACCAAATTTCAAGTGCTTGAGTCCTCTGAGAGACTCACTTCTCACGCATTTACTGTCATATTGGTCACACAAGCTATTAGGGATACAAGTCTCAAGTACTGTATTGTGTTCGTTTATTATTTTTACTATACATGACTGGATGTGGATAACACAAAGCAGAGAAGCATGCGTACGCAAGTGTTGTTGATCGCAAGTCTGATAATTTCATTTTCAGTTTGGTTCGTTCAATATTTTGATTTACTACCACTGTGTTCGTATGTTGCTAAAGGTAATATAAATTTTACCAATACCTATATGAGACCATCAATTTTGTGCTCTTTCACTACTTGTACATGCCATATGATGACCGCATAAGACATTAATTGTCCCGGTTCCGATTGACATTTCGAGTGATTTGTATGCCGATTGATTTACAAGTGTTCCGTTTAGGATTCCAATTGATTTATCTAGATTTCACAATCATTGTTTCCTTTAGAAATAATGTGGAGATAGAGATTATTTAAAAAATTAATAAATAAAACCATTACTATTAATTATTCTGAGTCCTGACTTATGCTAGCTCTTTTCTTCTTTGGTGCCATGTGGTTGGTGGTCTTTGTATGAACTGCAGTACATTTTCCCTGCTTTTGTCAGAACCATCTGATTGACAATCGCATCATTATCCCTTGGCAAGCATGCTATGCTGTGACGTGCCTTGCTCTGTCCGGGTTCCCGAAGGCCCTTTTGCCGTTTCTTCTCTTTTGCAAGGACAAGAAAAAAACTTCCAGTTTATTAATTCATTTATATGTGCAACATGTGCCACACATAGATTAGTTCTGAGCGCCAATAAATTGTCGCGATCGCATATAGTCATACCATATACTACATATATATCATGGGAAGATGAATATCTGGACCGTAAGCCAGGGCTGGCCTCCATTCAAGCTATTGTAGTAGCTAATTATACTAGTATACAATCGAGATGCCGGGCCGCTATCGATAATCATTGCTTCTATTGTCATCCATGGAGCTACGAGATGACACACGCGTTGGGGTTCTCGTCGCTGAAGTACTGCGGTGCCGGGGCTGGCGGCTCCACCATGCCATAGTTGTAGTACGGGTACATCATTGGAGGAGCCACGGGCGCGGGTGGAGGCGTCCACTGTATCGTGGGCGTGCAGTAGGGGTGCCCCGAGGCCATCCTTCTAGCCATCATAGCCTCCTCGTCCACATGAGGGTTGTAGTAGTGTTTTTGAGGGTATGGCCAGTACATCATCCGCTTCATCATCTCCTCCGGCGGAAAACCGTCCACGGCAAGCAGGTCAGGCTTGGCCTTCTCCTCGTCACCACCCCCTTCCTTCTTTTCAGTGCCATCTTCAGACTTGGCGGCCTCCTCTTCTTTGTTTTGTCCCTCGGCCTCTTTCTTCTGGGTGGCGTCTTCCGTTGGCGGTTTGTCCTGATTCTCCTTGTCGGCACCCTCTGCAGGCGGTTCCTGGGGCTTCTTCTCGCCTTCCTCCTTCTTGGGCTCCTCCTCCTTTGGGGGCTCGGGAGGCGGTGGCGGGGGCACGACGCTGGCTAGCTTGCCGGTGCGGCGGTGGATGTACTGGACGAGCTTGTCAGCTGACATTGCGCCGGTGACAGTGAGCTTGCCGGCACCGGAGTTGGCATCTACGCTCTGCACGCCTCTCATCTTGAGGATCTTCTTCTGCAGTTGCTGCGCGCAGGCCTCGCAGTGCATGTTGACGTGGAGCTCCATCGTCGTGACCTCGCTCACCTGCGAATGGACGACGACTGGTTCCTCCTTAACGGTGGCTGCTGCGTCGTTATCTGTTGGAGGAGGCGGTGGCGGCGGGGAGATGACGGTGGCATTGCGCATGGTCCTCTTGCGGAGGCGCCCGCAGATGCCCTGCGGATCCACAATGCCCTTCACTGTCACCTGGTTCTGTGCCATGTCCACCTCCACGCCTTCCACTCCTACATATCAGCATCTAGGTATCAGCTTTCTTGAATCTTGCCGGATGCAGAAGATTTTTAGTTAGTCTATTTATTAATCGTGATCAACTGCCCAGGGCAGAACAAAACGGAGAAAAGTTATCACTACGAAAATGAAAAAGGTTAGTTACCTTTGCATCTGAGGATGCATCTCCTGATCTTGTTGGCACAACCGGTGCAATGCAAGTTGATGCCGAGGATGCAAGGGGCAGGTGGCGGGGGTAGCTCCTTGGTTGCTGCCTCTTCTTTCTTCTTCTCCTCACCTTCTGCGTCAGCTGCCTCGTCCTTCTTCATTGCTTCCGGAACAACCACTGGTGCTTCTTCCTTCTTGTGCTCCTCCACCTGCAAGTACACAGAATCCATAAGTTCTCACGGATCAAACAACCAACAAACCAAGCTCATGATATGCATAATTTGAAAATAGTTGCGCAATATTCATTGTGGTATTTGTATTTACCTTCTTAACTTCCTCTCCCATGGTGATCGAGCTGAAGAATTGTGAACTCTGGTAGTGGTATGTGACTCAAAGTTCGGAGGGAGATACTGAGTAGCTAATATTTGGCCGATAAATAGAATAAATCAATCGAGGATGAACGCCTCGATCTCCCTCGAGCAGGAGAGTCTATATGACCAATGGGCAGGCGCTGCTCCTCTCTTATACCAGCACTACACTACACAAACGGTGAAGGGAGATATAATAGGTAGCTAGATCCTGCCTGCGGCAATCAGTGTGCCCAGCCGGAATATAATAGGGTCTCGTGGATTCCCAAGCACATGCATTCACGCATGCAGCCCGATCGATTCACCCACTGACTTAATTCTTGCCCCTAAGCAAAGAGAGTGCTCCAAGCAAACTAATCTTTCTATTAAGGCGAAAACCTATACTTGTCTCTCTCTTTTACAGTGGCAGCAGAAGCAGCTTTGGTCTTTGTTCTCGCAGCCTCTGGCTCCACAAGGAGAACCTAGTAATAAACGCAACGCTGGCAATGCTACGAGTCTGGGCGCTCCTAGCTGTGTGTGGCACGAGTGTGGACCTAGCTAGTAGTGGGGGAGGAAATATGTGGTGAGGGGGCACGCTTATATAGGATCCATGAATGACTTTGTAGGTTTTCTTGGAGAAATTCGCATTCAAATTATTGACGCATTTGGATTTAACTTTGTAAAGTTTAATGGAAAGGAAATTGTTACTTTTCTCCTTTTTGGAGGATCACAGTGTGGTCGTCCAAAATAACTTCTAGAAAGTACAACGAAATTAGGATTGGCGGATGCTTTGTAGATGTCGTGATATACTTGGGTTAGAAGTGATTGCCAAGTATGTATGGAGCACTACTACAAAAACGATTTGTAGGAACACCTCCATTTTTTTAGCAACGGACCAAAATTTCACTCGTTTCTACAAATGATGCAGGGTTACTATAGCAACAGACCCGCCCCTAAAAATACATTTATAGGGGCGAGTCACCCCCTCGTCCGCCCCTACAAATAGCATTTTTAGGGGTAGGTCATCCCCAAACCTGCCCCTAGAAATGGAGGCGGAAACATAGCAGGTGGTGCGATCTGTCAAACCATTGGCTGGACTGAGTTCGACGAGGATCGATGGGCCCACCCCTCCCCCTCCCTGCGGGAGTGCTGGCCCTCTCTTGCTTATCTCTTCTCTTCCGCCTCACACCAACTATCCTCCCTCTCTCTCTTTCTTTCTCTTTCTCCCACCCGCCACGCACATCTCCTCCCTTCCCCTTCCTTCCCTGCAGGCCATGGCCGCGTGCGGGCCATGCTTGGCCTTTGCGCTGGACGCGCTGTGGGACTAGGCGGAGCAGCAGCCGCCCTAGATGCGCAGGTACTCTGGGCAGCGGCGGCATCGTGGAAGCAAGGCGGCGGCGCCGCCCTGGACGCCTGCGGCCTGGGCGTGGTGCGGCGGCGGCACCGGATCTGCGGCGCACGGCAGGCGGCCCTCGGCGAGGCGCGCGGCGGCCGGCGGCAGATTTGGCCGGCGGTCCTCAGCGCGGCGCGCGGCGGCCGACCCTCGTCGCGGCGACCCCGGCCGGCGGCCCTTGGACGGCGCGCGGTGGCGGATCTGGCCGGCAGCCCTCGGCGCGGCGCGCGGCGGCCGGCCCTCGGCGCGGCTGTGACGGCGCGCGCTGCGGGCGGGCGTGCGCTATAGGCGGTGGCGTGCATGCGCTACAGGCAGTGGCGTGTGCGGCAGGCGGGCCGCAGCGTCGACGTGCGGCGCACGCGGCCGCGGCGGGCAGTGGCGGTGTGGACACGGTGGGCGGCGGCGCACGCGGACGGTGGCGCGGAGGCGGCCTGCTGCGGGCGCCTGACGCATCGGCGGCACACGCGCGGCCTGAGAACCGCTTTTTTTAATTTTTTTATTCTGTTTGTAGGGGCGGGTGACCCCCTCACCCGTCCCTACAAATCTATTTCTAGAGACGGGCAGGAGCGTTACCCGCCCCTAGAAATGGGTTTGTAGGGGCGGGTGAGGGGGTGATCCGCCCCTGCAAATATATTTTTAGTGGCAGGTAACATACCCGTCCCTGCAAATAGCTATTTTTAGCTGCGAAAACTAGGGGCGGATGACTCATCCGCCCCTTAAAATATATTTTTATCCGCCCCTAAAAATTGTTTTTGTAGTAGTGGAATGTGCGCATCGATATACTACTTTTTGTGTGACAGGAGGGGATTAACTTTCTCATGGGCAGCAGCCCGGATATTCAATGTTAGCTCAGAGTTTAGAGCACCAAAGCGGTCGAGATGATTTCGGAAAAGGCGACATCCATTGGATCCTGCACCCTGATGAGAGAGAGGGAGATGGATGGATGGATGCAGCAGCGTCACATGGGTATGTTGGGTGGCACTTTGGAGGGTTAGTTGGCCTTTCTGCATTCCTTTATTCTTAAGTGTTAAGAATCCACTTCACGATGACTCATCACCTCGGCTTACTGGACAGCGATTTGTTGGAAAGTTTATATTGGCCTAAGGTTCTGTTTGGATTTGTGGACTAGTTTTTAGTCTTTGAATTTGGCTCGGACTAAATATTGACTAATTATTAATCTAATTGCATCGATAATGGCTGGTTGGTACTTAGAATCCATTAGCCTTGATTACTTCAGAATTAGTCCATATTTAGCTTATTAATAATAAACATTGGCCTAAACATTAGTCCTCCATCCGAACAATGTCTATGCAGTGCAAAGCTCCTTTTTATTGCATTGGGATCCCCCACATCAGATTTTGCGTAGATAAATTCAGGTAGGTGACGAGAATCAATTGCAGGGCATGGGTATTGAACTTATCGCTGCAGACAAGGAACCTGCAATCTTGCACCATAACGGGCAAGCCAACTGGCAAACAAACCTTTTCAGAGCAACCAGCTAATCACACTATTTACTTTCTAGATCGCATACACCGCTACAGAAAGGAGATGTTGTACGCATGCACGCAAGAGAATTGCGGTCCAGGACTTGTCTCTGCCACGTACTAGTGAATGAGTACGACCGACATACACACGAAGCAGGCACGACTTCGACTGACGGATGACGATGCAGGCAGATTCGTGAAAGAGACTCAAAGTGGAGACCTCGGGACAACGATTGATGAGCCCCGATCAATATAGATTATAGTAGAACACTGAATGTGCACGGTAACAGCACTTTTGAGTTGACCAACCCCCTTCGTGCCCCCCATACCGGCATACATAATGCATGGCTGGCTTATTAGCTTATTAATTTCTGTGCCAGCTCTCTGTCCGAGACCTCGCTCATTCTATGTGCGCCGGTGCGTGTAGTGCTCCTTTGCTTCCATTGGTAACCACTTTGCTCGGTCAGTCTGAGTGGGCATTTTATGGAGATTTCATTGCATTAATTAGATGAACACCTCAGAAAAAACCTAACATGGTAAGCAAATTAATAGGAGAGAGGAGGGAACTGTTTCTTCCCCACCGAACGACTCCGGATATATTTCCAAGTCGACGAAACGCATCAAGATGTTTCATGGAGGATGCCTTTCGCGCTGGGTGGCTGTGCTCCCTCTTCCCACGCTACCGCTTGGACCTCGTGCGCCAAATCATTGCAGCTCGTGCCAAAGCCAATCGGCCTCCCCACCATCCTTCCCCTTCCCTGCAGTTGGAGCCACCGCCCCTGTTCTAGATCCGCCACCCCTGTTTCAAGTCACTAATAAGGAGTTCAACGAACAACCAACGAGATCATTATGGGGATATCAACAGTCTAAAGATCCATTGGACACACCTAAGCAAAATGATAAAGGAATTCAATAGCTATTGTGGACTTCAGTTTGTAAAATGAATAAGAGTGGATACTTCGATGACCAATGGAAGGATGAACCACAAAAGAGGTAGGAGGGAAAATATGAAAAAACCTTTCACATTGATCCACTGGTGGAAGATTCTAAAAGATGACCGAAATGGTGCACATTTGTTCCTCAATTAGAGAAAGATAAAGCAAAAAAAGCAGCCAAGCCATAGATGTTCATGACATAGCTGAATAATGTCCTATTGGGAGGGAAGCGGCCAAGGCAGGACGCAGAGGGAAGAGGAAGGCAGAACATATTATGGATGGTATTGAAATGCTTGGATAAAATATAGATAAAATTATTGAAGTTACGGAAGAGCGTGAAAAAGTGACAGAGGCACAACTTGAGATCTCTAGGTGATGAGACTTTAAAGATTGGCGAGACGACTTCAATGGAGGCGATGAAGTATTTTGTTGAGGGTGTTATAGCTGTATTTGGTGAACGATATTAGAGACGCCCCACTATGGAAGATGTTGAGCGTCTAGCTACTCAAGATTGGAGAGAGACGAGGTTTTCCTGGTATGTTTGGCATTATGGATTTTATGCATTGGCAATGGAAGAGATGTCCAACTACATGGAAGGGCCAATTCACTCGGGGTGATCAGAAAGTCACGACAATAATTCTTGAGGCCGTGGCTTCACATGATCTTTGGATTTGGCATACATTCTTCAGAGTTGCAGGTTCTACAATGATATAAATACCCTGCACCAGTCCCATCTATTTATTAAAGAATCAAAGGGGCAAGCTCCAAGAGTACAATACATGGTTAATGGGAACAAATATAATACAGGTTACTATCTTGCGGATGGGATATACCCGGAATGGGCTGCTTTTGTGAAGTCAATATCCATACTTATCTCTGACAAGGACAAGTTATATGCACAGGAACAATAAGGGAAGAGAAAGGATATAGAATGTGCATTTGACGTATTGCGTCGTCGATGGAGTGTCTTGAAAAAAGCCAGCTCGCCAATACGGTCGTGGTCAACTTGAGAAAGTGGTGCTAGCTTGCATGAAAAAAAAGGAGAGGACAATGAAGAGAATCTTGATCTAAATGAAGTCTCTAGTACACTGACCGTGCAAGAACCAGAATTCTCCCCGGAAGACTATGGGTGGGTGTGGTTGAGTTGTGGCTATTGGAAAAGTTGTTGTGAGATGTGGGCTATGGAAAAATAGCTGTGGGAAAAGCAAAAGACCGTTTGGTTGGGTAGCTGTGGCTTTTGAGAAAGCTGTTAACCTGACCCACGTGTCATACACAGCCCTATCACTCAACTCTCTACCCCTCTCACCAACAAACGGGTCCCTCTTGTCAGCATCTCCATCTTCCCGAGCGCATGGAGGAGAACATCGCCGGGAGGCTCGCACCGGCAATGCCCGCGGCTGATCTCGCCCCTAGGGTCGGAGCCCATGGTTATCGCCGGTGTGCAGCAGAGCTCACCCTCGGGGCAGAGCCCGGCGGCGGCAGCAGCTTGTGTGCAGCGGTGCCCGCAACGGATCTCGCCCCTAGTGGCGGAGCCGATGGCGGTGGCCGGCGTGCAGCGGAGCTCACCCTCCGGGCG
Organism: Panicum virgatum; assembly: GCF_016808335.1. Lineage (NCBI taxonomy): Eukaryota > Viridiplantae > Streptophyta > Magnoliopsida > Poales > Poaceae > Panicum > Panicum virgatum. The sequence continues at coordinate 27,165,499 of NC_053152.1, read as the reverse complement.
GAGCCCGACAGCGGCAGCAGCTCACGTGCGGCGGATCTCTCCCCTGGGGACGGAGCCCATGGCGGTTGCCGTCGTGCAGCGGAGCTCGTCCTCGGGGTGGAGCCTGGCAGCGGCAGCAGCTCACGCGCGGTGTGGCAGAGCTCGCACTCGGGCGGAACCCGCCCCGGCGGCGGAGCTCGCAGGTCGAGCTTGTGGCGGCGGGGCGGTCTCGTGGTGGCAGCGGGGGGGGCATGGCGGAGCGGAGTGGCCTTGTGGCGGGGCTAGCTTGCGGTGGTGCAGGCCGAGCGGCGCTGGGGAGCAGGCACCAAGGGTCGCAAGTGGCAATGGAAAAGAAAGAACACTAACCGATATGCATCATAACCAATGGCAGGTGGTTAAATATTTGACCCAAAAGCAACTGAAAGTAGGGGGTGGATGTGCTTTCACTTTGTACTAGAGAAAAATAAGCTTTTGGGCAGAAAGAGTTGTGGCTTTTGAGCCCTTTGGTTGGCTTTTGGCTTTTGCAAAAGCAAAAGCTGTTAGAATAATAGCGCGGAAGCGATAATCCCAAGAATAGAAAAACAAATCACAAGATCACAGAGACACTAAGACACAATGTTTTTAACGAGGTTCGACGATGTGCCTACATCCTCGGGGCATGACTACGAGTGCTCCTCCCCATAAACAGCAGCTACACCGGCATTCGGGCACCACCGAGGTAACGCCGCCGCCCACACCAGCCGCCAAGTTATCTCTTGGTTACACGGTAGTTCCCTCATATTTATGGACCCTAGAGACACAAAGTACGACCCAAACTCTATCACTAACCTACCAAAATTACAACTCAACTCCAATTGTAACTGAACTGTACACATATTCTACACATATCAAACAAACTCCACCTTGACGAATATGCACGCCACCTTGAAGCCGTCCATGCTCGAACCTCCGTGTACCGAAATTGAGTTGTCTTCCTTTGCTGCTCACTTAGAACAGCCCGACGAGGTCGATTCTGCCGCCTTGTCGACCTTCGGACATAACACCACCACTGTTGCAATGCCATCCATGACTCCACCTTCAACAACACTTCCCATCGCGAAGGGGTTCACAGCGCAGTGGCAAAGGCCATTCGTTGGAGTCCTCCCACCTAGAGTTCAAATCCTAGATACTGCAGCTTTATGCTCTGAGGGCTTCCCTTAGAGTTTTTCTATAAAAAATGCTTCCCATTAGCTTGTATTGGTGTGCACTTGACTTCTCACCAACCATGACTGTCTTGCCTTCCCGCATGATTCTCAAGGTTTTCTTACCAGGCGCCGCCTGATACAGCCATCCTTCATCATGCAATAACCCAAGCGAAATCAGGTTCCTCCGTAGCCCCGGCACATGCTTCGCACCCTTAAGTAGCATCTCACGTCCATCACACATCTTGAATTTGATATCACCCACTCCTATGATACTATAACCCCAATCATCTCTCAAGTTAGCAAGACCACCATTCTTCTCAATGTATAACGAGAACCACTCCTCCTTTGGTGTTGCATGGAATGAGCTAGCTGAATCCAACAACCATGCTTCACAAGATTTTTCACTTGATGTTGTGAGAATTTCACCATCGATATCCGAGTCATCTAGGGATGGCACCCGAGGATTCGGGTGCGGGTGCGGCAAAAACCCATCCACAGCGAAACCCGCAGGGCCAGGAGAAACCCGCCCTCAACAAATCCGCGAGTGGGTTTTTGCACCCGCATCCGCACCCGCCGGGTTTCTGGAGGGTTTCGGGTGCCTGCGGATTTGGCAAGATATACTATAGAAATAGACAGCTTCATAATTTGAATAGACAAACAGCTGATTTCAGCTAGCAACAAAGCAATAATCCATAAGTTCGAAAGTCTCCGCTATGACAAATCCTAATTCAGCAGCACAACAATTAGAATGAGCCAGAGTTTCCATGTATTTATATGATAAACAGTGTTGAATCGAGCTGGATTTATAGATATGGTGCGGGTGCGAATTCACCCGCGGGTGAAATCCTGAACCTGCACCCGCACATTGCGGGTGCGGGTGCGGGTGCACCCGTGGGTCAAAATTTGGACCCACACTCGCAGCCGTCGGGTCCAAAATCCGCGGGTGCCTGCATCCGCGGGAGCAATTGCCATCCCTAGTCATCCTGCTTCTTGGGAATTACCACACTTGCGGTTCCTACGCCCTTCTTCAGTTCCTGACACTCAGCCTTTTTATGTCCTCATCCCTTGCACTTATAGCACTGCAGACCCTTCTTCTTCCTGTTGCCCTTCTTATCTTCACCATTGTGATCACCCATGACTACAAAAGCACCTCCAGAAGAATCTTCAGATAAATTGTTCTTCCTCCTTTACTCATGACCGAGTAAAGCAGTAACAATTTCATCCACCTTAACATCCTCCTTGCCATATGTCAGTGTAGTAACCAAGTGCTCATAAGACCCCGGAAACGAGCACAACAGAATAATAGCCCTGTCTTCATCATCAATCTTTACATCGACCTTCCCAAAATCAGCAATTAATTGATTGAAGACATTAATATGCTCTGCAAGATCTGACCCCTCCTGCATCTTCAACCCAAACAATTTCTGCTTCAGGTACAGCTTCAAGGTCAATATCTTTGACATAAACTGCTCTTCCAATTTTTGTCCCAAATTTCCTTCGGTGATGTCTTATCCATGACATGGTACATGATCTGATATGAGAGGCACAATTTTAAAGTAGCACATGCTTGTGCCTGCATCTCTCCTCCCACTTATCATCATCCACCTTTGCCGGCTTCTTCTCGCTGAGCCAACAGGTCCTTCAGTCTCATCTGCCACAGCCCGTGGATCTTTTTCCTAGATCTGGCTCTGGTACCACTTGTTAGAATAATAGCGCGGAAGCGATAATCCCAAGAACAGAAAAACAAATCACAAGATCGCACGAACAAGAATGACACTGAGGCATGATGTTTTTTAATGAGGTTCGGCGATGTGCCTACATCCTCAGGGCATGACTACGAGCGCTCCTCCTCATAAACATCAGCTACACCGGCACCCGGGCACCACCGTGGCAACGCTGCCGCCCACACCAGCCGCCAAGTCATCTCTCGGTTACACGGTAGTGCCCTTATATTTATGGACCCTAGGGATACAAAGTACGACCCAAACTCTATCCCTAACCTACCAAAATTACACCTCAACTCCAATTGTAATTGAATTATACACATATTCGACACATATCCAATAAAAGCAGGTTCAAAATCCTCGCCGAAGACACCCTATATTCCATTTGAAAGGGTGCTACAAAAAGAAGAAGATATTCGAGATCGTTGAGCTCATATACAAATTAAGAAGGATTTGGTGGAGCACATTTGCATCGAAAGTTATTAAGATTGTGTAGATATGAAGTGAGTCGAAACATGTTTTTGATACAATAATATTTATTTATCATGCTCTACTAGACTAAATACATAGTTTAGAAACAATTGCAAAAAAGGCTACATAGTTCTCATGGCACATTTGATTACAACATAATGCACACATTAAATATTGCATTCTGCCTATGAAAATGTACAATGAAAATGTATACTGAGAGTGGCGGTTTAATGATAGTTTTATTTTATAAAAAAGCTGATGTGGCAGTCTAATTAATAATAGTATCATGAAACCGCCACCGATAATTGCCTTAGTCGCTTGGACGGACTGTGCTTGAGAGGCGACGGGGACATGGGGTTGTGGGTGGTTGGGAAAAACCGTGCAGTCTGCATCGGACGGTGCCCACTTTTGAGTCACGGAGTGCGGCTCCCTCAGTGCATAGCACGCACCTCGGTTCGTTCGGACACATGCATCTGACAGGGTACTGACGAACTGTATTGTCCAACCGTGTAACGACTGCTCGCTCGTTGCTGGCTCCGAGCTACGAAATGCAAAAGACATGAACTGTAAGTAACATATTGGTTTGGTGGGTCATCATAAGAACGAAAGAGATATTGATGATCATATATCACAGAAGATGCCGATTTATTATTGATGATTGATTATTGGGTTTCATGCACTATCGTCCTTTTCGCTTATTTTATTGTTTTCTAATTCTCAGATTGGAATATAAACATTTAGTATGGTTTGTGGCTTCATGATTAGTTGTTGTGATCAATTACGAGAATGTGACCTTGCTCTGACGCCTGCTTTTCGCTTGGAGAGGCCAGCTTGTGTCCACACCTGTGCTTGGCTGGCGCATTCGCTAGTGCAGCAGAATAATATAGTCCAGGCCCCTTCGATTAGGTAGGGTTCGGTGATTATATGTGTGCAAGGGAAAAAAGGATGACCTACTGACGATGATTAATTTGCGTGGTGCTTTCGGAAGCATGCAATGCGTCCGCCATGGAGATGGGGCTATAAGATGTCATATCTTTCTAGCTCGAGGACGAAGTAAAGGAACGAACAGTCAACCAGAAATTTTGTCCCTTTTTCTTTTCGCAGGTCCTTTTCAACTGCATCGCATGACTCCCACTTGATCTTTCAGTTACTCAATAGGCTACCACCCTCTCGGGAGCCTACACTTGCTCGGGACACTATTTATTAGTTGGAATATTTATATCCGTCCTCAAATTATATAGTTCTGTTGTGCATAGCTGCTCAATTTCCTGACGTTCTCAGCATTTGATGAACAATATATCTAAAGAATAATTTTTTTATGGAATGCTAGGATAAATTTTTATAGGGTACCATAATCTGCACCTCCTAAATCTTGCGTGCATTGTTGGAGACCGGTCCGCCAGATGAATGCAGAAGCGAAGGAAGGAGCCAAAGAGCAGAAGAGAAGAGCCGGAGTGAAGCCTTTCACATGATCGGGGCCACCAATTGGGAGGAGCGAAGCCCGATGAAGTCAGGAAAATGCGTGGGCCTCCGGCCCACGGAGACAGAGGATGTGGCCCGCAAGGCAATCCCACAGCCAGGGATCGTGACATGCTTGGATGGGTTTCCTACTTGATGTATAAGACCACTGTGCCACTCGAGTTGCTTTAGGTAGTAATAGTTGTATATGGGTATATTTGTAGTGCGGCCGAGTTATATAGGAACTTGTGAAGAATTTGTTGGTTGAGGCTAGATGCATGTCACCGAAGAGGGTTTCTGCAAAAATAGGGACATGATACTAGCCTCGATAGTGGGGTCCTGAAAGTCTTCTATGACATTTCCCTTTCGTTGAACATGATATGGTCATGGAAGGAGAACAAATCCGAATCGCTCTGGAAGACAGTTTCACTTCCATTAACCATTCCTTTGGTGGTTTCTTTCTAGGGAGTGCCATCTCACAAAGATTGGAAGGACCAGATAGAGGTGGTGTCGTAGCCCTCTTGTGCCATGAGTGGTTCGAGGTGTTCCCAAAATCATCGAATTCGATAGGGAATTCGGAAGGAAAGAGTACTGCTCCTTCCTGGTTCGGGTGAGAGCTTAACAGTCAAATCTATGGGTGGAGAAGGTATGGGTTGGGTTCGGCTAAAGACTCCTCATTGCATGACATGGCTTTCTCTTGGAGGGGTTTCGATACTACATGGAAGGACTGTGATTTTCTAGGATGTGATCCAGAATTTTCTTTGCCTCCATCAGAGTTTTATATGCAAAAGACCTCTAGCAGCGACGTCAAGGTCCACAGCAGTGGTCATATCTAAATCCGTGAATAAGATATGCAAGGACACTTCATCGAGTAAAGGAATGCTTGGGCTAATTGATAAAAAGTGTGAAAATCTATCCCAAGCTGCTCCTAGGGACTGCTTCTCAAATTTCTCAAATATGAGAATGTCACTCCAGGGAGAAGGTGTACAGGATAAAGGAAAGAACGAGTGACAAAAGTCATCTCGGAACTTTCCCCAATCACCATTATCATTTCACATGATGTGGTTGTACCATTGCTCCATCCTCTCTATGAGATACAAAGGAAACATCTACCACATCAAGGTTTCCTATCTTATGTCTGGGATAACCAGACAGGAACACAGTTCCTCGAATTCTCGCAAATGATTGTTGGGATCTTCATTTTCGGTTTCGGAGAAGGGTTGTTCCTGAAGGCAATGTGACTAGGGTGAAGTTCAAAGCCAGAAGCTGCGGTAGGCTTAGGAGAGGGCTGTGGCTCTAAGAACTCACACTGTGTGGTTGAAAGGTATTGAAAAGGATAACCTTTCTTAGGTATCAGGGGTGAAGGTAGAGGTAAAGAAAATAAAAGATACGAGGATTACTGGGTAGCCGGGGTGAAGGTAGAGGAAAAGCAAATCAAAGGATATGATATTTTTTGGAAGGATAAGAGGACAAACAAGGTTCGAAGGTAAGATAGCAACCGTTCCCTGGCAACGGTACCAAAAATGCTTGTTAGTATTTCTTAACATTCACAGACTAATCCGCAAGCGTACGGAGATACCATTGTAGTACTTACCCGTGCGTATTCAATGGTCTCGTATTTCCACGAGGAACAGAGGTACATACTAGCCTTATAACTGATTCATCTAAGGACAAACAAGAGGTAGGTAGGCGAGGATAGAGAGGATTCCTATGGCTTTAGAGTTTAGGAAAAGATAGGTTTCACCACTACTTTCTTGCTTCAAGACACCGGCTTACTCCTAGTCTGCCAAGAGTATCTGGCTATTAGCCCTACACCCAACCCAAACGTGGGAGACTATGAAGGACGAATAGAGCTGTCACCACCTGCCACCTACCCCGATAGACCGTTGGGAAGGGATGCAAACAAAGGTAACCTCAAGCCTAGAAACCACGTCTACACTATCGATTACTATTTTAGCACCAACCATACTCTGTCTAAAGACTCAAGTCCTTATGATAGAACACCTGTCACATAGATGGACGCTAATCCCGCAAGCAAATAAAGAGTAAAACATACTTAACCAAGGGACTCACCACTATAGGCGATCGCGAATACTTACTCAAGAAAGGAAGCATCAGTCAAGGTACAAGGTTAGGGATGAGTGCCAACAGGCCGGCACTTCCCTCAAACTACCCTCACTCTCTACTATTTCTTAGCACTACGGAGATAGGGCTTCACCTTGGAGTGGAGCTCTTCTACTTCTCTCTTCTTGTGTATTGAACGAGGGGCTCTCATCCTCCTTTTATAGTCCTCTAAGGTTGGTTCAAGGCAGAATCAAGTATGGAAACATTAGGAACCGCCTTTTACAATTGCGTGAGGAAGCTTCCTGCCAAAATTGAGTGGGACAGGAAGCCGTCCAAGGTTGGGCGACCTTGGGGGTCGGCAGGCCCCTGGACTTGGCTATCATGCCGCCTTTCTTCAGGGATGCTACCATGTGTTTGTGGGCCTTTGAATCTGTGTGACAACCTCTAATTTGGGATGTGGCCCCTCCGATACTCGTGCTCATACAAAATGCTCTAAATTCTACCTTTTGCTTTATTTGAGCACGGTTTTCCTCCGTATGCACACATGATCTCCTACAAACAGTGATTCACTAAAACTCGTGGAAATGGTTATAGGTAAACTTCTACATCTAGTTTGGTGTTGTTATTTCACTGTTCTATGCAGGCCTTGACAGTCAGATTTAGCATTTATGGACCATTAACACTGTTAGTTCCTAGGATTTTTGACAAACTGCTCATTTCATTATATTTTTGGTACTTAGACAATTAAATTTTGTTTCCATACCTAGGACTTGGATTATAATGGTATATATGATCATGAATGTATAGAATTTTTTTGAATCCTATTGGTGGCACATATAGTTACTTTTTAAATTACTTGAAATGTTAATTATTGTGAATGTCTGTGTTAGATGAACTAGAAAACCTACCATGGGCCATTTTCTATTCATGCCGGATTCTTACTAGTTGTTAATCTACTCATCGACGATTGAGATCCCATTTCCTTCACACGTTCTTTATCCCACTACTCGTTCATTAGCTAGTCATCCCCACTAACAAGTTACTTGTTCGTCTTCCAAATCTCCAATCTTACTTTGGGGTAGCAGCGACGACGGAGGCAATGGATCCCGATTGACGACGCCGGGGAGGTGTCCTGGTGTCCTTAGCACCTTCGGGGGGAGACATCTCGGTTCTCCTCCTATCGTTACCCCCGCAAATCTGCTAGTCCGCCCATCCAACATGCGAGACGGAGGCCTCCTCCGGTGGTTCCAATCTAGCCACTCCATCATCCAGAAGTATGTCTCCTCATCATGAACCTTCAGTTGGTTTACATAGCTACAGTTTTGTCAGTTAGTTTTGATTTTCATATAGTACTTGTCGAATTTGTGTTTACCAGCTTCCTAATTTGTTTAGGAACTTTGAATATCGATGGACAGAAGTTGGATAACTAATTGGACAAAAGTCACACCTTCCTACACCCATGGAGTGTAGCAATTCATTGATTTTGTCAAGCAACAATTTTCACTACAATGTTTTCCCCATATTGCCACACGTCACAATTGCCAAGCCACTAAATTGGGTGCAATAGCGTGTTGTATTGCCCCCAAACCGAATGGTGGTGGTAATATGTGGTCATATTGCAATGCAATTTTTTTGTTGCAATTCGTATGCCATTAGTTCCTATAAAAACTGCTATAGCAACCATTTATTGGATTTTTGTGGCAAATGGTTGCGGGTGTTGCAACGAAGCATTGGCGTGGCATTAGTATTAATTTCATTGCAATAATTCGGTGCTATTGTAACTAATTTGGTTGTGGTTGCTTTTGCTTGACACTAATGCAAGGGGAACATTGGGTTGCAAAAACTATTTGGTGGGGTTGCAATAGGGAGCAAGATTTTGCATTCTCTGACACTAGTGGATGCAACAACATGCTCATTTTGCCACCCTTTTTTTGTTGTAATAAAGTTAAATATCATTGCAATCGGTAGATGCTTATTGCCAGGAAAATGTTGTTCGTATCAACAACATGTGCCCTATCGCCACATTCAGTGTTGTTGCAATACATAGCTATTTTTGGTGAGCCTCAAATACAACTGGATCCATCTCCTTCTCGCGTGCATGCTTTTGTTTGTGGAGTCGAGCGCCGGCCCGTTAGGGTTCAAAATGACGAGGGGTGACGTCGATCTCGATCATGACACCATGTTGGTGAGGGAGAAAGCAATCAAGGGCTGCAGTCCTAGGGGGAGGGCGATGCGCCATCGTTGCTCCAAGGGCACGCGCACGACCATCATCATTGATCTGATCAGCAAGGTACATAGGGCTGCATACACCTAGCACCCCTTGACAACAAGTTTTTTACCTATATTACATTTCTTGATGTCGCATATATATGCGTTTCCTCAAACTATATATCATGCATATGCATATGCTAGCGTTAGTGGTCAGTATTGTTTCATGTGTTTGTGTCATGCATATTAATGCAGGATAATGTCTTCAATATATAATGAGGATAGAAGTTGGATGCGCTTGTCTCGACATAATCCAGTGTGGAAGGAGAAATTTTGTAACTTCATTAATATGACATTTGCTGGCACATCAAGAGGTGGAACTGTTGTGTGCCCATGTGCTAGATGTCAATGCATTGAATCCGAAGTGCAGTCTGAGGTTGAGAAACATTTGAGTGATAGAGGATTTGCAGGATGTTTCATAGATGATGGCCGAAGTTCGTCAGCTTTAGGTGTCATGATCCTCATGTACTAATAAATGCAAGAGGCGGCGTCGTGCCTCATGATACAGTTTTAGTAGAAGATGTGCACAATGAAGGTGCAGCTCCAAAGTTTGGATTAGACAATGATGGAGCAAGATTTAGGGGTTGACAATGAAGAAGGTGAATAAAGTGATGACCGTGCTGCCACTAATACTATGATTCATCCATCATCAGAGGTGCTACACGTGGGGAAATTAGTGAAGAACCTGGTAATGAAGAGCCGAATGAGCATGCAAAAATATTTTTTAAAAAATTATTAATGGAGGCGGAAAAGGAATTGTATCCAGATTGCACAGAGGCTACTAAAGTTTCCTTTATTGTGAGACTTTTTCTGATAAAGTGCATGTACGGTATTACTAACAATGCATTGGAGGCCATATTTAATCTGTTCGCAGCCATTCTTCCAAAAGGCCATTGTATCCCAGACACAATGGATAAAGTGCAAAGGGTGGTAACAGATCTAGGCTTCGATTATGTGAAGATACATGCTTGTGAGAATGATTGTGTGTTATTTATGAAGGAAAATGCAGATCAGGATAATTGTCCCATATATAAAGAGTCTAGGTGGAAAGATCCGAATGATGGTGCTGAGAAGGGTGCTGCGGATGTTGTTGCTGATGGAATTAATAATAATAAAAGCGGTCGCCACGTAAGATCCTACACTACTTTCCTCTTACTACTAGGCTGCAAAGAATTTATATGTATGAGAGCACATTGTCAGAAATGAGATGGCATAAGGAAGGATTGGTCAATGATGGAAAAGTGTGGCACCCTGCTGACTCGAAGGCGTGGAAGCACGTCAATAGCAAGTATAATAGGTATTGCATCAGATGCTCATAATGTTAGGCTGGGTCTTGCTTCTGATGGATTTAATCCCTTTGGCATGCAAAATGTTACATACATAAATGAGACACCCTAGGTGTTGAAAAAAGCATAATTAAGCCAACTCAATTAACTGATAAGGGTATCCCTGAGCAGGCTTGGCGGTAAACACCGACAGCTGGCATGCCAGGTAGGGGTTTCGGCGAGTTCACCAACGAATTCGATGGCCGGATCAAGCAACGCCAACAGCGTGCCAGAAGGCATGACTTTCATTTTCAGTTCCTGGGCTTGCACGACTGATGGAACGGGAGGCTTCTCCAGCCACCTTGTCACGCCTAGCTCGCCTAAATCGAAAACCCGCTCCCAACTCGCCGACATCCGCGAGTCCGTGGATCTCGACGAGAAAAGAGTTCCACCCGAACTCGACTCGGACAACCCAGGAAACATGACAACTCAAAACCGAACTCTTGGTTTGGTCGAGTTCGACACAAATTCTGATTCCGAAAAGCCTTACTTTTCCAAAAACTCTTGGAAAATACCTGGCTCATCTGAAGACAATCAAACGCTCTAAGATCAAAAACTCAGAACTTCTCACCGGAGTGGATCAAGTTTCACGATCGATAGAGGGCTGCATCAAATTTGCAGAAACCGCTCTCAGCCCATCTGCGCTACAACAGAATCCTAAAGCACTAAACCCACCGCAGAAGAGGTCGGGCGACATGCTCTCAGGGATCGATTGGGTAAATTCAAAGCTTGCTAACTGCATTAATGTGGCTGAAAGCACTCTGCAAAACAAAGAGCAAAAATCGGGAGGAGGAATCTACGGGGGAGCTGGTGAGACAAACCCCCAACTTGTTCGGATGGGACCGTCTATCTCCAGGATACCTCAGAGCCCTTCACCGAAACCTACTCACATTTGGTCTCCGAAACCAGTCGAGTCCAAGTTCGATCAGGACTTCGATTGCTTCATGAACGGTCTCAAGAACTTTGAACCATTTGACGATCTTGAAGAGTGGTCAGACAATGTCGAGCTGTTCATGGACGCCATGGCCAAACCAACCAAGCATGCCAACGCTCTTTTCGAACTGGCCAAGCTTAAAAAAGAAAAAGCCAAGGCCCCGGAACAATCCAGCGACTCAATCTATGACAAATACTAGATTAAGGAGCCTGAGGGGCTAACTCCTACTCAATCATGGCTACACTGGATGAACGAGAACGCCCTCCGTGTAGAGATGGGCATACCGCTTCTCGCTCACCCAAAGCATACATACTCAAAAATCGGTGGGCTAACCGACTTCGAATCCGAGTACTCCTCCGACCCGGAGGAACAACTGGACGACCTAATCCAGTACAGTAAACAAGTCGAGTCCAACTCGGCTAAAGACCTCAAGTCCGATCAGGACTCCCTCCCTAGCCTGATTATATATGCAACGCCGCAAGGACGGACAGTGCACCTCAGGAAGGCACAAGATCCCAACGCCTCTTCCTCACAGCTAGAGGATCTGCCCTACCAACAGAGCACTCCTTTAGACCCGTCCTCAAGCAAATAAGACCAAGAAGTTTGTTGACGCTCCATAGAGCGGCAATTTACGTACCGCAAGCGCACGGATCGTGGTAGCTTTTCCCTTAGAGTATTCCCCCAAGGTTTATCAATCCGTGGATCGACAATGAACTACCTAAGGTTTTCCATCTGATCTAACGGATCTATCCTAACATGAAGCATTGATTGCATATAAAGGGTAAACCTTTGATAGATATGAGTGATGTACAAAGGTTGATCTCATCCATGAACATCGGTAAGGATAAAGCATGACCGAAGGCATGACTAAACCGATCGCTTGCATTCTAGTTGTAGTTATAGCTAAACGAGTAAGCACAACATGCATCTCATCCAAAGCCTCTTTAAACCAAATCCTCGAATCCAACCCCTCGGGAACCCCCCTACTCAGGCCACGCCCTGTCACGACACTCCCTTTGGGACTAAGCCCCCAGAAGCACGCTAGTGTCGAACCCCCCTGGGTAGTTCCGGTATGAACTCCTAGCCACCATAGCTATAAGAACACCCCATGCAATCTATCTCGAGAATAGATCTAGGAATAAGCACACCCAAGGCAAGAACGAAATCAAAGAGGAGAGACATGATTGCTAAATAGATCGGATGACATGAAGACATTACTCACATAATAGATTCGTTTGGATCGTCACCACCGCGTATACACCATTGACGACTCTAACTAGCTCATGAACTCCACCATGACACAACCACGCAGGGACGCCATGGCGGCTAGGGGTGGCCTAAGCCATCTCCTAGACAACTTCGAAGACTTGCGGCGGCCGTCGTCTCCCTCCGGTCTTAGCCCTAGGTTTTCGTCGAGTTCTGTGTGGATGGATGCTGTGAGTTGAATAAGGTGCAAGCTATTTATAAGCCGAGGAAGCCACCGGTCAAAGGAGAGGCCGAACCGCCTCAGAAACGGGCTAGGCCGGCCAGCCCCATGGGCCTAGGTTGGCCGGCCTACCCCCTTTCGGGCTCTCCTCGGTCTCATCTTTCGCGTGTAGACTCCTCGCATCTTCTAGAGTTTATGTCCTTCACGATTGCACCCCTTTGGATGTCGTTATCTTGGAGATATCTTTGAGGAAAGGATAGGATAGGGAATCCTTCCTTAAATCTTCATTTGCTTTGCTTAATCCCGAAGTATCTTGATCTCATCTTTGTGGGCTCGGTCCTTTGGGCTCTCTTTGAGGATGGATGTGCGTGAATGGGCTTCGAATCAACATGGGCTTTGGTCCTCCCTTTGGGCTTTGGCCTTCGTCTTTCTCCATGTTAGCGCTCCATCACGGGCCTCATCATTTCATGCTCCAAAATAGGCCAAAAACCTGCAAAAACGAGGTTCGTCCAAAATATATGTGCAAACATGAAAATGACCAATAATTAGGCTGGGGTTAGGACGGTTAGTGATTTCGATATTAAATTCATGCCATTATCAAGGATAAACAAGGGATAAAATAGGTACTTAAGGAGCGCCAACATTCCCCCCATGCTTAAACCTTGCTCGTCCTTGAGTAAGTCCAGGAGCTTTGCTTATAAAGAAATCAGCGTTGCCCCTCAATGTCCTCTCTGCACTTAATCATACATAACAAGACATATTGCTCTCTCAAGTATTTAGCATTTAAGTTCATCTTGTGACAGACTACTTTTTCATTATGGAAGAGAGACTAGCAATTAAAGAACAATTCACAATAATAAATAAATGCAATGCTCTCAAACTTAAGCGAACTTCAAACCTTTACCTTGTTTCATCGTGAAGAGTTTTCAAAAGAATGCATATCAAACATAAGTGAGGTTCTCTTGCAAAAGATCATGGAAACACTCATCTCATCAAGTCGCTCAAGCCTACATTAGATTGTCTTCAACCTATTCTACTCATATATAAAAGTGGAAGGCTTATGTGGAGCTTGGTAGGTAAAAACAATCTTAGCAAAACATTATACTTGAAATATTATCAAACTAAGAGAGAGATCTAATGGAATTACCGAGACTAGTCAAAAAGGCCATTGGAAAATAATGTTGGAGAGGGAGAAAGATGAAACATACACATTTAGATAGGTGGACATGTGTAAGTGGCAAATGGATGATCCCGAGACACAAATGAAGTTCTCGTTATCGGATTGCATATGGTTGGAAGATTTGAGTATGGAATAGTTCTTCAAAGTAACTTGGAAAATTAATGAAGCCAAAAAGAGCTAAGGAGCATTTTATTCTTCTCTTTTTTTTCTTTTTCTATCATTTTTCTACTTTTCTCTTTCTTTCTTTTTTTCTTACTTTTTTCTCCTTAGAACTTTTGATAACATAGAATACTTACCCAGCCATCCCCCCATGCTTGAACGAATGCTCATCCTCGAGTATGAATAGTGAGAGAACCAACTAGCTAGGGTAAGTATCTCAAATTCACCTTCTTCTTCGTAGAACCTCTTGAATCTCCGGGGAGCCTTGTCTGCCAAAACTTTTCTTTATATGGTGCCCTTGATTCTTTTGATTCCGTCGAAATGATAATTCATACTCAAATTGGGTTGTGGTCAAAGAGGTAATCACAAAAAGATATTTTTGGTTTAGGGTGGATATCCAGCGAGGTTTGTAAAATTTCCGAAGTAGAAACTCACAATGCATGGATAAATAGGCTAGCAAAAAGAAGATTACACAAAAAAAACAGAATGACCAGCTTCTTAGTCTCGTACCAAAGAAATCAATCTTAATCTAACTCATCAAAATATAAGTTTGCAATCTAAAGGTTTTATCATGAAAGAATATGTACGTATAGGCTTTGGTGGGTAGAACTTTGTAAGAGATTCACAAATGTAGATAGCATATGAATTAAGTTTTCAAATTAAACAACACAAGGTGTAAGGTCATCGGCAGACTTAAATCAAAGAGCAACATAGAATATGTGGGTTTAGAATTTAGTCATTTAACCTCCACAAATAAAAGAGCCAGTATTTAATCATTTTAATTCCATTTAATTGAGAGCAAATGGTCAAGTCATATACAACATAGCGTAGGTAAAACAAAGCAGCAACTTTCATCATTTTTCCATAAGCAAAAGGCATTGCCAAAATGTATCAATGTGGTGAGCACAAGTTATGGTGATCCTACACTTATTGAAAACAAAAACAAAACTAGGTTGTCCTCCTAGAAGCCATGTGATAGGTTAAGATATATATATAAAGGTTGCATCTATGGTTGAAGGCATATATGTACAAGCATTTAGAAAAAGAGAGAGTTGAGGAAGAATTACCGTCCTTCTCGATGCTCGTAATGAAGTGTAGCACGGCCTCCCCCATACTTAAGCATTGTGCTAAGCATGGAAGAAGAATCATGAGCATCTTATGGCAACCGTGATTATCTTACTCCATGAGATCTTTCTTGTCCACAAAATCCTCCCCCATGCTTAGCATGATGCTAGGCGTAGAAGGAGAAGATGGACCATCTTGCAATTCTTGAAGTCCTTCCCTCATATGTATAAATATCATCTTCAATGTGTCTTCACCTTTGTTGCCTCAATTTCCTTCAACTTCTTCTTGTACTAAGTCACGGTCCCAATCCTTGCTTCTCATCGTCGTCGCCTCCTTCAATTCCTCGTTGTCCCATTGCTGCCTCATCTTCATGAATTTTTCTTTCAATTTTCAGAATAGAACATGTACTGAAACATTGCTCCATTGCGAAGTGCACGAATTTTCCTTTCCAACGAGTCCTTATTCGCCCAAAATTGATTCCGAACAAGAGAGTTGTGTCCATTCTATCCCAGCGCTGCAATCTGTTCCGAATTTCAGAACGCGCAGCGTCCAAATTTTTTGCCATATCTCCTTGTACGGGTCTTCAAATTCATTAATCTTGGATGCGTTGGAATGGAAATTTGATGAAGCTTTTGAATATCAACTTTTTGCTTCTTGTACAGCTCTTAACATGTTCTCAAATTGATGAAAACAGCTGCATCCTTCTCGGGTTTCGACGATGTTGATGATCTTGATTGAAATTCTTTTGGTCTTGAACTCATGGGAGCGCTTCTTCATGCCTGCAAAACATTTTAAACACACACTACCCCCCGGGTGACGTTCGGGAGTAGAAACAAATGCCAACAAACCTACTATTCCTAAGATCTCAAATTGTGGCAAAGGTAGCTTAGCGAAACTAGTGAGTGTACGTGTGTGCTAGTGTAAATGCAAATGAGAGGAAGGTATATAAACAAAGACAATGTTTACACCTAGTTCTAAACACCATGTTTACAACTAGGTTGCCGAACTTCTCCATAGCCACAAAGACTTATTTAACCAAGGTCAAAACACCATGTCTATCCCAAGATCAATAGGCTTTCATAGTACAAGAAAAAAAATAAAGCGCATTGCAAAGCTTATAAACTAACCAAATGCAACCTCATAGCTTGGTAACTAAATGATGATGGTCTTCAATCATATCTAAACACCATGTTTACACAAGATTGCAAAAGATAAATGCTATCATGATTAGCATTACATAGATAAGAAAGCATACATCAATAAGATTGAGACCAAGCTAGCAAAATGAGGGCATGAACAATGGAATGGATGCAAAGTGCAAATGCAAAGTTAGCAAAAACAAGTGTTAGCAAGGTTGAAATGACCTTTCGATGTTGTTCGATAACTAGCTTATTAAAAAACAATTGCTAAGAGTGACAAAAAGCCTTCGCGACACTTCATAAGAAGTGAGGCTTTTGTCAATGAAAATGTTATTTATCGAAAAAGGATCAAGCAACCGAGCTAACAAGATTTTAGAAGTAGGTTTATGGGTTTCCTATATTTTTGGCTTAAAACAAAAATTTTGAAGAGAGAGTGTTGGGTATAGAAATTCTATCTAAGGTGGTTTCAAAAAAAAAACTAGAGAGAAACAAAAGTTAGATTTTTTTTGAATGAAAAACATACCCTATGGTTTTGGAATTGCTCTATGAGTGGTTTTCCTAAGGGTTTTAGGATCTCAAAAGCGAGGCTAGTCAATGTTTTTTAGAAAAAGTTTTTTTATGCAACATGCAATGTAATGCAAGGGTGAGACGAACAACATGTTATGCAATTCAAAATGGAGTGGGTGAACAAAATGATATGGCATGATGAGGTGGTCTAAAACAAAACAAAAAGTTAGCCTAAGTTAACTAGCCACAAGTTTAGAATCAAAGGGTGGTGCAATGCTTCATAAATCTCTCTAAAAAGACACAAAGAAAAAGACTCAAAACACTAATAGGCACACAAAAAGGTCAACAAGTTTCCCAAGATCAAATAACAAAGTGCTCCCTCAATAAAATTTAGAATGAACAACATGATGTTGTGGTTTTTGTTAGAGCAATGGTACAATGTTACTTGATATTCCGATTAAAGAGTGCAATGTAGACGGTCATATTAATATATATATAAAATAAAAGATCGGGTTGCCTCCCGCAAAGTGCTTCATTTAAAGTCATAGAGCTCGACTTTCTCACATACCTTCTAATTGATGCGAAGCCATGGTCCTTCATGTGAGAATCCGAAGTGTCCATGCAGCTTGATGTTGCCTCTTGTAATCCATCGTGGTTTGCTTGCAACATCTTCATTTGTTGAAAGTCGACCGCTTGTGTCTTCATTTGCCAATGTCATTGGAGTTCTTCCTCTACTACAAGCCTCTGAATTTTATCATGTACGCTTGATGAAAGCATCGCCCAAGCTCCCCTTCATTGTTGTCATCGTCATCTTCTCTATCTTGTTCTCATCGTGTTGCTCCTGTCTCTTCTTCATGGATTTTCCCCTGCGTCCAGAATAGAACATATACCAAAATATAGCTCTATTGAAAAGTTATGAAATTACCTTTCCAACAAGTGGTTATTCTCTTTAGACGGAGTCCAAACGAGAGAGTTATGACCGTTTTACTTTAGCGCTGCGTGCTATCCAGAAAATTTCAGAGTGCACGACCTTCGATGTTTTGGCCATAACTTCTTGTAGGAAACTTCGATTGGCTTTATTCTTGATTTGTTGGAACCGGAACTTCATGGGGCTTTTGACTATCCAAAAATATGCCGCTATTTTCTTCTGAGGTCGAGCTGGACATTGATGAGAATAATATCTTCTTGTGAATTTATCCGAAGATGTCAATGATCTCGATCATGTGGTCTTTGGAGCGTAGTGTCATGCGTCCCTAGGCTTCAAGGTCATCACCATTGATTCACCAGCAAATATCACGGCTTCAATGATGTGTCTTCTCCATTGTGCTTGCTTTACCCAAGGTGTCGGGATTGGAAGATGCTCCTGTGCTTCGTGTTGATGATCCGAATGGTTTCCTTCCTTGATAGCATCACTCGATTAGAAGTATATCGAGCATCTCACTGGAGAAGATTGGCGGTATCGTGGTTCTTCTAATCTTGTTGCCTCCAGCTTTGGTTAACTTCAAATCATCATCTTTTGCGTACATAGCCTTCCAATCATTCTTTGACATCATCATCACCTTCTTCGTCGGTTGCTACTGCCTCTGTCCTCGTTGAATTCCTCTTCATCCTGTGCAGAACATGTACCAAAATTCTCCTCCATTGCAAGGTGCATCAAATTATCTTTCCAACAAGTGGTTATTCACCCCAATTAGACTTCGGATAAAGAAGTTATGCTCGTTTTATTACGGCGCTGCAATCTGTCCAGAGGAATTTCAGAACGCGCAGCGTTGAAAGATTTTACCATAACTCTTCACACCGATCTCCAAAGCTGATGGTTCTTGATCCGTTGGAAAGAAGACTTGATGGAGCTTCAAAATAATCTATTATTTTCTCATGGTACTTCTCTGATCTTGGACGAAAAACTCATCACAACAGTAACACTTCATAGATGATGATGATCGCGCGATTTTCTTCGCGGGCATGCTTCATACCTATTGCTTGAACAAATAATTCTTCCCAAAAACATCAGTTTATAAAATTAATTGACACGGCGGCGTACCTTATTTATCATCTTTTGCTTTGGGGAGTGGGGACTCGATAGCGGATGCTGGGCCACTAACAAAAGTTAGCACCTACCACTAAAGAGCGAATCTTGATGTTGTTGCCGTCATGTCAATGTGGACATTGTCGATGTTCCATGTCGAGGTTCCTCGATCATCTTGTTGCCGATTGTTGAAATTTGTTGAAGTGGACTATGGACTTCCCGAATTCCAAGTTTGGTGTCTAGCTTTTTCCACCTGCTTTTAAGGACACAAACAAGAAAACAAGGGTATATGCAATAATAAAAATTAGGGTTAGTCCAAAAAAACTAGATAGATCACCCTAGGGTTCGAGTTGCCGATCCCCGGCAATGGTGCTAGAAAAGCTTATTGATGCTCCCTAGAGCGTCAATTTACGTACCGCAAGCGCACGGATCGTGGTAGCTTTTCCCTTAGAGTATTCCCCCAAGGTTTATCAATCCGTGGATCAACAATGAACTACCTAAGGTTTTCCATCTAATCTAACGGATCTATCCTAACATGAAGCATTGATTGCATACAAAGGGTAAACCTTTGACAGATATGAGTGATGTACAAATGTTGATCTCATCCATGAACATCGGTAAGGATAAAGCATGACCGAAGGCATGATTAAACCGATTGCTCGCATTCTAGTTGTAGTTCTAGCTAAACGAGTAAGCACAACATGCATCTCATCCAAAGCCTCTTTAAACCAAAACCTCCAATCCAACCCCTCGGGAACCCCCTACTCAGGCCACGCCCTGTCACGACACTCCCTTTGGGACTAGGCTCCCAGAAGCACGCTAGTGTCGAACCCCCCTGGGTAGTTCCGATATGAACTCCTAGCCACCATATCTACAAGAACACCCCATGCAATCTATCTCGAGAATAGATCTAGGAATAAGCACACCCAAGGCAAGAACGAAATCAAAGAGGAGAGACATGATCGCTAAATAGATCGGATGACATGAAGACATTACTCACACAATAGATTCGTTTGGATCGTCACCACCGCGTATACACCATTGACGACTACAACTAGCTCATGAACTCCACCATGACACAACCACGCAGGGAGGCCATGGCGGCTAGGGGTGGCCTAAGCCATCTCCTAGACAACTTCGAAGACTTGCGGCAGCCGTCGTCTCCCTCCGGTCTTAGCCCTAGGTTTTCGTAGAGTTCTGTGTGGAAGGATGCTGCGAGTTGAATAAGGTGCGAGCTATTTATAAGCCGAGGAAGCCACCGGTCGATGGAGAGGCCGAACCGCCTTAGAAACGAGCTAGGCCGGCCGGCCCCATGGGCCTAGGCCGGTCGGCCTACCCCCTTTCGGGCTCTCCTCGGTCTCATCTTTCGCGTGTAGACTCCTCGCATCTTTTAGAGTTTATGTCCTTCACGATTGCACCCCTTTGGACATCGTTATCTTGGAGATATCTTCGAGGAAACGATAGGATAGGGAATCCTTCCTTAGATCTTCATTTGCTTTGCTTAATCCCGAAGTATCTTGATCTCATCTTCGTGGGCTCAATCACGGGCCTCGTCATTTCATGCTCCAAAATAGGCCCAAAACCTGCAAAAACGAATTTCCTCCAAAATATATGTGCAAACATGAAAATGACCAATAATTAGGCCGGGGTTAGGACGGTTAGTGATTTCGATATTAAATTTATGCCATTATCAAGGATAAACAAGGGATAAAATGGGTACTTAAGGAGCGCCAACAAAGTTCAAGACCTCTACCGTGAAATCCTCATGGTTCGTATCGTCGAAGAACCTGAGGGCGATCCCACGGAGCGTCTTAACCTCGACGACTACAATTCTGATAATTTCAACGAGTTCCTTTCCGACAACATGGAATTTACTCCTACAATCACAGAAGCCCAAGTCGCTACCAAGGAGGATCTACCTGCTCCTCCTCCTCCAGCGGTGACCGTCATCGTCCAACTGGACGAGCAGCATCCAGCAGAAGATCTCTATGAACGTCATTGCCAGCTCAACCAGAAGAGGGCGTTCAGGCGTCAGCGCCTCGCTAACACCCTACAAGAACAACAAGGCGACAACTACGACTACTCCAACTGCAATCTCCACAGTGTGATCAATGTTGGGCGCGATGCGCGCAACGTCATCATCTCAAGAAGAAAGGAACGGGAGGAAGTCGAGGCATACAGCCCTTCTTCCAACTACCGCATCCCGCCAAAGGCTTCCGCATCTTTCAAGAAGTACAAGCCGGCAACCACCAGTACCCGTCCTCAGGGTAAACCACGCACCCATCATCAAGCTGAATCGTCTCAGAACAGAAATAGGATCAACAAAGTACTGCTACACAAGTGCTTTATCCACCCAAAGAGCTCTCACACGATCTTCCAGTGTGACTCACTCCGCAAGGCCCTTGGGGCACATCTCCTAAAGGAGACACCACCAATAAATCTAGTCGACCTATGTGTCGACTAGTGGTACTAGTCGACCATCATATCGACTAAGTTCCTTTTTCGAATAAGTCTTATTCAGTTATATAAACCATTGGTCACGTCCAACGAGCAAGGGGTAGGTCTTAAGAGCCAGAGTCTGTCACTTTATAGTTATTGTAATTTTGACAAATCCAAATAAAGTTGATTTCTCCCATATCGACTAATTGGCTCTTGCTCACATGACCAATACCCCACCTCGAAAGACCTGCTCAGCATTAGAGCAGCTATCGAGTAGTTTTTATGGTTCTCACTCGAGTGCCTTTTTGACATTTATGTCTTGGGCAACCCGACGGGGTTCGTACCTAACAGTTCTGTCCTAAAAGACACTCTTGTCCTCCAGTAGGACACTCTACTCACCCCGCTCGAGTAGGTCTTGGATACTCTTTCGGCACCTTCATCTTGGGCAACCCGATGGGGTTAGTACCTAACATACTTGCCATAAGAGTTATTCCAGTCCTTGGTTAAAAGGACACCTTACTCGCCTCGCTCGAGTAAGTTTTGGATATCTTTTTGACATTTACGTCTTGGGCAACCCGATGGGGTTCGTACCTAACAGTTCTGTCTTAAGGATTACTCCAGTCCTTGGTTAAAAGGACACCTTACTCGCCTCGCTCGAGTAAGTTTTGGATATCTTTTTGACATTTACGTCTTGGGCAATCCAACGGAGTTCGTACCTAACAGTTCTGTCCTAAGGATTACTCCAGTCCTTGGTTAAAAGGACACCTTACTCGCCTTGCTCGAGTAAGTTTTGGCTATCCCTTCGACATTTATGTCTTGGGCAATCCGACGGGGTTTGTACCTAACAGTTCTGTCTTACGGATTACTCCAGTCCTTGGTTAAAAGGACACCCTACTCGCTGGCTCGAGTAGGTCTTGGATACTCTTTCGGCACCTTCATCTTGGACAACTCGACGGGGTTAGTACCTAACAGACTTGCCTTAGAGTTACTCCAGTCCTTGGTTAAAAGGACACCTTACTCGCTCTGCTCGAGTAAGTTTGGGATGTTTCTAGAATATTCACGTCTTGGTTAACTCGACGGAGTTCAATCCTAACAGTCCTATTCTAGAAATCAATCCAGTCCATTAATAAGACATACTACTCGATACGATCGAGTAGTTTGGGCCATTTTTGTAAATAGCTGCATACTATCTGGGTAACCAAACAAGGTCTATCCTAAATGGTCAACTACGAAAACCCCTTAAGGAGTACAAATAAGTTCTTGATACTCTAAAATAAGTTGACACAAGTTTCCCGCTTACTTAGTTTACTATGGGAATCTCTGTTACAGAATCTATTTGCCTCGAGTACTTGTCGGGTACTACTCGCTTGATTGAGATACAAAAAGAACTCCTATTTTTCCTTAATAATCTAAGTATTTGTCGAGAACTTCCTGTCTTCTTATCTATCGAGAAACTTCTTAAAACTCCTAAATACTCAATAAGAGTTCTTCCCCCATTTGAACAACAAAGTTCATATTAGCCACGTGCTAATTGAAAATTTTTCCTCCAAAAAGGAAATTTATACTAAGCTACGGCTTCTCACACCTTTAAGTGCTATTCCCACTTGGTTAATCCTGCGGGATTCAATCCTAATCGGTCAACACTATGGTTACGATTCAAAAACATACAAACTCGATTTGATTCGAGAATATGTTGCCACCTAAGGCACCCACGTATACAATTCATCGTATCTACTATTATGACTGAGTGGGCCCGATGCTGCCTACACTCAGAACCCACGAGTATGACTACTCGACACATTAAGGGATTCCACAATCCTAACAAGTACTTGACTTTACACAAACATTCAGCATTTGTTCAAAGTACTTCTGGCCCACACGCCAACTCAAATACAAGAAAAGCTTAAGGAGACTCTACTCTGCTCAAGGCTTCTACAATCTGATCAGCCACCCTGGAAGTTTCTGCCAAGTACTGACGGAACTGATCACCAGTACAATCAGCCTTAGCTCCTTGACCAAGAGCATCCAGACGAGTGGTTGGCCAATAAGATTTCACCAGCCCAAGCACGTGACCTACGTACTGGAGGGTAATGTGGGAAACAAACCTCTCGAAGGCCCCAGGCACCCTGCGAAGCCTCCCGACCAATGTGAGTGGATCATCTCCATCTCTAACTGGGATATCCATGGCCTCGGCTACTTCCAGGGCGGCATCTCTGACTTCTTTCAGCTCCACAAGCTCACGCTGCATCGAGTCTCGAGACTCTGACAAAGTCTTGAGTTGTTGCAGCATCGATGTTGTCTCACAATCAGAGTCCTCCTTGATCTTCTTGAGCTTCTCTATTTCATCTGTGTTTCGGTACATAAGAATCTTTAAATCCAGCACCAAGCTTTCCTGAATCTCTAAAGATTTGGCACAAGCTGCGCACTCGATAGAAAGAAAATCTTATAAACACTAAACAGATCTACTAGTCGAGTGCATATCAAATGCTAAAGACTAACCTTACTTAGATTGGGAAAGATTTTTCAGCTTCCCCTCAAGAGCAGTTTTCTCAGATGAGAGCGTCTTAACCCTCTCTTTGAGAGCATTTAGCTCTGTCTCATCTGGCGTCTGGACACCCTTTCATCCCAGTGCCTCCTGCAAAACATAAAGATCAGCATACTACTCGATCTTCTAAAAAAAGTACTCGAAGCATTCGACTACTTACCCCCAGCAGCTTAAAAGCATGCTCCACCTTCTCTCGCGACAAGTCACTTCCCGATATGACTTGGGAAGTACTCGCCACAACAACAGCCTTCTTGGGCACTTCTTCAAACCTTCCTACAGTATTCCCCGTAACTTGGGAATCTAAAGGAAAAACATGCTACTTAATTACATTAAGAGCAAACAAAAGGATACCTTTCTACAAGGCACTACAAGCTTACCTGCAGGGGTCTCCGCAGGCTGTTTATCATCGCCTCCCTCAGGAAACTTCTCGCCTTCTCTTTCTCCTAGAAGCCTACCGCTTCCTCCATCCTCTGGGATTTCCTCATTGGTCCTCTCCAAGTTCGGCAATGGAGAATCCAGAAGCATAGCGTTGGCCATCGCCTCCACATCACGAGTACTCATCTCAGGAGTACTCGGGGGCTTCTCCAGCCCCGGCTGAGAATCCGAGTGGCTCTCAGCCCCCACGTCCTCTCCCAGGACCGCATCTCTGCAAAAACAAAGTAGTTACAAACTACTAGATTCAAAACAGATCCTACACAAACAAGTTCTAAAGAACTTACGCAGGAGCTCTTATTAGGGCAAATTCCTTGATGCCAAATTTGCGGGCAGGCTTTGTGATCATGGCTAGCTTACCCGCATCGACGGTCTTATCCGCATCGGAACTACTCGCTGAAGTAGTAGCTCCGATCCCACTTGATGGGTCCACTATGGCGGAGGGGACAGTCTGTCCCACCACAATATCATCCCCAGATGATATGATCCGTGGCATTTTAGCCGCCGGACTTAGAAATCAAAACACAAAATCAGTGAATCGACAATGGAAGTCCCTGATTAAAGTCGACTAGCAACATACCTGTTGTTAGCAGTTTGTGAGGAGCTACTTCGCTTTCTCGCAGCTGAGCGAGTACTCGTCGGGTGATCCACGCAAGTACCATCGCTCCGACTAGGACTATCTGCCCTATCTTCATCTCTAGCCGACTCTGTAGCTTCTGCACTAGCAGCTTTATTATCAGAACTAAAACTTTCAAATTCTGAAGAATCTTCAGAATTAGGCACAAATAGGTTATAAGCACTCGAAAGGAGATGAGACGGGCGAAATATGCCTGGCAAAGGAGGACTACTCCTATAAACATTCACATTATCCTGCAATTGGAAATATTGTCAAAAGTCCTAATAAAGTACTCGATTTTGTAAATTGACTACTTAGCACTTACCTCTTTGGGAGGATTCAGCACTAAAAAAGTGTTGAGGAGTTGAGGAACATGCTCCACTTTGTCGAATAATCATTGTACTCGATGAAGAGCTTCTCCGTTTATGATCTCTTCTTCCGAACAAAGTGAGGGATCACTTCTCCCTTGATACTCGAAACCAAAAGTAATTCGAGCTTGGAGAAGCTGGATTCTACGTTTCATCCAGTCAAAAGCCACAGACTCTCCACTTATTCCCTTTTGCCTCAGATTTGCAATCATTTCCAGGAGTTCTGGAATTTGGCTCATACCATAAGGCTTTTTCAGCCATTCAGGGTGCTGAACGGGAGGACCAGCTATGATGAATGGAAGACTGTTTCCCTGATTCTCGACATAAAACCATCGTGGTTTCCAGTCGATGACTTTTTGAGATAACTTATAGGGGATATAAACCCTATCCATCTTCTGTCTCAATTGAATTCCCGCTCCACCAACTACATCTAAACTAGCCGAATTGGGCTGAGGCTTAAGATGGAAAAGGTGACAGAAAAGTTCGAAATGGGGCTCGATGCCTAGAAACACTTCGCACAAATGTACGAAGGCAGACATATGCACAAAAGAATTGGGAGTAAGATGGTGAAGCTGGATCCCACAATAATACAGAAGTCCAAAAAAGAAATCAGAGCCGGGAAGACTAAACCCCCGCTCAAAATACGGAACAAATCCAATGATTTCGCCCGTATTTTCATACGGACGGGCGTCACCAAATGCGGGACGCCATTGGATTATGGATTCAGAAGCCAAGAAACCTTTGTTTTACTAAGGATTCCAAGTCAGATCTGGAACACTTACTTGGTTCCCAGCCTTCATCACGGGTTGGCTCTGCGGCTGTACCCTTCCTCTTGGTTGTCCTTATGGGTGCCATACGGAAATCCACAAGATCGCTTCACGCGCATAAACTGGCGGAAACCCTAAGAGGAGGATGGGGAACGGCAAAGATAAGGAATTTTTGGATCTGGGAGCTTGAGAGCAGAAAGACAGATCTAAAGCAGTAAAAACAAGTGGCAGCCGGTGGGGTAAAACCTAAGTTACTGTTTCATTTTTATAATAGAGGTGGTAACATGGTAAAAACACCTAACAGGCCAACAGTCTGTTGCAAATACAGGAAATAATGGGATTTAAAAGAGACATTCCTTTTTCTGAGATTACATTCTGGAAAAGAAAACACTCACATCCCTAGTCGACTACTAGACATCCTTTTCCTTAACTAGGATTACATTCCAAAACAAAGGATAAGTACTCGACATAGTACAACTACTCGACATTACAACTCGAGTACTTTTTACATAACTTTACAAAATGACTCGGGTCTGCACACACACTTCTTGGCTTCCTGAGAAGCCTGCTGCAGCTAGATCGGCCCGAGGCTGTGACAAAGTACAAACTTGTTATTCCCATCAAGGGAATAATGATACATGTATCCTGGGAGAAAAGTTTCAAGAGTATGAAGGCAGATTACAGTAATCATCTCGCAAGTACTCTTGTAGCATCTTATGGATAAACTTCTCCTTCTCCCAGAATACGTTGTGGCACGATTAAGCTTCCCCGCCAGAGATGTCAGTTCTTGGGCAGTCTCAACCTGGGAACTCCAAGAGTATGACACAACTAGACTCAACCAATCCACAAAGAACCTGCCTCATTGGAAGATGCAAGGACATGATGTCCAAAATGGATCCAATGAGAGCATGGGAGTGGTAGGATGAGGTTGCAGGGATTTCTCTTGTCACTCGCAAGTTCTCTTCTACCATCTTTTGCTAGGAAGAACTACACAAATCTCAGGAGGGCAAGAGCAAGAACACCAAGGAAAAGTCATGATCGCTACACTTTGGTGCTTCTGGCAAAGACCTCTCCCCTGCCTTTTATAGCCACAAGGAGACTTGCTGAAGGAGAACCCGTGAATCAACAGTGCATGTTTCACGGACGCATTCATGACTGCATTCACGGATGCAGTCAAAGCTATAATAATGCAGATTCTCCAAACAGCAACATCTCATGTGAGCACTGAATAAAGAGCCGTACATCCCGGGTTTTATTCCTGAAATTATTTCGGGTGCAATCAGTGTGGCGGATCCAATTGTATCATTTTTCTAGGATTTTACCCGAAAAAGAGGTCTTTTCCGATTCCAGATCTGATGAATCATGCAAATAATCTTATGCCATGACTTAAATCCTTAATTCCAAATCTACGCTCGGGGGCTACTCGCAGCACAAGGGATTTTGATTTAAGGCTCGGGGGCTGCTGGATATAGGCATCAAAGATATATTTTTCAAATTTTTTGGAAAATAGACTGAAGTGACCCTCAGCCTGATTCTGCGATTCAACCTAAGGCTCGGGGGCTACTCCATATAGAGCGCAAGTACTTCACGCACCATATATGATCAAGATTTCAGGGCTTGAGCACCTCATAGCCTCGAAGCAAACAGAAGTACTTGAAGGACTACTCGACTGTTATCGCCATAAATTAACAGGGTTAATTTATGGGCCGAAAGCAAGGTGGGCTTAAAGTAGAAGATTGAGGAAGGCTTGTAAATCGGCTCCTGCGTGAGCATATGGGCCACATTGGCCGTGTATCCTTAGATTTAGTTTAAGATCAGAGATAGAGTCCAATCGGAACAAGATTAGTTTAGATTGTTTCCCAAGTCTCCAGACTATAAATATGTATCCTTTGTTATTCATGAAGGAGAGCGTCATCACGTCTCGCAAACAACAACTCTCGGCGCATCGCCACCCCTAATCCTAGGGTTTTCATCCAAGTAAGTGCCATGCTGCCCTGATCACTTCTTGCGATCAGGGCAGCAGAGTTCTTGCTTTTACCTTGGTATTACTCGTACTGAAGCATTTTTGATGGCGAGTAGTGCTAGTTATCCTGATGTTCATAACATGACTTTTAGTAGATCTGTTATGCTTCGTTGCTTATCATCTACGAATATCATGTTGTCTCTGTGCTGTCACGTTTTAATCTCATGCTAGTTCTTGTTGCATAGAATTAGTCGCACAGAGGCAACACCCTGCTTCTTTTATGTTTAGTAGATCTGATCTGTTATGGTTTGCTCTTATCTTAGGAGTTGGCGTAATATCTGCTAGGTTAGGCCTTGCAAACGGATTGGATGATCCGGTGGTGTAGTAGATGCTTTATCTTGGCCTTGATAGGGATTGTTCCGGGAATCGGCTCTTGCTAGTTCTTAGGCCTCTGTTTTGGGTTATGGTCTAGTTGTCTGCTATGTTCATTAGGCCTAGTCACGCGTAGGATGTACCGATCTAGCAGTGAAGCTTTTACCATCGTGGATTAGATTAGCTAGATTTAATTGAAGCAGCTTTACAGTTATTCGCTTTATTCATCGACATCTGGATGGATACAGATCCGATCTGACACCGGGACTCGATCGGCTCTTTAAAGCCGATGCAAGAGTCGTCCCGGGGAGCCGACCATGGCTCGGACTTACGTTTACACGTGTCTTTGTATGCAGGAAACTGTTCGGAGTACGTCTGCACCCTCCTGATCGGGTATAGGTCAGGTGGCACGCCTGGTTTTCCACAAAACCTCCGGGCGCGTGACGGAATTGCGGGCCGTCGATGAGGGAGCAGTGCCTGCCAGCGCCCCAGCAACCTCCCGGCTCTTTGTGTTGCCCGTCGCTACTCGCCGGTGGGTTTCGACCGACAACACATTCTGGCACGCCCGGTGGGACCACTCTTCTCGGGAAAAACGTCCACTGCAACAATGATCGGAGCTCAAGATCAAGAACCTGCTCCCAAGCCCGTCACGTATGAAGAGCTCTCTCCTGAACACAAGAAGAAGTATGATGAGAGCAAAGCTCTGCTGGAAGCTGATCTCATTGGCTCTTTTGAGAGGACCCGCAACCATGGCATCAGCTCGACAACGTGGACCTGTCTGTACCATCAGAGGAGCGCACCAGGGCCCTGCGTCAGGAGATGAACTACATGGTGGCCCATTCACTTCATCGGCATTCTCAGAGCCTGATGAACGAGCTTGAGCGCATGGCACATCGCGTCATCCAGGAGATAATCAAGAACCAGTACTCTCCATCGGGGCCGACCCTGGGGAGTCATACAGAGGAAGCTACGCTGCATTCTAGACCGGCGCTGCCGTTCTCGTTTGCGGCCCCAAGACCACAAAACTCGCCGATCTATGTCATCCATAGGATCGGCGGCGATCCTGGAGAAGGCCAATTCCTCACCGAGCCACCCAAGGAGATTCCACACGGCTACACGTGCGCCTACATCCCTGACAGCGTCAGTCCAACACGCTCGGTGCAGATGGTAAACCCAGGAGCTTCTGGAGCAGACGCGGAGAAACAAGCGTGGCTGGCAAAGTACGCTACTGGGCCGAGTGCTGAGCCATCGGCCCCAGGAGTTCTTAGTGTGGAGCAGGTCAGTGCAATACATAGAGACCAGTTCGGCATCCTGCCCAAGAGGAAAGCGATCGGCTATTCCAAGCCGTACCCAAGTGATTATGACTTGATCCCGTTACCGCCCAAGTATCGGCTTCATGAGTTCACTAAATTCAACGGATCAGAAGGAGCCAGCTCCATAGAGCATGTGAGCCGATACTTGACGCAGCTTGGGATGATCTCGGTGTCGGATCCTCTGAGGATCCAGTTCTTCGGCCAGTCCCTTACAGGCCCAGCTTTTGGATGGTATGCATCACTGGCTCCAGATTCGATTCGGACTTGGAGGCAGCTTGAAGATCAATTCCATACCCAGTACCATTCGGAGGCTGCTGAAGCTGGAATTACCGACCTCACCCAGGTCAGGCAAAAGCGAGGGGAGACCGTGTCGGAATATATACAGCGCTTCAGAGAAGTTAAGAACCGATGCTACTCATCGCGCATCACAGAGAAGGAGGCAGTCGATCTGGCTGTCCTCGGGCTTGCTAAGCTGATCAAGGATGCGGCTTTTCAGTTGGAATTCACGTCTCTAGCGCACTTGGTGCAGAAGCTTACCGCGTACGAGCATTATCATCCCGAGCTATACCAAGACAAGTTTAAGCACCATGTAAACATGGCCCAGACAGATGAATCTGACGACTCTGGCGAGGAGCAGGAAGTGGCCGTAGCAGAGTGGACTCGGGGGGCAAACCCTGTTCCGTGCAAGTGGATCAAACAGCAGGGGCTTGTGAAGGGCTTCGACTTCGACGTGACGAAAGCAGAGCAGATATTTGATCTGCTCCTCAAGGAAAAACAGCAGAAGCTCCCAGAGAACCACAAGCCACCGACGCCACAAGAGCTGCAGGGGAGGCTGTACTGCAAATGGCACCACTCGTTCACTCATGCCACGGGTGAATGCAAGGAGCTGCGTCGTCAGATCCAATCGGCTATCGAACAAGGCCGATTAATCCTGGCTCAACACACAATGAAGGTTGACACGAAGCCCTTCCCGCAGGTTAATGTTGTGGAGCTGTCAGATTTCGTATCCAAGGGCCAGGATCTAGCATTCCAGATCAACATGGCGGGACCTATGCACCGCCATGACAAGCAGAAGAGAGAGGCCGCTTCTGGCAAACGGCCGCAGGATGAACATGAGTTGGAACAGCAACATGTGACTGAAGAGCAAGTACGTCATATCCGCAACCAGCTCCCAGCTTCTAATCGGCTCCTGGAAAAATATCAGTACCAGTACAAGCTGCGCCGCCGGCGCGAATCAGAAGAAGACGAGTACAAGCACCGTACGGGAAGGACGTTGGGAAGGCGCCAGGCTATACGCGACCATTGGCATTGCCCGTTCTTCAGGTATTGCTGGAACTCCGGCATGAGCCGATTGCCTACTATAGATGATTGTTTGGAGTGCAGGCCTCGAGGCCGCCAGCAGGATGAGACATCGGTGTTCCGGCGCTTGGGGTCCAGAGCACCTCAAGACAATCATGTGAGGCGACCATCCAGGGGTGATTCCGAGCCAGAAGAAGAAGACAGGTGCCATCGCCCACGGTGGTGTCCTGACGGGCTGAATCGCTCACAGAAACGCAGAGTGCAGCGTTTGCGCAACTTGGAAAAGGCAGAAGCCAAGTACCTCGACGTGCTGAGGAAGCCGCGTCCGGAACTCGCGGAGCAAATCAGGCGACCGCAAAGGGAGGAGAGGCGTTCTCCAAGGAAGGAGTGGCGCCCCAAGCAGGCAAAAGCTGATGAGAGGCCATCGGCTGACGTGAATATGGTGTTCGTGCTCCCATCGGAGTTTCGGGCACCCCAACCGGAAGAATTGGCTATCGCACAGCTGGATCTCGGCCCACGGCCAATCATCTTCGAGAAGCCCAAGGAGAAAAGCTACAAGCACCTGAAGGGATTGTATCTCAAGGGCCTCATCAACGGCAAGCCTGTAAACAGGATGTTGGTTGACACTGGCGCTGCAGTCAACTTGATGCCGTACTCTGTGCTGTGCCGATTGGGTCGTTCTTCTGCTGATCTGATCAAGACCAATGTGATGCTCAATGACTTCAATAGACAACCATCAGAAGCAATGGGAGTTCTTAACGTGGAGCTGACAGTTGGCCGCAAGACGATCCCGACTTCGTTCTTCATCGTCAACAGCAAGAGTACATATACGGTATTGCTTGGGAGGGATTGGATCCACGCCAACTGTTGTATCCCTTCCACAATGCATCAGTACCTCGTTCAATGGGATGGCGATGAAGTGGAGGTAGTCCCTGCAGATGATTCCAGCGAGGTTTCCCTTGCAGACATGAACGCGTGGGATGCGGATGGGCAAGAGCCGATCTCGGGGATCGCCCTGGAAGATTGTGATCGGATTAAAGCGACAAAAAACAGACTGAGGCTGGTCTTATCCACTGGCCTCACAGAGTAGATGCATCCTGGCATGCTGATAGAGAGGCCGGCCCCAAAAAATAGAAAAATTCTGTTTGTGTTTGGAATTCTTACATCATGTACATGCGATGGCCTGCTCTGGCAGTTGGCCACTTACCAATTATGTGGTTCTGAATGCTATTGGAAGAACAGAGGCGGCCAGCCCGTGCGGTTGGCCAATTAAATTTTCTTGTCATCTTCCTGTGTTTGCCGCTGATATTGTAGACAACGAAGACTCGCCTGCGTTCGCAGCTGGTTTTTCAGACGACGGTAAACTAGGATACGGATTCACGTTAGCTGACAATTTGGAAGAAGTTGACATCGGTCCTGGGGATAAGCCACGGCCGACATTTATTAGCAAGAAGTTGGATCCGGTTTTGCGTGAGGAAATGATTGCATTACTGAAAGAGTATCGGGACTATTTTGCATGGGACTACACTGAAATGTCCGGTCTGGATAGAAGCATCGTCGAGCATCGGCTCCCTCTCAAGAAGGGATTTCGGCCGTTTCAGCAACCAGCACGTCAGATGAAGGCCAAAGTCCTAGAGGAAGTCAAGAAAGAAATAGAGAAGATGTTAGATGCTGGGTTCATCAGGCCGTGCCGGTATGCAGAATGGATCTCCAGTGTAGTGCTAGTGCAAAAGAAGGATGGCCGATGGCATGTCTGCGTCGATTTTAGAGATCTCAACAGAGCAACTCCGAAGGATGAATACCCGATGCCTGTTGCAGAAACATTGATCAATGCCGCTGCTGGCCACAAAATGATGAGTTTCATGGACGGTAATGCCGGTTACAACCAGATCTTCATGGCCCCGGAAGACATGAACAAGACCGCGTTCAGAGTGCCAGGCGCAGTTGGCTTGTTCGAGTACTTGGTTATGACTTTTGGACTGAAGAATGCCAGTGCAACGTACCAACGTGCCATGAATTACATTTTCCATGATCTCATCTGCAGATTGGTAGAAATCTACATTGATGATGTTGTGGTCAAGTCCAAATCGGCTAGGGGGGCATCTAGAAGATCTGCGCCAAGTTTTAGAACGGACTCGAAGGTTTGGGCTCAAAATGAACCCAAAGAAGTGTGCCTTCGGTGTATCGGCCGGTCAATTTCTGGGATTCCTGGTACATGAACGGGGAATCGAGATCGGCCTAAAGAGTCAAGAAGCTGTGAAGATGATGAAACCACCTACTACGAAGAAAGAATTGCAGAAGCTCATCGGTAAAATCAACTTTGTCAGACGGTTTATCTCTAATCTATCTGGGCGCATTGAGCCGTTCATGGGTTTGGTGAAGGTCAAATCTGATGATGAGTTTCGCTGGGGGGCAGAACAACAGCAAGCTTTCGATGAAATCAAAGAATATTTGTCAAAGCCTCCAGTGTTGGTTCCTCCTCAGCATGATAGGCCGTTTTATGTGTACCTATCCGTGGGTGACACTTCTATTGCTTCAGTGTTGGTTCAGAAGCATGACGGCCAGGAGAGGGTGGGTTTCTACATCAGCAGACGCATGTTAGACGCCGAGACCAGGTACCCTGAAATCGAGAAGCTTTGCCTTTGCTTATACTTTACGTGTACAAAGCTTCGCCATATTTTGCTCTCGGCGGAAACAATTGTTATATGCAAATCGGATGTCATAAAGCACATGCTGTCGGCTCCTGTCCTGAAGGGCCGACTTGGAAAATGGATGTTTGCATTGTCAGAGTTCGATATCCGATATCAGCCTGCAAAAGCAGTCAAGGGACAACTACTGGCGGATCTTGTTGCGGACAGGATCAGCACTGATATTGCCGCGGTATTTATCCATGCTTGGGCTATGTTCTTTGACGGATCGGCTTGTGATGATGGGTGCGGTGTGGGAATTCTGTTGGTCTCGCCTCGTGGGGCGACTTATTCCTTTTCCATCAGAATGACTGCCCCATGCACCAATAATTTGGTGGAATATGAAGCCGTTCGCAAAGGAATGGAACTACTCCTCGAAGCTGGAGCAGAAGCGGTGGAAATTTTTGGGGACTCAAAATTGGTGATTTCTCAGCTCACGGAGGAATATAGATGTGAGAGCGAGGCTCTTTTCCCGATATGGGTGCAGTGCCGTGAGTTGATGTCATGATTCAGGTACATTAATTTTCACTGGATACGCAGGACTCTGAATAATGAAGCCAATGATTTGGCACAAATGGCTTCTGGCTACAAGGAAACAGCCGATGGTGTCGATGTAGAGGTTCAGTTTCTGGAACCTGGAGACTGGAGAGCCGATATCTTCAATTACTTGGAAGATTCGGCTCGGGGGGCACCCAGAAGGATAAGACTCAAGGCCATGAAGTACATTCTGATAGGGGATGACATGTTCTATAGGACCTTGGAAGGACTACTGCTCAAATGTCTGGGGCCTTCAGAGTCAAATCGGCTCTTGCATGAGGTTCATGAAGGAGCCTGCGGTACTCACCAATCGGCTCATAAGATGAAATGGCTGATTAGGCGATCGGATTATTACTGGCCCACTATGCTTGAAGATTGTTTCAAATATTACAAGGGATGTCAAGCATGTCAGAGGTTTGGCAAAATTCAGATAGTGCCAGCATCAGTGATGAATCCTATCATCAAACCCTGGCCATTCAGAGGTTGGGGCATGGACATGATTGGACAGATCAACCCGTCGTCTAGCAAGGGTCACCAATGGGTCTTAGCTGCCACAGATTATTTCACAAAGTGGGTAGAGGCAGTGCCCATGAGGTCGGTAGCATCGAGAGATGTGATCAGCTTTGTCAAAGAGCACATCATTCACAGATTTGGCATCCCTCAGACCATCACGACCGATGGAGGATCGGTCTTTATATCAGAGGAGTTCAGAAAGTTTGCTGATGACATGGGGATTAAGCTGATCAGATCATCTCCATATTATGCCCATGCTAATGGACAGGCTGAAGCATCCAACCAGAGCCTTATCAAGCTCATAAAAAGGAAGATTGATGAATATTCTAGGCGCTGGCATGAGGTGTTATCAGAAGCTTTGTGGGCATATCGTATTTCATGTCATGGGTCCACCAAGACGTCGCCGTACCATCTAGTCTACGGCCAGGACACTGTGCTACCATGGGAAATCATGGCTGGATCAAGGCGTGTTGAGTTTCAGAATGATCTATCTGCCGAACAGTATGCAGCCCTGATGAATGATAATGTGGAGGACCTGACAGAGCTAAGGCTTTGGTCGCTGGAAAAAATCAAAGAGAACAAAGCTAAAGTTGCCCATGCATACAACAAGAAGGTCAAGCCTAAGGATTTCCGAGTTGGAGATTTGGTTTGGGAGGCGGTATTGCCATTGGGAACTAAAGATAAAAAATTTGGTAAATGGTCTCCAACTTGGCATGGGCCGTACAAGGTTGATCAGGTTTTGCCTGGGAATGCATACATGCTCGAGGAATTGGACGGCGTCAAGTTTCCTGTTGCTGTCAATGGTCAGCATCTGAAGAGGTATTTCCCGAGCATGTGGGAAGGCGAGTAATAAAAGCTGATGACATCCATCTGGCTATATCACGACAGGCCAACACGTTGAGTTGGCCAGTAAAAAAAAAGAGTCATGAAAGGCCAACACGTTGAGTTGGCCAGTAAAAAAAAGAAAATCATGACAGGCCAACACTTTGAGTTGGCTAGTGAAATATGTGAAAAGCGAACAGCCGATGTGTGACCATCGACTTAAGATGTTTTTAAAGTACAGTTACAAGTCTTAAGTTAACAGGCAGTACTAATTCTCTCTTGAGCCTATCTACCGGTTCAGGAACTCTTCTATGGCATGGATGGCTTCAGTTCGGACAGTGTCTGCTCGTGCTATAATTGCTTCGTCATCCTTGTCGTCGCCTGTGACTATCTGCCGACTCAAGGTGCTGATTTCTGCAAACTTTGCTTGTATCTGCTTGGCTATTTCCTGGGATTCTTGTTTGGAGTTTGCAATGGAGATTTCTTCGGCCTGGATAAGTTCTTTGGTGATGCGGACCTTCTCTTCAAGTTCCGCCAGTTCTTTCTTCAGGAGGTCGAGTTGATTCATGTTGGCAGACACGTCGGCTTTGATATCTAGAGTTGCCTTTTTCTAGTTGAGGGCCTTGCATTTTTGGGTAATGTCAGCTTTCAGAGAAGCTTGTGAGCGACGTGCTTCCATCCTCTATTGTGCTTTACTGACTTCTATCCGAAAAAATGGGAGGTTGCTGGCTGACCAGAGCTTGATTTGCAATGGCTCCGGGAGTTGGGGTTCTATTTGCTCGAAGATGTTCTTTATTTTGCTGGAATCGTCAACCAGAGCGGTGATTGGAGCAGATAGGAGATCCCTGATGAGTCGAAGCTGATGTGTCAAGTTAGCCGATTGCTGCAGAGATAATGTTTCTGCTCCAGGGACAATCAGACCCATTGATGCCGGGTCGAAGAAAAGCAAACCTGAAATGTCAAAGCTCTATGGATATCTCTGGAGTTAGAACAATATGCATTCATGAAGCTATCGGTTGGTTCAGAATTGGTTTTGTAATGTCACCTGTTCTGGAGAAGAAGTGTTGGTCGGTTCAGGAGCAATCGTCCTATCAGAGCTGGTGTTAGCATCAAGAGCATCGACTGTATCAGCTTGTTCTTCATTTGTATCCATCAGTGCATCAGGAGTTGCAGCCGTCTCATATTGATTCAGGCCTTCTACATTGGAGGTTTCTTCAGCTGCATCCTGGAAATAGAATTATAGTCAACCAAGATACATATGTATGATATAAGTTCTTGAATGATGAGTTACCTGGTTGGTGTTGGACTCCGATTGACTTAGGGGGGATGGTACTGGTTTCTTGATGACACGCTTCGTGATCATCTTCCTTTTCTTGGTCAAGACTCGGGGGGCAATGCTTGCAGAAGTTTGTCTTCGCTTGGAAGCCGACTGGAGTAAGTCTGGCTGAATAGTCATTATCACTTTCTTCATTGGTGGTGATCCTTTGCAGAAGAGTACATTAGGAGCAGTTGGAAGGAAGTGGAATGGCTCCCCAGTACTGGTCATGGGTTCTGGATCATCTTGCTACTGCTGACAGGATGAGCAGGTTAAGCCAAGAGAAAGGAATAGAGAATTTGGGAGGAATAAAATGCATAAATTCAGTACCTCTTCCTCGAGGATTACGTGTTCAGGATCGATCTGCTACAGTCGAGGACCTAGAGCTTTTCTGAAGACATGAGTTTTCCACATGTTCCACCAAGTATCAAAGCCGATTTATGAGAAGGTGAAAGACAAATCGGCTGGTATTGAAAAGTGGAGATTGTCAAACATGCTGTAGCATCTCGAGCTGGTGAGACCATCAGGCAGATCGGCTCTGCTCTCCACCAAGTGGTGAATATGGAAGTGGGGAGGGACCTGTCCTAGGCCAAATTGCCGAGCTACTATGACTGGCTGGTAAGATTCATAGCCTGCCTTGATGATTCTGTTAGAAGTGCTGATGCCAACAGGAAGGAAGCTAGGTCGAATCTTCAAAGAATATAGATGCCGAGTGCTGTCGTCATCGGCAAAGTTATCTAATCTAAAGGCGGTTGGGTTCTCAAAGGATTCAGG
Source organism: Panicum virgatum (assembly GCF_016808335.1). Lineage (NCBI taxonomy): Eukaryota > Viridiplantae > Streptophyta > Magnoliopsida > Poales > Poaceae > Panicum > Panicum virgatum. Next base: position 27,127,828 of record NC_053152.1, on the reverse strand, counting down.
TTCAGTAAAAGGGAAGTAGAGGGGATTATCTAGTCCTTTGTGGAAGACTCTGAACCAGTTTGCTGCATCTGCTGAATTCAGTTTACTGCCGGGGAGACTGAATAAAGCTTGGCCATAACTAGTACATCTAATTGGTTTGCCATTCTCATCAGGAAAGGAGTTCTTGGTTAGGTTTTGGAAGTTGGGAATATGGTGCTGGAAGTACAGTTGTGCCCACAACTGAATAAACCACCAAGGGCCTCCAGTTCTCAGTTTCTTGTGGTTGAGCAAGTTAGATGTCATCAGATGGAGATATCTGTATGTTTCTCCAAGGAAAAGTTTGCTTAGGCCGGTGCGATTACCATGGGCCAGGTGATAGGCCAAGGGGAGATAGTTCTTAGTTGGAGCTAAAGAAGGACCACAGAAGATGAAGTGTTCTAGCCAAAGATTTAAGAAGGCTGTGTGTTCCTTCTCAGTCACTGGACCTTTTGTTTTCATGTGCTGACTCATGTAAGTACCCAGTTTGTGCAGTTTACTTTGGAAGAAAGATTGAAGGGGACTTCTGCCATTTTATGAGCAGCAGGATTAGGAGAGCTAATGTCTAGTCCAGTGATCATGGTAACATCTAGCAGAGTAGGAGTCATGGGTCCATGACCAAAGAGGAAACAATTCAGAGCATCGGACCAGAAAAAGCCGATGGTTTTCAGAAGATTTTCATCTTTGTCAAGTGGTGACAGTGATAAACTAAGTGCATCGGCTATGTTCAAATCTTGCCATAAGGGCATGTGAGCTTATGCTACTATGTTGTACCATGTAATCCAGCTCTCAGGTGGATTAGGCCAGGCTCTTAAGCAGTCGGCCCAGAGGTTCAAATCGATGTTTTGGCTCACAAAAGGAATCCTATTTGCTTCACAAGAGATCAAATCTATGGGGTTTTCATGGGTTTGGGGGCCAAGACAGAAAGATTTTGGATTAGGCAAAAGGATGTCTGACACCTGAAGTTCAGAAGTTCAGAAATATGTGTATGATGTCATGTTTCGGAGTTTCAGTTTCAGAAACTTGGTAAGCTGAAGAAAATTAAAGGTTTAGGCCGAATATTACCTTCAGGCCGCAGATTGCCGTATCATCGGTTGCAGAGCTTGTCGTCCGAGTTGCAGAATCTGCCATGGTACAGATCTGTTGACTTAGGGTTTGCTTGCTGTGGGCTCTGATTCGAATTCCGGCTGCTTGGAGAGTTCTTGCTCGGATTTGTAGAGCTTAGTTTTCGAATTGCACTCGAATTTGAGGATTCGTCGAGTTCGGTTAAGACTGGAAGTATTATTCTTCTGCGGGTTGCTTCTAGTTTGAATTTCATCGGCTCTTGGATATTTATGGAAGCCTGATGCGTTGCCATCAGCTTTTTGGAAGGTAAGTGAAGACACAGAATTGGGGAAACTCAATTTCATTAAAAGAGTTTATTACAAGAAAAGCCAATTTTACAAAGAAATCAATCCTTCGGCTTTATGATCCTATGATGCTACCTACATCTACCAGTCGTAGGTGTCTGAACACCTACGGCGCTTCGGGCTTCGTGACGGTGTGTCTCCATCGTCGTCGTCATCATCGTCGTCGTCGTCACTGCTACCATCGCCGCTGTCATCGGCGCTGCTGCTGCTTCGTCCGCCGCCGCTGCTGCTGCTTCCTTCTTCGCTCCCCTCCGAGGAGGCCTTGAGGAACTGGTGGGGGTTTCCTTCCGCCACCGTGTCGTCACTGGAGGAAGAGCCGATCTCTTCAGAGGAGTCGGCTCCTTCCCAGGAAAAGGCATCGTCTTCGCCGCTCTCCAGTTCCTCCTGGAATAGGAACTGGAGGTCTTCTCCCTCAGTTGTGGGCTCGTCCTCCTCGGAGGTGACCCCGAAGTCGAACTCCTCTGCGTCCCAATGCAGAGGAGCCAGCGCCTCGTAGGCCGCTGTTGGGTCCCACTCGGGGGTCGGCTCTCGGCTCTCTGGGATAGAGTCGATGGAGGAGGCTGAGATGGAGTAAGAAGAAGAAGAAGAAGAAGGGGAAGAGGAAGAAGAAGAAGAGTCTCCGAAGGAGTTGGAGCCGGAGGAGGAAGAGATGGCCATGGCTGTTGGAGGATTGGGGTGGTTTCTATGCTACTGGCTTTGGGAAGAAGAAGGAGTTTTGCTGTGAAGAAGAGCCGATGCAGAGGGAGGTTAAATAGTAAAAGATAGAAGATGGATCGGCAGTTTCACATTATACGAGGAGCCAGTTGCAGAGACGTTGTGTCTTGCTTGGTGGTTGCAGTATGTTTAATGAACATTAACGGGAAGATGAAGCGACGGATTGGTTTTGGAATTATCATTGCCAAAACCAGGGGGGCATGTGTTATCGCCATAAATAAACAGGGTTAATTTATGGGCCGAAAGCAAGGTGGGCTTAAAGCAGAAGATTGAGGAAGGCTTGTAAATTGGCTCCTGCGTGAGCATATGGGCCACATTGGCCGTGTATCCTTAGATTTAGTTTAAGATCAGAGATAGAGTCCAATCGGGACAAAATTAGTTTAGATTGTTTCCCAAGTCTCCAGACTATAAATATGTATCCTTTGTTATTCATGAAGGAGAGCGTCATCACGTCTCGCAAACAACAGCTCTCGGCGCATCGCCACCCCTAATCCTAGGGTTTTCATCCAAGTAAGTGCCATGCTGCCCTGATCGCTTCTTGCGATCAGGGCAGCGTAGTTCTTGCTTTTACCTTGGTATTACTCGTACTGAAGCGTTTTTGATGGCGAGTAGTGCTAGTTATCCTGATGTTCGTAGCATGGCTTTTAGTAGATCTGTTATGCTTCGTTGCTTATCATCTACGAATATCATGTTGTCTCTGTGCTGTCACGTTTTAATCTCATGCTAGTTCTTGTTGCATAGAATTAGTCGCACAGAGGCTACACCCAGCTTCTTTTATGTTTAGTAGATCTGATCTGTTATGGTTTGCTCTTATCTTAGGAGTTGGCGTAATATCTGCTAGGTTAGGCCTTGCAATTGGATGATCCGGTGGTGTAGTAGATGCTTTATCTTGGCCTTGATAGGGATTGTTCCGGGAATCGGCTCTTGCTAGTTCTTAGGCCTCTGTTTTGGGTTATGGTCTAGTTGTCTGCTATGTTCATTAGGCCTAGTCACGCGTAGGATGTTCCGATCTAGCAGTGAAGCTTTTACCATCGTGGATTAGATTAGCTAGATTTAATTGAAGCAACTTTACAGTTATTCGCTTTATTCATCGACATCTGGATGGATACAGATCCGATCTGACACCGGGACTCGATCGGCTCTTTAAAGCCGATGCAAGAGTCGTCCCGGGGAGCCGACCACGGCTTGGACTTATGTTTACACGTGTCTTTGTATGCAGAAAACTGTTCGGAGCACGTCTGCACCTTCCTGATCGGGTATAGGTTAGGTGGCACGCCCGGTTTTCCACAAAACCTCCGGGCGCGTGACGGAATTGCGAGCCGTCGACGAGGGAGCAGTGCCTGCCAGCGCCCCCAACAACCTCCCAGATCTTCGTGTTGCCCGTCGCTACTCGCCGGTGGGTTTCGACCGACAACATCGACATATTTGAATTAAGGATCATAAGCAACAAGAAGGATGTTCTGACTACTTGAAGTACTCGAAGACGCCCAGCCAAGTACTCGACGCCTGCAGGACTCGGCTACGAAGAGCTCGGGGGCTTGTCAGACCTGGGATAGTGGGACTACTTTTAGACATAGAATGTTCTAGAGTAAGGGATAGCTCATGGATGTACCTTACCTCTTTTGTAACTACCCGAATAGGCATAGAACTAGCTGCAGAATAAAGGAAACTACCCGATTGTGTTGTAGTAGGACTCCAACTGTATTCGTCTAGGACTTTCCATGTAACCCTGTCCCCGCGGATATATAAGGGCGGGCAGGGACCCCCTCCAAACAATCACCAACACCTAAGACAATACAAACCACATAGGACGTAGGGTATTACGCAAACTCGCGGCCCGAACCTGTCTAAATCTTTGTGTTCCTTGTACCATCGAGTTTTAGAGCAGTTGATCCCTACCTACAAACCCTACTGCTAAGGGTATCCCTGAGCAGGCTTGGCGGTAAACACCGACACCAACACATCAATACTACCCAAGCATGGCAGTGTCACACTGGCGAGAGAATCCACAACATGGAGTAGTTGCAGTTGCAACGACAGGAGGAGTGGAGGGCATACTGCTGCTGGACGGTTTTCAACCCCGATCAGCCGTAGTGAGCCTGAAGCTAGCTTGGGGGAGGACCCCCACGAGAGGTTACTTGTATCATTTATTTTTACTGCTTTCATAACCTTGCATGAAACCCATAAAAAATTGCAAAATCAAAAAACCCATAAAAATTTGCATAACTAAAAATAAATAAAAATTTGCAAAACTTAGAAAACACCAAAAATATTTCTTTAATATGTGTAGTAAGCATGGTGTAAGTTTTTCTTGTTGAGATGATGAATAGTTGCTCTGTTAATTTTCTTCATATGCTTAGTTACACCTTTATGCTCTACCTAGTTTTGGGTTTATTGGCTTAAAATGTTCAAACCGTAAACTTGAAACTTGTGGGTAGCTATGATATGGTTAGGTAGAGTTGCTATGATCTTCTCTTATGTGATACTTGGCATTCAGAGTATTTAATTTTGAAAACACAAAAATATAATAAAGTTCCTCGATGATATGAAAATTCCTATCCAAAGCCATATGTTGTTTTTCATTACAAAACCTACCACATATGCAACTTGTTATCTCATTGAGCTTTGTCAAATTGTTGTGACCCTTAGTGAGATTCAGTTCATACTCCCATGATCAAGATCACGTACATGTTTCCACCACATGCTATGCTTCTACACTAGAAGTAAGCAAATATCCATCCATCCACAAAATAAAACTCCAAGTTATAGTAGTTGCTATGTACGTTCTTGGTTATCTCGCTATGTTCGTAGCTTGCTTAGCCTTGATCTGTGCTTTATCAAGTTATAGTAGTTGCTTGCTTAGACCAGATGATCTGGGTAAGGATATCAGTTCGTTGTGCTTTCGGGCTTGCCTTAGCATCTTACCTATCCATCCGAAGGGTGGGGGACACGGGGGTGCTAGGGTAGTGACCTCATATGCGGGCATGGTGCCCGGGTATGTGGGATCCTTCAGATATGACGGCGCTCCAAGATGTGACTGGGGTAGACCGCAGGTGGTGGCAGCCCTGTCGGTCCGCCGGGAAGCTACTTCTTGGTTAGCGTACTCCCCGACGTTCGGGTATAGTGTTGGAGTTCATGCAAAGATGAAATGGGATTGGATGTTCTCCAGTGCGGGTCATTCTCCCCGATGTCCCTAATTTCCCGGCACCTGTAGCTCTAAGCTTGTGGCTAACATAACTTATCTGCTAACATGAATAGTATACTAGGAATCTTTGCCTATGCTCCCACATTGCTTGTTTATTCTTTATTCATGAGAGTTGACTATTCTGTGTGTCACATTACCCCTGATTATCCTTTATTTATCACTTACCCCTATATAGTCAGTGGTCTGCATCTTACTTCATATGTGTCATGGTTATGGAACATGTAAATAAAATTTACACAACCTAGCCATCCCTTGGGAAAATACAAATAACGATACCCTGAATACTTTCGGGTGAAATGCTACAATGGTATATCCGTGCGCTTGCGGATCCTTCTGTAAATGTTAAGACATACCAACACGGCATTCCTTTCGCGGCGTTGCTAGAAACTAACCCCTCCTAGTGGCAACGCTGAGAAATGTCAACAGTGGGCCGGTTGCGCCCGTCTCGGGCCATGCTTAACTTATCCTCACTGGGCGAAGTCCTTTGGTGCTCATTAAGAATGTCCGTCGTTATCATAGATCCAGAATGGGATGTGCCCCTGGGCGCACCCGTTGGGTGTAGCCCCCGAGCCTCGGAAGGTTTCGGAGAAGCATTTCGAGGGTCAAAGAATTGATCTTTAACTCTTATTGGTCCGAATGCCTGAGCCCTCAGCAAGCATTTTTGTCACACCAATCCCCTGAGGGTTCTAGTCCTTAGCTACCTCGAGATAGCTGTAGCGTGTGAATCCGACTCAGTTCCCTGACCCTGAAGCCCTGGCTTGAGTCGCAGAGACTTTCCAAATGGTTCCGATGTCCGGGCCCTGAGACCCTGACTAGGTCACGGAGACACGCCGGGTCGTCAGTGGCACCCAGCCCCCGAGCAAGGTCACTGGCGGGGTCACGGACACGGGCCGAGTAGTGATGGAGACACGCCGGGTCATCAGTGGCGCCCAGCCCCCGAGCAGGGTCGCTGTGTGGAGTCACGGAGACGCGCAGAGTAGTCACGGTGTATGGGCCCTGAGTCCCTGGCTAGGTCACAGAGACACGCCGGCTCGTCAGTGGCGCCCGGCCCCCGAGCAGGGTTGCCGGCGGAGTCACGGAGACGCGCCGAGTAGTCACAGCGTCCGGGACCTAAGGCCCTGGCTGGGTCACGGAGACACGCCGGGTTGTCAGTGGCGCCCAGCCCCCGGGCAGTGTTGCTGGCGGAGTCACGGAGACGCGCCAAGTAGTCACGGCGTCTGGGCCCTGAGGCCCTAGTTGGGTCACAGAGACACGCCGGGTCATCAGTGGCGCCCAGCCCCAGAGCAGGGTCGCTGGCGGAGTCACGGAGATGTGCCAAGTAGTCACGGCGTCCGGGCCCTAAGGCCCTGGCTGGCTCACGGAGACACGTGGGTCGTCAGTGGTGCCCAGCCCCCGAGCAGGGTCGCTGGCGGAGTCATGGAGACACGCCGAGTAGTCACGGCGTCAGGCCCTGAGGCCCTGGCTGGGTCACGGAGACACGCCGGCTCGTCAGTGGCGCCCAGCCCCCGAGCAGGGTCGCTGGTGGAGTCACGGAGATGCGCAGAGTAGTCACGGCATATGGGCCCTGAGGCCCTGGCTGGGTCACGGAGACACGCCGGGTAGTCACGGCAAAAGGACTTGTCGTCACAGTATAAACGTCCTTGACTACGCCATTGGAGAGTGCTCGGCACTCCCGGGCGGTGTGGTTTCCTTCCTTGTGCGAGCTCCTCCAGGGCGCATCAAGCCTCCCCAGGCTCCTGTTCCTTTCGCCACTAAGCCCCTCGACTTATAAATACCGCCCCCGGTCCTCTCCTTGCGCATACACGCTTCCTTCGCCGCTCCGCCACCCCTTTCCTTGCCGGTGAACCCTGCCCCGCCGCCGACGAGCCACCTCCACCCCCACATTGCCTCAGCCGAGCACCCTCCCGTCTTACCCAAGCTCCACTGAAGTTATTGGCCCCAGCCGCGCCGGCCCGAGCTTGCCGGAGCTCACTGGAGCTGAACTTCTTTACCCGCCGTGACTGCTCCTCTGCCGAGCTGCCTCCCCCCGACCACCCTGAGCCATGCCCCGGCCGCCAAAAGTTTCACTTGAGTCTCCTCTTCCTCCTCCGCCCCTTACACCTCACCGTCGGTGACGGCCATCACCAGAATCGAGCCGGATTCACCGAGCTCCGACGGCTCGAGGACCCCATTGCAAAGAACGAAATAAATCTAGGGTTCCTAGTGTAAAAATCTAGGGGTTAAAATGAAAAAGAAACTTAAACTTTGGAATGAAATGCAGTGAACTTTGAAAATGCCTAGAAAAATCTGACAAATCCAAACTAAAATGTTCTGGGATCATTGTAACAAGATCTACAAATTTGTCCACAAACCCATGGGTAGATTCTGGATAGTTTCATCTCTAGGTTAAATGCAAGATTAAATAGAGAATAATGGTTGTAGGACATATACTTAATAACTCTAGCTGATTTTTGGCTGAGAGGTGTCCCATACTGTTCCTAGCGTCAGGTAAAAATTTGAACACAAATGGGCATCTATAACTAGGTCAAAACTCAAAGATTCTTAGATCTACTAGAGTACTTCATGTATTATTTCTGGTAAAGATATTGGAGTACAGTGTCTGAAACTTTTTCTTGCATGCAATTTACTGAATCCTTACTGTGGCTCGAGTTTGGAAATTTTTAGATCTGTTTAAGTATATATTTAAATTAATCCATGTTAAGTAGGCTTTTATTATGATAAATAGTTCATGTGCTTAGAAAAATCTGGTAATTTGTGTGGAGTTTCCACTTGGTCATATATTTATGTCTGCAAAATTTGAGATCCAATAGATGAGCAAAACTGTAGTTATATTTTATGCATGTTATACCATGGCTAGATTTACTATTTTTGTTATGGTCAAAATCATGCATGAATACTTGTGATATTTGCGCCCATGATTACTCTGTGGATCTTGAAGCTATGTAAAAAGTTTGGCATGTTTTGCTTAACATTTAGTACCTCGAATATTTATGCATGCTTACATTTGGATTTATTCACTACTAGATGAAATATTAGTTATAATGCTCCATATTTTACTGAAGCAGGTTTAGGTGAAACTTAACCTCTGGCAAAAGTTGGTACACAGAAACTCTGTAGAACTCCCTGTAGAAATAAAACTTGGTAACTGCATGTTTAACTTGTCAAATTTAAATTTCATGTTATATGCTCAGATTAATTCTGGAAAAATTACAGTACTGAGCATATCATGTATAGATGTGGCTGTAAAATTGTGAGCTCCAGAATCCATGCACATCTTTCTGTACAAAATGATGTTTTTTCTAGCATATTCTGAGTTAAGGATTTTTCATGATTAAATGCTATCCTGTTATTAGCTGAAAATTTTAATGTAAATTCTAGAGTATCTATTCTATCCTGTGTAAAATTTGCAGCACCAGATTATGTCTATAGATTCTGTTGTAATTTTTGCAAATTATCCTTAGGTTTATAAGCTAAAAATTAAAAACTGCCACCCACCTTATTTTATGAAGTAAAGTAAATACAATTACTACTCTATAATGACTCCCTAGTAAATTGAAGTAACAAGTTCATCACTGAAATTACATGTTTTGTTGGACTGCAACTTTAACGAAAGTTCATCACTGAAATTACCTTATTGTATCATGTTGTAACAAAGATCATCTCTGCATGCATATAGAATCTATAAACTTATCTGACGGCTTGTACAATCTGGTTCCCGCGAACGAACCTACTGCGGAGTCTGCCTCTCTAAACTTAACTGACTTGAATCAAGACCTGGGCCAAAGTCCAGAAGAGCCCAAGGCTAGCAGTGCCCAAGAAGGCAAGCCCTAGTGCATTTAATCCTATTATTTTCGCCTATTTATTAAATGTATATTGTTGTAATAATTTTATTACGCATTTTAGTTTTCAAGCGTTGCTTGTAACCTTAGATGCATATTCCTAGGCTCCGATGTAATGTTACCTAGTTTAACTCGACTAGATGCATGGCTAATTAGGACCGGTAAAAGTCGTGTTGTTTCCTGCTACTTGCAAGAATATGGGAGTTGATCAATTTTACATTTTGCATAATGTAAGGATGACAAGCGAGGTTGTTGTTCTTGTGATACCCGTCTGTGTAGTGAAAAGATGTTATGGTCGCGGTGTGTGGCACATTTTGTTAAGCTTTTGAAAGTACTAGCCACGTGCCAAGAAATATAGTAGTCGATAAGCTTAAGTACCTGATTGGACTGGCAAGTGGAACAATCATTCATCCTCTTCTGAAGTTGGTTCAGGATGGTCGCGCCATGCGGCTGCAGAGTGGTCGGACTCTATAGTTGAGGGGAATGACCCGAATCCATAGACGGGAAAGAAAGCGGAAAAGTCGTGTGGGTGGCATAGTTCCCAATATGTGTGTGTTAAGTTCGCCTGGCCAGGTTCACAAATTTGATTTGAATCGTCTGCCTCTCACAGTTTGAGCTGCTTAACAATTTCTGTCACATAGAGTAATAAGTGGAACATGTCAATGATTAATTCTTTTTTATGATTAATGCTTTACTACCATTCATGTTTAGAGATAAGTGCTTACCTAGAATGGTTAATCTACATAGAATCTGAAAGCTAAAATTTGAATATAAGGACATACTCTTTATTTCTTTCTAGCAAAATAAACCCAGAACCTTACAAAGCCTTGCATGTTTAGATAACAGACTATGGTATATCCGGTGACGGGTAAGTCTTGCTGAGTATTAGCTGCTCAGCCTTGCTTGTGGCACTGTTTTTCAGGTCTGACTTTGTGGAATTGATTGCTGGTTTGACTTGGCCTTGTACCTTGCCTCCGGGTTGGTCAGTTGAGTGGGACGGTCAATCAGCGAGTGCTGATACCCCTCCTGCTGAGTGATGTCACATACGGGCTTCATTGTGGCATCTTATGTATCACTAGTCGTCGTACTTTTACTCTTCTTCTGAATAATGAACTTTGATGAACTGTAGTAATTAAGAACTCTGTAATACTTTTCTTTGCCGAACTGGTTTGTAATAATCTAAATTCTGCTGCAAATCTCTGAGTTGTAAGAAATGTTCTATGTTGTACTCTCTGGGCTCGCCTTCGTGTGAGTTGCAGTTTGTTTTGATCCCGATTAGCATGGCTTCAATCGAGACAAGGCCGTGTAGTGCGGTCTTTTGGTCAGAGTTGCCTAGCAACAATGATTATCACTCAACCCTATTTGTTCTGCCACAGACAAGGCCGAGGAATCCCTCAATGCGGACGCTTGGATTTGCACGATCGAATCCAAGTTTTCTTTATTGACGATCCCTTGTTCTGAGGCGAGCAAAGCTCATTTTGCTGCGCAACAGTTATGCGGAGCCGCATGTATGTGGTGGGATCACTACCACGGCATGCTCCCTACTAATCACGTGGTTACATGGGATGAGTTCAAGATGGCTTTCCGAGCTCATCACATCCGTGCAGGTCTTCTTGATCGGAAGCTGAACGAATTCCTAGCACTGACTCAAGGAACTCGCACGGCATTACAGTATGGGCAGGCCTTCAATCACCTATGTCAGTATGTGGGCTATCATGCGGACACCGATGCTATGAAGCGTTATTGCTTCCATCGGGGACTCAGCACCAAGCTGCAGGAGTGTCTGAACCTTGTCCGTGTGGACTCTTATAATGAGCTAGTGAACATGGTGATCACACAAGAAGATTTTATAATGGCTCATCGTGTCGAAACAAAGAGGAAGGCACCAGTCGGATTCTCGAGCGCTCAGCCGCCGAGGTATCGTATCATTTAGAATGCCCCAACTGCATCCTCTCAAAGAGCCCCTTCGCCAGGGCATTTGGTCATTTGACCACCACCATAGCAGCAGTAGACTCGCTATATTCCATAGCAGCAGAAGGAGACGGGCCCAAGGCCGAATATATAGCAAGCATCTCGCCCTGACAACAACAATCATTGTTTCAAGTGTGGAAGTCTGAATCATTTTGCCAAGATATGCCCCCAAGTGGGACAACCTCAGGGGCATGGCTTTCACTGTGATGCTCAGAACAAAGGCAAGAAGTCGATTGTGCAAGTTAAGCAGGGGCGAATCAATTTCACCAACTTGGCTGAATTACCTGAGGGCGCGCCAGCCATGACGGGTACATTCTCTATCAATCACAAACCCGCAGTTATTCTATTTGATTCTGGTGCATCTCATAGTTTCATTAGCACAAAATTTGGGGCAAGAGTTGGACTTTTTCTTATCATACAAAGGGATCTTATATGATATCTACACCAGGTGGAAAAATTGCATCCAACCAGCTTATAAGAAATGTATCGATTAAACTGGGTAGTAAAATCTTTCTAACTGACTTAATCTTGCTGGCACTAGAGGGTATAGACATCATTCTACAGATGGATTGGATGAACAGACACAGAGCAATGCTAGATATCTCTTCCCGAGCTATTGAATTAAACTCCCCTACATTTGGAAATTCAGTCCTCTATTTACCCTTCCATGAGTGCATAAATTATTGTGCATTTGCCATGAAAGATATTCACATTGAAGATATTCCCGTGGTATGCGAGTATGCCAATGTTTTTCCGGCTGACTTGCCTGGAATGCCACCAGATCGGGATATTGATTTTGTCATTGAGTTGCAACCCGGTACCGCACCAATATCCAATAGGCCGTACTGAATGCCACCCAAAGAGCTAGCCGAACTGAAAATTCAGTTGCAAGAGCTACTTGACAAGGGTTTTATTCGCTCAAGTGCTTCACCATGCGGTTGCCCAGCCCTCTTTGTGAAAAAGAAAGATGACATTCTATGGTTGTGCGTTGACTACCGGTCTCTCAATGTGGTGACTTTCAAAAATAAATATCCTCTTCTTCGCATTGATGTACTATTTGATCAATTGACTGGAGCCAAGATCTTCTCCAAGATTGATCTTTGTTCGGGTTACCATCAAATCCAAATTTGACCATGTGACATTCCGAAAATGACTTTCTCAACCAGATATGGGCTATACGAATATTTGGTTATGTCTTTCGGACTCACAAATGCTCCGTCTTATTTCATATATCTGATGAACTCAGTCTTCATGCCCAAACTCGACAAATTCGTCGTGGTTTTCATCGACGATATATTGATCTATTCCAAGAATGAGACCGAACATGAACAACATTTGCGAGTTGTTCTCCAACATCTTAGGGACCATTGGCTATATGCCAAATTCTCGAAATGTGCATTCTGGCTAGACAGTGTGAAATTTCCATGTCACACAATCTCCAGTGAAGGCATATTAGTAGATCCCAGCAAAGTTTAGGAAGTGGTGGACTGGAAACCTCCCACCTTAGTTCATCAAATTCGCAGTTTCCTTGGTTTAACCGGTTACTACCACCGCTTTATTCCAGATTTCTCAATGATTGCAAAACCAATGACGAAACTACTAAAGAAAAGTGTGAAATTTAATTGGGATGCGAAGTGTGATGAAGCTTTCCATACACTAAGAGCACATCTGACCACAGCACCAGTATTAGCTCAACCCGACAATAGTAAATCCTATGATGTTAATTGCGATGCATCGGGTAGTGGTCTTGGCTGACGTAGATACGGCCCGATCTTCCGAGAGGTAGGGTAAATTCGATCGATGGAGTATGTGATGTTGGCGATCCAACTTCTAATCAAACACGAATTTGAAGCCTGCAACCGTTACACCACCGCTCCATTGGTTATCAACCAAGCACAACATGATTGACCTCGCCAAGAAGGCTTTTCCTGCAAGCGAATCGAAGAACACAAGAAAGAAAGTATAAACGCGCAATCTGAAATTGCAAGTATGAATGAAGTGAAGGTAAAGTAGGGGTTCAAGAACTCGATTTCCAAAGGACTAATCAACACAGTGGAGGAGATCCAGAACGGAGGCCCTGATTCACAGCAAAAGGACTTGTCGTCACAGTTACAATGAAGAAGACAATTTCTCGATGGAAAATCTGATCTAAACAAAACCCAAGTCTAAGCAGTGGCGGCTACTGAGTTTATGGGAGAACCAGGGCGAGCTAGGGTTGGGGCGACCAGGGGGGCACCCACAACATGGGCTTAAGGCCCGACACGATACACAGGCCATTGGCCCAAAAGAGGTGGCGCAGCACCTTTTTAGATTCTGGATGTCGACTTGTTTCGTGATTTGCCATCGACTCCGAACTGCTATGGACCTGAATCTAGTGGCGGTGGAAAGATTATGAAATTATCATTCCAACCATTTAAAGATATCCTCAAAAGGACTCCATATGTGGCTGTGGCATCATTTTTGGTGCAGACTGTTTCTGGAATCCGAGAAGGAAACGAAGTCCAAGTTGTTGACGATTCGGACTTCAACATGTACGTATCCGATGCAGCGATGTCCTCATCATCCTCCCCTTCTTGAATTAGATTCGTCCTCGACTCCATCCCATTATCAATCTCCTGCAAAAGGTTAGTAACAGCAGGATGCATTGTGCAAGACATAGGAGCATTTGGAAAAAATACATATCAACAAAGCATAGTATAGCCAGGTGCATCATGATTATCACAAAGCTCAGCAGCAGTAGATGTAGTAGCAATATAAACTCCTTCTTTCAATTTAATTCCATTTGTTTTAGCATCAGAAGATTCATTGCTAGTAGGTGTATCTTTAACATTTTCAGCAAGCTCTTTAAAATGTTTTCTAATATCAGCTGGCAATAAAGGAAGCAAAGTAATTTTTTTGTCCTTATGCATGAAAGTATATGTATTAGTTCTACCATGGTGTGCAGCATCAGTATCAAATTCCCATGGTCGTCCTAACAACAATGATGATGATTGCATATGTACAACATCAAAATCAGCATAGTCACGATAAGAACCAACAGACAAGTGTATGCGTGCTGACTTAGTTACCTTAGTCTTACCACAATTGTTAAACCATTCTAGGTGGTAGGGGTGAGGCATAGAACGAGTGGTCAAGCCAAGCTTCTTGACAAAATCTGAACTCACCAAGTTACTGCAACTTCCGCTATCAATTATGGTGAGAACACGGCAATCCTGAACAATGAGAAACGTGTGGAACAAATTCTTGTGTTGGAGCTTTTCCTCATCGTCATGTTCTGCTTTAGAACTCAACACACGCTGCACAAGAAGACTAGGAAAATCCGCCATTGCAGCTATGGAATCAATTGCCTCACCCTCATCTTCCTCCGAATCTGCAACAATGTTAGCTGCAAGAACCAAATCATCCTCAACATCACTAGCACTTACATATCCATTACCATCAGGTGTAGCGATGAAAGCACGAGCACTTGGACAATCCTTCATGACATGTCCCATTCCCTTGCAGTGGTGGCACATGATGTTTGCAGATCTACTCAAAGAACCCTTTTCCAAAGTAGTATGCTTCTTGTGTTGTTGGGTCTACATAGTAGACACATTGCTTACCTTAGAAGCGGGCGCAGGAGCTGGTGGTGTTGCTGGTGGCTTAACAACTGGCGTCTTGGGCTTCTCAACATCGGAACACTGCTGAAACGATCTCCCAGTGTTGGACCTGAAAGAAAGTTGGTCTTGGTGGCGTCCCTGTACTTCCCGTTCTGCCTTAAGAGCAAGATGATACAATTGGGAAAAATGAGTCCATTCTTTGTAATCGAGAATATTTTGAATATCACGGTTTAAACCACCAAAGAATCTAGCACTAGTTTCATCAGCATCCTCACGAATACCACAATGTGCTAGACCAATAAGCAATTTGTGATAATATTCCTCTGCTCCCTTATCACCTTGTTTTAAAGTTTGCAATTCTAAACGTAAATCATGTTTTAAAACGAGACTTCATGTGCTATTTTAAAACAGGCCAAGTTTGAGGCACAGCAGCAGCATTACCAGCATTGCAAAGATCATTCCACCAAAGCAGAGCAAAGCTAGTAAATTCACTAGTAGCAAGTCTAACTCTATGCTCAGCAGGAACTAAATGAGAATTAAATTTTTATTCAACAGCAAGCTCCCAATCTAAATAACCCTCAGGATCAGCAGTGCCAGCAAAAGGAATCATGGTAAATTTTGCTTTAGCAAAATGATCATTATTACAATAATTTTGATTACCTCTAATACCTTGACGATTGTGCCGAAGATGATCCGCATCACGAGCATCAGCATCAAGGTCGGCATCCTCATCCTCGTCGTCAGCATCCCCATAAGGTTGGCATCGGTGTTGCCGTAGAGGGAGACGTTGTTCAACATGTTCAACCCGGATGACCAGGCCGTTGATAGTGCGCATCAGCTCATCAAACTTCCCGTCGATGTAGGTGCGCTGGTCATCAACAAGTCTCTGAAGTTCATTCTTTGACACACACTCATTGAAGTCCTTAGGTGACTCTCCTTCTGTCCCTGACATGGTTAGCAGATAACAAAAGACAACACCAAGGTATTATCCCTATCAACTAAAAGCTACTGGGTGGTGGTGACAGTGGAGTGCAAAATCTCAAATGGCTTACCACCGTCTTGCAAGTGTTCTTACCAAAGCCAAACAGGACGGTACAATTAGTTGTCGAGCTAGGTGTAACAGTTGCAAGATGAACCTGTGCTGATCAGAAGAATATGTGTAGCTTGGACAGGCACAATATGGTAGCAAGGGATTAGAAATAAACACAACAGAGTAGCAAAGTTCAATAAGTATTCAAGGCACAAGTCACAATTGCTGGCTAAGATATGTCCCTAGGCATAGCACAACAAGTTGGAACAAAAAACGATGGATAAAGCTCAAAGAACAAGAAAAACAGCACCTGCGCGATTGTTTTTATACTTTTTGCCGATTTCCCTCCAGAACTAGTAGGCAGCAAGATTTCTTATTTTCTCAACTATTTTTTTGTATTTTTATCTGAACAAGGATCACCTGAGATGGAACCACAAAAATTTTCACCTTAAACAGAGGTGGGATGTGGCCTACACAAAACCAGGAACGTTTCTGGAAAATCTAAAAACAACTTCGGAGCCTCAAAACTCTATGTTTGTGATTTTTTTTTGGAATTTCTGAGATCGGCCCCAAATGGCACCACCATTTTTTTGTATGTACAAAATTTTGTCACCTTTCTGCTGTAAAAAATTGAGCCAAAATGGAGCGCCGAGCAAAAAGTTATGCCCGTTTTACCGAAGGTAACTCAAGTTATGGTTTTGAGAGTGCACAACTTGGCAAATCAGGTGACGGCGGCTAGGGCAAAGCTTCCCTATTCTCCAACACAGAACCACGGCTGAGCAAAGCTTCTCAGCAAGCGAACAATCTAGGGCAAAGCATCCCTGGTGTATGCAGCAAGGGTATCGCCAGATGAAATCAAGAAGGGCTGCGATGCAAGGCGAAAATACAAGGCGGCTTGCAACCTATCTAGGACTTGCGTGGCGAGAGTTCATACAAGGTGGCTAGCGAGGGCAAGTCAAGTAGCGTGAGGGCTCGACTTGTTGTTTGGGTAAAGGTGGATGGGACGGCGACGGAAAGAAAAAAGCGACGGGCAGTTGACTACGACTACGAACACACTAAACCAGCAACAAGACCCGACCATGGACACAAACTCAACTAAGCGAAACTGAAATGAAAATTGCAGATGCTAAAGCAGGTTATAGGACAGCAGAAAGTGTAAATTTTTTGGGCTTTTTGTGGACTGCAGGTAAAGGAACAAGATGAATCTAAAGGGGAAACACAAAATTATACCTCACGGTAAACCTGAATCCTGATACCACTTGATGTAGATGCGGCCCGATCTTCCGAGAGGTAGGGTAAATTTGATTGATGGAGTACGTGATGTTGGCGATCCGACTTCTAATCAGACATGAATTCGAAGCCTGCAACCGTTACACCACCGCTCCGTTGGTTATCAACCAAGCACAACATGATTCACCTCGCCAAGAAGGCTTTTCTTGCAAGCGAATCGAAGAACACAAGCAAGAAAGTATAAACGCGCAATCTGAAATTGCAAGTATGAATGAAGCGAAGGTAAAGTAGGGGTTCAAGAACTCGATTTCCAAAGGACTAATCGACACAGTGGAGGAGATCAAGAACGGGGGCTCTGATTCACAGCAAAAGGACTTGTCGTCACAGTTACAATGAAGAAGACAGTTTCTCGATCAATGAACAAAATCTAAGTCTAAGCGGCGGTGGCGGCTACTAATTTTATGAGAGAACCAGGGCGAGCTAGGGTTGGGGGCGACCAGTGGGGGTGCCCACAACATGGGCTTAAGGCCCGACACGATACACAGGCCATTGGCCCAAAAGAGGTGACGCAGCACCTTTCCAGATTCTGGATGTCAACTTGTTTCATGAATTGCCGTCGACTCCAAACTGCTATGGACCTGAATCTGGTGGCGTTGGAAAGGTTATGAAATTATATTTCCAACCATTTAAAGATCTCCTCAAACGGATTCCATATGTGGCCGTGGCATCATTTTTGGGGCAGACTGGTTCTAGAATCCGAGAAAGAAACGAAGTCCAAGTTGTAGACGATTCGGACTTCAACGTGTACGTATCCGATGCAGCGATGTCCTCATCATTGGCTGTGTTCTTATACAAGATAATCAGGTTATCGCTTATGCTTCCTGAGCTCTTCGACCGCATGAACTCAATTATCTGACCCATGATCTTGAGCTAGCAGCGGTTATTCATGCTCTCAAGATTTGGAGACACTATCTTATGGGTACTCATTGCAACATCTATACTAACCACAAGAGTCTCAAGTATATTTTCACTCAGAGTGATCTGAATATGCGACAACGGCAATGGCTAGAATTAATCAAAGATTATGACCTGGAAGTTCATTATCATCTCGGTAAAGCCAATGTTGTTGCGGTGCGCTCAGCCATAAGGTTCATTGCAACTATCTCCCAGTTGAGTCATATTATGAGATCTTATGCGCTGAAATGCAAAAGTTGAAATTGAAGATTATTCCTCAGGGGACTTTGAATCACATTTCTATTGAACCAACACTATTTGACCAAGTCATCATGGCACAACTACAAGATAAGGGTGTCGGAATCATCAAACAGAAATTATTAGAAGGGGAAGAAAAATATATATGCTTTTGTCTAGATCACAAAGGAATTTTGTGGTTCGATGGTCGCTTAGTCGTACCTAAAAATCCAGAACTCCGAAATCGGATCTTAGACGAAGCTCATCTTTCAAAATTCCCCATTCATCCGGGTAGCACCAAGATGTATCAGGATCTCTGGCAATATTTCTGGTGGACCTAAATGAAAAGTGAAATCGCCAAATATGTTGCAGAGTGTGACACCTGTCAGAGAGTGAGAGCCAATCATTTGAAGATTACTGGAACTCTCCAACCTCTGCCTATTCCATCTTGGAAATGGAAAGATATCAGTATGGATTTCAAGTGAGCTTACCCAATACGTCACAACATCATGATTCTATTTGGGTCATTGTCGATCGACTCACAAAGACAGCTCACTTCAATCAAGTGAATACTGAATATGGAGCCAGAACATATGCAGAAATTTATATCGATAGAATTGTTTGCCTGCATGGTGTACCAAAAATAATTATTTCAGATTGTGGCACTCAGTTTGTGGCTAGATTTTGGGAGCAACTTCAAGAGACTCTCAAAACCAAATTAATTCGAAGCTCTGCTTACCATCCACAGACTGGCGGGCAAACAGAAAACGTAAACCAAATTCTTGAAGATATGCCCCGAGCATTTTTCATTCATTATAACAAGAATTGGAACAAGTGCTTATCTCTGGCGGAATTTTCCTACAACAACAACTATCAAACCAGTCCAAAAATGACACCTTTCAAGGCCTTGTATGGTTGACGGTGTTGAACTCCTTTGAGTCGGTCACAGACTGGAGAGCGTAAAGTCTTTGAACCCGATTTAGTGGTCGAAGCCGAAGAAAAAGTGAAAGTGGTCCAAGAAAATTTGAGAGCAGCTCAATCCCGACAAAAGAGATATTTTGATAAATGAAGAAAACCTTTGAAATTTAATGTTGCTCTCACCAACCAAAGGTGTTCAATGTTTTGGAATCAAAGGCAAATTATCTCCACGATATATCGGACCATATGAAATCATCGAAGAATGTGGAACAATGGCTTATCGACTTCGACTACCTTCGCAACATGCCGCAGTCCATAATGTTTTCCACGCATCTTAACTCAAGAAATGTATCCGAGTTCCTACAGAGATACTTGAACAACAGGAAATCTCCGTGGTACCAGACCTTTCATATTCCGAATCGCCTCCCAGAATTTTGGACACCAAGGAATGAGGTACTCGTCGAAAGGTGGTCAAAATGTATAAAATTCAGTAGAATCATCACACTGTGGAAGAAGCCACCTAGGAGACGGAGGATTATATAAATAAATATTTTTTGGTTTTCTTAGTGCTACCCCAAGTACCTTCACTCTATTCCAGTTATTCCTGCAATCTTGGGACAAGATTCCTTTTAAAAAGGTAGGCTGTGACACCCTAGGTGTTGAAAAAAAATAATTAAGCCAACTCAATTAACTTACAACACAATAGTGAGGGCTAATAATTGATGGAGGCCACACCTTTGAACTTAAACTTAAATTCCCAATATAAGTAAATCATGTAAAGGGGTTAAAATCAAAAGTTATCAAACTTAAAACAATTTCCAAACATGTCACAAAAATAAATATGGCTGAAAACTAGTACCTTTAGTAACATGTGCTCAATTGGATTTCAGCTAAATTCCATTTAAAACAACATAGAATTTGAGGCCCTTTACTGTAAAATCAAATATTTAAAATAGTTTGCAAACCATTGCTCAAATGAAAAAGTGCCTGAAAAGAAGTTGTAGATATTGAAAAACTGAACAAAAATGGTATTTAAAAGTTTTTCATTTGAGGCTAGGAAGAGGGAGAAAAGTTTTGTTTATAGTTCAGTCCCTGGATATCTTAGAAATCACAAAATGCTCTGTTTTTCCCCTCCTCCCTTTTCCGGCGCCTTACGCCGGGGTGCGGCCCTGGGGCGACAGCTGGCCGGCCAAGTGGCCCTGGCACGCCAAAACCGGGCCCCATGGCGACTCGTGCGGAGGCCACGCGTCCCTGACGCCCGAGCGGCTTCCATGCCGCCGCCGCCTCCCAGCGCCGCCACCTCGCCGCAGGTTATCCCAGGCCGAATGGCCCTCCCCCAGTCACTCAAAACCTTCGCCCTTAAGCCTCATACACTATAAATGGGACCCCAAGCCGAGCCCACGCGCGTTCGCCGCCGTTCCCCTTTTCGCCGCCCGCCATTGCTCCGGCGAGCTCGAGCTCTCTGTGGAGTGGCCTCCTCCACCCCGCATTGTCTAACCCGACCTCACCACGACCTTCCTCATTGCTCGGTGGTGCTCTAGAGCCCGAAGCCCGACGCCCAGGACTGCCTGAGCACCCTCGCCGACGACAACCGACCCCGACCGCAGCCTTTCGCGGTCGACGAGCCCCTTCCCGACCTCCCTGACCTTGACGCCGGGCATCAAAAGGTGTGTATGGATCCCATCTACCGTTTCGCCCACCTAGCCCGCGCCGTCGAGGCCGAACCTTGCCGGGAAACGAAGCTCTGCTTGAACTCCGGCGACTAGGGACCCATTTATAACTAAAAAATTTGATTCTAGGGTTTAAGACATAAAAATGACATGAATTACTAGATTAAAATCAGCAAACTTTGAAAATGCGTAGAAAATCATAGAAAAATGGTAAAAATGCAAATCCAAATATTTTGGAATCCGTAAAACTATCTACAGGATTGCCCACAGACCCATGGACAAATTTTCGATGCTTTGTCTCTAGGTTAAATACAAGGATAAATAGGGAATAAATGTTCTAGGAGTTCTACTCAACAACTATAGCTGATTTTTGTCTAGATGATGTCTCATGCTATTTCTAGTACCTCGTAAAAATTTGAGCTTAAGTGGACTCTGGTTACTAGATGGAAAACCCCACTTTGCTAGATCTACTAGAATACTTCATATTTTTTTCGGGTAGATTTTCTATGTTTATGTGCATGAAACTTTTACCATTTGTTTAGATTGCTAAATGCTCACTCATGCAAGTTTGGATATTTTTTTATCTAAGTAGCGTTATCTGTGATTTAATCCATGTTAAGTATCACTTTATTATAATAAATAGTTCCTGTCCGTAGAAAAATCTGGTAAATTGTGTAGTACTTCCTTTTAGTCATATAAACCTATATGCAAAGTTTGAGATTCATATGTTGAGTAGAACTGGAGTTACTCATTCTATCACATGGCCAGATTTATTATTTTTTCTGTGGTCGAGTTACTGCATGTATGCTCATGATTTTTGCGCCAAAGCTTAATATCTGTACCAAATGCTAAATGTATTGTTAGAAATAATTGCTGATATTTTTATTGAAGCATGAGTAGGAGTAAATTAAGCACTAGTAAAATTTTGGTACATAGAAACCTTATAAAACTCTCTATAGAAATTAATTTTGCCAGGTACATGCTTAATTTGCCAAATTTATTTCTCCTAGTTTATGCTTACATAAATCCTGGAAAATTTACAGTAAGTTTTATATCATATGTAGGATTTATAGTAAAAATTTGAGCTCCAGAATCTTGATAGATCATTCTGTATAAATTTTGTTTGATCTTAACATGCATTGTTTTAATTATTTTTCATGCTTGCATCCATTCTCTTTTTAGCTGAAAATTTTACCATAAGTTCTTGATTATATGTTCTGTGTTGTGTAAAATTGTTAGCACCATATCATGTCTCTAGCATCTATTTTAAATTATGCAATTATCCTTATGATTATTGAGTAGAAAATTGAAAACCCCCACCCAGCTCATTTTTGTAAAGTAAAGTAAATATAGAAATTACTCTATAAATGATTTCCCAGTGAATGAAGCTAAACAAGATCATCACTAAAGTAACACATTTGTTGGATTACAACTTTATATTGAAGGAAAGAAAGAAAGTTGTATCATATTGTAACACAGATCATCTTGCACTCATATAGAGACTGTGAATTTATCCGACGGCGTTTACGGGTTAGTGCCTACCAGTGGTGATCCTGTTATTGATGGATTTTCTCTGAACTTAACTAAGTTGAACAAAGACCCGGACCAACGTCTGAAAGAGCCCAAGCCTGACAATGCTAGTGCCCAGGAAGGCAAGCCCCGGTGCATCAATCCCATTATTTTCACATATATTTATATCTATTCATTCGATATATGTTGTAATGATTTTATTTGGGCATTTACGTTATTAGGAGTTGGTTGAAACCATAGTTTCATGCTCCTAGGTTCCTATGTAATGTTACCCCGAGTCACTTCGACTAGTTGCCCCACTAACTAGGAACGGTAGAAGTCGAGTGATTTTCTGCCTTTCGCGAGATCATAGGAGTTGACTGACTTTACTACTGTTGCAATGTAAGGACAATAGGCGGGGTTGTGTAGTTGAGATACCCTGTCAGTGTAGTGGAAATTGGTTAAGGTCGCGGTGTGTGGCACATATCGTTAAGCTTTTGAAAGTACTAGCCACATGCCGAGAAATATGGTAATAGGTAAGCTTAAGTACCTGATTGGACTAGCGAGTGGAACGACCTTGCACTCTCTTTTGGACTTGGTCAAGGATGAGCGCAACATGTGGCTACAGAGTGGTCAGACTCTATAGTCGAGGGAAGTGCCCCAGATCCACGGACTGGAAAGAAAGGGAAAAATTTGTATGGGTGGCGTAGTTCCCCATACGTGTGTGTTAGGTTTGCCTTGCAAGGTTAAGAAACTCGATTCGAATCATCCGCCTCTCACTATTTGAGACTGCTTAACAATTTCTGTCACACAGAGTAACAAGTGGAACACGATGGAAAGAATTATGGTTGTATGATTAAATGTTTGGACAACCATGTATGTCTAGAATAGGTGCTCACCAAGAATGGCTAATCGACCTAGAATCTGAAAAATAAAACTTGAAATTAAGGACCTACTCTTTGTTGCTTTTAAGCAAAATAAACCCAGAGCCATATCAGCCTTGCATGTCTAGTTAAGTGGACTAAGTATATCTGTTGACGGGTAAGACTTGCTGAGTATTAGTATACTCAGCCTTACTCGTGGCACTATTTTCAGGTACTAACTTTGAGGGCATGATTGCGAGCCTTACTTGGCTGTGTACGTTACATCTGGGCTGGTATGTAGAGTGGGATGGTCCCTCAGCCGGTGCTGACACCCCTCCCACTGACTGATGTCTCGTATGGGCTTTATCGAGGCATTCCAGTTTCGCTAGTTATCGTTTTTACCTCTTCCGCTGCAGTAATGAGACTTAAATTAATTTGTGTAGCATAAGACTCTGTGGTACTTTACTATTTCTGAACATGGTTTGTAATAATTAAATTCTGTTGCAACTCTGAGATGTATGAAATGGCCTGTGTTGTATTCTTTGGGCTCGCCTTCGTGTGAGTGTTGCCTATCTCGATCCCGGATAGCATGGCTTTAATCGAGACTTTACTCAAGGAACTACCGTTGTAGTGCGGTTTTGGATCAGAGTTGCCTAGCAATGATGATTATCGCACTCGGCCCAGTTTATTTTGGGTGGTTCTGCCACAGCAACATGGCCTGTTATCCTAATCCCTTACAATTTGCCTCCTTGGTTGTGTCAAAAACAACCTTATTGGATTATGTCAATGCTACTTGGTCCTAGATCTCCTGGAATGAATATTGATGTATATTTGAGGCCCCTTATTGATGAGTTGAAGGAGCTTTGGGAGAAGGGTGTCCAAACCTTGGATGAGAAGGTTAAGAAGAATTTCAAATTACATTCTATTTTACTTTGGACAATTAATGATTTTCCTGCATGTCCATACTGCCACAAGGATGAGTTGAAGGAGCTTTTGGGAGAAGTGCTTTGGACAATTAATGATTTTACTTTCTAGCTGGAGCACAAAAGAAAAATTTGCATGTCCATACTGCCACAAAGATACAGACTATTTGAGGTTGAAATTTGGGTCCAAGCACTACTGCATGGGACATCGACATTTTTTGCCCTTGGATCATCCTTTGCGAAGGAACAAGATTAGCTTCAACAACAAGGTCGAACTCAGGGAGGCACCAGTACCACTGATTGGTGAACAAGTATTGGAGCAATATGATACTTTTAGTCAAGTGCAATTTGGAAAGCAGGCATCAAAAAAGAGGAAGCATGACGAATATAAAAGATGGCACAACTGGAGGAAGAAGAGCATTTTTTTTTAGCTGCCTTACTGGTCTTCTTTGCTCATTAGGCATAATTTGGATTTCATGCACATTGAGAAAAACATATGTGAGAGCATACTGGGTACTGTACTTCGAATTGAAGGTAAAAGTAAGGACAGTGAGAAGGCCTGGCTTGACATGGCACATCTAGGTATATGACAAGATCAGCATCCTATTATTAAGAATTGTAAGTATACCTTGCCACCAACATTGTACTTCTTAGATAAGGATGACAAGAAAATTCTATGGCAGTTTCTGCAAGGAGTGAAGATGCCTGATGGGGTTGCCCCCAATATAAGGAGATGTGTTGACATAAATGCATGTAAGGTGTCTAGATTCAAAATGCATGACTACCACATAATTCTCTAGAAACTACTACCATTAGTTGTTTGAAAGATTTTACCTGAAGATGTTGTCGTCGGATTGATATAACTTAGTAGGTTCTTCAATGCAATATGGTCTAAGGAGCTGGTGGAAGAAGATATGGACAAACTTAGTATTTCAATTCGGGAGACTCTTTGTCGGCTTGAGATGGTATTACCACCTCCTTTCTTTGATATCATGATCCATTTGCCTGTTCATCTGGCTGAAGAAGCTAAAGTTGGAGGGCCGGGGTGTTATAGATGGATATATCCAGTGGAGAGGTACTTACGTACTGCAAAAGGATATGTGAGGAACGACGTGCAGCCGGAATGGTCACTAGCTGAGGGATACATAGTCGAGGAGTGCCTTACATTTTGCTCAATGTGGAAACAAAACTGAACCATGCTGAACGTCATGAAAATATCGTGGTGAATAAGCCACCATTTGGTTTGAGCATTTTTGCCGACATGGATTACAAGAGGAGAGGTCAGAATATCGAGATAAGTCAACCAAATGAATTGCGCAAGATGAGGCACTACATAATTACGAACTACGAAGAAGCCAGCCCAAAGATAGAGTAAGTTGCAATAAACCATCTTCCTTTTGTTTATGATATATTTATTTGTGGCATAGAGTAACACATTAATGCACATTTGTATGTATATAGTTTACATATGGAAGAACTCAGGAAATATGGATCAACAAATATTTCAAAACGACACCTAGAGCATCTCGTAAGGTGGTTCAAGGGGAAGGTTAGTACGCATATTTTATTTTAATTTTCCATATGGATGGTCACATGCACTAATTATAAAATATTTCGAAAACAACATTGTAGATCAAGCATCTGTATCACAAAGGAGAAGTGAGTCAAGAGATGTATGCCCTTGCTCAAGGACCAGACCATCGAGCTTGTATTTTGAATAGATACCATATTAATAATTGGCTGTTTCGAACGATCGCCATTGAGAGAAGCCTCGTAACACAAAATAGTGGGGTGCTCGTGAAGGGTGATGCTACTACAGGCAACATGAATTTGTATGGAGTGATTAGAAAAATTATCTCACTGGATTTCCCTGGACAAAAACAAGTTATTTATTCTGATGCGATTGGTACAATGTTCCAGTTTCTAGTAGCAGCAGAGGTAAAGAATACAGTAGGAATAAATTGGGGATTATTGATATCGACACTATTATGTTGAGATATTCGAATGGACCTTACATTCTAGCGACCCAGGCTGAACAAGTGTTTTTTGTTCCACTTGTGAACAAGCCGGGATGGAGTAGTGTCGTCGTGATGAAACCAAGAAATTTGTTTGCAATGCCAGACGAAGAAAATGTGGATGAAATTGATATTGATTCAATTGATCTGCAATCCAAACCATTAATTTGTCGGGTGCGCAGGAGCATTTTTCAAGTTGGACAAGATCATAAAAGGAAGGCACAACTAGGGAAGCCTCTGTTATTCAACATGTGCAGGCCCAAGCAGTTGATGAACCAGATGATATTGATGAGGACTTTGATGATGAAGACGACACCTACATCAATGATGGAGTAGTTGCACCACTAGCTTCTGTGGATCAAGACCAGGAAGATGATGGCTTCTTTACATAATTCATTTTGTTTATGTCAGTTTGTTGTCCCAGCGTGAATAAATGATTAAGATCATGCTGTATCCAATATATTTTCCTAGGATGAATTCAATTCTTATGATCAGCAGTGGGACCCATGTGGGACCCATTAATAAGTCACACATCGGAATCCACAAAAAGAGAAAGACACTGGACCACTCTGGTATAATTCCATTTGCACTCAAAAACTGTTGACAGAAATATTGCAAGAATTATGGCACTCAAGAACACAACCATTCAGCACAGATAAACATAAAAGATACATACATATCTTGATAGGTGCCTTGATATTATTTCTTCTTTTGATGAATTTGTTGTAAACATCTCCCGAGGGAAGAGAATGGAAAGGCGAACGCTCTGACTCAGCAAGCATCTGGCTATAATGTTACAAAGAAATATTTCAATATTCGGAAGCCGATGTGAGTTAAAGCCGAGTTTCAGGTTTTGGACGAACCAATCTGACTGCCCAGACCGGTCTGACCGGTAGTTCTGCTGATAACATCATTTCGGCTGCAAAAGATGATTTAATCATCAAAGCTAAAGATTAGGATAGGAGAGTTCCTCTTATATCATATTTGAGAGATTCTGGTTGTGGTGCAGAGAGGAATATTCGGCATTTGGCTTTTAAATATGTTTTGATCGACGATGAATTTTATCATTAAATCACCGAATACTTGCTTCTCAAATGTTTGGACTCAGATCAAGCCAGGGTTGCTATGGGTGAAGTTCATGAAGGCATTTATGGTACTCATCAATTGGCTCCCAAGATAAAGTGGTTGGTTAGAAGAGCCGGTTTCTATTGGCCTACCATGATGTCTAATTGCTTCAAATATTATAAAGGATGTGAAGAGTATCAACGGTTTGGTGACTTGCAATTGGTGCCCGCTGTGTTGATGAATCCTATTATTAAACCATGGTCGTTCCGAGGTTGGGGGTTCGATTTCATTGGACAAATTAATCCTCCATCTTTAAAGGGGCATCACTTCGTGTTGGTTGCTAAAGATTATTTCACTAAGTGGACCGAAGCAGTTCCTTTGAGAAATATGACACATAGGGAGGTAATTGAGTTTATTACTAAGCATATTATTCATAGATTCGGCATTCCACAAACTGTCAAAGATTAACTTGCTGAATTCATCCCCATATTATGCTCAGGCCAATGGGCAGGCCGAGTCAAGCAACAAGATTTTGATCAAGCTTATCAAGAAAAAGATAGAAGAAAATACTAGGAGGTGGCATGAAGTATAATCCGAAACATTATGGGCTCATCACATATCTAGACATTGTGCTACTAAATTTACTCCTTTTTGAGCTTGTGCATGGTCAGAAGATCGTTTTACATGTCGAGGTAAACCTGGACGCTTATAGATTGGCTAAACAAAATAACATTTCCACTGTTGATTACAATAATTTGATGATGGATAATAATAATGAAGTAACCAACAAGCGTTTGAGGGCTCTAAGGAAATTGAGAAGGACAAGCTTTAGATGGCCAGAGCCTATAACAAAAAGGTAAAGTAAATCATTTCAAGTTGGAGATCTAGTTTGGAAGACAATTTTGCCTCTTCGGATGAAAAGCAATAAGTTTGGCAAATAGTCTCCAAGTTTGGAGGGTCCATACAAGATTATCAAGGTTATCTCCGAAAATTCATATATGATGGAGATGGTGCAATGAGAGCGTATACCTAGAGCTATCAATAGGAGGTATTTGAAGTAATACTACCCCAGTGTATGGCAGAGTGCATGAAGACGAAGATGGCCTGTATTGGATATCACCCTTAGTTTTGTTTTTAAGCCTGTGTAATATGAATAATGCATGTATATCAGACTATATTTTAGTACTTGCTTTTTGCCTTGTAAAACTCACCAAAAAGCAGGGGGCATATGTTGACAGCCAAAATTGGCAAGTCAGCGGCCAACCAGTCTGACCGGTCGGGCTGACCGTTTAGACCGGTCTGCCAAGTTGTAATCCAAGTAGGCTTTGTTTTATTTTTAGAATCCTTGTGTAAACCAACTTGAAAGGAGTACAACTTCCCCGGCATATATATATAAAGGCTAAGGCCGATTGAAGGTATTCCCAATCGAATCAATACAATTTACATCTACTTTTTGTTCTCTCAAACCCTAACCTTTTCCAAACCCTAATTGATGTTCTTCCTGCGTCTCGAGCTCCGATGGGATTCCTCTCGAGCTCGAGGTGGTAGGTTCGGCGTGAAGTTCTACATAACCGGTCAGACTAGTTCGCCCTACTAGTCAGTCCGGTTCGCCTTACCGGTCAGACCGGTCAGCACAGGATTTCGCCGGAGTTAATCATTTTGACGATCGTTCGCGCATTTTAGCGCATTCGGGTGTGTTTGACGCAAATTAGTGTCAACTGTCACCATAACTAGACTACAGTTGTTTTCTATTTATGCATTTAGTTTTCAGTATGCATCATGTTTGATTCAGTTCGAAACATTGCTAGCATGGCGAGTGTGCATATGTGCAGACTTCTTGTGAGTGCCATTAGCATAGAGGACTTTTACGGTGCATAATGCAATCATATACTACTATTTGGAAAGAACTCCTATGTAAATATTGGACTATCTAGATTTCTTTATACCACTGAAACATTAATTAGCAGTATGAGGTAGTATAAGGTTACACTCTGTTCGCTTGGTTGTAGCTGGTAGCAAGTGTTGATTTGTCTTGGGATAAAAGTACTGCTAGCTGGCTGGTGGTTGGTACTGATTTTTTTAGGGCAGTGGCTGGTACTGATTTGGTGTAAAAGAAAAGCATTGCTGGCTGATTGGCTCACAAGTCAAAGGAACAGAGTAAGATGATTTGTGATATCACCCATTTTATGTTTATTATTTTGGGTTAATTGGATATGTGACATTACAATTATCGTAGTTCGGAGATATACCATTACTATTCATCGTATCGTAAATGTGCCATTGCAATTTCACATTTGTAGAAAACATGCCATTACTTACCCCTTCATTGTGTTTATAAAGATATTTGGACCAAAATACTCTCTTCTTTCTTCTCACGTTCCTCTTCTTCTCCCAAAAATTGTCAAGCTCCACCACACAAAATTCATATGATCCATTCCACCATGTTGACAGCCAAAGTTGGCACCAACTGGTCTGACCGGTCTGGCCGAGCGGTCTGACCGATCGAAGCACTGTGGCCTATCCGGTAGGGACTGACCGGTAGGTCCGACCGGACTAGGAGGAGTCCGAGTCGATTAAGGATTTTTGTAGATCTAGATCTGTAATAGAGATTCCTTGTGGGATAAGTCCACCCCACCCTATAAATATAAAGGGTCATGGCCGGTTGAGGATATCCAATCGATCAAAATACAAAACAATTACTATTTTTTATCCTCTTCTCAAACCCTAGCTTTTCCAACCCTTATCTGTTGTTGTTCCTTTGTCTCCGCGATGTTTGAAGGCGTTCTAGGTGGCCTGCCGATCCTAGAACAACTCTACGTGCGCCTACCCTGACGGGGTCCCTCCCGGGTTAGCGTTCGTCGGCCGTCGCCGATTCTCACCGGCGACCAGTCTGACCGGTCCCCTAGACCGGTCTGACCGCTTCACGCAGGAAGAGCTACATCGAGCTCTTTCTCGCGCTGCACGATCTAGTGCGTTTGTGTGTTGATCCATAATAGGTGCCAACATACTTTTTGGCGACTCCGCTGGGGAAGAAATATCTTGGTTAGCAAAACCGATCTAATCTACCCCGAAGAAGATGGACTCCAACACAGAAGTCGACAAGGACAACATCATCCCTACGACATACGAGCATCTTCCCAAGGACGTCCATCTGCTGCTAGTGGAGCGCAAAAAAAAGCGTGACGAAGAAGATCTACTAGCGGCGCTTACAAGCATCAAGGTCGATCGACGCGACAAAGTCACCAAGATCAAGGAGATCGACTTCGCTTCTACCCCCACGGATGCATCTACTGAGGTAACATCTGCTGCAACTGCTCCACCTTTTGGTGTTACTATGGAACAAATTCAGAAATTACTAGCTGAACGGGATGTCTATTGGGTTAATTGGCTTAGCTCTAAGGAGAGAGAATCGGCTGGTAAGAAACCAGAAACAGCCGATGAACATCCATCTGTTTCTACTTCTGAATTTTATGTTTCTCAACCATCGGCAGCATCTCCTGTGTGTCAACCTCAATATGGGATGCCGATGAATTATTTCAGTGATCAAACTGTGACACCCACATACATTGATCCTATTATGAGTATTCCTGGTTCGGCCAACATTAGCCGAACAAACGAAATTGTTTCATACACACCACCAGAACCTCCAAGGACCTCAGTACCACACATCGGTCCTATCTCCGATGAGATGTTCGACCGATACGTGCAGCGTTGGCAAAGCCGGCAGAGACCAGTCAGACCGGTATACCAGTCTGGCTAGACCGGTTCCCCCCACCGGTCCGACCGGTCGTACTGACCGGTCCGATCGGTCCATCCGGTCAGCTTGTTTCAAACCAGCGAGAGGTATCTACATCCACACAGCCAAATTCTTCGAACAATTTTGACAAAATGCTTGCTGATTATAAGAATGATTTGGCTAATTTGTTTAGAGAAAGTTTTGGAGTGGATGATAGAAGCAAAACCCGCACATACCAAAAGTTGTATCCTACTTCATTTGATTCGGTTGCATACCCTGCTGGTTTTAGGTTGCCTGAGTTTGTTAAATTCAGTGGGGAAGATACTAGGAGTACTTTTGAGCATATTAGTCAGTATCTTGCCCAATTAGGAGAAGCTAGTTCAATAAACAAGTTGAAAGTGCGTTTATTTTCTTTATCTCTAACTGGAACTGCTTTCTCCTGGTTTTATTCTTTGGTACCTAATTCTATTGGCTCGTGGGAACAATTAGAGCAGAAGTTCCATGAGCACTTTTTCTGTGGGCATGATGAGCTTAAATTGTCTCACTTGACATCGGTTAGACAATCGCGTGATGAATCCGTCAATGATTACATAAGACGATTCCGCGACACAATAAAATGATGCTTTAGTGTAAATATTGCAGAAAAAGACTTAGCTGATTTGACTTTTAATAGCTTGTGCTCTCATATTAAAGAAAGATTAGAGGGCTATGATTTCTTTACTGTTACTCAGGTGCATCAAAGAGCTTTGGATATAGAAAGCCGAAGCAAAGAATATCAAGAATCTCATAGACATCATCGTTCTAGTGTACATGCTTTAGATTATACTTCAGATTGTTCGGATGATGAGTCTAATGATGTATATGCTGCTGAGTTTGCTTGGTCATCTCAAGCCAAACCACTTACTTGTTCTGCTCTTAAGCCGATTCACAAAAATTGGCAAGACAAAAAATTTACTTTTGATGTATCCAAGTGCGAAAGAATATTTGATGGGTTATATAGGCTTAGATACATCAAGATGTCACATACTGTACCGCCGCTTGAAGAGTTGAAGCGGCAAGCGTATTGCAAGCTCCAGAATATTTTTTCACATGCTACTAATGATTGCAATATGTTACGTAGATAGATTCAATCGGCCATTAATGAAGGACGATTGGTTATTTCTAATATGCAGGTTAATCAGAATCCTTTACTAGTGCATATGTTAGAATTGAATAATCCTAAAGTGCTAATTCGGCCGAGTCAAGCCGAATCAACCAAGGAGAAAAATATAGTCATTGGTGATCAAAAACCTGAAAAGAAGCTGACATTGAAGACCCCTCAAGCTACAAAAATACTCGGGGGGTAAGACAAGAAGAAGAAGGCCAACAACAAGTCGACCGGTCTGACCGGTCACAGCGGCGGTCTGACCGGTGCGTCCAGTAAATCTGGGAACTCTTCCAAAATCAAGACAAAGCCAAGTTTTAAGGTACTCTTAGCCAAATATGAGAAGAAAGGGAGTGCTCAGAGACAGAAGGGGCGATCAAGCGAAGTCAAGGGTACAGAATCATCGTCGAAACATCAAGAGCAATCGAGTCAAGGTAATTATGCTTCATCTAGTAGACCGATTGCTCCATGGTATTGCTAGTATCCTTATTTTTATACACCTATGGATTATAGTAGGATGCATATGCAATCATATTATATTCAATATCCTCCTATGTATCCAAATTATGTATTACTACAAAGACCGATTGTTGCTAGCAATAATCTGGTCAAACAAGATGTTGATTGCAGCAAGGAGAATGAGAAGAGCAAGAAACAAGACTCAAAGTATTTACAGCCAAGGTGGTGTCCCTCAGACTTGTCTCATACTCAGAAGCGAAGGCTATAATGTATGTGCAAGAAAGAGGCAATGGAGCAACAGGTGGAGGCCGTGCCAAAGACGTCAGCAACAATGAAGATGGTGTGGCGGCCCAGACAAATTGTTTCAACATCGACTTGATTAGAGCAAGTTATAGCCAATAATTACTTAGCGCCCTTAGCACAAAAAATAGCCGATGTAATGTTAATCATCGCCCTTAGACAATTTTGGCTCAGAAGAATATTTTTTGACAAGCAAGCATTACCAAAAAATAGGAGGGCATATGTTGATAGTCAAAATTGGCATCAACCGGTCTGACCGATCTGGCTGAGCGGTCTGACCGGTCGAAGCACTGTGGCCTGTCCGGCAGGGACCGACCGGTCTGACCGGTCTAGGAGGAGTCCGAGTCAATTATGAATTTTTGTAGATCTAGATCTATAATAGAGATTCCTTGCGGGATAAGTCCACCCCACCCTATAAATATAAAAGGTCACAGCCGATTGTGGATATCCAATCGATCAAAATACAAAACAATTACTACTTTTTATCCTTTTTCTCAAACCCTAGCTTTTCCAACCCTTATCTGTTGTTTTTCCTTCGTCTCCGCGACGTTTGAAGGCGTTCTAGGTGGCCTGCCGATCCTAGAACAACCCTACGTGCACCTATCCTGACGGGTCCCTCCCGAGTTAGGGTTAGTGTTCGCCGGCCGTCGCCGATTCTCACTGGCGACCGATCTGACCGATCCCCTAGACCGGTCTGACCGCTTCACGCAGGAAGAGCTGCATCGAGCTCTTTCTCGCGCCGTACGATTTAGTGCGTTCATGTGTTGATCCGTAAAAAGCGTCAACACACTGCTCCTTGATTCCACCCACCAGTAGCTACGCCACACACTCCTACCCCTCTACAAGCAAATCTGAGGTCCTTCCGTTCACCTCTCCACCGGGAATTGATTGAATTCTGAACGCCATTCCCTAACCAGACAAGCAGCTAGCCATGCGCCGCTTAGGCTGTGGAGGAGCAATTAGCAAGCGAGCAGCTAGGCCAGCTGCCACGCGTTGCTACTGCTGCTGCAGTGGCCGCGCCGGCACGCCATCCTTGCAGCGGTCCAAAGCCGTGCACGGCGAGGTGGAGCTCGGTGGCGGCGAGGAGGAAGTGCACGGTCTGCGTGTGGCGGAGCAGTGCCACCATCCCCCACATCGTCTCCGGCCGCAGAGCGGCCGCCAGCTCCAGCACGCACTTCATCCCTTCCACCCTCGCTTGCATCTCCCACTCCATCGCCTCCGCTCGATCTCGCCGCCGCACACGAGGTCCACGGAGGAGTGCACGAGGCACGGAGGAGTCTCCGCAAGAGGGTGGCAGCGGCCAAGCGGCGGGGGATGTGACCAGCGCAATGGTCGCGCGAGAGGGGGACTTCCCCACCGCGAGAGCAAGCAATCGGCGGCTATCGGAGAGCCGGACGCTATGGAGAGAGAGGAAGGGAAGAAGATTATTTTTGTCTATAAACCTTAAGAAACACATCGAACGAGTAAGTAGTGGTATGTTTTAAAGAAATATAAAATTGTAATGATATAGTTCTAAATAAATAAATTATAACGATTGATTAGTAAATTTGAAAAATTATAATGGTACGAATCCGATTAACCCTATCATTTTTCTTCGTTTACGTTCTTCTCCCTCCGTTCCCCGTTCTCACAAGCCTCTAGCAGACTGCTCGGCTCGGCGCTAGGTTTTTTTTTTTTTTTTTTGCCCTCGGCGATTCCGGCAGTCGCCGCCGTTCGCTCAGCCCCCACGGCCGATGCTCACCGCCAGGGAGGCATCCGTGGCAGCGCATCGGGCCCCGTCTGACGCTTACGCCGAGGAGGCGGCGCATCCCGCACCCGACGCAAGGCTCCTGGGAGGAGGGCAGGTAATGGATCGCCCCCACGGCCGACGCTCGCCACCGGGGAGGCATCAGTGGCAGCGGATCTGGCCCCCGCCCTTCATTCGCCGCCGGGGAGGCGGCGCGTGCCACAAATAACGCTCGTCCCCTCGGAAGGAGGGATGGCGGGTGGCTTGCCCCCATAGCCCACGCTCGCCGGCGGGGAGTCATCCGTGCGGCGGATGGGCCCAGACCCTTTCTTGAAGCCGACCGATGGTGCTGGTGGTGCAAGGCGTCGTGACGCGCCGCATAGAGGTCCGGGTCCCTTTCAACGAGCGGGAGTGGCGGCGCTCGGCTCGTGGATCCGTAAAGTCGGCCCCAGCACCCCGCTGCCTCTCGCCGTCGGCCTGCGCACGCCCTGCCGCTCGGCACCAGGGATTTGGATCGGGACCCGCTCGACGCTCGACTCTCGACTCCTTGGCGGCGGTGGCTCCCGTGATCCGTGGCGTCCTTTGGGGATGGCGGCCAGTACTCACGGGGAAGTCGATGTCCGGATTGTCCTCTCATCGCTGGCCCCTTCGCTTCCCGGCTGTGGGGATGCCAGCGGCAGGCCTCCGCATGCCTAGGACAAGCAGGGCAGCGCGTCGTGCTCTGAATCCTTCCCGCCACTCAAAACATGTCGTATCAGGTAATTGCTGCTGCTATGAAGTCCCTTATTTGTACTAGTACCAGTTCAGGTAGTGGAAGAAGAAATGTTATGACGCTTTTGGTCTTCGGAATCGATAATTCGCAACTCTCGAAATTTTTTAGTTCAGATCAATTATTTCAGAGAATATGGTTACTCAATTTTGCCGTAAGTTGCTGATGTAGCAATTTCCCGTATCTGATGCTCACGAGCTAATTCTTGAATTGATACTACCCTGGACTTTAGGATCAGTTGTGGTGCATCTTCAAAACTGAATACTCTGACCAAGTGCCACATTTCATAGAATTTGGTTACTCATCTTATCGCAATCCTGAAACATACTGATCTAGTAGCTTTTCAATATTTGAAGATCAGCAGTAAATACTTGAACTGGTAGAATATTTCCTCAAATTTTCTCTTATTTATTTGGTCCGGGAGAACATTGTGTAACTTCAACTGCCAACACATCGTTTACACAGATTGAAATTTGTTAGAATAAAGGAGAGCGGAAAACATGCAATCATCCCCTACTGAGTTATCTCTGATTTGCAGATACAATGCGCAGGCACTAGCGTGAGCACAATAACGTTCTATGGTTTCGCAGAGAGTGTCTTCTGATTGAGGTAATATGTTGTCTAATGATTTTCCAGCAAAAGAAGCCTGTTACACTACAACATCATCATCAACAACAACAACAACATAACCTTTTTTTCAAAGCAAGTTAGGGTAGGCTAGAGATGAAACTCGAAAAAAATAAGTTCAAGATTCAGGCACAATGATAGCTAGTCTCCAAGTACTCATATCCAAAGCTATCTCTTTAGAGATATTCCAATTCTTAAGGTCTCTCTTAACCGACTCATCCCACGTCAGTTTAGGTCTACCTCTACCCCTCTTTACATTATCGACCCGCTCAAGAACCCCATTACGCACCGGCGCCTCAGGAGGCCTTCGTTGGACATGTTTAAATCATCTCAGCCGATGCTGGGTAAAGTTCTCCTCAATTGGTGCCACCCCGACCCTATCCCGAATAACTTCGTTCCGGACTCTATCCCTCCTTGTGTGCCCGCAAAACCACCGCAACATCCGTATCTCTGCTACACTCAGTTGCTGGACATGTCGCCTTTTTATTACACTGATCTAATAAATCTGTCATCATGAGTTTTCCAACTGATAAATCTGTTGTTGTTTCCTGTGTGTGGCAAAGCTCATGTTCATTTGACTTGTGACTAGTTTATATCAGCTCCTTTTACACTAGTTCGCTACTCAAAACATGCCATATCAGGTAATTGCTCCCTGCATTATAAAATAATTTTGCATGTGCGGCCAGAAAGTGAGGTTAGCTAATGTATTATTGTTGACATGCTACAAAATTGATTACTGGTGCACAGTACTGATCTGATCCCTTTTCTATTTTTTTGCTGCAGCACATGGATTCATGTGGTGAAAAGAAGACTTACACCGCCTCTTGACGTGTTTTCCTTCTTCAAGTGGCTTGACGGCTCAAACCTACAGGTGTTTGGTGTAGTCTGCACACGTCGAGGCTGTGATTTATCCCCCCTCAAACTGTCTATTCAAACTCTGAAGAAATTCATAAATATGGGTGTTGTAATGAGATGTAAAAGTGTACTTACAGGGGATGTACTAGTATCCTGAACTTTTGCTTGCTTTGGTGCTTCAATCCGGCGGGGCATGACCTCGTTGTCTATTTGATTTGAAGATTTATCTGGGCATTGCTCTGTATTTACACTTTTGTAATCAGCGTACCCGGTGTCCTCTCCGGAGCGAAATTGTAGTCCTGACGGACGGCTGCAATGCTCATGAAACGCCAAATTAAGGGTGAAATAAATTTACTGATGTGAAAACCAGAACATATCCCCATATGTGTGAGCAACCTCAAACAAGACAGTCATATATAATCGGTACCCACTACATTGTATACTACGGGAAACCGTCAGTTTGCCATGTGTCTAGACTTTTGCCGTGTGCCTCAGGCACACGGCATACTACTCGATTCCGGTAGTGGTAGTTGATCGATGGTGCGGAATGAAACCACTGGAGGTTCGATGAAGTGACCAAATGAAAAGGGCAACCACGCTAAACTCATATTCACATATCCAAAAGGGTTTTTGAAATTTACATAGCCACCAAACAAACTTGCATAAACATCCTCAAACCTCAACCATTGCTCCAGTTTCGCCCCATTGTCTTCATTGATGGATGCTAACGGGTTTTACTCAGGGGCGGGACCAGGATTTGTAAGATGGGTATTCAAAATTTCAAGTAGTGCAAACAAATTAACCGTCCAAAGTATATATTAGTACCTTATACTAATTGAGTACCCACAACATAAATTATTTATAATTTGAAATTTTTCATTATATAGACATACTAAATGATCTGAAATATATGAAATTACAAGCAATCGAGTTTCAGAATATTTTTCTCATTGTGATATTGCATCTGCATTGTATTTAGGATGCATACATACACCGTTTCTGATACTAGCAAATAACAAAACAAAACTCTAGTTAAACAGACAGCTAAGTGCAAGCATCAATGGATCATTTTATAAATCCAATCACTCTGTTTAAACAATCAGCATAAAATTGCTCTTTGCCTAATCATGGATGCTTACACCCTGACCTTGAGCGCAGGCTGGAGCTATGTGGTCTTGAGCGCAGACTGTGCTCCTGGTGTTTCTTCCGTTTGCTCTTTGACTAATCGTGGAATACGCAGTGCCGTGACCTTGAGCGCTGCTCCCAGGTGGGTGGTGGCATGGACGCCGGCTACCCGGCAGGCCGCCCGCGACCTGCGCTCAGCGCCCTGCTCCTGGCCGCTGCCAGCCGAGCAATGCCGATTACCAAGGCCGAGCAGGGCAGCAGGCGGAGCAGCCCGCTGCAGCCGTTACTCGGCTGCGCGCCTGCGCCGCACGGCGGCGTGGCCTCCAGGCTCCGGCCTCTGCCCTCCGCGGCTCTGCCCCTGCCCCTGTACCCCTGCTCGTGCCGGCTGCACCGCTGCCGCCGCCACCTAGGGCTGCCGGTCGGCTGGGATGCAGTTTGAGGGGTGGGTGAGTGGGGTGGGCCGGGGGTGTGGCTTTTACTGATTGATCAAATTCCGCTTGCTCGGGCATGCCCATGGATACCGGACTTGGGTGATTGCCAACAACAAGAATGTCCTTGATACGGTTTAAAGGTCCAATTGTGTCGTTGATTTTCTGAAATAAAAACAAGAGTCTGCTTTCATTAGCACTCAGCAGCCTGATGCAATTGAGAAAACATGAAAATCACATACCTACCACACAGCAGAAACACTAGCACGCTAGTAAATAAAATAGATGGTAAACATGCTTCCTGTTGCAAGAAATAAAAGACGTGCTTTGCGATTACGGATTAACTCCTTGTTGTTAGAAGGTGGCTGTTTGCCCAGTGGAAGTTGCAGCTTGCGCTTATGCCAGCAGTGCCCAAAATATGCCAGGCCCACCAGAGCAGCAGCCGCAGCAACGATAGGAAAGAAAATGTTGCTCTCTAGTCCTTTGCATTCTTGTACAGAGATAAAAGCTTCTTATTCCATATTGCATCCCGTGGGCCTGAACCATCAGGTTTGTTCTGTTCACCAGATGAAACAACATTTGATGAACCATCATTTTCATAGCTAAATATTTTCTTGGTACACAAGCAGGGCTATTGTAGCTAATAAATTACAAGCAGTCAGCAGGACATGTGGGGATAAAAAACAAACCTCATCGCCTTCAGCTAGTACTCCAGAATCCATGGCTTGCCTTCCACCTCTTGTTTGATGCAGCGCACGTTAGTACCCTGCAGGAATGAAAAACAAATAAAAGGATCACATCCATTTCAATATTTAAATGATAACAAAAAATTATTTTCTGAGTAGGATTTATTCTTGTTGATGCATGATCCTGAAAGCATGTAGGCAACAGACTAGCGATTAAACGCTTCACAAAAAAAAAAACAAGTGTTACTATTTCAGGTGCATATATACGATTTGAAAAAAAGTCCTTCCCATGCAAACAGTAATCACACGTAATCAAAGATTTAAATTACATAATTTTGCATAAACTTACTTCAAACAATAACCAACAAATAACAATGAAAAAACTAATAATGTGATCTAACCATTCTCTTTTATACAAACTTAATACACAAGAGCCCGGGCCCTTATTTATGCTTACACTACCTAGCTATACTGCCTCATACTACTAATCAATATTTTGATGTGAACCGTCCAATATTTACATACAAGTCCTCAGACAGTAGTATATGATCGTATTGTGCACCGTAAAAATCCTTTATGCAAATAGCCATGACAAGAAGTCTGCACATATGCACACTCGCCATGCTAGCAATGTTTCGAACTGAATCAAACATGATGCATACTGAAAAGTACTGAATGCATAAACAGAAAACAGCTGCAGTCTGGTTATGGTGACTGTTGACACTAATTTGCGCCAAACACACCTAAATGCGGTAGAACGTGCGAACGATCGTCAAAACGATCAACTCCGGCGAAATCCTGTGCCGACCGGTCTGACCGGTAGGGTGAACCGGTCTGACCGGTAGGGTGAACCGGTCTGACCGGTTATGCAAAACTTCGCGCCGAACCTACTACCTCGAGCTCGGGAGGGACCCCGTAGGAGCTCAAGGAACTAGGGTTGCTCTGAGATCGATCAGGCCACTTAGAATGCCTTCAAATACCATCGAGACGCAGGAAGAACATCAATTAGAGTTTGGAAAAGGCTAGGGTTTAAGAGAACAAAAAATAGATGTACATCAGCTTGATTAAAACCCACTCCCCTTTGCCGTCATCGCCGCATCCCACGCGAAAAAAGGGACATGTGTCACTTCCCCACGAGCTCTGGCCGTTTTGCAAAAACGTCCTCTAATTTTTAGAAAATTATAGCTACATCCATTCCACTAGGATTGTACAGTACCCAAGTTTGTAATTTTTTCAAGAAGACCCTCTAACTAATGTTTATTTCCACACAAAGAAGAGAAAATCTGATAATGTTGTTGTGTTTGCAAAAAAACCCCTAGGCACCTTTTTGTTTATGCCCTACCGCGGCACCCGAACCCTACCATCTCTCCCACCTCTCGGCCGCCGCCCACTCTCTCCCTCGCTCTCCTGCTTCCACGCCACCGCCCTCTCCTCCCTGCTTCCATGCCGCCGCCGCCTCCATTCCCGTTCCCCTCTCCGCCTGCTTCCGTCGCACCCACCGGCAGCCACTCCTCAAGCTCCCCGATGCTGCCGCCCGTTCCCGCAAGATCCAAATCGCCAGCAGGAGTTGGTGACGGCGCAGAGGTCCGTGGCGGTGGGGTTAGCAAGAGGAAGAGACCGGCGGTGATGCTGCGACAAGCGGGAGGTGCGCCGCTGTGAGGTGCTCGAACCGGTAGCCAGCCGCACTGCCATCGGTGGCAAGGGCGGCCGGCGGCTGCTCATCGCCTGCACGGGCGAGGGCATGGCGTTTGTGGTCGCATCGGCCGACCGCTTCCTGGCGGCCATAGTGCTCCTCAACCCCCCGCCACCCACTCTGGCGCACGGCTACTGGACGAGCTCACCGTCAGCCCCACCCTCCGGCACGCAGCTGCTAGGCGA
The DNA here is from genome assembly GCF_016808335.1 of Panicum virgatum. Classification (NCBI taxonomy): domain Eukaryota; kingdom Viridiplantae; phylum Streptophyta; class Magnoliopsida; order Poales; family Poaceae; genus Panicum; species Panicum virgatum. Next base: position 27,086,929 of record NC_053152.1, on the reverse strand, counting down.
GCTCTCAGTTGGCCTGCCCCTCGGACCCGCTGCCGCTCATGCAGGTCACGGATTTTGCTAGTGGTGGATTGGTCACCACAAGTTGCTCATCAGGTGCCCTGCTCTCACTTTTCTTTCTCGTCTTCAGTTGTTTGCCAGATCTTGGATAAAAAAAGGTTACTCTTTTGTTGTTAATAATGGCTTGTCGTTTGCTCGTTAAAATTACTGCTACTTGATAATGGATGGATCGTGGAGAGATAAATCAATTTATCTTCTATAATCTTTCGCCTGCTATTGTGTTGCCGGGTATAGTCTGCTATGTTTTGAATGTTCCTAGATTTTTAGTCTTCCATGCTCTAAGTTCGTGAAAGGAATCGGGTGCTCGTAGCGGAGGAGGGGTGAATTAGACAAACTAAAAACCTTAACCTCAAGCTCCAACTAATTTGCACAAAACGTAAACTATATCATACTATCTAGATGCGCAACTACGGTTCATCTAGTGTGACAACCCTCATCCCAAAAGAATTATGCAACCTATAGCCAATCCTATCAAGAAGTTACACTAGAAAAGTAGAGGCACACAAGTTGCAATATGAAATACGGAAGCTTAAAGAAGGGATGAGAGGAAGCAAACTCTTTGACACGAGAATTTATTCCGTGGTTCGGTTAGCCACAAAGTCACACCTACATCCACATTGTTGAAGCACTCACAAAGAGTATTGCTTCTCGGCAACCAAGTCTCTTCCGTGAACACAATCACAGTCACCTTAGCCCCGGGTTCCACTAAGGAGCTTCACCAAGAAGGGTGGGGGGGTCTCCACGTCCCCCGCAAAAAGATGTCGTCACCACTCCACACCAAGCCGGAGGGTCGATGACGTTGCCCGCGAGCCACCAAGACTCCAAGGGGCCGGCACACCGAGTACAAGAGGTGATTCTCTCCTCGAACCAAGGCACAAGGCACACAACCTTGCTCACTCACTCACTCAAGAGCTAATCTAGCACTAACACTCACAAAGCATGTGCTAAACCTAAGGATGTGATCAATTTTCTCTTTGGTTGGCTTGGATGTGTTCTTGGATGTGTGTGGAACTTCTCTGAACTCCAGCAAACTTCAAATGATTGGTGGAACCCATATATATATAGCCCTCCAAGTTGAACTAGCCATTTTAGAGCCGTAAATCCTTTTCTGCTTAGGGCATCGGATTATCCGACCAGGGGGCGTCGGATTATCCGATCTCTCTGAGATGAATAGTGACTATTGAGTCTGACTGCTAACGTGGAGGCCGTCGGTTCTTCCGACGCATTGCTCCGATGGTGGCGTCGGATCATCCGGTGCTGAAGACTTCCATCTTCTTCTGCTGAAATGCTGACATCATTAGTCCGACGGTGTATGAAACCTGCGTCGGATGAACCGGTGCTGAAGGAGCGATTTGAAATCCAAGCAACGGCTATGATCATTGCTCCTACGGATTAGTCCGACGGTCCAAGAATGTAGCGTCCGATCATCCGATCCCGAAGGTAATTTTCAACCCTGTGAAAACATCCTCTCTGAAGAATGCTCCGAGCAATAGTCCGACCCTTCTTTTCTAGCGTCGGATAATCCGAATGCTTACGTCGGATATTCTGACGATTGGGGTGTTGGATTATCCGGTCACACTGTTTTTCTGTTTTCTTGTTGCACTTGTGCAACTCGTCGCAGCCGTTAATCTCTGCTTTTTCACTGCGACTAAAGTGTCTCTACGGTGGTTTGGACGTCTCGTCGGTGAATTGGACGTCTCGACGATGCATTGGACGTCTCGAATATGGTTTGGACTCTATCCAAGGGACCTAAAGAATCCTACAAATATGATCTTGCAAACTCATTAGTCTCATTGATTGCGTTGTCACTCGATCATCAAAATCACTCGGAATGGCCAAAATGGGGCCATGTTCGTTACAGTTTGCGCCTTCAGATTCAGGCTCATGGGAACCAGATAGTAGGAAGGTATTAGTATTTCTTGTTAGCTGCTAATTTTTGGCTTGAATACTGATAATTTGCTGGGATTTTGCAGTCACACATTATAGTGAAAGCCCAAAGAAGCTTTACAAGAATCCTGAAAGGTAATAGAAAGAAATCCATTCATATATCTATAGCTATCACTTTTCACGCTTCTCCTCTGTTATTGTTTTACCTCTAATGTCCGTTTCCTTATTTTAGTCTCATGTTAAAAATATCCTATTTTTTAGTACTCTACATAGATCAGTGCTGATGCTAGACAAAATATCACGAAGGAACCTCAACTCATAGCTCCAAGAATGAAAGAAATGATCAAGGTGATTAGCATGAATGTCTGGGATTTTTTAAAGACTGATCAAATCTTAGTCATTCTTATTTTTTGCACTGTTAACTCCATGAATGCAGTTCGTTCAAAGAAACGATAAGGGTGTCAAAGGAGGAGTACGAGCAACTTCCTCCCTACATGAAGACTCTAGCATCCTGGGAGGTCTGAATTTCTTACCTACTTGGACGCTTGTGGTTCTGCCCATAGAACTTTATGCATGCTGGATATGCATAGTCACAAAATTAGAACATGTGGTTCTTGAAATTAGTAACTTTACTCTCTAAGAAAGTCAATTGAAGATAAATATTCTGTAGCATCTTCCCTTGCTATTTCCTCAAATTATTGTTTTTTCTTTGTCTTCTTGATCCAAAATGGACTCGCAGTGTCGTGATTCATGAGTCATGGCAATAGCTATGTTATCAGTGTCGTCTGCCTCAGAGTTGCCCTATTTTGTTGCATCAGGAATTGCAGGATGGAATATGCGAATTAAATTCCTACTTTGGAAGTAACAATGCATTGAATCAAGATGATACTGCAGCAATAGGGCTTGGTATGTGCAGTTACTTCTCTTCACCTGTAGATTTGAAAATTTCAAATGTTATAGCACTCAGAACAAAAACTTTTTGTCAGGTTATGGTAGTTAGCCATGGTTCTTACAAGCGGCAAAGTTACACTCTTTGAGGATTGCAGTCGCTGTTTTCAAATATTGATTTTTGGAAGTATTGTGACATAAGGTTTGATAATTTATTCTTAAATATGGGGATTTCATCCTAAATTTCTTTAAAAGAACTCCAATAATGCATTTGTGAATGTTGCATATCTTTCTAATACTGAAGTTGAGATGATGCCTTCATACAACGGTAAACAAAATTGAAAAGGAAATGAAAGGTGTTGATCTAAATGCTCATGCACTTGTCATCCTTATGTTAGAAAAAGCCATTCATTATTTTCACATCCCAGGAACAATAGGAGTTCGAGTACATATGCACAGTTATGACTGCCACTGTGCTATATAGAGTACACAACTACCATAATGCACACCCTGCACCTGTAGTTCCATATACTCATTTGTGATCTTTGTGATAGGTTTGGACTTTGGAGTATAATGCCTGTATCATGTCCTCACTGTGCAACAGAAAGCCTCTGGTTTTGTTATTCTTCCTGCTCTCCTATGTTTATTTATAATTTTTTTGTGTGGTTTCTCAACAGGATGGTAAATTACCAATAGAAGTTGCTGCATCCAGAGGATGGGCGGTATGGGTTGATATTGTTTTACTTGTAACAAATCCTTTGGAGAAATTTCCAAATCTGAGCATTCCTCAAATGCTTAAACAAGAAGTGCCCATTCTTGCTCTCTAATGTTTATTTGATTGTATTGCTGGATATAATTATTGAAATGCTAGGGCGCGCATCGCGCGCCGAATATTCTAGTTGTATTGATTCGATTGGAAATATCCTCAATCGGCCTTAGCCTTTATATATAAAACAAAGCCTACTCGAATTTGAGCACAATAGCAAAACTCAATTTCAGATGAGAAGTACACAAATAATCCAATACTGTACTCCTAAACGCAAATCAGGCCTATTCATGCAGATCGACTACATGTAGCTTCCATTAAAAAAAAATAATGAAAACTTACTCAGCATGGACGGAAGGAGAGGGTGACGGAGGCAAGGGCCCCCAGGGCACGACCGCGCGCAGGTCTGCCGGCCTAGCACGCGCTCATCCGGCAGCCGCCTCCTAAAAGCAGCACGCAATCAGCCTTCCTCAAGCGCGGTTACCGGACAGGGCCGCGTCGCCAATGGCCCGCGTGCGGCAAACCACCGTCTCCTGTCTAGGGGCGGCGAGCCGATCTTCCGGCCGGCGGCGCGGGCAGAGAGGACGAGGCCGCCGGTCAGGGCCGCCACCAATGGCGCATGACGAGGGTCTGCGGCCTGGAAGGGAGGAGGAGGGGCCGCCTGCGACGACGACGATGGGCGCCGGTCTGGAAGGAGGCGAGCGGCGCTCGTGCGTATGGATGGGCGGGGGTGTCGAAATTTATACTAAGCTAATAATGACAATTCTATCCTTTCTAATGGATGGTTGGATCTTTTTTTATACTACATACTACCAAATGGTAGTATTATACATCATAAAAGACCTGTTAACATAAACTGGTGGCTAGCATACTTGCTTCTTTAATGAGGTGTTTTTTTGAAACATATGAATGCCATATTAACTTGTTAAAAGGAGTTTAGGAAGTAAATACTTCAGACACGAAGCAAATTAAATAAAATTATAACCATCAGCTTGAGCCTGGTTACTTTTGTGCATGTTGAAAAATGTTATGAAGCATTCGTACTAATTTCCATTGCACCATGTAGAGACAGCTGTGTCCGACATCGTGTACAAGCTCATAGTGGACACTGGAGCACCAGGGATCCTAGGACCGAGGAGGAGCAACAAGGCCCGGCCCAAGGCCTAACTAACGTTAACTCTTAGCAGCAGGAAGACAAGGCCCGAAGTATAACATCTAATTTAAAATTATGCAATATTCTTAATTAAATATTATGCATTAAGTTTACAGGAGATGAATGAAAACCATAGATGCATTTACCTAGGTTCCCTAAACTTTATACTATATGTGTAGATCGATAGCACTGCCATGTTTAATAGAACTCAGTACAAGTCGAGTGATTTCCTATCACTCGCGTGATGTAGGACCAATGCATATACTTTGATGTAGGACCAATGCATATACTTGTGGCAAGAAAGTTAGAAATAATGTTGAGATATACAAAATTGGATAACGGACAGGAAATGATATTGAGGCATAGGTTATGGCAATAGGATACGGTTCTTGGATGTCTTAGCCCCGTCTGGGTCGTTTAAGGCTCATTCGTTGTTGGCCCTGCTGATCGAGTTTGAATAGTATTAACCATATGCCTGCGGTAGGAGGTAGTCTGTAGCAGCACCGCCAAAATTAGACCGGCTTAAATGCACTAACTATCATCTTAATACTTAATCAAGTTACTGTGCATTTAAAACGGTGTAATCTGACAGGCTGTCGGGTAAATCCCGATTAAACTACTATACTCCAGGATCACAATTGCACTAGTAGACCCGTACGAAGACGAGCACAGGTGATACAAGCATATAGAAATACTCAAATAATTTACAATATAGGTTTACATAAAAGCTTTAAATACAAACGACAGAGTTCAAAAACACAGCGGAAGTTTAAAAACTGAGTTCGAAATACACTACGATAACCACGACGACGATACACGGTGAGCTCCACATCCTGCCCACCGATGTGATGCCAAACTATCCGATCTTCACGGGGAAGACGGGGCCCACTCGACGGTCCACCCAGGAGGAAGCGGTTGTCCAATCCAGGACGCACAGACCTCCTTGAAGTCAGCGGGGACACAACATGCTCAGGAGGGTTACAACAACAACCCTGAGTATACTAATACTCAGTAAGGCTTACCCGACTCTGGGTATACTTAGCCCAATACCTAGACATGCAAAGCTTTTTGGCTCTGGAGTTCTTTTGCTGAAAGGCTGATAGCAGTGAATCCTTACTTTCAATATTTTAGCTCCATTTAGTACAACGAGTATTAACTAAATTCGCATAAACATCTAGAGCACACATGGTGGATCAGATTATCCTTCAGTAACTCACAAACCAACCTTTTCCATTCCGTTCTCATTCCACTTTCTTACTACGATGTGACAGAGAGATCAAGGTTCTCTTATCCGAGAGAGACGGCGAATCGATCCGATTTAACCTTGCAAGGTGGACCTAACTCACAGGACACATGAAAACCCCGTCGGGCCATACACGTCAACCGTTCCCATCATCACCCCGACGTCTGAATCACGCCTGCCAAAACCCGGGTGAAGGGTCCCTCACGGCGAACTACCGGAGAACCCGGAGACGACATACTATCCAACACCCGCCATCATTCCACTCCTAGAGTAGCGGGTCGCGATTCAAAATATTGGTGTAATTCAGGTAATTAGCTTACCAGTTTCGACTACCTCCTACTTCCAGCATGTGGTTAGTACTATTCAATCCTCGATTAATGTGCCAACAATGGTACGGTCCTCAACCGATACAGACGGAGACTTACTTTCCATTCATACCAAAACCTTATTTCAAATTGTCTCCGTCCGGTCTCCACTTTTCTTTCTTTCCGAGTTTATACTCGAGACTTTAACAAGTAGCATAGCCCTATCTCTCGCGAGTGACCGGATATCACTCGACTGCTATCGCATTCCTATTTAGTAAAGCATTTCTAATGCCATCTACATGCTAGTAGAAACTCACAGGTACCTATAGAAATATGCAAACTAGGGTCTCATACAATTCCTATAGACGTAAATGCACAAATACATAGATAAACATGGAATACTAAAAGTAAAGGTTATGCTCCGGGGCTTGCCTTGCAAGTCAGCGGGGTTAACGAGGTCTTCTGGATCTGGCTCGGCGGCTGCTTCGGCTTGCGGTTCCCCTGCTTGCGGCTCCGAGATCGGCTCAGTGACCAACTCGTAGACGGCTTCGCTCGCGGTGTCTACACGTATGAAAGGATGCCATGCCAGAGTCAGAACCACAACAGTGCATGGATGCTCATGATGCGACGCATTTCGATACAAATCAATTGAAAGAACCGACAGAGCCGACATGCATCGACTGAGTAGCCACCACAAAGAAAGTAACAACTGAACGATTTGAGTGCTTAGGTGCGGTTCAGAAGTTCAACTCGTTTTAGCCTGAAGTGTTTCCTTCAAAACAACAGCTACTAAACTACTTAGGATGACTAATCGCCCAACTAGAGCACAAAGAAACATAAAACTACGAACTTAGAATTAATTAACCGCAAGAATCGGGGATAAAAACCGAAGCTAGGAACTAATTAAAGATCAAAACTTAACACGCCACAAGGATCTAGTAGCACAACTTTTCTATCATGAGAAACTCCTGATAAGGAGTGCATAACTAAATTACCAACACTTATTGATATAGAAAAGTGTTTACTTTAACCCTAGAAAGGAAAATCAAACAACAACAGATCCACAAACATGCACATAGGCCATGCACTTGAAATTTTTTCCGTGGACTACACATACAAGGAGTAATCTACTGAATAAATTTCATAAATTTTAGACAAATAGAACAACCGATACAAAGTAAACTAGCTTAAGGACAAACCAAATTTTTAGAAGGGGAAAAAGTGACATAATGCATGGTTGAGTATTTTTCCTCTGAATATCTTGGTCTAAGTAACCCAAAAAAATTTAGTTTGCATTTTTCTCATTTTTCTATATTTTTCTATACATTTTCAAAGCTTTTAGCCGAAATAAATAATTGAAAAACATTAGGGGGGGGCTGACAGCCAGGCACCACATGTAAGTGGGAGCCCATCTTCCAGTCCCCCTCCACTGCTCGGCCCCGCGCGAGCGCCATGGCCGTGGCCACGGCACGACGACGGCGAGGCCGGCTGGCAGCGGGGCGGCCAGGGCCGCGGCCAGGGCACGGCGGTGGGGTAGGGGATCGCGCAGGGCGGCGCAGGGGCACGCGCAGGGCGGCCCTCGGTGGCGCCATGGCAGGGGCGACGGCGGCGCGCGGTGTCCTCGCCAGCGCGGCGAAGGACGGCTTGGAGAGGGGCGGGCTCGCGCCCAGGGAACCTAGGCGGCCCTAGGGCGCGCGACAGCGCTGCGCGAGCTCGCGCAGGAGGGCCCCGCGGCATGCGCCGGCGGTGACGCGCGGCGGCCACGGTGGCGAGGTGACGTTCCGACGCCGGTGGCCGCGGAATCAAGGGGAAAAAGGGCCGGGGAACAGGAGGGGCTTGCGGGGAAGCTCACCACGGGCTCGAATCGGGCGAAGAATGGCCGGAGAGGGGAGTTCAACGGCGAGGGTGAAGCTTCGGGGGCGGACGACGATGGCGGATGGCGGCGGCGGCCCGATTCCGGCCGGTTAACGGCCTAATCGAGGTCGGGGCGAGGCGAGGAAGGTTGGGGCACGCGGAAACGAGCTGCGGCAGCGAGGGTTGGTCGGTGCAAGGCTCGGCGGCGGCTTGCTCGTGCTCTACGCGATGTGAGCGCGAGGAAGGAGAAGGAACGGACGAGAAGCATCCACGGACCTCGAACGGATAAGAACGGCATACGCAGAGGGCGAGGATCGCCGGCGCGGCGATGCGTGGAAGAGTTCGCCGACGGCCAGACGCCGGTATGGGCGTCGGGCGTGCACAGTGGAAGCGCTGGAGCTGAACAGTGAACTCATTTGAATTGATTTGACTCGAGTTTGACCTCCCATAACTCAAATTTTCATATAGCAACTTGAAATTTGGCCAAAATAAAAGTTGTAGAGGAAAAGAAGATCTACAACTTTTGTTTTGGGCGAAAGTTGATTTTAGGCTCGGATCAAGGAGAAAAACGTAGTTGAACACGGCTAAAACGATGTTTACTATGCGAACACGATTAACGCTAATGACGCGTTTAATCCATGATTAGCGATTAAACACGGGATTAGTGAGCACGATTAACACAGGGGTGTTACAATTCTTCCCCCTTAAAAGAATCTCGTCCTGAGATTCAGACACGAGAGAATATAAAAAGGCGAAAAAGGTTCAAAGATGAAGTACCTGGATGAGCGTTTAAGAAGTCTGGATACTTGGATCTCAGAAATTCCTCTTTCTCCCAAGTAGCTTCTTCTTCAGAGTGATTGCTCCATTGAACTTTGTAGAATCGGTTGGTGGTGCGACGAGTAACTCGATCCTTGCGATCAATAATCTTGATAGGATGCTCAGGATAAGTGAGATCAGACTCTAATTGAATCGAGTCACTTTCAATAACTTCAGTCGGAACTCTAAGGCACTTTCTGAGTTGTGATACATGGAAAATGTTATGAACTGCAAAAATATTCGCTGGAAGATTCAATTGGTAAGCCACCGGAACACATCTTTCCACAATTGGATATGGACTGATGTAGCGGGGAGCTAACTTCCCTTTTATTCCAAACCTTTACACGCCTTTCCAAGGTGAGACTTTCAGATAGACGTGGTCACCGACTTCAAAAATGAGTGGACTACTCCTTTTATCAGCATAGCTCTTCTGCCGAGACTGTGCGATCTTTAAGTTTGCTTGGATAAGATGGACTTGTTCTTCGGCCTCTTGAACCATGTCGGGCCCAAAGATAGTTCTTTCTCTGGTTTCAGACCAACTGAGAGAGTGTACGGCATCGACGACCGTACAGTGCTTCAAATGGTGCCATTTTGATGCTCTCTTGATAACTATCGTTATAAGAGAATTCAGCTAATGGCAAGCATTCATCCCATTTCTGTGGATAGGCTAAGACACATGCACGAAGCATATCCTACAGGATTTGGTTTATTCTCTCCGTTTGGCCATCGGTTTGAGGATGATATGCAGAGCTGCGAATAAGATGGGTTCCCAAGCTAGCATGCAATTGCTCCCAAAAACGGGCAACAAACTGGGTCCCTCGATCGAAGATGATAGTTTTGGGTACACCGTGTAAACATAAAATACGGTTAATGTACAGCTCAGCATACCTCTTTACCCGGTAGATGGTATTAACTGGAAGGAAGTGTGCCGACTTGGCCAGTCTATCAACCACAACCCAAATAGTCGTAACCCTTTTGAGTTCGAGGTAAACCGACAATGAAATCCATGCTGATGTCTTCCCATTTCCATTCAGGAATACTCAAAGGTTGAAGAGTCCCAGCTGGTCTAAGATAACTGGATTTGACCCTTCGACAAATGTCACATTCGGACACATACTTGGCAATTTCTCTTTTAATCCGAGTCCACCAAAATTGTTGTTTCAGATCTTGATACATTTTATTGCTACTTGGATGGATTGATAGTTGAGAGGTATGAGCCTCATCAAGAATTTGTTTTCTGAGCTCAAAATCCTTAGGCACTACTAATCGGTTCTTGAACTATAACACATTCTCACTATCTTGGTGGAAGCAATTCACTTTAGAGTCTCCTTCTGATAGTCTTCTCTGAATTTCCTTCACCCCTTTATCTTGCTTTTGTGCCACGATGATGAGATCACGAAGAGTAGGAGTAAGCTCTAGATGAGCCAATGTGTCATGTGGTACAATGCTTAAATTCAGCTTTTCCATTTCATAGCAAAGAGACTCGCTTAATGGTATAGCTGAAATGCAATGACAGTGAGGTTTGCGACTTAGCGCATCGGCAACTACATTTGCCTTTCCCGGATGATAATGCACTTCGAGCTCATAATCTTTAATCAACTCGAGCCATCTCCTTTGATGCATGTTCAAATCGGCTTGAGTGAAAAGGTATTTGAGACTCTTGTGATCAGTATAGATGTTGCACAATGTACCTAAAAGATAGTGTCACCAGATCTTCAGAGCATGGATCACAGCTGCTAATTCAAGATCATGAGTGGGATAGTTTTCTTCATGCCGCTTGAGTGATCGAGAAGCATAAGCAATCACTCGATTCTCTTGCATCAGAGCACAGCCGAGTCCTATGCCTGAGGCATCACAGTAGACATCAAAAGGTTTTGTAGTGTCGGGCTGGGCCAAGATTGGAGCTGAAGTGAGAAGTGTTTCAATTTTTGGAAAGCTTCCTCACATTGGATACTCCAATAGAATTTGACACCCTTCTTAAGAAGTTTAGTCATTGGTTTCGCAATTTTGGAGAATTCTGGAATGAACCGACGATAATAACCAGCTAAACCCAAAAAACTGCGGATTTCAGGAACTGAAGTTGGGGCCTCCCAATCGAGTACATCTTGTACTTTACTGGGATCCACATAGATGCCCTCAGCAGATATGACATGACTGAGGAATGGAACTTCCTTCAGCCAGAAGTCACACTTGCTGAATTTGGCATATAGCTGGTGCTCTCAAAGACGTTGAAGAACTATGTGAAGATGACGAGCATGTTCTTCCTCATTTTTAGAGTAGATCAAGATATCATCAATGAAGACCACGACGAACTTATCTAACTCCGGCATGAATACTGAATTCATAAGGTACATGAAATAAGTTGGAGCATTGGTTAATCCGAAGGACATCACCAAATACTCGTAAAGACTATAACGAGTAGAGAAAGTTGTTTTTGGTATATCTGCCGGTCTGATTTTGATTTGATGATAGCCAGATCGAAGATCTATTTTTGAGAATACTTAAGCTCTAGCTAATTGATAAAAAAGAAGATCAATACGGGGAAGTGGATATTTATTTTTGATGGTGACTGCATTCAGAGGTTGATAATCCACACATAACCTTAACCCATGATCTTTCTTCTTTACGAACAGAGCCGGGCAACCCCAAGGTGAGGTGCTCGGTCAAATAAAACCTTTATCTTGCAACTCTTGTAACTGAACTTTTAATTCAGCTAACTCACTCGGAGTCATTCTATATGGCCTTCGAGATATGGGTGCTGTGCCAGGCTGTAACTCAATGACAAACTCAATATCCTGATCGGGAGGCATGCCTGGCAAGTCCTCTGGAAACACATCGGGGTATTCACAAACCACAGGAATTTCTTCTAAGGGTTTTTCCTCGAGATGGTATACTTCTCTGGTTGGAATTTCGTGCTGACAAAGATGAATATCCATTGGACCATTTGTGGGGGAGTTAAGCCGGATGACACGAGAAGAGGTATCGAGGATAACACAGTGTTCCTTCATCCAATTCATTCCAAGTATGACATCTATCCCTTGGCTTGGAAGGATAATGGGTTTGGTTTGAAGATTTTTCCACCCAAATTAAGGGACACACTCGGAATTATTCGATGGGTGTGCAACTGTGCACCCGGTGCACAAACTGCATAAGGTCTTTTCATGTGAATTACTTGCAAGTTGAGTCGTTCTACGCATGCTTGACTGATAAATGTGTGAGAGGCTCCCGAATCAAATAGCACAATTGCTGGGCAGTGGTTAATGGAGAACATACCCGCCATTACTTGAGTGCCTTCGGGAACGTCTTCCAGGGTGGTGTAGTTCACGCGACCAGTCTTAGCAGGTACAATCTTCTTTTTCTGATCCTTCTGGCTAAAACCTTGACTCAACGCAGGAGTCTTGTAGTTATTCTGCCGAGGTGGCATACGGCAGTCACGTGCAAAATGCCCCAGATTACCACAATTGTAACAGGGGTAGTTGTTGGGGCGTGGAGCTTGTAGCATTAGAGGCCTCTGCTGCTGTGTCGGGAAATGGGGTGCACACTGCTGCTGTGGCTGTGGTGGTCTAGTGACCCAACGGCCCTGCTGTGGAGGACGGTTTGAAACTTGCTGATTCGCCATAGGAACCAGTTTGTACCTCTGGGGTGCATTGCTGGAGGATCCTACTGGTGCCTTCCTTTTCTTGTCACCTTTATGCGCTAGCGTGGCATCTTCCTGAGTGATGGCCTTATTCACTAGCTCGGTAAAGTTGTTGCAAGTAGTAAGAGCTAGCTTGTCCTGAAGTTTCATACTAAGTCCCCTTATGAAGCAATCTTGCTTCTTTTCATCAGTATCCAAATGGAAACCACCATACTGGGCCAACTGATTGAAGGTTTGAGCATATTGGAGCACAGTGTTGTTCCCTTGCTTCAGGGCTAGGAACTCTACCATCTTTCACCTCATCAAGCTCGTAGGGATGTGGTGGGCTTTAAAGGCTGCCACAAACTCATCCCAGGTGAGATGTGTACCAGCGGGAAGTAGAGCCTTGTGATTAACCCACCATATTTTTGCAGGGCCTCTCAGCTGTTGCGTTGCAAAGGCGGCTTTGTCCCTTTCTGTGCAATTGAGGATACCGAACTTATCCTCAATGGTGCGAACCCAGGCATCTGCCTCAAGAGGATCATCTTCCTTGTGGAATAGAGGAGGCTGCGTGGCCAGAAAACTGACATAGTCAGTCTCTGCTGGTGGTGGCGGGGGAGCGTGTCGACCTCTGCCGGCATTGGCTTGGGCTTGCACCAGTTGCCTTATCAACTCAGTCTGCTCGTTGCGATCGGCGATAAGAGTCGCAATAGCCTGAGCCAAAGAGGGAGGTGGTTGGGGTAGTGCTTCGTGATTCTCATTGTTATGATTATCACCCATCTGCAAAAATAATCATTCCTCTGGTTAGCCATTTCGCTATCAGGACTAATCCATGCAATTAAAGAATGTGCATATATAATATGAACACACGGCATGAATCCTTTCCCTCGCGATATGGTTCACCAAGGGAAGATAAACTAACTTGCTTCGGTTGAAACCGCCTCTACTCACTTTAAACCACAGATTGGAAACTCGGGTTGCACAAGTTCTGCCCAGCGTAGCTCTATCGTATGCAAAACTAAACATCGCTCAACAAGATTTCAGATTTGAAGACATCCAAAGCACAGCTCATAGTTGAAGTTTCACACACTGACATTAACAAATTAAAGCATCAACCAAGAAGATCATTAATTGAGGCAATTTACATTATGCAGCCACGCTGCTTGAACTGGAACAAGGTTCATTACATTACCAAAGCCCTGCTACGGACAACAAACTAACATAAGAGAAGGGTTCATAAACGACCCAAACAACACACCACTACAAAAGGAGGGTCTTACATGACCCGGCTACACACCACACTAGCGAAGGGTTATCCTACATCACTCGAACTACCGAGCCACAAAAGAATTCTCAACCCAAGGTTAGCCTAGAGCACTTTGTTGGTCATCCTACCCAACTATCCTACAGTTAGGCTACACTACAAAGGGAGAATTGACGCTATCCATCTACGTCCTCACGGAGTCCTAGGTCCCGACTCATCTCCAGACACTCCCTCAATCTCCTCCAGGTCCTCTTCTTCTAACTCCTCCTCGGTTGCCTCAGCCTCCATGTCTGCTACTGCCTGCACCTGAGCGTGGACATCCTCAATCAACTCATGGGCCTGCTGAAGCTGCCCCTCCAGGTGCTGCACCATCTAAGTCTGGTTCTCCAGCTCCTCATGTAACTCCTGAATCGTTATCTTTCTAGCTCTGGACTTGGCCTTCAGGGTCTTGATCTTGTCTTGGGCACCAATCATGTGCTGCTCATAGAGGTGAGCCTCTCGAGCCTTGCTCTTGCATATCGCATTTTCCTCGCGAAGCTGCTCATACATATTGATCAAAGCTGAGGAGTAGCTGAACGAGAGGACTGTCCTGACGTTGTAGTCGGGCATCATGTAGTTCATGTTGCGATTCACCCAATCCGCATAGGCCTGAGTAGTCTCATCCTTCAAGGGAAACACACTGTAGGGAGTATCTATAACCTCGGCATTATGCTTCTCCGAGAACTCAATGGCCTTCCTAGCAGCAATCTCCCAGGAGTCTGCCAGTTTCCTTCCATACACTGTGAGCTGCCACGAGTCCCATTCCAAGCGAGCGGGGCAAGCAGGAATCTTCACTATCATCTGACAGCGCTCGGTGCCCAGTAAGCTAGACTCGTGTCCTGAGTACTGTGGGGGCTCAGTGTAGTCAAACGCCCTGAGCATCTGCCACAGCAGACGAGGAAAGTGGCCGATGTGGAGGGCATTGGAGTGCGCCCAACCCTCAGCGTCCACGATCACGTGCGTGAAGCTAGCCATCTATAAGAACACATAGCGCTAATGTAAGCCACAATTTTCAAAAGAAACAGATTTAAACTTGGCAACGCAACATAAATAAATTTTTGAAGAATGCATAGTAAAAACATGGTGATCAAAATAAATTTTTATGAAGCGCAACTGTAAGCAACAAAGCGATCAACCAACTCGGTTATGCAAGATGCAAGATGCATGCACGTTCTAGCATTTCTCACCCAAACAAGTACCAAAATATGGTATACGAGGACAACCAGTGGCACAATTACGTACTCTCCCTATATATACTAGTCATTCCTACGATCAAGGATTTTATAATGCGCTTAACGTGGTTAGTTACCTGCACAAGAACACAGAGTATAAACCACTTCTTGACCCTTCGTGCCAGCACTCACGAACGGCCCCCATGTGTCCTACGCCACATGGGTAACGCATATGCAGTTTCCCACATATTCACACATACATTACCATCCACTATAGAGATGGCACCCAGACATTCGACGCTGAAAGGGCAGTGTTGCATACGTCATAATAACATATTCACTTCCCGTACACTAGCCTTACGGGACATCCAAGGGTAGACGTGTCCCAAGGGTCACGGTCATGGCCAACCGCATGACAGGTTTACATCTCGTAACATTTCCTTACAAGATGACCGTGATTACAATCACACGGTATGAAATCCACACTCCATATCAGGCGGCAGATAGCGACAGGCTCGTTTGAATTGAGCCTTATCACCTCCTCGTATGCTCATCATACGGGACCCGCGCACGCATGAAACACGTGGGCTATTCTAAAGGACTACCAAGAATGCTTACCTTGCTTATCTTAGCGGAGGTGCGTCCTTACCGAAGTAAGGTTTAACAAAAAGTAAATGCTGGAAGTGCTGGAATAAAATAGATACTTAGATGCCACCTAACTTATGTAACATAATTAGGGCATACGAACTATCTATTCTATTCCTTAGCGCATCTAGCGTCAACTTTTCGAAAACCCCGAAATCGTTGCAAGGTAAGAGTTACTTAAATTAATTAAGCACGCCAGTAATCACCCTAGTGCAATTTAGAGCTCTGATGCCAGCTGTAGCAGCATCACCTAAATTAGACCGGCTTAAATGCACTAACCATTATCTTAATACATAATCAAGTTACTGTGCATTTAAAACGGTGTAATCTGACAGGCTGTCGTGTAAATCCCGATTAAACTACTGTACTCCAGGATCACAATTGCACTAGTAGACCCGTACGAAGACGAGCACAGGTGATACAAGCATACAGAAATACTCAAATAATTTACAATACAAGTTTACATAAAAGCTTTAAATACAAACGATAGAGTTCAAAAACACAGCGGAAGTTTAAAAACTGAGTTCGAAATATAATACGATAACCATGACGACGATACAAGGTGGGCTCCACATCCTGCCCACCGATGTGATGCCAACCTGCCCGATCTTCACAAGGAAGATGGGGCCCACTCGACGGTCTGCCCAGGAGGAAGCGGTTGTCCAATCCAGGACGCACAGACCTCCTCGAAGTCAGTGGGGACACAACCTGCTCAGGAGGGTTACAATAACAACCCTGAGTATACTAATACTCAGTAAGGCTTACCCGACTCTGGGTATACTTAGCCCATTACCTAGACATGCAAAGCTTTTTGGCTCTGGAGTTCTTTTGCTAGAAGGCTGATAGCAGTGAATCCTTACTTTCAATATTTTGGCTCCATTTAGTACAGCGAGTATTAACTAAATTCGCCTAAACATCTAGAGCACACATGGTGGATCAGATTATCCTTCAGTAACTCACAAACCAACCTTTTCCATTCCGTTCTCATTCCACTTTCTTACTATGATGTGACTGAGAGATCAAGGTTCTCTTATCCGAGAGAGACGGCGAATCGATCCGATTTAACCTTGCAAGGTGGACCTAACTCACACGACACGTGAAAACCCCGTCGGGCCACACACGTCAACTGTTCCCATCATCACCCCGACATCTGAATCACGCCTGCCAAAACCCGGGTGAAGGGTCCCTCACGGTGAACTCCCAGAGAACCCGGAGGCGACATACTATCCAACACCCGCCATCATTCCACTCCCAGAGTAGCGGGTCGCGATTCAAAATATCGGTGTAATTCAGGTAATTAGCTTACCGGTTTCGACTACCTCCTACTTCCGGCATGTGGTTAGTACTTTTCAATCCTCGATCAATGTACCAACAATGGTACAGTCCTCAACTGACACAGACGGAGACTTACTTTCCATTCATACCAAAACCTTATTTCAACTTGTCTCCGTCCGGTTTCCACTTTTCTTTCTTTTCGGGTTTATACTCGAGACTTTAACAAGTAGCATAGCCCTATCTCTCGCGAGTGACCGGATATCACTCGACTGCTATCGCATTCCTATTTAGCAAAGCATTTCTAACGCCACCTACACGCTAGTAGAAACTCACAGGTACCTATAGAAATATGCAAACTAGGGTATCATACAATTCCTATAGACGTAAATACACAAATACATAGATAAACATGGAATACTAAAAGTAAAGGTTATGCTCCGGGGCTTGCCTTGCAAGTCAGCGGGGTGAACGAGGTCTTCTGGATCTGGCTCGGCGGCTGCTTTGGCTTGCGGTTCCCCTGCTTGTAGCTCCGGGATCGGCTCAGCGACTAACTCATAGACGGCTTCGCTCGCGGTGACTACATGTATGAAAGGATGCCATACCAGAGTCAGAACCACAACAGTGCATGGATGCTCATGATGCGACGCATTTTGATACAAAGCAATTGAAAGAACTGACAGAGCCGACATGCATCGACTGAGTAGCCACCACAAAGAAAGTAACAACTGAACGATTTGAGTGCTTAGGTGTGGTTCAGAAGTTCAACTCGTTTTAGCCTGAAGTGTTTCCTTCAAAACAACAGCTACTAAACTACTTAGGACGACTAATCGCCCATCTAGAGCACAAAGAAACATAAAATTACGGACTTAGAATTAACTAACCGCAAGAATCAGGGATAAAAACCGAAGCAAGGAACTAATTAAAGATCAAAACTTAACACGCCACAAGGATCTAGAAGAACAACTTTTCTATCATGACAAACTACTGATAAGGAGTGCATAACTAAATTACCAACACTTATTGATATACAAAAGTATTTACTTTAACCCTAGAAAGGAAAATCAAACAACAACAGATCCACAAATATGCACATAGGCCATGCACTTGAAAATTTTTCCGTGGACTACACATACAAGGAGTAATCTACTGAATAAATTTCTTAATTTTTAGACAAATAGAACAACCGATACAAAGTAAACTAGCTTAACCACAAACCAAATTTTTAGCAGGGGCAAAAGTGATATAATGCATGCTTGAGTATTTTTTCTCTGAATACCTTGGTCTAAGTAACCTAACAAAATTTAGTTTACATTTTTCTCATTTTTTTATATTTTTCTACACATTTTCAAACATTCAGCCAAAATAAATAATTAAAAAACATTAAGGGGGGCTGACAGCCGGGCCCCACATGTAAGTGGGAGCCCAGCTCCCAGTCCCCCTCCCCTGCTCTGCCCCGCGCGAGCGCCATGGCCGTGGCCACAGCCCGATGGCGGCGCATCCGTCGGCGGCGAGGCCGGCCGGCAGCAGGAGCCACCGACGTCCCCCGTGGACAAGAAGCTCCCTCACACCTTAAGGCGGTTTGGTGTGCCACATATCGTCCAACCGAGTGCAAGCAGCCTAATGAGCTCCCCCTATAAATTTGAGATGGGGGGGTAAGAATGAGGTAGACAAAAGACAAGAGCACAAGACCACTCCTCTCATTTCATCTCTTGAGTAGTTCTAAGGTTAGTGGAGCTTAGGTAAAGTAATTGTCGGGTCACTAACATGTTCGGTCATATATACTTGACTTATCTTATAGTTATTTATATTTGCATGATATATGCCCTGTGGTTACAGACATCGATTTCATGATTAGTTTACTTTGCTATTATATGCTTTGCCTGATTAGAGATTTAGTTCTAGTTAACTTTTACATGCTCCAGTATTCGTACGATTGCTCTAGTATGTTGTCTATCCATCCGAAGGGTGGGGGCTCCGCGCGGGATACTAGACTATCGCTTACTAGTGTGGACATCGTGTCTGTGTTAGTTAAGTGTTGCTGGATGTCGCCCTTTCCCACAGTTTGTAGAGGTAGCCTGCAGGTGGTGACAACCCTATTTAGTGCCATCGTAATCCTCCATGGTCGGTTAGGGGGTAGGAGTGTATAAATGTCTGTGATGCCTTGACAGTCATACCTGTCAACCATTTGCATAGTGCTCCCATGTATTAGGTATAACTTGATAGTTCCTAACCAACCTGTGCAAAGTATGTAATGCTAGTAAACGGTATAGATAATTAAAAGAACATTAGATAGACTTTGATTAACTAACTTCTATCTAGCTCCTTGCCTTCTTTTACCCTTTTGATTTAAATAGGAGTTGCTTGTCTCTCTCACACACTACCTTCATCCATATTTATCCGCTTGTGGAATGATTCATGGTTCATTAGTTTGGTTACCAGTAATTGCTATAAAAAATGTCGAGGCATTTGTTGGCGCCGATGCCGAGCATTTATGAAGTCTTTACCGAAACTAGGCTGAACGACCCTATTTCTGAAGTATACATTACGAAATACTAACAGCTAACCAGGATTCATATTGGTGGGCTCGATGTGATGTTCTCAGAAAGTCGTAGTTATAGAACCATTTATTTGTTCTCTTTTAGAAATTTCCTCAGGATAGATCCTTTTCCGCTGCAATTACTTTTTACATTGAATTGTAATTTGAAAGCTGTTTTGTAAATATATATATCTTAGTGTTGTTCACTATTTTAGTAAAATTGTGTCATGCTAGTACTATCAATCGTCATCATGCAAAACTTTTGGTGTTCGTTCCGATGGAGATTATCTGTGGTTTATTGGAATTTACCTCACAAACTACCAGATTATACTGTTTTAAGTGCGTGATATCTTAGTTAATCATTAAAATAATAATTAGCGTACTTAAGTTTGTTTAATTTGGGTGGTACAACACACTTAGGGTTTGACGTGATGCCGATAAAGAAGTTGTACCAACTTGTTGATTGTCTTTTACAAAACTCTAAGGTCCGCTATTTATTACCTAGTGCTAAACTCCTAACTCAATATGCCTTAGCAAACTTGACCGAGAAGAAAATGACTAAATCTACCATACCTTTCTAAACAAACATTCTCTGATGACATCATCCTCTCGTCCTCTCGTCGGACTTGTTGCCTGTTGTTGGACAACCTTTGACCAACCCTTGACTTGACTTAGCACCAGCTTCGACTAGACCTCCAAACCATCTTGAGACGAATGGGCCATCAACCTTAATAAGAAATTCCCCGACAGCGCAATTCTCTTCGCCAAAATTATAACTACATAAAAATGTTGGTGTGAACAAATCTAAAACTAAAGCGCAAAGTAAATCACAAACACTTACTTTGATTGATAAGCATACATTAATGTATAAGTTGTTAGACCTAGGGCCACGAGAAACCTGACGTGACACAAATGTATTCGGAATAAGGGATTGAGCATGTCCCATATCCTGACGTTAGGTAATGTAGACATATACAAGTAGGACAAGTTGGTATAGAAGGAAACTATTCGAGTAGTAATCGGTAAGGACTCTTAAGAAATACCATATAGGGTTTCATCTAACGCTGTCCCTATAGGCTATGTAAGGGTGGGAAGGGACCACTCCAAACAATATACAACACTTAGGCAATACAAACCGTCAAACATGACGTAGAGTGTTGCTGTAAAAAATAGCGGGCTAAGATATTTAGCAGAAACCCTTCCAAAACGCTAAAAGAGCTATAGCAAAAGCAATAGCGGAAGCTAAATCATTAGTGGAATGATAAAATAGTCAATAATTACATACAAAATAAGAAGCATCATTGGTCTAACACTCTAAAATAGACTCAATACGACTCTTGACTGCCCAACTGTGCTCGTGCTGCTTTGTCTATGGTCCACCCTAGTTATATTGATTCTTTATTTCTTTTGACTACATCTTTAACGGTCATAGCGGACATTCAATACTACTAAATCCTGTAAAAACCACTTTAGCGGACATAGTTGACAAATATTGTAAAGCGTAGCAGTAGATCTCCTAAAAAACTAATAGCAGGCTAATAGCGGGCTATTTTATATTGGTGTTACACAATTCAAGGTCCGAATCTATCTAAACCTTATGTTTCTTGCAACATCGTATTTTGATCTCGATCAGTCTCTATCTACAATCTACTATCTTCGGGTATCCCTAGGTAGGTTTGCTGGTAAAATACCGACACAAGCCGATGAGGAGTGCCGACAAGCCTGACACTTTCTCGACTTCTCCTCACTCTCTCCCTATTTTCGAACACCATCAAGGAAGCGTTGCACCCCTAAGACGAGCCTAGAGCTGCTGCACGAGAGTGAGAGAGCAATGTGCTATGTGTCTCAATTCTACCCTCTCCTCTACTATCTATAGCCTTGGTCATGTCGATTTGGGGCTGAATTGGTCGCCAAAGCATACAGAACCAACTTGGAGACGCGTTGAGGTGTTGAAATATAGAAGATGGGGGCCATTGGGCCCACCCCTGGTTCAGCGGAACTAGGGGTTCTAAATTCTAATGATCTCCAGGCACTTCCTTTGGCCAGGATGCAACTAGGTGGGTCCCACGTCCCCATCTGCGTGCATGGCAAAGTTTCCTCACAGTTTAGGCTATCTGGTAGGTCCTTACATCCTTGTGCTTGCTCATGGTTGGCTGGCAGTTTGCAACTTGGATTGTTCTTGTTGTTTTTCATGCATTTTCAGTGCAAATCTACCTGAACACATTTTCGAACCAGCATCTATGAAATTTATCATTAAAATATCCTATACTAACATTAATCCACTATTATCATATATTTTGTGTAGGAATTGATGGTCAAAATGGGTTTGTAGCGATTGTAAACAATAGGCACGTTGCCTACCATTGAGATATAGTGATCGTTAAATTACAAAATAATAATTTAGGAAAATGCAAGTATCCATGTCAAGCCTTTCTAGACTACTGATGTGGTGCTCTTGCCTTTCTAGCAGGCCCACAAGAGTTTATTGTAAATGATTGCTTGTTTATCATCCTTACACGCTCAGACTCACACTACTACATAAAACGTTTTTAGGCGCTGTTGATGCGAAACGATCACACACCAAGCCAGAGAGCCCTGTACGCCAAGCTCGGACTGCATTTAATTCAAACCAAAGTGTGCCAGTCAATTTGACCTATAAATTGACAAGGAAATAGCAAACCGTCAAATACAAGAGTGTATCGGCTAGATTTCCGAATCACCCTTACGCAGCGTATTGGTAAGGATCAGCCGAGACAGCAGATCGGGTACAAAGAGCGTGTATTAAAAGCGATCTACTGGGAACCGGCAAGAAGCTGCCGATACCGATATGCAACTAGACAGCTAGATCTAAAGCCGACATGTGCCAGGATAACAATGTGCAAACCAACGAATGTATGGATATGAACAAAACTAAGCTTATAACCGATCTTATCAGCTTTTCAAAGTTTATCGTGATAAACAAGGAGCTTACAGCCGATTAAATAGATTACTATGCCGAATAAATTGTGAATAGATCTAAATGAGAAAACAACGATGTGCTCTAGATCAAAGTTTAGATAAATTCGATAACTTTTGAATAGATCTGAACGAAGCCACAACGATGCGCCCGGAAGCTAAAGCTCAGATTTACTCAGTAAACAAAAACTTACCAGCAAACCAAGTCGCTCGAATGTAAGGCATCCTTGATCAGCTTGAAAGAACTTGCGAAAAAGAAAAAGATGGCGAAGCCGCCGATGGAAAAGTAAATTGCAAGTAGTAAAGTTTTGTTGGTTGGATGTGTATCAATCTTTTACAATGGCCAGGGGCTCATATTTATACCCCACGCTAACACAATCCTAGCCGATTACGGCAAAGCACAATTCTATTCTAGAAAATAAAACTAATTCTAAAACAAGATAACTCTTGCCAAACCGAAGCCGAAATATCTGGTCAACTCCATTTTCCTCTAGTCAACAAGATCTCCATCGGTGACGCACGATCACCCTTCCAAATCCACCGTTCGCACCATTCAGAACCTTTTCTCCTTTGCAACACTCTTCCTTGATACGTGTCAAAATCCGGTGTCAACACATGCCCCCCAATTTTGGAGTAAAATATCCTTTTTACTTTGAAATTAATCCTTGTCATGATTATGCTGTCGAACCGTCTTCTCATCACTGCCGTCTCGCTTCTCGTGCGAGTGGTGAACCGAAATCTCTTCTTTGCCCTTTACCTTTCACCTCCCTATGCACACAATGGGAATCTGCCGATTCACCTCCCGTCTTTTTACCCATACGCTCCTTAATTAAATCCAGGGGTAAAAGTCGCACTAGTGTACCGCAACCGATTCATCTTCCTCACCCTGGGCTATAAATAAGCCCATCGGCACTATAGTCTCTCCATCGGCCACAGCCTCCCTTGCTTTCTTCTTCCTTGAGCCTCCCAAAAACCCCAGACTCCTTCTCCAAGCAAATGGCGAACAACAAGCGTGCCGGCGAGGGTTCCTCTGACGCTCCTCCGCTGCTCCGTCCCTGTCACGGGTAAGGCACATCCTTTCTCCACCAATGCTACGTCCCAGATCTGCATCTTACTAGTTCTTGATCTTTGTAGGGAAGCCGACACCGAGCTTCCGGCCAACTTCCAGGCCCTGGATGAGGGCACCCAAGCACTCATCCATGACCTCCTCCGCCAGCGGGATGAGGCCCGGCACGAGCTCGACCGGGCGCAGACAGATCAGGTCATCATTCGTGGCCAGCTCTCCAATGCCGACACCAAAGTCGCCAGTAGGTTCCCTTGGTCATGTCCTTCACTATGATCATCCTCAGTTTCTTGCTCTAACTTCTCTTGTTCCAGACTTGGAGTCGCAGTTCCAGACCCTCCTCGAGGCCTCTCGAGTCGCCATAGACTCGGTGATCGCCCGGGGGAGCACCATCGCCGCGCGCTTGCGGAACATCCCTTCCCGCGTCAAGAAGGTTGCCGGCCACAGAGTTCACGCGGGCGCCGCCAGGGTTGTCGCCCTGGTCTCCACCATGTCCGGGGCAGACTTCCGCCAGTGGGAGCCAGTCTTCCCCGAGTGGGGCACGACGCGGGAGGACTTCGACGAGTTGGTTGACGATCTCCGCTTCATCGCCGACGCCATTGTCGACGATGTGAGCTTGGACGGGGTCGTCAGCAATCTCTTCGGAGAGGAGTCAGATTAGGTTGCACCATGTAACAGCCTATCTAGCCCTTTGTAAATATAATCAATGGATGGGCCTCCTCCCCTTTTGCCTTTGCCTCCGCGTTGTTCTAATTTCCTTTTAATTTTTTCTTGTAGCAATATGCGATCGTCACACCGAACGAACTGATACGCTCTCACGACCATGAAACCAGAAAACCGGCCACAAAAAACTCTGATACTCCAAAGAAAAACATCACACAATATTTGAATCAAATTCAAATTCATGCGTATGGAGTGTATTTTTGATCTGAGGGCGATACATGTTGCATCGGCCATGAAAGAACCTAAGCGTGTTCCACTCCGATCAAGCCCTTTCTTATTTTTGTACTAAAGGCGATACTTCTCTATATCGGCTATATTTAAAACCAACCAATCTCTTGGCGCAATCGGCTATGCATCTACCCATACACTTGGGTAATATTTTTTCAGATATTTGGCATTAAGCGCACTGAAAAACTCTTCCCCTTCCAATGTTTCCAAGATGTATGCATTTCTAGGAACACATCTGCTAATCTTATATGGCGCTTCCCATGTTGGGGACCACTTGCCGAATTTGGGATCTTTAGTTCCTATCGGCAGAACCAATTTCCACACCAAGTCCCCTTGGTCAAAAGTCTTGCCCTTGACCTTCTTATCATACCATCGGCCCACTCTACCTTTATTAGCCCCAGTATTTATGAGAGCGTTCAGCCGATGTCCAGCCAAATCTTCCAGCTCATCTTTCATCAATGCAGCATAGTCATCAGCCGTCAACTGATCCTGAAATGTAACTCGTCTGGAACCAAGCCTAGTCTGTCAAGGAAGAATAGCTTCATGTCCGTATACCAACGGATACGGGGACACTTTGGTAGCTCCATGACAAGACATCATGTAGGCCCACAAAGCTTCGTTAAGAGTAGTGTGCCACTTCTTTAGTTGCTCATCAATCTCCCTCTTAATCAATTTAATAATCCCTTTATTGGAATCTTCTACCTGACCATTGGCTTGGGCATAATATGGAGAAGAGTTTAACAGTTTAATTTCCATACTCGCAGCAAATTCCCCAAATTCCTTAGAAATAAACATACTACCTTGATCGGTTGTAATAGTTTGTGGAGTACCAAACCAATAGATAATATGCTCCTTCACGAACTCAATCATCTCTTTGGATGTCACGTTTTTCAGAGGAATTTCTTCAACCCATTTGGTGAAATAATCTGTTGCCACTAGTATGAACTTATGATTCTTGCTGGATGGTGGATAAATCTGTCCAATCAAATCAATTTCTAACACTCTTGACACCCAAATGGCCACGGTTTAATAATAGGATTCAAAGCCGATGCTGGTGCTCTCTGCACATTACCGAATTTCTAACACTCTTGACACCCTTTATAATAAGTGAAGCAATCCTCCAACATGGTTGGCCAAAAGTATCCATTTCTCCTAATCATCCACTTCATCTTATATGCCGATTGATGTGATCCACAGACACCTTCATGTATTTCTCCCATCAAGACTTTAGCTTCTTCTTTGTCAAGGCATCTAAGCAAAACACCACCAATCTTCTGGTAATACAATTCTCCTTCAAGCAACACATATTTAGTCGCCTGAAATCTGATTCTTCGGCTTACTTTCTTGGAGGGATCTTCCAATAATCCACAATCTCTTTCCTCCAATCATCATCAGGTAATTCCAGAGCCATCACACCCTCTATTGGCTGGTAACCAGAGGCATGCTGTGCCAGCCGATTAGCATCACCATTATAAAATTTAAGGACATGTTCTATAGTTACTTTCTTGAATTCTTTCAGCAATCGGCAACATTCTTCATGATAAACCCATAGAATATCATCTTTACATTCATATATACCGATCAACTGATTGACCACCAGCATGGAAACCCCAAATATGTCTATTGCATCAGCCCCAATTTCTTGTAATAGTCGAATTTCTTTGAGCAAAGCTTGGTACTCAGCCTGATTGTTAGTAGCTGTTGCTTCTATTGGGAAAGACAATTCAAATATTGCCCCTCGAGGCAACACCAAAACAATACCAATACCAGATCCAGCTCCACATGATGATCCATCAAAGAACAACGTCCATGGAACTAGATCAACAACACCCAATTTTGGCCCGCAATGCTGAACAACAAAATTGGCCATGACTTGTCCTTTAACAACTTTAGCCGATCCATATCTCAGATCAAATTCTGACAAGGACAAAATCCACTTTCCAATTCTCCCATTCAAAATCGGCAACGAGAGCATGTACTTAATCACATTATCTTTGCTTACCACAACGCACTCAGCCGATAATAAATAATGTCTAAGCTTGGTACAGGAAAAGTATAAGCAAAGACATAACCTTTCAACGGGAGAATACCTAGTTTCAGCATCCAAGAGCCTTCTGCTGGCAAAGTATATTACACGTTCCTTTCCCTCGAACTCTTGAATAAGGGCCGATCCAATAGCACGCTCATCAGCCGATAAATACAATTTAAACGGTTTGTGCTTTTGTGGCGGAACCAACATAGGAGGCGATGTTAGATACTGTCTGATCTCATCTAATGCCTTTTGCTGTGCTTCACCCCATACAAATTTCTAATCGGCCTTCAACTTCAACAAAGAACTGAATGGCTGAATTTTACCGGATAAATAATCTCCGAATAAAATTGATCTTGCCGAGCAATGATTGAAGTTCAACCTTTGTCTCTGGAGCCACTACCTTGTTAATGGTTGTGATAGTCTTCTGACTAATCTCAATTCCTCTTTCATGAACCATAAACCCAAGGAATTGACCAGCCGACACGTCAAATGCACATTTGTTAGGATTCATTTAATCCATGCTTTCTAGTGCACTCCAAAGCTTTGCGCAAGTCGGCTGAATGTTCCCGATGCCCCTTGGATTTCACCACAACATCATCAATGTAAATTTTCACAATCTTGCCGATGATCTCATGGAAAATATAATTCATGGCCCTTTGATACGTAGCTCCAGCATTTTTCAACCCGAAGGTCATGACAATCCACTCGAACAATCCATCATGTCCCGGGCATCTAAATGCAGTTTTATGGATATCCTCCTCAGCCATGAATATCTAATTATACCCAGCATTGCCATCCCTAGAGCTAATAACTTTGTGCCCTGCAGTAGCATCTACCAGCATATCGGCAACAGGCATCGGGTAACCATCCATCGGTGTAGTTTTGCTGAGATTCCTGAAGTCAATGCATACACGCAGCTTTCCATTCTTCTTGTATACAGGAACCACATTAGATATCCATTCAGCATATCTACACTACCTGATGAACTTTGCCTCTATTAACCTTGTGATCTTGGCCTTTATATCTGGTAAAACTTTAGGATTGCATCGTCCTGCACCCTGCTGAAATGGCCGATATCCAGGTTTAATAGGCAACTGGTGCTCAACAACAGATCGATCCAAACCAGGCATCTCATAATATTCCCAAGCAAAACAATCTTTATATTCTTTTAACAGCTTCACTAACTCTTGCTTGTATTCAGGATCTAACTTGGCACTAATAAACGTCGGCCTTGGCCTATCTCCATCTCCAATATCTACTTCTTCTAAAGCATCGGCCAATGTGAACCCGTGCCCCAACTTCCATTCATCTTCTAGGAATTCATCCATTAGGAACGGTTTGGAAAACCGACTGCTTGGATCGGTGGAGGTATAGTAACCATGTTAATAGGTGCAGCCGATGACCCTGAACCTTGCTTATCATCAGCTTTTGGCTTGACGTGCTAAACCTCTGACCTGACTCCTCTCCTGGGATCCTCCTTTCTCTCCTCTTCAGCGCCTCTGTCTGACGCAGCCTCCGAACTCGCCTATTCTGCGATCTAGTCAAACCCACTGGACACCATCGAGGCCGATCAATATTATCATGAACAGGGTCTCTTTCTGGATCCCTGCAATGTGGGTACTCATCTGAAACTCGAGCATCAATAGTCTGCTCAACCCGCTCATCGATGAAAATCCTTCCTCCTGCAGGATCACGTAGCATGGTCCTGCCCCCCAGCTGATCATCCACTGAAACCCTTCCCACCATCCGATCATGTACAGGGATGCGTCTGTCATCACCCTTCTCTCTAATGATCGGCCCACGAGGCCTCTGTTCGAATTGTGGCCTCTTGAGCGATTGGTCTTCACAGTAGAAACCGTTGCACTCTGGACATTTATCCACTGTTGGTAGAGTCAAGCCTTCTTTCCAACAGTACACAAAGAAAGGACATCTCCAATGCCCTTCATGACGTCTTGCAGCTTCCTCTCTGTATTGTCGCCTCTCCAGGTCATGCTAGAACTTGTTTAGCAACATTCGGGACGTGACCTTCCTCTTTGGCTCCACAGATTCTTCCTTTTCCTTTGGTTCCTTGCCTTTGGCTTCATCGGCCGTCATCTGAGCTTTGGCGTCAACAGCTCTAGACTCATTGGCCGATTGTGATGTGAGCACTTTGGTCTGCAATGCATTCCTCTTCCCACCAATGTCTACCATGCTAGCAGGAAATGGGTGCCCATCGATCTTCATCAGCTTCTTGGGTGTCTCAAATTTGAGCCTACCCTGCTCTATAGCCGATTGTATCTGCTGACGGAACACTTTGCACTCATTTGTGTCATGAGATGTTGCATTATGCCACTTGCAATACTTGATGTTCTTCAGCTCTTGATCCATTGAGATCTTATGATACGGCTTCATCTTAATCTAACCCTCTGACTGCAACAAATCAAAGATCTTGTCAGTCTTGGTAATATGGAACCCGTACTTCTCGGGTTCCTTGTTGCCAAATGGGCATGAGATCGACTTTTTGTTGCTCTGAACCCATTCAGTCGATCCCACCATCTGGTCATCATCGGAGTCGGAGGAATCTAAGTAGTCAACAAAATTGACTTTCTTCTGAAAGTTGCTTCTCTTTTGCTCATAAGGCTTGATCTTCCCCGTCATCATATGTGCCATCTAACTGATGCTGTAGAACTCTTGGGAAGCATACTTCTCCTTGTTGTGTGGCAAGAGTGCGTGGAAAGCAACTTTTGCAAGCTGCTGATCAGACAGAACCAGACTAAAGCACCATTTCTTGACATCTCTAAATCTCTGAATAAAAGTAATGACCGATTCATCATTCCTGTGCCTCAAGCTGGTCAAATCGGTCAGCTTCATTTCATGTATGGTAAAGTAGAAGAACTGGTGGAACTGTTTCTCTAGATCGGCCCAAAATATTATGGAGTTGGCTGGTAATGTCGTGAACCATGTAAAGGCCGATCCAGAAAGAGACATGGAGAACAAACGCACCATCAACACATTGTTCTGTGCTGCTTCTCCACATTGCATGATGAATCTATTGATGTGTTCTACTGTGGAGGCCTCCCCTTGTCCAGAAAACTTGGTGAAATCTGGAAGCTTGTACTTGTGGGGCAGAGGTAGTTGATCATATGCAGCTGGATATGGAGTTCTGTACATCAAATTATGCTGCTTTGGCCTTTAACCAAATTGATCTCTCATCACCTCACCAATCTTGGCTGTCCAGTCAATCTGTTGGCCAGCGGTTGATGCTGACTGTGACGCTGGTGGAACCATCGACAAGGCTGCCGATGCTGGTTGTGAACTGGGTATAGCCATCGGCTGAGCAGCCAATGTAGTCCGCGCTACTTGCTGAGTGTTTTGATTGGATGGTGGCTGGTAGAGGACCATCTCATTGCCATGACTAGCCTGCGCTGACCCCTGACTAGGTTGTTGCTGTGCCACAGGACATATGTTGGGCACATTTAGATGGCGCACAAAACCGGTCATAGGATCATGGAACACCCAGGTAATTCCATCATCATAAGGAAGTCTGGTCACAAGGACCTCTGTAGGAGACTTGGGCTGTATCATCATCGCCAGATTCTACTGTTGAGATGTTGGCCCAGAAGCCGACACATTGCTTGGACTTGCTGGCAATGGTGCTGATGCAGTTGTAACCGACGGCTGTGGAGCCGGTGCGGCGTCTTGAGACTGGGTTGGCTGTGGAGCCGATGCATTAACTTGTTGATTCATCGGCTATGAAGCCGATGAACTTGGCTACCCTGCTGCAGATGACACCATGTACTCTGGGGGCATGCCATAACTAGTATCAGGATTCCATCCAACTGAGAACCCTGTCATATAGTTTCCTTGTGCATGTGTAGCCATTGGCGTAGAGGTGGTGTACACAGGGGAGAACTGAGACGACGCTGTAGTACTAATTGGCTGTGTAGTCCCAATATCCCCATATGCCTGAGCCTGAGGGTCAATCGGAGGCATTTCAGTAGCTGATTCAGAAGGGGCGAAAACCATCTAACTAGCCTACTGATAGGTTGGTCCCACAAAGCCAAGCACTCCCCTATCTTGCAGCATCTTGAGCACAACATTGTGAACAGAATTAGCCATGATCGGAGCATGGTCCATGAAAGCTTGTCTGATCGCTTGATTCATCATATACACCATCCTGTCCTCTTTCTGTGTCTCATCATAAGGTGGAAGAGCAGGAAAATCATACTTCTTGATTACCTCTCCACTCCTATTGGTATTGAAGGATAGAAGGCACCGCTGCTCATAAGCGTTAGTGGCTGCCTTGAGTTCTACTTTATGCTCCTCCTTCAGCTTGTCCTTATCGATCGGGATCTAGTTCCCTGTGGAAATCTTATCCTTCTCTTCAGACGCCATCTTGATGCTTCCTGTCCCACCAGGCATGCCAAAAGATGTGTTGACGCGAAACGATCATGTGCCAAGCCCGAGAGACCTGTATGCCAAGCTCGGACTGCACTTGATTCAAACCAAGGTGTGCCAGTCAATTTGACCTGTAAATTGATAAGAAAACAGCAAACCGTCAAATACAAGAGTGTATCGGCTGGATTTCCGAATCACCCTTACGCAGCGTATCGGCAAGGATCTGCCGATACAGAAAACGACAGCAGATCGAGTATAAAGAGCGTGTATTAAAAGCAATCTACTGGGAATCGGCAAGAAGCTGCCGATACCGATATACAACTAGACAGCTAGATCTAAAGCCGACACGTGCCAGGATAACAATGTGCAAACCCGCGAATGTATGGATCTGAACAAAGCTAAGCTTATAATCGATCTAATTAGCTTTTCAAAGTTTATCGCGATAAACAAGGATTTTACAGCCAATTAAACAGATTACTGAGCTGGATAAATTGTGAATAGATCTAAACGAGAAAACAGTGATGTGCCCGAGATTAAAGCTTAGATAAATTTGATAACTTTTGAATAGATCTAAACGAAGCCACAATGATGCGCCCGGAAGCTAAACTCAGATTTACTCGATAAACGAAAATTTACCAGCAAACCAAGTCGCTCGAATGTGAGGCGTCCTTGATCAACTTGAAAGAACTCGCGAAAAAGAAAAAGATGGCGAAGCTGTCGACGGAAAAGTAAATTGCTAGTAAAGTTTTGTTGGTTGGATGTGTATCAATCTTTTACAATGGCCGAGGGCTCATATTTATACCCCATGCTAACACAATCCTAGCCGATTACGGCAAAGCACGATTTTATTCTAGAAAATAAAACTAATTCTAAAACAAGATAACTCTTGCCAAACCAAAGCTGAAATATCTGGTCAACTCCACTTTCCTCCGGTCAACAAGATCTCCATTGGTGACGCACGATCACCCTTCCAAATCCACCGTTCACGCCATTCAGAACCTTTTCTCCTTTGCAACACTCTTTCTTGACACATGTCAAAATCCGGTGTAACACAGCTAAAAAAACTATTTTTGGGGCGGGTAACGCAGCCGCCCTAAAAAATGATTTTTAGGGGCGAGGCATGGCGTGACCCGTCCCTAGAAATCGATTATTAGAGGCGGGTCATGCCATAGCCTACCTTACAAATTCATGTCCAGAAAATAAAATAAAAACCGAAAATTTAAAAATATTCCAGGCAGCCAACCACCATCACAAGCCCTGTCATATCTTGCTACAATTTTTTTAACAAAATATGCACACTTGCATCACCTGTAATTCAAACCGTCTACCTCAAACCTCGTGCATGCATTCCTTGCCACCACACCACACAGTCATTTGTCACTCCATAGTGTGCTATTCTTTTATATTAACATTGAAGTTGATTTGTAGGGGCGCATGATGTTGTCACCTACCCCTAATAATTATTTTTAGGGGGGGCGAGTGGCACCACCACCTAGCCCTAGAAATATTTTTCTATTTTATCCGAAAATTGATTTAAATCATTACATATAGCAAAATAAATATAAAAAGTGAAATTTCTATGCTATGGTTATTGTGAACTATAGAAAACAAATATGCCAAGTATATTTCAGTGTATATAAAGTTGAGTTGAGTTGAGTTGTACTAGATACTATATAGTTATAGCTATTAGAGAACTTATAATATTTTTTGAACCATTAAATGACCTTAATGAAAAAGTTTTCAAACACAAAGTTTTAGATCTCATCATTCTCTATAATTTTTATATAAAATTTGACTTAATCCAAGACCATAAGAAAAAATAATAATTTTTTTATGTGGTATCATTTGTAGGGCGGACCATGCCATCACCCGCCCCTCAAAAATACATTTTTAGGCATGGGTGAAACCATCAACCGTCCTAGAAATGCCACCATTTCAGTGGCGGAGCTGGGGGGTGGCTGGCTGGCAGGGGTCATACCCCCCTAAAAAAATGAAACCAATGCATAGTAATAATTGGTTGATGAAATGATCAAATTTTGGTGAAAATCAAGGCAAACTAAAAGAAAGAGTGGTTTTCTTTACCATAATAGACTATTTGGTTCTCAAATTTGTAGTGGAAGGTCAACTTCATCGCTAAGCTTCCAATGTAACCATTTCATTCCTCAACCTTTTTCATACAGGTCAATTTTGTTCTTCATTCTACGTGTTTTCCCACGTTCCAGGCATATCATGTCAGCATCCAAAGGGTTTCTATTTTTTAGCAACAACATATATTGGTTCACTCATACTTATAGATGACACAACAAAATTTTAACTTGTGTCTGCATAATTCTTTTCCAAAAATGGAATATTGTACATGTATAATAAATATGTTAGAATCAACTCCCTTCCTTAAAAATTGTACATCATTTAGTTTCATCAAGTTGAAACTTTTATAATGATCAAATTTATAGAAAAGTTATGAACCATATCTGACTAGATGTGACAATACGTGGCAACATATCATGCCACGTAGGATAAAGGATTGAATTGAACTGGATGGAGAAGTTTGAGGACTGAAATGATTGTTTTGGAAGTTTAGGGACGAAGTTGAGCTTCGGCTGAAATTTTGATTTAAGAATTATATTTTCCAAATATTTGTCCGAACCTTAAATTTTCTGTCTAATTCCGCCACTGCACCATTTTAGGGCCGGATGATGGCGTCACTCGCCCCTAAAAATAACACCCAATTGAGCGGCGGGTGATGGCGTCCCCCGCTCCTAAAAATATATTTTTAGGGGCAGGTCTAATCTTATAGTTACTCCACTCTATTTGTAGCAACGGGTTACATTTTGATCCACTTCTAAAAAAAGTCGGGGCGTTGCTACAAATCGATTTTATAGTAGTGTCACAACGGCAACTACTAGTGGGTTTTGTTTGTTGATGAAATTCGAAGAATCACAATGTTGCACACAAATATAATCCTATGCATGGTTTAGAAAATATAATTACTTGAAGGTGCTTAAATCTAAATTTTTCATGTTCACAACATTTCGATCTTAGTGCATGCCATGGCGAGTCTGTTTAAAAATATTAAAGAAATATAGATTAAATTATGTATGGTTACTAAAAGTAGTAAGACATGTAAAAGTGTGCACGTACTAAACTCAGGGCATGCGCATGCATGCATTAGCAATCCTAATAACAATAATAGAAAATGGTGAATAAATCTTTAGCATATTCCTAAAATAGAGAACGGCAGTGAAAACAACATGGAAGCTAGACGAAACCATGGATGGTATCCTGCCCATCTCTCTTTCTATTTGACGCCATAACAGAATGCCTCTTAACTCAACGATTATTGGCTGCGGACCCAGAGGATGGCAGCGAGGTGGCCCTGGAAGAGGCCACATCGCCAGCCGCCAGCGGAGGTGGATGGGGATCCAACCCCACAAGAAAAGGTGGTTGCGCTTCCTCTCGACGGTGAGTCGTTGAAGGCAAGCGGCGGTTGCACGGCAGCTGTTGACTGAGTCTTCATCACGCCCTGAGGGACTGTCCCTTAATTATGAGGTCTGCAATCTGTGAAATTTTGCTTAATCTGATCTGTGAAAAAATTATGCTATACAATATGGTGATGGTTTGGAGGCCATAATTTCTGCAACACTGTCACTTTGGAGACCTTGGTTAGATTGTTGGATATCTTTTATTTTTTTAACCAAGAATATCCTTTCTAGGGTGCATGGGCACAGGACGCGTGCCTAGGGGTATCCGTGCGTAGAATTCCGTTGTTTAGTTTCACAATTTCAGAAGCAATGGAAACATTTTAGAATATAAACTGATTATTTTAATTTGTAAATCAATTATTATTTGTACTTGGCTGAGTCATCTTCAATTAGTGAGAATTAATGCTAGATTTGGTATGAGGGGAGGTACCAGTGTGATTTGGCTACCTAAATGCAACATTATTTTTAACTTTTCCATACAGACGGATAGAACTCATGTTACGTTTGATTTTTATAATTTCTTGTGACTAAATTGTGGTTAATAAATATTTATTTGAATGTTGAAAATTCATTTTCATGCTGTAGAAATCCATAAACTAAGAATAGGTTTCACGAAGCTTATAATAGTTACTGGTATGGAAATTTAGAACAATATATTATACTATTGTTGTTACTACAACAAAATGGTTGTTACTTTGGACATCATAAGTTGAGTGACTGGGTTAAAATGTCATTCTAATTTACTAAGATATATGCCTGCATACCTGCAAATGTGACTATGTATGGCTTGCATCCTTTTTTTTTACAGCAAGTTTATTTTAATGTATGTTGGTACCAGGAAGCAAGAGCTCTCCTTGGAAGACTAGAATTTCAGAAAGGAAATGTGGAAGTTGCTCTCTGTGTGTTTGATGGAATAGACCTTCAAGCTGCCATTCAGCAGTTCCAGACATCCCTTTCTGATAAGACACCATCAAAAAAGGGGAGGACAAAATCTGAAGTACCCAGTTCTGTGCCGCAAAACAATCCTGCTAGCCTTGTTTTGGAAGCCATTTACTTGAAATCACTATCCCTTCAAAAACTAGGGAAATCTACAGGTACAGATCTACATATGGTATGAATATATTATTTTTGATATTTAATGACTGCTGCAAATACTTTCTGAACAAGCAGAAGCTGCCAACCAATGCAAAAGTGTACTTGATTCTGTTGAAAGTATGTTCCCGAATGGCACTCCTGATACCGAGCAAAAATTACAGGAAACTGTTAATAAATCTGTCGAACTTCTTCCCGAAGCCTGGAAATATGCCAGCTCCTATCAGGAAGCATTAGCTTCTTACCGGCGAGCTCTTCTTAGTCCATGGAATCTTGATGATGAATGCCGCTCCAGGGTTCAAAAGAGATTTATCACTTTTCTGTTGTATGCCAATATAGATTGGAGCCCTCCCAGTGTGGCTCACCAAATTGAAGGTTCTTTTCTTCCAAAGAATAATGTGGAAGAGGCTATTTTACTTTTGTCGATAATATTGAGGAATTGGTACCAAGCCAAGACCTGTTGGGATCCTTCTGTCATGGAACATTTGACTTATGCCTTGTCACTTTGTTGCGAACCATTGGTTCTTGCAAAGCAACTTGAAGAGCTTTTACCTGGAATATATCCTCGTACCGAGAGGTGGTGCACCCTAGCACTTTGCTACTGTGCAGCTGGTCAGAAAGACATTGCACTAAATTTTTTGAGGAAGTCTTTAAACAAGCTTGAGAATCCAAATGACATCCTTGCCTTATTATTAGCTGCTAAAGTATGTAGTAAGGAGTGCCATTTGGCTTCAGAGGGTGTTGAATATGCAAGGAGAGTAATTGTACGTGCTGAACCATCAAATTATCATCTGAAAAGCGTGGGCCTCCATATCTTGGGGAGTTGTCTTGGTAAGAAGTCCAAGGTTGTTTCATCAGATTACCAAAGGACTCTACTACAGGCAGAAACATTGAAGTCACTTACAGAGTCAATCACTCTTAACCGCTACAATGCAGACCTAATATTTGACATGGGAATTGAATATGCTGAGCAAAGGAACATGAATTGTGCATTGAGATGTGCAAAGGAGTTTATTGAAGCAACTGGTGGATCAGTTTCCAAAGGATGGAGGCTGCTAGCATTGGTTCTTTCTGCACAGCAGAGATTTTTTGAAGCAGAAGTCGCAATTGATGCTGCCTTAGATGAGACTGCAAATTGGGATCAAGGATCCTTACTTAGGGTAAAGGCTAAGTTGAAGGTTGCTCAGTCATCACCGATGGAAGCAGTGGAAGCATACCGTACTCTTCTTGCTCTAGTTCAGGCTCAAAAGAGTTCCACCGAATCTACAAAGAGTATTCCAGAGGTTTGTTTCATTGTTCCTCTAAAATTATACTAGATTAGATTTCATAAAATTACAAATTATTTACCCAAGTTGTACCCAAAATTTTACATTTACTTAGATCTACTACGCTATAATATCAGAAAACTATATGTTTAGCGTGCAGTCTATATGAAAATGACATGTTTCACTGATTTAAAATATGTATTATGTTGTGATACATTGATGCATTTTGGTTTTGTGAAACTACATATAGGCTCACTAGGCTCTAGTTGGCAAAAGCAAGGCTACTCTATTTTCTCGTGCTCAATTCTGGTATTGTCGTCATTGATCCTGTAAACATTTTGAATAATTTCCTCATAACACCTCACTTCTTGTATTCAGATAGTAGATGGTAGAGTCAGCGAATTTGAAATCTGGCAAGGTCTTGCTAATCTGTACTCTAGTCTCTCATACTGGAGAGATGCTGAGATATGTTTGCAGAAGGCAAGAACCCTGAAGTCATACTCCGCTACAACACTCCATGCAGAAGGTGAGTCCAAATGCATCATCACCCTTGTCACAATTTGCCATTTCTATTTAATAATAATGATTTAATCTAGAACATCCATATATAACTACTAGCTACCAATAATGATTCAAGGTCACAAACATGAAAATATACAGAGTTACAGACACGTAAAACCCTCCATGTTTGCATAGTGTGCGAACTTCACATTTAATTTATATATGCTCTCTAGGTTACATGCATCAGGCGCGCGAGCATACAAAGGATGCACTGGCTGCCTATGTAAATGCATTCTCAACAGAGCTTGAACATGTGCCATCCAAGGTGGCCATAGGTGCACTCCTCGCCAAACAAGGGCCTAGGTTTCTACCTGCGGCAAGATGTTTCCTCTCAGATGCCCTAAGAGTCGAGCCCACAAACAGGATGGCTTGGCTGTACTTGGGAAAAGTTCATAGGTCTGATGGGAGGATAACTGATGCTGCCGACTGCTTCCAAGCTGCAGTGATCCTCGAGGAGTCAGATCCCGTAGAAAGTTTCAGTTCACTCTAGTGAAATGTCATGGCATGAAGCTCCATCCATATTGATTTATTCCCTTATTTTTCCTGGTGTGTTGTTGAATGATATTTTGTGCAAGATGTACATTGCATTTGATACCAATTGACACTCAACATTATTTTGAAGTATTTAGTATCAATCAGCTCTGCATTTTACATAATTGAAACTTACTAATATTTTTTATATAGATAAATTGGTTGCCTCTCTTTTCTTATGGTTGCAGCAGTTTCGACACTAAGTATATAACATCAGAAAAAACACACAATTCGTACACTGTGAAATATGTATGTGAGAAATTTTATAATGCTTGGAGAGGCGTCAATAAGGAGGCGTTAGATGTGTCTATGGTTGATGGTCCCATATATGCTGTAGTGCCTTCCAACGCCTCTCAATGCCTCCAAAGTTAAGAGGATTAGAAATTCATGGAAATTTCTTTTCTGTAGTTTTTTTCAATCAAGGGTATCATAGTAAATTTTCAATTATAGAAATAGTATTTTGAATAGTACAGTTAAGGTCTATGATTTAAGTACTATAGTTGAATGCCCGTGCGTTGCTACGAGATAAAACCAATTCACTCATATGAAGTGAACATCTCAATGAAATGTAAAATAAAACAAGTCATTAAATGAATAAATATGAGCCAAATCTCAATTTCATACAATTGGTAGACTCATAATCGATCTGATAGAAAAATGTTGCTAAACTAAATGCTACATCGGTAACACGCGACCTATTCAATCATCACTTCTAGAAAATAAAAAAGCTTGTACCCAATTAGGTAGAACCCTTCACCGAGTGCAACTCGAAACTACTACTATTTTATAAAAGTTATGCAAATTGTGAAAGGTGCCACAATGTATTTATTCTCAATAGCAAGCTTTTCAAGTATCAAATTTAAAGTATTTTCAAAACAAACATACTTATATTTTTCCATAGAAAAAGGGAAGCTAACTATCGACT
Source organism: Panicum virgatum (assembly GCF_016808335.1). Classification (NCBI taxonomy): domain Eukaryota; kingdom Viridiplantae; phylum Streptophyta; class Magnoliopsida; order Poales; family Poaceae; genus Panicum; species Panicum virgatum. Next base: position 27,048,179 of record NC_053152.1, on the reverse strand, counting down.
TATTTCAGGATCTCATAACCCCATATGTCACCCTCCTCCTAATTCTGATTTCACAATTGCAAAATAAATTGCATTATATGATTAAAAACTTTCTTTTACTGAATTGATTTTGCACTTTGTTGATCCTTGCCTATGTTTTTTTTTGAAAAGCAACATGCTTATTTATTAATTAGAACAACATACATTCAGGAGATCTAAAGGCCCCTGGAGTACATTCAAGAGTACAGCTATAACAGGGCAGGAAGGCCCATGAGCAGCAGTATTGCACAAAACTACAGTAGAAGTAGTTGATAAAGATGCTTTAGCTTGTCTAGCTAAACAATGAGCTTCTGCATTCTGTCTTCTAGAAACCTTCATCACCTGGAATGGATGATTCCTTTGAAGCAATTTGAGTTGAGAGATCTTGGCTCTGAGCCTCCAAGGTACTTGATGAAGATCCTTCTGCATGTACTAAACAGCCAGAAGGCTATCAGTTCCCCAACAGAAAGGTTCTGAAAGCAGTTCAGCAGTACATTTGACTCCCCAAAAGATGGCCTCCAACTCTCCTAGAATCACCGTTGGGACCTACACCCTTGCTGTGATATGAACACGGCAAGCATAAGAAGAGTTCCTAAGATCCAGGAACACTCCCATACCTGTGACTTTTGATCCAACCCCTGCTCTATCTGGATCAATCGCTATGTCTGAGCAGCCTGCGGCCAACAAAGACATGATCCTTATTTGTAGATGCTCCTGCACAGAAAAAGATGTAGGCAGAGAAAAAGAGTTCATTTGATTCACACTGGTTAACAAGGCTTGTTGAGGTCTGAAAGGCTGAATCCTATGTGCTTGAGGTGCAGGAATTCGCGAACTCCTGAAAGTAGGCATAATTGAATCAAGAGGAGAAGAAGCTGTTATGTCAGCCATCACCTCAAAGCCCACCCTATGAACATACCACTTTTTATTATTAAATCTCAAATCATTGCGAGCTTTCCATAGGTACCACAATCTTGTGAGGACTTGTTGCAAAAGAGAATCGGAAAAGGAGGTTGTTAGGATAGCGTGCAGCGTTCCTTGAAGAACATCATTCTCTGGCGTTAGACATTCAGCCCGCGGCGGAGGATCTGCAGAAAACCAGACCGATCTGGCAAAATCATATTCAAAGAAAAGATGGAAATCATTTTCAATCTTACCACACATCTTGCAAGCCTTGTCAATGTTATTGCTTAGAAGACCCGCTCGTAAACCTATAGCCAGAGAGTGCCTAAGGAGTCTCCAAGTGAAGGCCTTGATTCTGGGAGGAATAGTTTTATGCTTCCAGGTTTTGTTAAGGATGAGGAGAGCTGGTGGAGAAATGTGTCTAGGACTTGTGGAAGGAAGAATATGATTTGCTTGGCTGCGCAGACATTTATACGCCTCCTTAGTCATGCAAGATCCTTGAGTTGAAGGTTTCCTACATAAATTGTTTGGGTCAGACAAAAGAACTTTACTAGTTTGAAGGATCTGGTATGCAACAGGTTGAGAAAAGGTAGAGAGCACTGTAGCTGCGTTCCAAGAGAAATGATGGGGATCCCACAACTCAGATACCTGATTATGCAGATTTTGTGTATTATGAGATAAATTCAAGCTGCTATGGATGTCTTCCCAACCTTCGAACCAAGGATCTATCCAGATGTTGCTATTACCTGCATTGATCTGTAAAATAGAGTTATGGTGCAATATTTTTTTGACCTGTAAAATAGATGACCAAAAGGCTGACTTTGTGCAATGAGTGGGATCTTTCCAAAAAGAAGTCCTTGGATAGTATTTCGATTTCAACACTCCAGTCAAAAAAAGGGTCCTTGTTGGAAGCAATTAACCAGGCCGAGTGGAAAACTAAACTTTTATTAACATCAAGCAAATTTCGAATTCCCAGGCCACCTTCACTTTTAGGTTGGCAGTTATCTGCCCAAGCCCGAAAGTGGAAAGGATTCGAACTATTCTCTTCTTGAACTCCCTGTCCCTGCCACCAAAACCGCCTCAAAATAGAGTTAAATCTTCTCAATAAAGCCTTTTGAGAATAGGATATTCTGCATATAATAAATAGGGATAGAAGCTAAAACAGAGTTGATGCAAGTGATTCTACCTGCGTGATTCAACTTGTTTGCCTTTAAACCTATCAATTTAGCCCTGAATTTGCTTAGAATGAAATTGTAAGCTTGGCTTCTATCCTTATATGAGAAAATTATTGGATGACCAAGATGAGTACATTGGCTTGTCATCAGAGGGACAAGAAAAAAGATTTTGCACCTGTTGTCTTGTTTGATTATCCACCTACTTACTAAACAATATCGATGATTTTGACAAATTTGGAGTCTGACCCGAGATCTGGCAGAAACTTTGAAGAATTGATCTAATGAGATGCGCTTCTGTTAAAGAGGCCTTTCCACATATGAGGAGATCGTCAGCAAACAGAAGAGAATATATTGGTGGACATCCTGGTCCCAGACTGATTCCTGCAAGTTGATTAGATTGCAAAGCAGCTTGAAGCTGCATGGTGAGTTCATTTATAGCCAAGACAAAAAGGTAGGATGAAAGAGGACAACCCTGTCTAACTCGTCTCTGCGAAAGGAAGGAGGTAGAAGGTTGACCATTGACCAGAACAAAAAATTCGGGAGTGGAGATACAAGATTTTATCCAAGTAACAACATGAGAAGGGAAACCATTCCTTGACAAAGCAGAAGTGATAAAACTCCACTCAATCCTATCAAAGGCTTTAGCTAGATCAATTTTAAGAAGGAAGCCTTTATTTTTCCAAGAAGAGAGGCCAAAAGTATGAGTGATTTCCTAAGCTGTGATAATGTTAGAAGAGATATGCCTACCAGGAATGAAAGCTGACTGTGACAAGTGTATTTTATTAGGCAAGTGAGGTTTGATTCTATCAGCCAAAGATTTAGCAATAACTTTGTATATAACATTGCAAAGACTGATGGGTCTAAAATCCTGAGGAAGCACAGGAGCATTTTTCTTGGGGATAAGGACAAAAAAAAGTTTTATTAATCTCAGGTGGTAGAGTACCTGTTCTGTAGAAGTTATGAACAAGTGTAGTGACATCATCTCCAATCCACGGCCATGCTGCTCTATAGAAAGCCACATTGAATCCATCTGGTCCTGGAGCTGCATCTCTTATCAGGAATTGAGTCCAAGAAAGAATCAGTAGTTGGTGTTTCATGAATATTGGCCACTGATGTCCCAGAATTTTGTTGTTGTTGAAGTTGAGATGTAAACAAAGCCTTGAAATTATTATTGAAGCAGGCAGCAATCTGATCATGAGTGGTAAGGGGTTGGCCTTGATCATCAGTCAGGTATACAATTCTGTTTCTTCTTGCTCGCTTCAGGATGGCTTGCTGAAAGAAATGTGTGTTTCTATCCCCCTCCAAAGTCCACAACTTCTTGAATCTTTGTTTGTGAAACTCTGCCTGCTTTTCTAAAATATTATGGTGTTGTTGTATCTGATGTTTTTCCAAATCATGATCCTGTTGTGCTGGCTGACTTGCTTGAATTTGGTTGATACTTTTTTCAATGACTTCAAGTTGAGAGCAGATGCTTGGCTTTTTCCTTATCCATTTCAACAAAGCTGAAGCTAGATATTTTGTTTTGAGATCAAAAGATCTAGCAGCCGATTTAGCCCAACTGGATGAAGCCTCTCTCTGAAAGTCCCCTTCCATGAGCCACCAGTTCTCAAATCTGAATGGCTTTCTCGGTTTTGCTCGGGAGGACTGCAGAGCCATTAAGATGGGTGCATGATCACTTATCATCATGGGTAAGTGGAAGACAACAGTAGAAGGGAAGGCTGCACACCATTCTGCATTCCCTAAACTTCTATCAAGGCGCTCAAAAGTTGGATTAGTATTGAAATGTTTGTTGCACTAAGTATAAGCCGGGCCAGAAAAGCCCAAATCAACCAAACCACAATCTTTAACCAACCAGCAAAAAGTAGATATACGAGCAACATTAACAGGTCTAGGACCAAATTTTTCATTAGGATGCATAACATTATTTAGATCCCCCATACAAATTGCAGGAACATTTGGATATTGAATGACAAAAGAACAAACTTCTCTCCAAATGGCTCTTGTTCTTCTATGATAGGGATCACCATACACACAAGCTAACAGAAATTTAGTTGTAGTTGGCTTATACATACAAGTAGCTAGGATAACATTAGAACTAGACTTCTCTACTTGCTGGAACACATCCAGTTTCCAAAGCAGCCAAAGGCCTCCAGCAAGGCCCTCAGCCAGGACAATGTGAGCATCATGGAGAGCAAATTTATTGACAAGATTAGTTTTTGTTGTTTTTTTGTTTCTAGTTTCTGAAATAAAAATTACCTGGGCCTTAGTAGACGCGATCAAGCGGGAGAGGTGAAGCATCTTAGGGCTGCAAAGGCTCCCGCCAGTTCCTCTACAGTTCCAAGACAGTAGACTCATGGCACCCATGGCACCTTACAGGCTGGTGCCGGAGCCTCATCGGAAACAGCTTCATCTTGAGCCAAAGAGTGAAGTCGAGCTTTGGCTATGTCTTCTTGAACAGCTTCCAGACAAACCTCTTTGGATGTGCCTTTTGGATCTGCCACCTTCATGAACAGGGAGTCTACTTTCATCAGGACAAGAAGCTCCACAGCAGCGGCTTCACAAGAGAACCATGGATCCACCACTAGAGAGGTAGGATCTGATGAAAGGGGGGAAATTGGTGGAGAGGGTAGATCCCAGCGTTGAATGCATGGGCTAGCTGAGGATTGAGCGGGATGAGGTGGGGCCGGGGGCGGGGGATCTGGCGGAGGCTCACTGGAGCTGTTGAGGCGCTGCTCCATCTTGCTTTTGGAATCAAAACAGAGATCCAAAGAGGCATGTACAGTGAAAGAAACCATGGCACCCTGGCTCTGAAACGGGGTGTTAAATCGAGCACAGGGCGAAGAGGAGCTGAGCAGAGCGTAGGAATCGATGGGCAACGGAGGAATCAAAGCATGAACATATTGGATTTCCCTAGCAGGAGGGAGAAGAGAGGGGGCAGGAAGGACCGACATCCGCCTAACTTGTTTCCGTGCTTCTTAACCTTTTACCGTGGTTTTCTTATCCTTGCCTATGTTCAGTAGTGGTGGCTGATTTTCGTTTTTGGGTACGTGTCCACCGGGACAAACGTGTCAAGATTGCGAGAACGAAGTGGTGGAAGCTTAGAGGGGAAGCGGCACAAACGTTTAAGGAGAGGATGCTAGGTGAGGGGCCTTGGGAAGAAGGAGAAGATGCAGACGACATATGGCTAAAGATGGCAACATGTGTTCGAAAGGTGGCCTCAGAGGTGTTTGGCATAAGTAGGGGAGGCAAACAGGGAGGGAAAGACACCTGGTGGTGGAATGACGAGGTGCAAAGGGATATTAAGAAGAAGAAGAAGGAATGTTTCAAGCGCCTCCACCTTGACAGGAGTACAGCCAACATTGAGGGCTATAAATTAGCGAAGAGGGCTGCAAAGCGAGCTGTGAGTGTAGCAAAGGGTAAGGCGTATGATGACCTGTATCAACGGCTAGGCACGAAGGAAGGGGAGAAGGACATTTATAGGATGGCTAGGATCCATGAGCGGAAGACAAGGGACATCAACCAAATTAAATGCATCAAGGATGGGACAGATCGACTTCTAGTGAAGGATGAGGAGATCAAGGGCAGATGGCAAGAGTACTTCGATAAGTTGTTTAATGGGGAGAATGAGGGGCCTACCCTTGAGTTAGATGACTCTTTTGACGCTACCAACAGGCGCTTCGTGAGGAGAATTCAGGAGGCAGAGATTGGGGAGGCTTTGAAGAGGATGAAGGGAGGTAAAGCAATGGGCCCTGATGGTATTCCCATTGAGGTGTGGAGATGCCTATGTGACAGAGCGATTGTTTGGTTAACTAACCTTTTTAACCTCATTTTTCGGTCAAACAAAATGCCTGAAGAACGAAGGAGAAGTATATTAGTACCGATCTTCAAAAACAAGGGAGATGTTCAGAGTTGTACTAACTACCAGGGAATTAAGTTGATGAGCCATACGCTGAAGCAATGGGAGAGGGTTATCGAGCACCGCCTAAGAAGAGAGACAAGTGTGACCCAAAATTAGTTTGGGTTCATGCCTGGTAGGTCGACCATGGAGGCGATTTTCTTAATACGACAATTGATGGAGAGTTATAGGGAGCAGAAGAAGGACTTGCACATGGTGTTTATTAACCTCGAGAAGGCGTATGACAATACCCTCATCAAGAATATGTATAAGGATGCGATGACGTTTGTCCGGACATGTGATGGCGACACCACCGACTTTCCTATTAACATAGGCCTACATCAGGGGTGAGCATTGAGCCCTTATTTATTTGCTTTGGTGATGAATGAGGTCACAAAGGACATACAAGGTGATATCCCTTGGTGTATGCTCTTTACTGATGATTGGGTGCTAGTTGACGAGAGTAGGGCAGAGGTTAATAGGAAGTTAGAGCTGTGTAGACGTACGTTAGAGTCGAAAGGGTTCAAGCTTAGTAGGACCAAGACCGAGTACATGATGTGCAATTTCAGCGCGACTAGACATGAGGGTGGAGATGTTAGTCTCGATGGGCAAGTGGTGGCCCAGAAGAATACTTTTCGGTATTTAGGATCGATGCTACAAAAGGATGGCGACATTGATGAAGATGTTAGGCATAGAATCTCAGCTGGCTGGTTGAAATGACGTCAAGCTTCTGGCGTCCTCTGTGACAGGAGGGTGCCACAAAAGCTAAAAGGTAAGTTCTATAGGACAGCCATTCGCCCGGCGATGTTATACGGTGCTGAATGTTGGCCTATAAAAAGGCGACATGTTCAGCAACTGAGTGTAGCAGAGATGCGGATGTTGCGGTGGTTTTGCGGGCACACAAGAAGGAAAAGAATCCGGAACGAAGTTATTCGGGTAAGGGTAGGGGTGGCACCAATTGAGGAGAAACTTACCCAGCATCAGTTGAAATGGTTTGGACATATCCAACGGAGGCCTCCTGAGGTGCCGGTGCGTAGTGGGGTTCTAAAGCGTGTCGATAAGGTAAAGAGGGGTAGAGGTAGACCTAAATTGACTTGGGACGAGTCGGTTAAGAGAGACCTTAAGGATTGGAATATTTCTGAAGAGGTAGTTTTGGATAGGAGCGCTTGGAGACTAGCTATCAACGTGCCTGAACAGTGACCTTTGTGTCTTTTGGGTTTCATCTCTAGCCTACCCCAACTCGTTTGGGACAAAAGGCTATGTTGTTATTGTTGTTGCCTATGTTCAGTAGTCTTTCACAAAGAACTGCATTTTGAATCAAACAAATTAATCACTCTTCAAAAATGAGTGAATCGGATAAAATATCGTAGAGTTGAGATACTTCATGCTACTAAAATAATGTAAAAATAAATGTCTATCAGTATAAAAAGAACTATTTGATTTCTAAAAAACAAAAAAAAAATGACCCTCGCATGCCCCTATTATCTGGGTCTATGCTAAAGATCTCTTTGCCTGAAAAAACAACATCAATATAGGAAATCAAGATTATTCACTTCACATAAATATCCAGTAAAAATAGCATAATAGTTAACTACCTTTAGAAGAGGTTCAACAAGTACTGACCTCTTAAAGCTGATGAAGAGGAACACAACACAGATATGACTTCTCCAGATTTGGTGTCGTTTGCCTATCAAATGGAAGCAGACAAAGATATACATCACTCCATCAAAGAAAGTCAGCAATGAACGTAACACTGATGAATAGAAAAAATATATATTAAGAGCATATGTCCCGGAAATCTACAACTGTAATAAGAAGGATACTCAGGAGGTTGCCATTAAACTACACTCTGAATTCAAAGATAAAAAAAGTTAAGAATAAGAACCATTTTCAGGAATCCCTACTCCTAAATTCCAATTTAGATCGAGAAGTATAATCTCTTAATTCTTTTATGACAATGCATTTCAATTAATACCACATTAATATGCTAGACTGGTACCATTGGAATTTTGGTTTATTCCTCACCAAATAAAGGAGTTTTATCAATTGCATGCTGTTGATGAACAGCACCACTTCGTTTCCACTGTCCGGGTCCACTTTCGAATCTGCAACCTTTGTAGGACAAGCCAAAGGAGCTCCATGCCTGGCATTAATAAGCAAAGCCCAGGCAGAATATGGCCATCAAACTAAGGCACAGAGAAGCAAATAAATGAGTCTATATGCAGAAAATTGAAGTCAAGTTAGCACTCAAACTGAAAAGGCCAACTAATCTAGTTCAGAGAAAGAACAGAAAACCACCGTAACTCATTAAACAATATTTTACCATGTTCTTCCTTAAAAATCCCCTACTAACGTTCATATGGGAACCAATACAACTTGGAAAAAGCGACGAGTAGATCCAAATTAACATTCCATTGCAATAGCCTTTATAGAATGCCGTTTCAACACTTAAACAGCTGCAATTAAGCAAATGCAATGAAGAAAGAATCAGCACATTAAAAAATTGCATTTGATGATTCAAATTTTCAATCAGATTTCAGGTTACCACATAATAATATTCAAATCTTCTTTTTTGAGGACCTCAAGATTGGAGCTATCAATTTGCACTTCAATTCGCCATTAACAGAGCTTCTCGCTGAATGCACCCTGCTACCAGAATAAAATAAGATGGATGCATGGTTAAACTAACTAAAATGCCCGCAACCTAATAAATGCAAAAAGAATTTTGCATAACAAAAATACAATAGATCATTAGTCTTGCAACAAAAAGCTAACTCATCATATAAAGAATACGTTGTAGTGGATAGGGGGAAATCATAATGGTGTCTCGTGAATACATCTACAATCTAAATATTTGGTACCAAGTACTGGATGCTGAGACCAAGAATCTGAAGAAGGCAGGGAGGGAAAGAACGCGATAGAGAGGGAGCGAAACACCTAAATTTGCAGATAGTTCTTTACCTCTAGATATTTGCTCCGAGTGGAGGAAGAGAGGACGGGATGCCTGCTCCTTGCGCCACTGCCCTCATGGGCATGACCACACCCTGCACGCTGCTTGCTGCTGCCTTCGGCGAGGAGGGACGGCAGTGCCAAGCTGTACAACATAGTACTTCGGCATCTCTTGCGCGACGGCAGTATCTCGAGCATTGGCGGACAGTGCACCTGTCCTGGTTGCCGCTTGCCGGGTCCACCATGTTGCTCGTCAATCTTGAGCAGCGACGCATCTGGGCCCGATAGCGGCTGCTTGATGCCCTCGGTGAATGCTGGCGCGGAGGGTGAGGGCAAAGCGTGGCGAGGAGGGGAAGTGAGCAGCGAGGAGCACCGCTGCGAGTGGGCATGGTGGGGCGGAGGGGACGGGGGAGCAAAATGCGGAGGGAACGGTTGACAAAGTGTCAACCATCGCTCATGCTGCCACGTGCGTGCTGTCGCCGTCTCCTCTCTATTCTGGACAGTGGCGATTTGTAAAAAATGAACACTCAGTATCTCCATCTCCATGAACTGCACAGCTTCAATTAAACAGATTTGAACTATTAATGTTAAATCCCAAGCAGCCATATATGAATGAAATCTTCAGTTCATCACACATTTATATTCAGAAATTTCAGAATTTATAGTGCATGCTTTACAAATCCCAAAACTTGTTACCTGTATTTTGAACACTCCAAGAAACTCAAATGAACAAACAACCTAGCTAGCCAGAACACACTGACAATCAGCAAAAAAAGAGGTTATTAGCAAACGAACATAGTATTCCTGTACAATGCTTCATGATTAATACAACTAAAAAAAAAGGAGAGGGTCAGCATGATGTTCTATCATTTCAGAAGTAGCCTGTTAGCCTTGTACCTTTTTGTGACACCTTGACAGGCTTGCTGTACCTCTTATCTTTAATATATTATGATATTCAACCAATTATCTTGTACTTATATTAGTCACATAACAAGAACTAAGCACTAAATACAAATGGTAATTATGTGCAGCATCATATAGAACATAAAACGCACTGAATCCATATAATTTTGGAATCTGAAGAAGCATCAAGAATACCAACAGATCTGGATTCCCTTGGATTTTAGAAACCGTTTATTAGTTGTTTTCTCCTCTGTTTGAGTTTCACTATGCCTCCATTGCTGAGTATTTGCTGGTTCATAAATCATATATATAACAAGACAAAAACTTTAAGCACTTATATTATCATGGCACTGTTTGCAGGAAGTTAACTAAGAAATGACATAATAGATAGTGGAGAGAAAAATCCGACATTGGGGTTTTTAGCTGAAACCGTTGTTGAAACCGTTTGACCTCCATCCTCTTAGCTGAAACCAGTGAGCAAAATCACCAAACAATTTGGGCACAAAACTTGAAGGCCTGAAGCATAAAAAAAAAGCACCCCACATTGGTACGGGTGATGTGCAGGTGCAGCTTGTTTACTACTTCCCACTACCTCCAACAAATGAACAAGCGGAGAAAATCGGACACCTTAAATGGATTCAGAATTTCAGGTAACAAGCAAATTCCAATTGGACTACCCTAACCTGGTCCGCATCTGCTCGTACCAATTGCTCCCATGGACGGCATGGCGGTCCATCGCACATCCTTGCAAAAGTCCAGATCGTAGATTTCAGTTAAAAGCAGCAGCCATGTTTTACTCGATGCAGTAGGATTGAAGTAGTATACCTTGAACCGCACTCGATACAGTAGGATTGAAGTAGTATACCTTGAACCGCAGATCAGCCAACTGCACGGTGGAATGGCTGGAGCATCAGGGATGGCACGACCGCGCCGCCGGGGAACCGTCGGGCGGTCGGGGACGGCGCGACCGAGGTGTCCCGACCTTGAGCATCCCCGGTGCGGCGGCAGGGCCGGAGAGCGGGCGGCATAGGCCGCCCCGACCTCCAACGGCGGCGGCGGTACCGCGCCTTCCTTCGCAGCAGCTGGATCCGCCGGCCCTCGCCAACGGTTTCGGACGTGGCCCTCGAGAGCATGTGCGCTGGGGTGAGGAAGCAGGGGCACGGAGCGAGGGCGAAGGAGGAGCACGCGGGTCACGAACTTGCCGGTGGCCGTGCGGCGCCACGGCGTACGGTCGCAGAGGATGGCCGTGAAGTAGGTCGGGCACTTATGTGGCGGCGGCTTGCCGCCTGGCGGCCCCGACGACGACGGAGAGGCATTGTTTCCCGCGTCCGGCGGCATCCGAGGCAGCGACAGCGGCGGCAGGCAGGCGACGGAGGGCGCGCACCACAGGGCCTTGCCCCGACGGCCGGCCCTTGTCGTGCGGGAACGGGTGCCACGGCGGCACGGCGTCGGCTCCAGATGGTGCCCCAGCAGCGCGTCGTCGTACGCCTGGCAAGAAACACCACCCACCGCCGTCAGCAACCACGACGAACACCCACGCAAGATCCACATTGCTCGCATTCAACGACGATATCGATCGATCAATCCACCTGTATTAATTGCCGAATGGATGACAGCGAGGGCGATGACCGCGGAGAAGGCGGCGATGGTGGAGACGACAAGCGCTTCGTCCCCGGCCGCCGCCCTCCACCGCCGGCACGTAGCCCCCCATGCACGTGCGCGTCGCGAGTCGTCGGAGAAACTGAAGCCGAGTGGAGTAGCCGCAGGTCAAAGCAAGTCTGGGATGGAGGGAGGAGATGCAGTGGAGAGAGAGAGGGCGGCGCGAGGGGGGAAAGATGGAACCGCCATTGGGCAGGGGTAGGAGGCGCAGAGGGTGAGGCAAATTGGGAAGGAATGGGGCTGAGAGGCGCAGATGTATGATCGGATGGATGAGGTATGGAGTTGGCAGACGCACAGGAGGCAAACTCATGGCAGGGTCATCAGACTTCGTTCTTTTTAAACAGTACATGTATTAATTGCCGAATGGATGACGGCAAGGGCGATGACCGCGGAGAAGGTGGCGACGGTGATGACCGCGGAGAAGGCGGCGATGGCGGAGACGACAAGCGCCTCGTCCCCGGCCGCCGCCCTCCGCCGCGGGCACGTAGCCCCCCATGCACGTGCGCGTCACGAGTCGCCGAAGAAATTGAAGCTGAGTGGAGTAGCCGCAGGTCAAAGCAAGTCTGGGATGGAGGGAGGAGAGGCGGTGGAGAGAGAGAGGGCGGCGCGAGGGGGGAAGATGGAACCGCCGTTGGGCAGGGGTGGGAGGCGTGGAGGGTGAGGCAGATTGGGAAGGAACGGGGCAGAGAGGCGCAGATCTATGATCGAACGGATGAGGTATGGAGTTGGTAGACGCAAAGGAGGCAGACTCATGGGAGGGTCAACAGACTTCGTTCTTTTTAAATAGTGTAGTAGATAGTGAGATGAATATTTGACTCAAAGAAAAAGATCATCATATTCATATTGTTAGGTTCGCCGGCCTGGCGATTCGCACCTCCCCATCACCCTCGTCCTCACCGGCGGCCATCTGCCTGGATCTTGGCAGCAACCCCGCCGCGCCCCTCACCATTTGCATGATTGGCGCTGGCGGCTTCATCGGCTCCCACCTCTGCAAGAAGCTCATGGCTGAGACACACCATGTTGCCCTCGCTATCGACCTCTATTGCGATAAGATCTGCCACCTCGTCGATCCGCGCCGCCGCACCTCGCCGGCAGACAGGCAGTGGATGTCCCATTGGCATTATGTGTCAACGAACTCAACATCACACAGTACATGCGCGCCGGCCCCAGTGCACGGATGACCCCTCTAGTCATCGCCTTCCTCGCGGTCAACACCCCTTGGGCAACGTTGTTCTCCCCACCGCGTGAGAACTTTGCAGTTTTCTTAGTGGTCTCTCAAGGACTTGTTTATCTGATCTTCTCCTCTTCCGATTATGAATGAAAACTCATTGTTTCTAACACTTTTGTAGTTTTGAATGTTTGTTTTTAATGTCCGGCGAGAAATAAGTTAAATAGTTGTTGTATGGTATGTTCAGTAGATCATAATATCATACTGATGACGACAGAATTACATATAGTGAATTTTGCATTATTTGTAACACATCTAATCATACAATCAAATTCTTGGGTACTTATTTTTAGTTAACTATATACCAATTTGTTCTTCAGGAAATGGTAACTTTGCTTAGGAGTAATCTGAAACAGTATTCAGAAATTTCAATTGTTTCACTAGTAAGCCAACTGTGGTGATCTTTCTACTGATTGTTTCTCTCTCTTTTCCTACTTAATGCAAACTTTCTTTTTCTACAATTAAAATATGTATGTTAGATTATGGAACTGCTGAACGGTAACATCATCCATGACATTCTGCCAAACTCATATTGTTAACTTTGATAATCCAGTTGTTGCAGACACGCGACACCCAAAGGTGAATGCAGTCGTACCTGTACCGTAGAAGCATATGACAGCAGGACTACAGACAACAACTTGGTGATTCATCTCTCCGGATGCAATGACATGAGAGTTGGCTGCTGTTTCTTCATTGGGATAGTTTCAGAAGACTTGGAACTCTAGTGTTTTCTTCTATTACGGTTGGAGGCATTATCCTGACGGGAAGCAATTTGTTTTAGCATTTTGGTTTCAGTTACAGTTATCATCTTCATCTCTGTTGTCGTCTGGATGGGATAATGGTTTTTGCAGTGACATTGGTTGCAGCTACCATTTTCATCTCTATTGAGTGATAAAAATAATAGATGTTGCTGGTTTAGTCTGTAGCCTGTACTTACTCCTGAATCCTGACATACCTGATATTTCAACCAATGTTTTCTGAATTATAGCTTTGAGTCGTGAACTCATATGTCTATATCATTTATTTATTGATGAAGGGTCTGCACTGAACTTTTCCAGTAACCATATCGTTTTGTGTTTCTTTTAAAAAAGACATCTCGTTTTGTGTCTCATGGACTGAATGCAACATTATGAGGTCATGCAGGCAACATTTTCAGAAGATTATTCCTTTCTTTATTCTTTTGAGAAAAAGCAGGACTGCCTAGACACCCGTGTTGTAAACCGCTCCTTGCACTAGTAGAACCACTCATAAAAACTGATGAACATAGGCACGTTCTTACTGAACTTTTGAGCTGCTGGATGTCCTCAGTTTTCATACACATTCATGTGCAGATCTCGCGGGTTCATGTCTGTGTAACCCTGAACCAAAGATATCTGCAAAATGCTACCATTGTTTTCTTGATTACGGTATTAGGTACTAGCACAACAGCAAAGCGCCAGAGCTCGTGAGATGGTGAAAAAAAGGACCTGGATAACGCGCGACACCCTATCCGGTACTACCGCGTCTAACCTGAGCAGGCAGGCAGGACCGCAGGAGCGCACCTCCTCCTCCCTGCTAGCTTGTTCCCCGGGTATGGTTGGTCCTGATTGGCTGATTGGTCCCCAACGCCATGCACTCTGGGAAACTAGGCTTTCGACTGACATCGTCGCTGATGCAGGCACAAAAAGTTAGATGTATTTTCTTTGAACTACTATGGTTCTCTCATCAAGCATCCGTTTTCAAATTCGTTTGCACCATTGTGTACCTGACGACAAGATCTACAATATAAGACCCATATTTGATATGTTTTGAAACCGTTTTATATAACTATCTACTTATGTTGAATATAAAATGGCAACTTATATACAAATGTATAACGCCTTGTGGCCTAATACAAATTTACACATAGACAGGTAGCAACTTAAGTTATACAGTGTGATAACGTATCTCTTGTACCACCTTATGCTCTCTCCTCAGTCCGTCACCACTGATGTTAACAATAAGAAATAGACATATTCACTTCAAATGAGTATAACATAAGTTGACACAACAACTTATGCTTTCCATTGTAACAATTTATATAGATTGTTGAGCAACCTAAATGTTGTTATAATATACCAAATTATATAGGGATCTGAGTAGCTACTTATGTATAAACTGCAAAGTAATTTGTATTGAATTTACATTTTACAATATATATAAGATCAAGTTACATAAAGATCATGTGCCATTTTATAAAACTGACTGTTGGCAACTTATCTACAGTAGCATTGTCTATCTATTATAATTTCATTCTTGTTATACTCTTGTGTTCTCCATGAATTTTTATTTATAACTTCTAGGCTACATGAGCTCACTCTGCAGCCTTTGAAACACTAAAATAAGATCTAGTTCGTCTCCTTGGAGTCTTGGAGAGGGAGCTGAGTCATCAAGTTCGCGATTGTAGTTCACTACCATGCTGAAAATTAATTTGTGAATTGAAAATAATACATTGGTGAAAAAGAAATAAAATATAACATGGAATGAAGTAATGGAGTAGTGAAACCGCTCTTTTTGAATGTAACCACCAATTCAGATCTGTTTTGTGTCAAAAGCATGTTGATGAGCTAGTAAGACAACTTCTCTGGTATATAGTTGCATTTGATTTCCAATTCGTTGCCAAAACCAACTTTAATGAGATCTTTCTAATCATCTTCAAGACTTCTATTGATCTTGTTGAGTTTGTTTGCTGAACCTTTTACCATGTTTTTTTACACCTTTTACAATGTACAGGTTAAAAAGAATAATACCATTAGTTGCCACATTCATTTTTATATAGGTTGCTACTACAAAGATAATAAGTTGCCACTAATAAAGAAAATAAGTTGCCATAAACTCAAAACTTGCAACGAGTACTTTTTGATAGTCTTTAAACTAGGTTGATCATGGTGACTTGGTGAGTTAGTTTTGCAGGCCCTTTTTTTTCCAAAAATCCTGAAAAAGAAAAAGTACAAAGACAATAAGTTTGGTGCACATTGCTTGCTAGGAACAAACTATAAGTTGCTACATAGGTTCCTATATAAGTTTGCTTGTAAAAAGAAAGACAATAAAGTTAGCATATAGGTTGCTAGTGCATGCTGTAATCATTTTGGGGTCCGTGAGCTTTCGGGATTTTACATTTTGGAATGAGATCTAGTTGTTGTCTTTGGGAACAAGATATACCAATACATTAGAGTTTGCTTTTACATGCCATATTGAAAAAAATAAAAAAGATATAAAAATACACTTGATAGCTGAATATCCCCAGCAGGGTGTGTGCTCAATAAGTTGCTACTTGATCCAAAATAAACTTCCCTCTAAGGTTGTTGGTGCATGCTGTAATCATTTTGGGGTCCGTGAGCTTTCCGGATTTTATATTTTGGAAGGACATCTAGTTGTTGTCTTTGGGAACAAGATATATCAATACATTAGAGTTTGTTTTGACATGCCATATTGAAAAAAAAATAAAAAGATATATAATTGCACTTGATAGCTGAATATCCCCAGCAGGGTGTGTGCTCAATAAGTTGCTACTTGATGATCCAAAATAAACTTCCCTCTAAGAATTATATGTGTGACTATATAAAAAAGTGCAGCCCAGTGCATATAGCTCCCGCTTGTGCAGGGTCCGGGGAAGGGTCCGACCACCTGGGTCTTTTTGTACGCATCCTTTCCCTACATTTCTGCAAGAGACTGGTACCAAGACTTGAACTCGTGACCTCATAGTCACAAGGCAGCAGCTTCACCACTGCGCCAAGGCTCCCCTTCTAAGAGTTATGTGTGACTATAAATAGACTAATTTAAATATAGATTGCTGGAGCAAAAAGTATAAGTTGCGATATAATTTATTCATGGGTTGCCGGTAAGAAACACTATAAGATGACACATAGTTCCTGATGCCCCATGTCACGGCTGCTAGAAAATATGGAAAAGTAGCATCTAATGAACTTTTTGACATCCGCACATGACACAAGCTGACACATCAACTCTCATGATTTGACACATAGCGAACCTAATTTGCAACTTTAATATAAAATTCACATCTGAATCATAGATGTATTTTTTCCGGATTCTTAAAAAATAAATTTATTATGACCGGTGTCCAGTACACCAGGAGGAGGCCCATTAGTGGCTAGGTGTAGGAGATTAGATGGGCTTGGCCCAGTTATTTACCTCGTTTCTTTATAAACACTGTTAGAGGAGTCAAGGGTCTATTGGGCCTTAGCCCATTAGAGTTAATTAGTCGCTTGCTTAGGGGTCAAGTAAATCTCTCTATATAAAGAGAGGAGATGTATCAATCTAATCAAGTAAGAGCAATCATATCGCTCGGCTTCCCTCAGGGAGCCGGGAGACCCCCAAACCCTAGCCGCCATCTCGTGAACAGTACCTGATGATACTGTAGCACACGGGTACTGTAGCGCGCCAGCCGCCGTCACTTCTTCCTCCACAATCTTCTCAATCCCACCACGCTCATAACAAAATTACATAGCACTTTACTTCTGTTTTTCCAGCCGCATCAAAATTGCAGAATGCAACAAATGAATCTAGCAAGTTATGTCAGGATCAAACAGATAAAGCACATAGATAAGAGAAAGAAAGAGAGCAGGTTCATCATTTTCGAGTTTCCATTTCCTTGCTGTGCTAGAAAAAAAAGTATAACAAACAAGGAGAAAATTGTATAGAAAAACCAGGAAAACACATAACCTTACACTTTATATATTACTGAAATTAACACAGCTATTAGATAGTAAGTTGACCTAGAATATTCATTAGTTGAGTTGTTTATCGTCATTCAATTGTCCCTACAGGTTGGGTGCCAGCCATTGGGTTCTCTCAAAAATAGTATCTCTCTAAGAGAAGCTTCTGGCTGGCATTTTGATGGCAATAATTCACTTCAGCTTTAGAAGTATCAATAAGATATGATATGATTTTTGCATTTGCAGTTACAGATTTTACATAGCCATGCAAAAGAAGTATTCCTTTCCCAATTACTTCCTACTAATCTCTTCCTTCCAAGCCCAACAGTAGCTACAACAACATTATTCATGGCATCCAACAGAGCACGGGGATCGTGATGAGCACATGGGATCTAACCTTCGATCACATAGGAAGCGCAAGGGTACGAGCGGGGGTGGGGTACCTCGATTTATCAGCGGCAGAAGGGCACTGGGTGTTGGAAATCGCGCTTCCTGCGGAGGAAGCCGCACGTCCCGCCGCCGGCTCCTCTCCTCCGATGCCCGCGCTTGCTGCTCGGCTTGGGGAATTCCGCTCCCCCGCTCAAGCCTGGTTCTCGTGCGGCCCGCGGCTGCCTCCGCATGATGGTCGCCACCACCATCCTCCTCTCCCTGCTGCGCAGACCGTCAGCATGAGGCCCCCGTGCAAATCCTCCGCTCCGCCGCTCGCCGCTGCTGGTGGGGGTGATGGCGTCGATTTTCTTTCGGTAATGCTTCCGTACTTACGTTCGATGGGTAGAAAATATCGGACGCTAGTTGCTGGACGGCAGCCACATGATAGAGCGACACGGACCCGAATTTTTTCTTCATTGGAGCCAAGGCGCGGCTTTTCAAATCCGGCCACAGCCCACCACTGTTTCCTTCTCCTTTTTCCCTTGCTGCTGTGATCCATTCCCCATGCATCTCCATCAATGGCAGACGGCCTACGCAGCTCAGCCAAACCTCCACCGTCGGTGTGCTGCCCTGCCGATGGTGTGGCCCGAGGCGAAGCTTCAGGGTGGTGGCGCGTGAGTGTGGCCGCCGGAGATTCGGTGCGACGGCGCACGAGGCTGCACGAGCTTTTTTGACGGCATGACCTCCCTGCCGGCAAGCTCCCCTAGCGGCGTGAGCTCCCGGCGGCGCGACCTCCCAGCCGGCGAGCTCCCCTAGCGGCGTGAGCTCCCGGTGGCGCGACCTCCCTGCCGGCGAGCTCCCCGACGAGGTCCGCATGGTGTTGCAGTAGAATTTTTTGAATGTCGTAATGGTTGATTTGAGAAATGTTGCAGTGAGAAGTTTACTTAAATATTTGATGTTGCAATTATGATTTTTTAGATGTTGCAATTATGATTGTTTTTGATATTGCAATATTCTTCCCTAAGTTATTGATGAATGTTGCAAGAAACATGGTGCAAATGTTGCGTTGGGAATTTTTTCTTGGATTTCGGTTGCAAAGATATATTTGATTTTTAAATGTTGCAAGCTTTGACTTTCACTGTTGCAGATGTTTTTTTCATATGTTAT
The DNA here is from genome assembly GCF_016808335.1 of Panicum virgatum. Classification (NCBI taxonomy): domain Eukaryota; kingdom Viridiplantae; phylum Streptophyta; class Magnoliopsida; order Poales; family Poaceae; genus Panicum; species Panicum virgatum. Next base: position 27,029,222 of record NC_053152.1, on the reverse strand, counting down.
CGATATTAATTTGTCATGTTACGGTGCAGCGACGGAGCGTCCGATGGATCGGACGTCCGGGCGCTAGCACTTCCGATTTTCTTTTGGTCTAGGTGGTGGCCTGTGTGGCCTGGTTTTTGGGGGAGGCCGGCGTGCGTGGGGAAAAAAAGGCTGGCGGCCTTTTGGGCTGAACAGTCACGCAATAGTGTTACGGCGCGACTCGTCGTTCATTAGATTTTTCCTAAAAACAATATTTGAGATAACAGCAAACAATCTGTGCGAACAAGGATGGGAGGCACGCAGCTGAATGTTTCACACTGGATAAGCATGATGGTAAAATTAGGTCCTGGGCACTCAGAAAAGTTGTCTATTGCCGAAACACATCAAAAAAAATTTGTCTTTGCCCAAACACACTAAAGTTCTTTAGTAATTGGGTCCTGGACAATGCACCTCTTATAAAAACCAGTTTTAATAGAAAGGTATGCGAAAAGACGAAATTGCCCCCCCGCCTATTCTTTCCTTCTCCTGCCGCCGAATGGGATGACAAAAAAAACAAAATGGACCGGGACTTGTTCCTCTCGATGCCGCTCTTGCTGCTCGCCTGCTGCCAGCTTACTCCGTGGCTCTGTCCGGCTCACTCCCAGCACTGCTCCTGCAGCTCGCCTGCCGGCTGCCGCCAGCTTCCTCCGTCTGGCTCCCTCGCGGCGCTGCTCCTCCCTTCGCCAGTGTCCTGAGGTCGGGGGCCTCTTCCTCCCTAGGTGGCAGGAGCACGCAGGCGAGGTACTCAAGGAGGAGCTCGTCAGAGAGCACGGAAATGGGGGAGTCCTCGGCGTTGGAGCTCCGTCACCGCCGACAGTGGCAGCCGAAGTCTGCCTCTAGTGCCGGCCACTTCCGCTGTCGTCCCCGACGCCGCACTTCATCCTGGCCACGGCGAGGCGGAGCCATGCGGCAGCCGCGTCGAGCCCGAGGCGCTGCTGTGCTATCTCCCGGCGCCGCCGTCGCACTCCCAACGCTAGGCCTCGCCGTCGCCCTGCACCATCTTCTTCTCCGCCGCGTACCACGACGGTCGTACCGTCTTGTTCTTCGCCGAGTCAACGTGGTGTCTCCGGAGGGCGACGACGGCGAGGTGGAGGCACGAGGGGAGGCGATGGCGAGCAGGATTTGGAAAAGGGCAGGGGTATAACAGTCATTCTAGGTGCCCTTGTATTAAAAATGATTATAATAATAGGTGCAGTGTCCAGGACAAAATTACCACAAAATTATAGCGTGTTGTGGCAAAGACACATTTTTTCAGTGTGTTATAGCAAATGTCATCTCTTTTTCAGTGTCCCCCAACAATTTTTGCCAAGCATGATAGACTGATAGTTGTTCACTTTATAAGGTACTATCTTACAGACAGAGATACATAACGGTTGTAGTCACAAGACATGCACGCCAGTAGTGTTAACAGAAACAACTAGGTTACCATGTCAGCACAGCTCGACATAGCCTATTACCACCGGCAACATGATTTGTTCAGGGAGCTTTTGCAGTTTCTCTTACTGGCGCAAACTTCGCAAGTGGCCAGGAAGCTGAAGGACTGACCCAACACTATCGCAAATTCTCATATGTGCAAATCCTGTTTCCTGTGCAAACAAACATAATACTTTTCAACAGAGGAGAAATCAATTGCATCTTCAAAAGTCCCAAGGCTAACACAGCAGGATCCAGATCCATTCTACTTGTTTCCTTTAATAAAAAAAGTCACAAGGTTGTGAAATAATCTTGAGCATTTCCAGCTTCAGATATTCAGCCATGTCATAGTTCTTGACAACTCGGAAGAGAGTAGTGATAATGTCAGTGAGAGAGTATCCCAAATCATAAAATTGCTGCAGTGCAGACCAGGCCTCGTCAAACTTTCCATCAAGCACATTTTTCGCCATGTCCTTGACATGCAAGGGATGTGGTTGATCGCATACCTGGGAGCAGTGCAGTGTTACTATCAATTGAACGAATATTGAACATGCAGACTAGGATGAGTATTAACCTTGAACATGCGCCTGCAGCCTGTGTAGCGCGGCGTGCAGGTGGCTGGAGCCTGCTACCCCCCTGTGGCTGTGAGCCTGCCGGCCTGCCTGAGCCGCGAACTCTAGGCCAGTCCCCGCGGGGGGAGGGGGGGGTGGCGAGCCCCAGGGGCGACGAGCGCAGGCGGCTGACGGCAAGCCACAAGGCCGTGGCGGGGCAAACAGGCGGGGGTAACCGGCAGGGTTAAGGGCAAGGGCGCGGTGGGAGGCACTGATAGGGGCGAGGGCGAGGGCACCGCGGTAAGGGCGCCGCGCCACGGCGGAGCCGGCATCGGGGGAGAGGGGCAGAGGGCGACGGTGTGGCGGACGCAGAGGCGGTGGGGATAGTGGGGATTTAGGTATCACAATTCCTAATTACTATTCTATCCTTCAATAATTAAAATTAATATTATGAGTAGGCGTTGGAAAGTATTGGAAAGCATTAAGAAGTACTTCCAAGGATTGTAAAAGGTATGTATATATGCTTTGGCTTTCATGAGTCAGCTTCAGCCCATGAATTGAACCACATGCACCGGCACTTGCACCATGTCCAGGACAAGTGCCCTACAAAACGAGACACTTGGGAAAATATGGGACTGGACAGATAGGGTCACATTGATGAGGGCATCTATCCCAAACAACATTATTGAGAAGGTAATTAGCCCTTGTTTAGATGCACCCAAAATTCCAAAACTTTTTGAAAATGGGCCACTTTTGGGAATTTTGCATATAAACGGGCCTCTATAAAGATTTGGAATTCTGGCCTGTAAGCATTTGGAATTTTGGCTCGTAAAGATGTTGGCCCATTCTTTCCCGTATATACCCCCGACCCCAAGCGGAATCCTAACCCTTGCGGTAGTCGCCCTCCCGAGCGGAACACTAGTGCTCTCCTCAGCCGTCGCTCTCTCGTTCCCTCACCCCCTTCTCTGTCCCTCGCCGCCACTATCTCCTCCGCCAGATCCACCGCTACTCACTCATCCGCTAGACCCACCGCATCCACTTCCAGATCGACCGTCGTTTGCCTTGTCCCCTTCGTCGGTGATGTCGGACTACATCAACGATGGATTCGGCAATGCTAGCGAGTTCAGCAACGACTCCGGCTACGGGAACGCCGGCGGCTATGGCGACGGCGAGCTAACCAAGGATTTCTTGTCCCAGGCTCCGGCATTCTCCGGATCCGGGTACAACTCTACTTATGGCGCACCGTACGACGGCTCGTCCTCAACCACCCACAGCACAAGCGTGCTAGGGATGGATGCGCTCGACCTCAACGACTGAGATGCGTGGGCTGGCATCCATGGCGACGAGGGCATGGTTGGATCTTGGGCTCAAGGCGACGGGTTCGCCTTCGGTGATGCCCCCCCTCCCGTGCATGTGTCTGGCCTCAGCGGGAGGGGAACCCTCGGGGTTGCGCACGCCTCGCACCGGTGGGGTAAGCGTGAATGAGCCCCTGCTCGAGGCGCATCTACGAGCGATCGAGGTGGCCGCGTTCCTCCCCTCCCTCATCAACCTGGGTCCTCTGGCGGTTCGAAGGATCGCGGCTCCCGTCGTCGCAGAGCGCCGTCAGCAGGAGGTTTCAGAGAACTATGCTGGAAACAAAGACATCACTCCGGCTCAAGTCCCGGTAATGTCATGCAGCCCCTTTCACACTTTGATGTTATTTCCATGTTCTTTAGCTCGGTTAGGCTCTGGATCTAGTTTTGTTCATGTAACCTCGGCGGATTAGATTCATTGAAATGTTTTGGTATGCTAGGGAATGTAGTTCTGTTATAGATCTATTATTTTGGTAAGACGTGTCTATTAAACTTTGATTTGTCTCATATACTCTGTATGTTGTGTTAGGCCTGTTACTGTTGACACCAAATTTTAACACGTGTCAAGCTTGAGTGTTGCAAAGGAGAAAAGGTTCTATTTGGGCAGGAACGGCAGATTTGGCAGGGTGGTCATACGTCACCAGTGGAAATCCTGTTGATCGAAGGAGGGCAGAGTTGACCGGATATTTTGGCTTTGGTTTGGCCGTGAATATTTTATTTAGGAGTAGATTTTGTTTTTTAAATTCGAATCATGTTTTGTCGTGATCAACTAGGTCTGTGTTGGCGTGGGTTATAAATATGAGCCCCCGGTCATTATAGAAGATTGATACACATCTAATAAACACAACTTTACTTCTTCTGCAATTTACTTTCTCGTTGGCGGCTTCGCCTTTTTCTTTTTCGCGAGTTCTTTCAAGCCGATCAAGGACGCCTCACAATCGAGCGACTTGGTTTGCTGGTAAGTTTTTGTTTACCGAGTAAATCTGAGCTTTAGCTTCCGGGCGTAACGCTGTGGCTTCGTTCAGATCTATTCAAAAGTTATCGAATTTATCTAAGCTTTGATCTCGAGCGCATCGCTATTTTCTCGTTTAGATCTATTCACCAATTTACTCAGCTTAGTAATCTATTTAATCGGCTGTTATTTCTCTTGCTATCACATAAATCTTGAAAAGTTAATTAGATCGGTTATAAGCTAAGCTTTGCTCAGATCCATACATTTGTGGGTTTGTGCACTGTTTTCTGGCACGTGTCGGTTTTAGATCTAACCGTGTGTTGCATAACTAGTATCGACAGCTTCTTGCAGATTCCCTTTAGATCGCTTTTAATACACGCTTATCATACCCGATCTGTTGTCATTTTCTGTATCGGCAGAGCCTTGCCGATACGATGCATGAGAGTTATTCGGAAATCCAGCCAATACGCTCTCGTATTTGATGGTTTGCTGTTTCCTTGTCAATTTACAGGTCAAATTGACTGGCATGCCTTAGTTTGAATCAAGTGCAGTCCAAGCTTGGCGTACGGGGCTCTCGGGCTTGGTGTGTGATCATTTCGTGTCAACACATCTTTTGGCACACCTGGTGGGACCAGAAGCATCAACATATCCGATCTTAAGGAAGAAAACCACATCCCGATGGACAAGGACAAGTTGAAGGATGAATAGAAGGCAGCTATGGAAGCTTTTGAAAAATAGTGCCTCTTATCCTTCTGTGCAACCAGGAGTGGAGAGGTGATCAAGAAGTTCGATTTTCCTACTCTCCAAACCTTTACTAAGGCGCAGTGAGAAGACGGAATGGCGCACATGGTACATTAAGCGGTCGGACAGGCTTTTATAAGTCATGGTCCGGCCATGACCAATTCTATCCATATTGTTGTGGTCAAGACACTACAAGAAGGGGGATTGCAAGATTTTGTCGGACCGGCCTATCAGCAAGCTAGTCAGATGATCTTCGCCCCTATCGGATCGGCTACTACAGTGCCTCCAGTTATCCCTCAGACCCAAACAGAGGGAAATATTGGACTTTCACAGCCGATTGGTAGACAATGCCGCCTCAGTTCAGCCCGGTGTTTACAAACTCTACACCAATGGCCACACATGTGCAGGGAGATTTCACGACAGGATTCCCTATTGGATGGGACCTTGCTTCTGGTGTTGGTATGCCTTCGGAGTTCCTGATTCCATCCACAATGGAGCAAGCAAGCTCGTTGGCTTCATAGCCGTCCAATCAGCAGGTAAATGCGTCGGTTCCTCAGCTGACCCAGCCTCAAGACAACACGTTGACTCCACAGCCAGCGGCTCCAAATGCATCAGTACCACTGTCAATAGGTCCAACTAATGTGTCGGCTGCCGGGCCAACACCTTATCAGCAACACCTAGCATTGCTGATACAACCCAAGTCTCCTACGGAGGTCCTCGTTTCCAGATTCCCTCACAACAATGGTGTCACTTGGATATTTCATGACCCGGCAAATGGTTCTGTTCGTTATGTAAATGTGCCATACATATATCCTGTGGCACAGTAGCAAGCTAATCAAGGGTCAGTGCAAGCAAACACTGGCAATGAGATGGTTCTATATCAGCAACCATCAAATCAGATCACTCAGCATGCTACACAGAGGACATCGGTTGTTCAGCCGATGGCTCCGGCCAATCCACAGCAAGCATCGGTAGCTTTGCCGATGGCTTCACTATCATCACAGCCAGCACCAGCAGCTAGTCAATAGGTTGACTAGACATCCAAGATTGCTGAGGTGATGAGAGATTAGTTTGGGTTAAGGCCAAAGGCAGCAAACGCTCATGTAAAAAACGCCTTATCCATCAGCATATGATCAGATCCCATTGCCCCACAAGTACAAATTGCCAGATTTCACCAAGTTTTCTGGGCAAGGGGAGGTCTCTACAGTTGAGCACGTCAATAGATTCAACATGCAATGTGGAAAACAGCACATACTGACGCGCTGAAGGTGCGTTTGTTTTCTATGTCTCTCTCAGGATCGGCCTTTACATGGTTTACAACACTTCCAGCCAACTCTATACTGTTTTGGGCTGACCTGGAGAAGCAATTCCACCAGTTCTTCTACTATGGTGTGTGCGAGATGAAGCTAACCGATTTGACCAATTTGAGACAAAGGAATAATGAATTGATTGCTGCCTTCATCCAGAGGTTTAGAGATGTCAAAAACCGGTGCTATAGTCTGGTTCTGTCTGATCAGCTACTAGCAGAGGTTGCTTTCCAAGGACTACTGCCACACATCAAGGAGAAACATGCTTCTCAGGAGTTCGACAACATCAATCAGATGGCTCACAGGATGACAAGAGAGATTAGGCCCTACGAGCAGAAGAGGAGTAACTTCCAGAACAAAGTTAACTTTGCCGATTGCTCGAATTTTGATGATTCTGATGGTGACAAGATGGTGGGATTGGCTTAATGGGTTCAGAACAACAAGAAGCCGATCTCATGTCCGTTTGGGAACAAGGAACCCGAGAGGTTTGGGTTCGACATTACTAAGGCTGACAAGATCTTTGATCTGTTGCTGTCAAAGGGTCAGATCAAGCTGAAGCCATATCACAAGATCCCAATAGATGAGGAGCTCAAGAACATAAAGTACTGCAAGTGGCACAATGCAATGTCTCATGACATGAACGAGTGTAAAGTGTTCCGTCAGCAGATACAATCGGCTATCAAGCAGGGTAGGCTCAAATTTGAAGCGCCTAAGAAGCCGATTAAAATAGATGGGCACCCATTTCCTACTAACATGGTGGATGTTGGGGGAAAGAGGAATGCATTGTAGACGAAGGTGCTCACATTATAATCGGCCAAAGAATCTGGAGCTATTGATCCCAAGGCTCAGGTATCGGCCGATGAAGTCAAAGGCAAGAAGCCGCAAGAAGAAGTTGAAGGTTCTGCGGTGCGAAAGAAGAAGGTCACGTCTCAGATGTTACTAAACGAGTTCAAGCGTGACCAGGAGGAGCAACAGTACAGAGAGGAAGTTGCACAGTGCAACGAGGGACATTGGAGATGTCCTTTCTTTGTGTACTGTTGGGAGGAAGGATTGACTCTACCGATAGTAAATAACTATCCGGAGTGCAATGGTTTCTACCATGATGACCGATCATACAAGAAGCCACGTGTCGACCAGAGGCCTCGAGGGCCGATCATCAGAGAAAGGAGTGATGACAGACGCATCTATGTACATGATCGGCTGGGGGCAGGGTCTCAATGCATGATCGGTTGGGGGGCAGGACCATGTTATGTGATCCTGCGGGAGGAAGGATTCCTGCAGACGAATGGTTGGAGCAGATGGCCAATGCTAGAGTTCCAGATGAGCAGCCGGATCGCAGGGATCCAGAAAGAGAGCCTGTTCATGACAACATTGATCAGCCTCGGTGGTGTCCAGCAGGTCTGACTAGATCGCAAAAGAGGCGAGGTCCGAGGCTGCGTCAGACAGAGTTGCTAGAGGAAGATAGAATGGAGGCTCCCAAGAATAGGGGAGTCAAATCAGAAGTTTGGCGTGTCAAGCCAAGAGCTGAAGATCGCCAAGATTCTGGGTCATCGGCTGTGCCTGTTAATATGGTTATCATACTTCCACCGATCCAAGCAGTCGGTTCCCCAAACCGTTCCTAATGGATGAGTTCCTCGATGATGATGGGAAGTTGGGTCACGGGTTCGCGTTCGCCGATGCACTAGAAGTGGACATTGGAGATGAAGATAGGCCAAGGCCGGCATTTATTAGTGCCAAGTTAGATCCTGAGTACAAACAAGAGCTGGTGAAATTATTAAAGGAATATAAGGATTGTTTTTCTTGGGAATATTATGAGATGCCTGGCTTGGATCGATCTATTGTTGAACATCGGTTGCCTATTAAATATGGGTATCAGCCGTTTCAGCAGGGTGCAAGACGGTGCAATCCTAAAGTCTTGCCAGACACAATGGCCGAAATCACAAGGTTAATAGAGGCAAAATTCATCAGGCAGTGCAGATATGTTGAATGGATATCTAATGTGGTCCCTGTACAAGAAGAATGGAAAGCTACATGTGTGCATTGATTTCAGGGATCTCAACAAAGCTACACTGATGGATGGTTACCTAATGCCTGTTGCTGATATGCTGGTAGATGCTGCTGCAGGGCACAAAGTTATTAGCTTTATGGATGGCAATGCTGGGTATAATTAGATATTCATGGCTGAGGACGATATGCATAAAACTGCATTTAGATGCCCGGGACATGATGGATTGTTCAAGTGGATTGTCATGACCTTTGGGTTGAAAAATGTTGGATCTACGTATCAAAGGGCCATGAATTATATTTTCCATGAGATCATCAGCAAAATTGTGGAGATTTACATTGATGATGTTGTGGTGAAATCCAAAGGGCATCATGAACATTTAGCCGACTTGCGCAAAGCTTTTGAGTGCACTAGAAAGCATTGGTTAAAGATGAATTCTAACAAGTGCGTGTTTGGTGTGTCGGGTGGTCAATTCCTTGGGTTTATGGTTCATGAAAGAGGATTTGAGATCAGTCAGAAGACTATTACATCCATTAACGAAGTAGTGGCTCCAGAAACAAAGATTGAACTTCAGTCGTTGATTGGCAAGATTAATTTTATCTGGAGATTTATTTCCAATTTGTCCGGTGAAATACAACCATTCAATTCATTATTGAAGTTGAAGGCCGGTCAGAAATTTGTATGGGGAGAAGCACAGCAAAAGGCGCTGGAAGAAATCAAACAGTATTTAACATCGCCTCCAGTGTTGGTTCCACCGCAAAAGCACAAGCCATTTAAGTTATATTTATCGGCTGATGAATGTGCTATCGGATCGGCCCTTATTCAAGAATTTGAAGGAAAAGAACGTGTAATATATTTTGTCAGCAGAAGACTTCTGGATGCTGAAACCAGGTATTCTCGCGTCGAATGGTTGTCTCTGCTTATACTTTTCTTGTACCAAGCTTAGACATTATTTATTATCGGCTGAGTGTGTTGTGGTGAGCCGATTTTGAATGGGAGAATTGGAAAATGGATTTTGGCCCTGTCCGAATATGACCCGAGGTATGAATCGGCTAAAGCAGTTAAGGGACAAGTTATGGCTGATTTTGTTGTTCAACATTGTGGCCCAGAATTGGGAATTGTTGATCTTGTTCCATGGACATTGTTCTTTGATGGTTCATCGTGTGGAGCTGGATCTGGTATTGGCATTGTCTTGGTGTCACCTCGGAGGGCAACTTTTGAATTGTCTTTTCCTATAGAAGCAACTGCTACTAATAATCTGGCAGAGTATCTGGCTTTGCTTAAAGGAATTCGGCAGCTACGAGAGATTGGAGCTAATGTAGTAGAAATCCTTGGGGATTATGTCGGTGTTTACCGTCAAGCCTGCTCATGGATACCCTTAGCAGTAAGGTTTGTAGGTTGGGATCGACTGCGTAGGTAGGGATCGACTGCTTAGGTATACTCAATGGTGCAAGGAACACAAAGATTTAGACAGGTTCGGGCCGCGAGTTGCGTAATACCCTACGTCCTGTGTGGTTGTTTGTATTGCCTTAGGTGTTGATGATGTTTTGAGGGGGTCCCTGCCTACCCTTATATATCCAGGGGGACAGTGTTACATGGAAAGTCCTAGCTGAGTACAATTGGAGTTCTACTATAACACAATCGGGTAGTTTCCTTTGCACTGCAGCTAGTTGTTGACGGTCGTTAAGTGTAAAATATGACCGTCAACTATACTCATAAAAGAAGGAAAATCATACCTCTTACTCGCATATTTGTATCGCTAACCTAGCTCCACAATTGTTTTTGAAGATTTATATTTTCAGGAGCATAAGTCTGGAATAAGAAGAAAACACGAAGAATACATAGACAAAGTCGCAGAAGATCACGCCCTGCGTAACACATGCAAAAGAGGCCCACCTGACAGACCAAACTGACCAACGAAGCCCCGGCACCGACATGTCAACATCCGGGCCCACTAGGCAGTGTACCAGAGAAGGACAGTGGGCAGAGGCACAAGGTGGGGCCGGTCGAACCTCCCTTGAAGCCCGTGTAGGTGCATTTTGGCAGGAAGGTGGTTCTGGTCCTCCTGAAGGCGGTTGATGATGTTTCCATATTTATCTTGGCGGGAACCGACCTCAAGGAGCTATAATAGGAGCCTCTCATACCACTCACCACACACACACCACTTGAAGGCCTCTCTCTCACACTCTCTTGTGACTTGTACTCCTTAGGGTAGTGGAGCTAGGCTAGTACTTCATCTCCTTAGCGAATCCAGTCGTCCTCAGGGTCGGCGAGCAATCCTCGGCCTCTGGTATGGCTTTGTATTCCAACTCTCGTTATGCTATTCATTTTGAGTTTGTTCTTGGTTATCTTGCTATGTCCTTAGCATGCTTAGCCTTGATCTGTGCTTTATCAAGTTATACTAGTTGCTTGTTTAGACCAGATGATCTGGGTAAGGATATCGGTTCGTTGTGCTTTCGGGCTTGCCTTAGCATCTTACCTGTCCATCCGAAGGGTGGGGGACCCGGGGGTGCTGAGGTAGTGACCTCATATGCGGGCATGGTGCCTGGGTATGCGGGATCCCTCGGATATGACGGTGCTCCACGGTTTGACTAGGGTAGACCGCAGGTGGTGACAACCCTGTCGGTCCGCTGGGAAGCAGCTCCTCGGTTAGCGTAGTCCCCGACGTTCGGGTATCGTGTAGGAGTTCATGTAAAGATGAAACGGGACTGGATGTTCTCTAGTGCGGGTCATTCTCCCCGATGTCCCTAATTTCTCGGCACCTACAGCTCTAAGCATGTGGCTAACATAACTTATCTGCTAACATGAATAGTATACTAGGATCTGTGCCTATGCTCCCGCTAACCCTAGGTGTGCTTGTTTATTCTTTATTCATGAGAGTTGGCTGTTCTGTGTGTGTCACATTACCCCTGATTATCCTTTGTTTATCACTTACCCCTGCATAATCAGTAGTCTGCACCTTACTTCATAAAATCATGGTTATAGAACTAGTAAATATCTTTACACAACCTTGCCATCCCTTGGGAAAATATAAATAACGATACCCTGAATACTTCCGGATGAAATGCTACAACGGTATATCCGTGCGCTTGCGGATATTTCTGTAAACGTTAAGACATACCAACACGGTATTTCTGGTGCCGTTGCTGGGGACACCCCCGTTCCTAGTGATTGTGCTAAGAAATGTCAACATTAGTTCTACGCCTATTCAAGTAGTTACAAGAGAAGTAAGGTACATCCATGTGCTATCCCTTATTCTAGAACATTCTATGCCTATAAGCAGTCCCACTGCCCCGGGTCTGACAAGCCCCCGAGCTCTTCGTAGCCGAGTCCTACAGGCGTCGAGTACTTGGCTGGGCATCTTCGAGTAATTCAAGTAGTCAGAACGTCCTTCTGGTTGCTTCTGGGCCATCCTTCAGATACGTCGAGTAGGCCTCTAAGTACTTCCGGTTGCTCCAAGGCGGTGAGGTGCTCAAGCCCCGAAATTTTGATCATATATGGTGCGCGAAGTACTCGTGCTCCATATGGAGTAGCCCCCGAACCTTAGGTTGAATCGCAGAATCAGGCTGAGGGTTACTTCGGTCTTTTCCTTCATTATTTTTCAAAAAATTTGAAAGATAAATCTCTGATGCACATATCCCGTAGCCCCCGAGCCTTAAATCAAAATCCCTTAATCTGCGGGTAGCCCTCGAGCAAAGATTTGGAATTAAGGATCTAAGACGTGGCATCAGATTTTATTTTAAGAATATCTGCAGATTAAATTAGATCCGGTATCTGAAAAGCCCCCCTTTTTGGGTACAAAATCCCAGAAAAATGATTCGATTGGATACGCCAAACTGATTGCACCCAAAATATCCTTTGAAATAAAACTCGGGATGTATATCTCTTTACTGTAGGCTCACATGGGATTGTACTGTATGGTGAATCTACATTATTGCATCCGTGAGTGTTGCCACTATAGCATCACAGGTTGTCCTCCAGCAAGACACCATGTGGCTATAAAAGGTGGATGAGAGGCATGTTACTGGAAGCACCACTAGACTGAAGCCATAACTCGTGCTTGGTGTTCCTGCCCTCGCCCTCCTGAGATTTGCGTAGTGTTTTCCAGCAAAAGGTGCTAGAAGAGAGCTTGCGAGTGACAAGGGAAGTCTCTGCTACTAAATCCTGCAACCCCAATGCTCTCATCGGATCCATGCTGGACATCATGTCCTTGCATATTACAATGAGCCAGGGTTTCAGGGGATGAGTGACATCACGTTGTATCATACTCTCGGGGTTGCCTGTTTCTGGGTGCTCAAGAACTTACATCTCTGGTGAGGAGACTTAATCTTATCACAACATATTCAGGGAGAAGGAGAAATTCCTTTACAAGATGGTACAAGAGATCTTGCGAGGCGATTACTGTAATCTGCCTCCAAACTCTTGAAACTTTTCTCCCAGAATACGAGTATCGTTATTCCCTTGATGGGAATAACAAGTTTGTACTTTATCATGGCCTCGGGCCGATCTAGCTGTAGCAGGCCTCGACTAGAAGCTCCAAGAGATCCAAGAGGTGTGCATGTAGACCCGAGTCGTTGTAAAGTTTTTAGAAGAAAGTACTCGAATTGTAATATCGAGTAGTTGTATTGTGTCGAGTATTTGTCAAGGAATGTGAGTGTTTTCTTTTTCTAGAATGTAATCCTAGAAAAAAGAAATGTCTCAGAAAATCCCTTTTATTTCGCAATTGGTAACTGACTGTTAGCCTTCTGGGTATTTACGTTGTTGCCACCATTATTATAAAATAGAACTGTAACTAGGTTTTTACCCCACCGACCGCCATTCCCCTTTTACTGTTTAGATCTGTTCTTGCTCTTTGCTTCGAACTTCCGGATCCAAAATTTCTTGCTCTCTCTTGCTCCCTAATCCATTAGGGTTTTAGCTAGTGTATGCGCGTGAAGCGCTCTGTGGATTTCCGGATGGCCCCAAAGAAGTCGAGCAAGGGGAAGGGCGTAGCTGCAGAGCCATTCTGCGAGGAAGGATGGGAACCAAGTAAGTGCTCAGAATCTGACCTGGAAACCCTAGTTTCTGCTGGTCTTTTGCCGGAGAAATCCTTCATCCAATGGCGTCCTGCCTTGGGTGAAGATCGTCCGTATGAAAATACAGGCGAAATCGTAGCTTTTGCTCCTTACTTTGAACGGGGATTGTGGCTCCCATGTTCGGTTTTTTTCTCTGGGCTCCTGCATTACTATAGGATCCAGCTTCACCACTTGACCCCCAATTCTTTTGTTCATATTTCTATCTTCGTGCATTTGTGCGAAGCTTTTCTGGGCATCGAGCCCTATTTTGAGCTCTTTCGATTCCTTTTCCATCTTAAGCCGCAGCCAGATTCCTACGATTTAGATGTAGTAGGAGGTGCGGGTCTCCAGCTTAGACATGGGAAGGATAAAGTGTACATCCCCTATAAGCTTAGTAACAAAGTAATCGACTGGAAGCCTAAGTAGTTATACATAGAAAACCAGTCAGAGACCCTGCCAGCGATTACTCCGGCACTCCAATTCAATGGCCTGAATGAAACAAGAAACCAGTCGATAACAGCCAAGTCCCTGAGCTTCTTTCAAGAATTACCGAGCTTAGGCAGAAGAATTTGACTGGAGAGGCTGTTGTTTTCGACTGGATGAAAAGAAGTATTCAGCCACTGCAGGCTCGGGGAATGTTCAGTTTCTAGTATCAGGGAACAACTGATTCATCACAGTTCTCAGAGGAAGAGATCTCTAGTGAAAAGTGTTGAGTCGGGTTCAACGACTGCTAAGAAATGTGAAGAAAGTACCTGTTGTCCCTAATGCTTTCTCAGCTGCAAATCCTCCAAAGCAGGTATGAACAAAAGTAGTCGAAATATTCTAGTCGAGTACTTTGTCTTAGCAAGATTCTGAAAGAATTTGTTTTTTGTAGGAGGACGTGGAAATTTTTAAGAGCAGTCCTCCGTTGCCAGGCGCTTAATCATCCTTTTTGTCTTTTTTCCGAGCGCTCTTTCATTGTCAACCAAGTTCAAGAATTTCCTTCTAGAAATTTGTGTAGATAAAACTAATATCTAATTTTGGTTGTACAGATGAGGAGGCTGCTGGAGAGGACACTGATGGGGAGCACAGCCCCAGTCCCAGCGCGGATACCCAAGCGGGACACCCGAGGGGTACCCGATCAATAGTGAGGAAGCATCGTGGCTCCTCACAAATTACTAGCGACAGGTAAGAGGCTTGTTTGCTTAAAATCGAGTACTTTACCAAGTTTGTTGATTTGCCTATTCTTATTTTGAACTTTTTTTCTTTTTAAGTCCGACAGCTAAGATGTTGCGGACTACATCATCTAGGGATGATGCTGTGGTGGCACAAACCGTCCCTTCCACCACAGTAGACCTGTCAAAGGGAACTGAGACTACTCGACCGACGAGTAGTTCCAATGTACATGATGCCAGAAATACAGGTGGCAAGGCCGTCATCGTGAGGCAGCCCCCAAAGTTTGGCATGAGAAAACTTGCCTTGATGAGGGCATCTAGGTAAGTTCTTTGAACTTGTTTGTAGTTTTGACTGTGAATCGAGTGCATTTTAACTGATTTGTCTTTTCAGTTATGCACTCCTGGAGACTAGAGGGGAAACTGAAGATGATTCAGCCCCCAAGTCATTAGTGGAGAAACCTCCGAGCACTCCAGAGATGGATGCTCATGAGGCGGAAGAGTTGGCAAATTCCATGATGCGGAATTCACCACTCCCTGATGCTGAGAGGAGCGATGAAAGGCTCCCGGTGGGTGATGGAAGTGAGAAGCTTCCGAAAGAGGGAGGCGACGAGAAGCTTCCTGAGGAGACTCCTACAGGTAAACTTATAGTCTCTTGTATTGATAAAGTACTTCCCTTTTTGGTTTGTTTTTGTAATGCATTTTTTCTCTAGATTCCCAAAATCCAGGGAATACTATGGGAAGAGTCGAAGATGTGCCAGAAAAGGTAGTCTCTGAGGTGCGAGCGACAACTTCCCAAATTTCGTCGGGAAGTGCCGTGCCACAAGAGAAGTTGAAACTTGCTTTCAAGTTATTGGGGGTAAGTAGTCGAGTATCTCGAGTACTTGTTTTCTTTGGTCAAGTAGTGTATACTGATCCTCTTGTTTTTACTTTTTGGCAGGAGGTGTTAGAGTAGGGGAGTAGCCAGCCCCCGCACAATTCAGAGCTAAATGCTCTAAGAGAGCAGGTGAAGAAGCTCTCGTTCGAGAAGGCTGCCCTTCATGAGAAGATTAAGAAACTCTCCAAGGCCAAAAAAGGTTAGTCTTTAGCATATATGATGCAGTCGACTGGATTATTCTGCCGGGTGTTTATAAGCTTTTTTTTAATCCAGTACACAGCTTACTCAAAATTATTAAAGATTGAGGAAAGATAGGTACTAGATCTAAAGATTCTTATGTACCGAAATGCACATGAAATCGAGAAGCTCAAGAAGATCAAAGCGGATTCTAATCAAGAGATGGCAATGGTTCTTCAACAGCTCAAAACCTTGTCAGAATCCCGGGACTTGATGGAGCAAGAGCTTGAAGAACTGAGAGATGTGAAGGATGCTGCTCAAGACGTGGCAGGACTTGTGGAGATCCCAGAGGGGAATGAAGACGAACCGCTCACGTTGGCGGGGAGGCTTTGGAAAATACCCGAAAGCTTTGAAAGGTATGTCCCCACAACCACCCGACAGTACGTGGGGCATGTACTCGAGTTGGTAAAGTCCTACTGGCCACGTACTCCACTTGATCTGCTTGGGCAAGGCGCGAAGGCTGATTGCACTGATGATCAATTCAATCAGTATCTGCAAGAGACCTCCGCCGTTGCAGACAAGACAGTGGAGACTTTGAACAAGTCCAGATCTCCTTGAATTATTTGTAAAATATTTGGTGTTTGTTGCCACAAGTACTTTGTCTTGTACAAATGTTTAAATTTGTGTAATGTCGAGTACTTGTTTTATGGAAGGATTGCGCGATCCTTTGATATGTCGAGTAATGATACTCGAAAGGCATGAGTTCTGGCGGCATCGCGCCTACTCAATCTTGATAATGGATACAAAGAGTTTTATCCATAGGTTCCTTAAGAGGCAGAGTATTCTCGACTAAAGTCGAGTGACATGGTTCTAATCAGAACTCTAGTGCTGACCGGTTAGGATTGAATCCCGCAGGATTAACCAAGTGGGAAAAGTATTTTGGTAAATGAATATATGGGCCATAGCCAATCGGACAGTTCTTTTGAGAAGAAATGTTTTGTTTTGGAGCAACGCTCCTATGAGTTTGGTTGTCCAAGCAGTCGAGAGATCTCTCGACAATTACTCGAAGTACTAGGAGAAAATAGAACACCTTATGCACTTTGGCGACCCTATCATGGGGAAGAAACCTAAATAGGCACGCAGGGCAGCAGGTCCTTGGTGTAACATCTTTAGTAGTTCAAGCAAGCGGGAGATTGATATCGAGTACTTTAGAGAACCCGGAGCTTAAATTAGGCTCCTTGGATTCTGGGATAATTTTCAAAGTTGACCGGTTAGGATAGATCTTATCTGATCACCCAAGTGGGAAAAACTTTTTTCGAAAGTATCCACAAACTACTCGAACCAGCGAGTAGAGTGCCCAAACAAGGACTGGATTGATCTCTAAAATAAGCCTGTTAGGATGAACTCCGTCAAGTTACCCAAGACGAAAATATTTTAGAAATATCCCGAACTTACTCGACCAAGGCGAGTAAGGTGTCCTACCCAAGGACTGGAGTAATTCTTAGGATGGATATGTTAGGATGAACCCCGTTGGGTTACCTAAGACGAAACAATCGTAAGAATATCCAAAACCTACTCGAGCCAGCGAGTAGGGTGTCCTAACCATGGACTGGAGTAATTCTTAGGACAGATCTGTTAGGATGAACCCTGTCGGGTTACCCAAGATGAAACCGTCATAAGAATATCCAAAACCTACTCGAGCCAGTGAGTAGGGTGTCCTAACCAAGGACTGGAGTAATTCCTAGGACAGATCTGTTAGGATGAACCCCGTCGGGTTACCCAAGATGAAACTGTCGTAAGAATACTCGAGGTAAACCATAAAAAAACTACTCGATTGCTGCTCCATGTTGAGCAGAGCTTTCGGAGTAGTATTAGTAATGGGGTATAGATCAGATGAGTGAGAGCAAGGTAGTCGATTTATAAGGAAATCAACTTTATTGAAGATTTGTTGAGGTTACAGCAATTGTAAAATGACAGACTCTGACTCTTAATATCTACCCCTTGCTCGTAAAGGTGAGCAATGAAAATATTCAGGGGTAATAGTAGTCGGTATGGTGGTCGACTAGATCTTTGGTAAAGTATCTTTTACCAACAGTGCCCCAAGGGCCTTGCGGAGTGAGTTGCACTCGAAGATTGTGTGAGAGCTCTTTGGGTGCATGAAGCACTTGCGTAGGAGTGTTTTGTTGATCCTATCTCCGCTGAGAGATGTTTCTCCATGGTGTTGAGTGCGAGGCTTACCCTGGGGGATGGTACTTGTCGGCTTGCACTTCTTGAAGGATGGGGAAGCGTGTGTTGGGATGCGGTAGTTGGAAGAAGGGTTGTAAGCCTCTATTTCCTCGCACTCCTTTCTCCTTGAGATGATGACGTTGCGTGCGTCATGACCAATGTTGATCACTTTGCGAAGGTCGCTGTTGGAGTAGTCGTAGTTGACACCTTGCTGTTCTTGCTGGCGATGGCGAGGCGCTGTCGCCTGAACGCCCTTTTCTGGTTAAGCAGGCGACGACGCTCGTAGAGATCTTCTGCTGCATGCTGCTCTTCCAGTTGAACAGTAACTGTTACTGCTGGAGGAGGTGCAGGCGGGTCTTGCTTGATAGCAGCTTGGGCTTCTATGACCGTGGGGGGAGTGGTTTCCATGTTGTCAGAAAGATACTCGTCAAAGTCATCAGAATTGAAGTCGTCGAGATTGAGATGCTCCGTGGAGTCATCGTCTAGTTCATGAACTTCAGAGATGCGAACCATGAGGATCTCACGGCAAAAATCTTTTATTTCTTGGTCTTGTTTGCTTGCTGACGGGTTTAGCGGGGTGCTATTCTGAGAGGGAAGATGTGCCGATTGGGAGCTCAAAGCCTTAGGATCTTGTGTCTCCTTCAAGCGCACTGTCCGTCCTTGCGGCGTTGCATATATGACCAAGTTTGGGAAGGAGTCCTGATCAGACTTGGGATTGTTAGTCGAGTTGGATTCGACTTCCTTATTATACTGGATTAGGTCGTCCAGTTCATCCTCCGGGTCAGAAGAGTACTTGGAGTCGAAATCGGTTAGGCCACCGATTTGGAGTATGTGTGCTTTGGGTGAGCGAGAAGTGGAATGCCATCTCTACACGGAGAGCATTCTCATTCATCCAATGTAGCCATGATTGAGTAGGAGTTAATCCTTCAGGCTCTTTAATCTAGGGTTTGTCGAAGATCGACTTGCTGGGTTTTTCAGGAGCTTTGGACTTTTCCTTTTTGAGCCTAGCCAGTTCCCAGAGGACGTCAGCATTCTAGGGTGGATGGGCCATAGCATCCATGAACAAGTCGACGTTGTCTGACCACTCTTCAAGATCGTCTAATGGTTCAGTGTTGTCGAGACTGTCCATAAACTGATCAAAATCCTGGTCGAATGAGGAATCAGAGGTGTCAGTTGGTTCAGGACTCCAACTGTGAGCAGGTTTTGGTGAAGGGTTCCGAGATTTCCTGGAGAAAGACGGTCCCATCCGAACAAGCCGGGGGTTTGTCTTTCTAGATTTCCCGTAGATTCCTCCTCCCGGATTTTGTTTATTGTTTTGCAGAGTGTTTTCAGCTATCTTAATGCAGTTGTCGAGCATAGAATCTACTCAATCGATCCAAGAGTGTATGTCACCCAAACATTTCTGTGGTGGGTTCAATGCTTCTGGGTTCTGCTGTGTTTTAGATGAGCCAAGAGCGGATTCTGCAAGTTTAATGCATCCCTCTATTGATCGTGAAACTCGATCTACTCCATCGAGTAGTTCTAAGTTATCGATCTTGGGGCGTTTGATTGACTTGAGATAAGTTAGGTATTTTCCGAGGGTTTCGGAAAAGTAAAGATTTTTGGAATCAGAGTTTGTGTTGGACTCGACTAACTCGTGAATTCGAGTTTGAGTTGACACGTTTTCTATAGTATCCGAGCTGAGCTCGAGTAGAGCTCGTTTTTCGTCGAGATTTAAGATCTCGCAGATGTCGGCGGGTTGTATGATGGCTTTCAATTTAGGCGAGTTAGGCATGACAAGGTGGCTGGAGAAGCCGCCCGATCCGTCAGCCATGCAAGCCCAGGAACTGAAAACAAGAGTTGTGCCCTCGGGCACATTGGTGGCGTCGCTTGATCTGGCCATCGAATTCGCCGATAAACTCGCCGAATCCCCTACCTGGCATGTCAGTTGTCGGTGTTTACCGCCAAGCCTGCTCAAGGATACCCTTAGCAGTAAGGTTTGTAGGTAGGGATTGACTGCTCTGGAACTCGATGGTGCAAGGAACACAAAGATTTATAAGGTTCGGGCCGTGAGTTGCGTAATACCCTACGTCTTGTATGGTTGTTTGTATTGCCTTAGGTGTTGATGATGTTTTGAGGGGGTCCCTGCCCGCCCTTATATATCCGGGGGGACAGGGTTACATGGAAAGTCCTAGCCGAGTACAATTAGAGTTCTATTACAACACAATCGGGTAGTCTCCTTTACACTGCAGCTAGTTTTATGCCTATTCAGGTAGTTACAAGAGAAGTAAGGTACATCCATGTGCTATCCCTTATTCTTGAACATTCTATGCCTATAAGTAGTCCCGCTGCCCCGGGTCTGACAGATTCCATGTTGGTGGTTAATCAGTTGATTGGCATATATGAATGCAAAGATGATATCCTGCGGGTTTATCATGAAGAGTGTTGCCGATTGCTGAAGGAGTTTAAAAAAGTGACTATGGAACATATCTCCAAGTTCTACAATGGTGATGCGAATCGATTGGCGCAGTATGCTTCTAGTTATCGGCCAATAGAAGGGGTGATGGCTCTGGAATTGCCTGCTGATGATTGGAGGAAGGAGATTGTTGATTATCTAGAAGATCCCTCCAAGAAAGTGAGCCGAAGAATTTGGTTTCAGGCGACAAAATATGTGTTTCTTGAAGGAGAATTATATTATCGGATGATGGAGTTCTGCTCAGATGCCTTGACAAAGAAGAAGCTAAGGTCCTGATGGGAGAAATACATGAAGGTGTTTGTGGATCTCATCAATCGGCATACAAAATGAAGTGGGTAATCAGAAGAAACGGATACTTTTGGCCAACGATTCTGGAAGATTGCTTCACTTATTACAAGGGGTGCCAAGAGTGCCAAAAGTTTGGTAACGTGTAGAGAGCACTGGCATCGGCTATGAATCCCATAATTAAGCCGTGGCCATTTAGAGGATGGGGAATTGATTTAATCGGACAGATTTATCCGCCATCGAGCAAGAATCACAAATTTATATTGGTAGCAACAGATTATTTTACCAAGTGGGTCGAAGCAATTCCTCTGAAAAATGTGACATCTAGGGAGATCATTGAATTTGTGAAGGAACATATTATTTATCGGTTTGGTATTCCATAGACCATTACAACCGATCAAGGTAGTTTGTTTATTTCTGAGGAATTTGAGGAGTTTGCTACAAGTATGGGAATCAAATTGTTGAGTTCTTCTCCATATTACGCCCAAGCTAATGGCCAAGCAGAAGCATCCAATAAAGGGATCATTAAGTTGATTAAGAGAAAGGATGATGAACAACATAGCAAATGGCATACTACGCTTAATGAAGCTTTGTGGGCCTACAGGATGGCTTGTCATGGGGCCACCAAGGTGTCTCCATATCATTTGGTATACGGACATGAAGCTGTTCTTCCCTGGGAAATAAGACTTGGCTCTAGCCGTGTGACATTTTAGGATCAGTTGACAGCCGATGACTATATGACACTGATGAAAAATGAGTTGGAGGATTTGGCTGGTCATCGGCTGAATGCACTCATAAATGTTGAAGCAAATAAAGCTAGGGTGGGCTGATGGTATGACAAGAAAGTTAAAATCAAATCCTTTGATCAAGGAGATTTAGTGTGGAATTTGATTCTGCCGATAGGAACCAAGGATCCCAGATTCGGCAAATGGTCTCCAATTGGGAAGGGCCATATAAAGTTAACAGATGTGTTCATGGAAACACATATATTCTGGAGACATTGGAAGGAGAGGAACTTTCCAAAGCACTTAATGGAAAATATTTGAAAAAAATACTACCCAAGTGTTTGGGTAGGTGTTGAAGGCCATTATTTCTGATTTTGTCCGTCAACTTCTCGGGAATAAAATGAGCTTCACACTATGTTCCATAAATATTTTACTTAATTCTAACAAGTTCCACAAGTTTTGGATGAGTTGTACTTTTAGGATATAATATACCAAAAATGAGGCAAAATTGGGAAAAACCCAGGCCGGCCGTCCTAGCACCTCCACTATGTGTGCCCCGTCTTCGGTACAGGACCGAAGAGACATGTGTACAAAGCCTCTAAACCAAGGATTGCAAGTTGGTTTGATCAAATGAACCGAAAGGCCTAGCACATGGATTAAAGCTCCAACCTGCAACACTTACCCTAATCTTTTGGTCCGGAATCACCTCTTTGGATTTCATACACATGTTGATCACGAAGTGGGTGAAACGGAGGGCCGAGACGTGCCGAACCCAGGCCGGCTGGCGTACAAATTTCAGCGTTCAAGCCAAGCAACCCACACCGACACCAGGAGGAGATCAGGAGCGTCCACGAGAAGGGCGGTTGCAAATGGAGGAAATCCCAGGCCGGCCGGCCCCACTTTGCAGCATCTCGAGCTCATCTTCATGTGGAATCTACGACAACTGACCCTCTTGCTTTCAAATGACGCCCCGATCAAACACTGACCTCTAGCATCTATAAATAGGCCTCCATCCCTCACTTTTGAGACACACACAAAAGGAGTTCTCTCTTCTCATTCTTAGTTTCTAGAGTAGGTTAGGTAGTTTGGGAGTTAGAGTCGAGTCCAGCTTGTCTCGGGATTCCGGAGTCGTCATCGGAAGTCGGGTGTAAGCTCTTGTATCTTTTCCTTTGACATTTATCAATATAAGATGTCTTCTTTATCTTTTCGAGTCAGCTTTACTTTCTGCATTTATTTATCTTTCAAAGTTATCTTACTTGTGTGCAGACATAATTCCTCTAGCTTAGGCTTTGTACCTTTCTTGTTTATCGAGATCTTACCTTGTGGGTTTTCTCACCTAGACTAGGGAGGCTCAAGTTAGTTCTCTAGGTTGAGGTGGATTTCTCTTTTTTGCGCGTCAAGAGAAATTCTAACACCGAGTACGGACGTGGTGTCTGAGCTCAGTGTTAGCTAGAAAGTATGTTCCACCCAATAGAACCGTTGTGGTAGGCGGCAGATGGTGACAGCCCTGTCCATCTCTTGTAGTCCACCATGTTCGGGTGTTTTCATAGCAGTAGTCGTAGGTTGCCGTTGGACTCCCCTCTCACCCCTTTCTGAAGTCCTTCCTCTTCCAGCCGCCGAAGTAAGCTCTAGGTTCCCGATAACTAGTTAGAAGCAAGGTTTAGTCTAGAGAGGCTAGCCCGATAGTTTAGAAGTGTTTTAGAGTCTCCTCTGTCAGACGGTCATCATTGGCCATTATCTTATCCTATCATATCAGGCTTTGTCAGACCTGGGGCAGCGGGACTGCTCATAGGCATAGAATGTTCTAGAGTAATGGATAGCTCATAGATATACCTTACCTCTCTTGTAACTACACAAATAGGCGTAGAACTAGCTGCAGTACAAGGGAACTACCCGACCATGTTGTAGTAGGGCTCCAGCTGTACTCGGCTAGGACTTTCCATATAACCCTATCCCCCCGAATATATAAGGGCGGGCAGGGACCCCCTCAAAACACATCATTACCTAAGACAATACAAGCAACCACACAGGACGTAGGGTATTACGTATCTTGTGGCTCGAACCTATCTAAATCTTTGTGTTCCTTGCACCATCGAGATCCAGAGCAGTCGATCCCTACCTATAATCCTATGGCTAAGGGTATCCCTGAGCAGGCTTGGCGGTAAACACCGACAGGTGGCGCACCAGGTAGGTGAATCGGTGAGTTCATCAGCGCATTCCATGGCCACTTTCACTTTCAGCACCATGGCATTTCCTCAAGGCGCCACCTTCGTCTTCGTCTTGTGGGTTTGCATTGCCAATGGCTCGGGCGGCTTTGATAGCCACCTAGCCAACCCCATTGCGCCGGAGGCAATTTCGTCGAAAAGCTACAACGATCTTGCCAGAACAGAGGATCACGGTGTGGGGTCTTGAGAATGGAGAGGGGGGGCCTTTTATAGTGTTGGAGGTCGGTTCCTGCCTCACGCACATATGGAAGGTGATTAGGTAGGGTAGGGGGCACGCCACGTCGAAATGCACTTGGACGGGAGGTTGTCCAGGTTCGGCCGACCCTAGGGGTCGATCGGCCCCACACGGCGGCCCCTCATCCTTATCTTCTTATGAGACACTGATAGGTGGCCCCTAATCTTATCCACAGGGTGCATATTGCTTGGCGCGCCCATTTTGTCTAGTTTGTTGGCCATCCTTGTAAGTGAGACGCAGGACAGGATCTTCTGTGTATTTCTTCTGCATTCTCTACATGTTTTCATGTTATTTCCGACTTGTGTCCCTGCAATCAACAATTCGCCAACACTCGTTGAATTTGTTAGTAATAACTCCTACCACTAATGTTGATGTTTATTCTTTATATTTTTATGCAGGAGTTGACGGCATATATTTTGGACTTAACAGCCATCAACACCCCTCTTGCTAGCCATCTCCTACTCGGCTATGAGACCTTGGACTAGGGGGCTCGGAAGGAAGAGGCGGACAAGAGCAAAGGTGCAGATCTTGAAATGCCAGCAGCGAAAGTGAAGAGAAGAGTGAAAGAAACCCTAGCTCACTGGTTGGACTAAATAGTCCACCGAGTGGTAGAAAGGGTAAATCCTGTGAAGTCGAAACAATAGTCATCGGCAGCGACAACGACAATTCTGCCAGTCCATCAGGGGTGGATTATTCAATTAGTCATTTTTTCAGTGAATCATTCCCAAAAAAGAGGCATTTCAAAATTAAACAGGAAACCAAGCATGCCACGATATTCTTAGACCCTCCTCTCCAAATTGGAGAATTTGGAAACAAGGCTCGAGGGCTGCTAGGTACGTGTCATCAGGGATCTATTTTTCAAAAATAATTTTGGAAAGTAGAAATGGTTGAACTCTTGAATTCAAAATTGACCCTGAGCATGACTCTTCGACTCAACCCAAGGCTCGGGGGTTACTCCATATGGAATGTGAATACCTATCGCACCCCATACACGCACACAAGATTTTGAAGAACATCAAGAACACTCGGGCAGGAGCACCTCATGGCCTTGACGCAAGATTTGAAGGACGTACTCGAAGACTGGCGACTACTCAGCCATGAAGAGCTTAGGGGCTTGTCAGACCCGAGGCCACAGGGTACCTGACGTGGCACGAATAAGGGTCATGTATAATATGTATCACGACTTGTATTCGTGCGACTTGTAACTAGTCGTGGTAACTTTAAAACTAGTTGGAGGTGTAGAGAACCACCCGAGTAGTATTTGGATAGATTCGTAAGTCTGCACCGACTTAGGGTATCCATGTAACCATGCTCTTCCAGTCTATATAAGGGCCGGCAGGGACCCCCTCTCATTCATTTAGAGATCTAGGCATTAGCTAAGACCTTCAACACATAGAGGCTTCCTCTCTACACGTCCTAGGCAATATGAACCACATAGGACGTAGGGTATTACACAACATCTGCAGCCCAAACTTGTCTAATCCTTCTGTTGCTTGTACCATCGTGTTCTTGATCTCGGTGATATCCCACGATCATCTTTCTACCTAAGGGTATCCCTAGGCAGACCGACGGTAAAACACCGATAGCTTGTAACCTGCATTTTAGCTCAATTTGCAATGTTGCATATTTTCTAGAGGCATTGTGGGTTTTGGCCTCATTTTAGATAAAGATGTGTGTAAGAATTGCAAACTCTCATGATTTTTTGATCAAATTGATGCTTAAAAACGGTCTCTAGCAAGCGTCAATAGAGTTCTATTATCATCACCACTAAATTTCACAAAGTCAGGAACACACCAACTAGTAGGATTAGAAATCAAATAAAATTCAGCAGGATATGGCTTTTTGTATAATCCAAAACTACATATATCCACACTGAGTTTGGCTTTCATCATACTAGCCAGATTCCCGTAAAACCTAGCAAGGTCGGCTTCGAATCTACCACTTGTAGATGCTTGTGCTACGGAAATAAGACGATGTGTTATGGGATCATCTTGTGCCATCATTTGAACCAAACTCATAGGTGCACGCCCAAAAGGATTTCCATGCACACCACCAAGAATTGGTTTGTAAGGAAAACCAGATTCCTGTGGAGGAAAAGGTGGCACATAATTTGTCAACTCATTGTTATGGCTAGGGGCTGCCAAATAAGGAGTAGACGCAATCGGTGCAGACATCACTGGGTTGACCACCGATGCACTGGTCTGATTTGTCTATTGGACCAGTCCGATCGGTCCAGTCGTGCTCGGCTATGACGCTTGCAGTGGTAGTGTTTGCCCCGCACAGTAGCTCATCTTGATGTCATATGGTGGTTGTTGTGTAGATGCTGGCGTGGCCAATCAACTAGCGATTCAGAAAGAACAATTATCATCTGCAGATATGCCTTTCTTCGAGATGTCTAATTGAGTTTTTAGCTTAGTATGCAAATCATTCATGGACTTTTGTATATCAACAATCTTTTGGTTAAGCAAGTTGGAAGATGAAGTCCTTACATTGCTTGTTACCTCGACTTCCTTATTCTTGAGCATGAAGGAGGGCATCACGAAGTCTTAAACCTTCATAACCTGGCCTTTTTTATCCTTCTTGAATCCCTTCAAGAATTGTCCATTGAAGTGCTCTGTGGCCTACAAGTAATCTTGGCGCTCCTCCTCACTAAGCTCCTCGATAAACGTGGAGATGATGTTGTCCTTGTCGAGGTTGCTTGTGCCACTCATCTTGCTCGAATAGATTAGATCGGTTTTAGAACCAAGATCCTTCGTCCCCAGCCGAGTTGCCAAAAAGTGTGTTGATGCAAATTCTGGTCCCACACTCAAATGCTCTAGAACGCTCGATAGATCGTCAAAATGATCATCACCTACAGCTCCTTTGCGCTGACTACTCAGTCTGGTTGAACGGACGGGTTAGGCCGGTTCTTCAAGGGAGACTGTGAAAACCCAAAACCATGAGCTCGGGAAGGACCCCGTCGGTGCTCGTGGAGCTAGGATTGCTCCAAGGTTGGCATGCCACCCAGAATGCCTTCGAACTCGATAGAGACGCAAGAGGAACAATAGTTTGGTGTTCGAAAAGTTAGGGTTTGAGGAGGTAAAAATGGTAAAAGATAGGTTGTCTGATCGATTGAATGTCCTCAATCGGTCATGGCCCTTTATATTTATAGGGAGGGGAGGTCTTGCCCCACTAGGAGTCGAATCCCTAATTAATTTCATATCAACATACAACTCCTAACTCAGACTAGGCTATTTAGACCAGTCTGACCGCCCTAGCCAACCAGTATGCCCGGTCCGATCTGGGTGAAGTCTTCCCGAAGTCATAACTCTCTCATTCGAAGCCCAAATCGGACGTTCCATATAAGAATTTTGATCGCCTCAACGATATCTACGTAATGGTGAAATCCGTTTTGCCTTTTGAGCAACTTGACCAAACCGGTCTGATGGGTTCTTCCAGTCGTGCCACTTTTGGGTGCGAACACTCACCAAGTACGACGGTTTGCTCATGCCAGTTCGTTGGGTAGGACAGATATGACATAATGCTTGGGAAAGGATTTAGATAAAGAAGAGTCTAGTATTTGGTGGATGAATATTGTCAAAGTCAAAGTTAATAGGCTAACATGTACAAACATTTAGATGCCTGAGGATATCAATAGAGATTCAAATATCATGTGTTTCTGATACTCTGTTTATAATTCTAAAAATATTTTTACTATCCGTTGCAACACACGGGCACGGATCTAGTATAATATAAATGAATGCTAGTTGTTTCTGTTTTTGTGAGAATTCGAAGGACTTATCTTATAGCTTCAATGATTCTCCAATCAGTAATAGTAATATGTGATGGGATTTTGCCATATTTTTTCCATGTAAAACGAGCAACAACATCATCGAAGATATATGAATCTAATGCAAAAATCTTAGTGATATTCTTCCTGCTTATCTTGAATTTTAAGATCTTTACATTCCATGTTTTCCGGGACAGTTATCACTGATTTTAATAGCTTCAAAGGCAAGCCGTGTGCAGCCAAAGAGGTGCAAGGACAAATGGCACCTCTATTAATACATGTCCTCGCTTCCCATAAAAGATAATATGACTGTACTCTGCGTTCTGCGGGGCAAGATAGTCTGAAAAACCTGTGTAGCACATTATTCTTCCCAGCGTGGTGGTCCTTCAGGTTCTACAGAGTTTTGGAGACGATGGATGAAGGCGCTCACGAGGAACAACAGCAAGCACACCTCCTGGGGAAGAAAGGCCTGCGACTGATTCCAGTCATCATTGGTAATGTCCTTGGCCTAAGAATTTATACCCTTGCAAATAAATCTGATGAGACACTTATAGTGTCCATGATGATCAGCTTGTTAAATACCCTAACAAATTCTACCCTTTCATATTTTTGCGTGGTTACAGTTAAACATGCATCGATCAGGAAAATCAGTATGAAAACATTCTGTTTCCCCCTTTACAGCTGATGCTTTCAAAACCTATGCCTCCGTTTGAATGGAAACACATTGAGTGTCAGAAATTTCTTCCCACATGTTGCAGTGACACAAGAAAAAGCAAGCAATGTTGCTAATAGAATTTCACCTTTGTTTTCAGCCAATGAAGTATCTGAACGGATTGTCAGCGCATCTGTTGGAGCAAATCTTATCATCTACCTCACAGCAAAGTATCACCTCAGCACTGCAAGCAGTGCCATCATCATCTTCGTGTACATTGCAGCCGCAAATTTCTTGCCAGTCTGCGGAGCCATTGTGTCCGACGCACTATTGGGTCGCTTCCTCATGGTTACACTCAGTCTTTTCTCCTGCACAATCGTAGGAGCACGGAACGGTGCCTTACTCCCATCTCTACTCGCTAATGACCGTCCATCTAGTTAGATCTGCTGATATATTATTACTTCTTAAGAGTTAATAGATGAATATACTTAGTATATTTATGGCTAACTTTTATTCTGGAAAGTGGGATAAATAAGAAAAATTGTAAGAGATTTGATTACCCTAGCATTATCTATCGTTACAATTACTCTAACGAGATTTAAAATGACCTGTATGAAAACCAACAACTATCGTCAGGTGAACAAAAATGTGTATGCAACTCTAACATGGTTAACGTGATGAAATTGTAAAGAAACATATATAACTCGATCGCCACAGGTGGACAAGTATTGTGATATAACTAGCATACCACCCTTGCATTGCTATGGGTAATATAACAGACCTATGTAATACCGTCAACCATTTGCAGACACCGTGATTGTGCGAAGCATTGATTGTCCGTATTCCGCTTCGGATTCTAATTGATTTGTCCGGACTCTGATTAGGATTCCGATTGATGGATGAAGGAAAAACTATAGAAAAACTAGAGATAGAGATTTAACGCTTGATACCTGATATAGTGCCATGTGAATTGCATTTAATGAAACGTGATATGGTCCAATTTATTCTAGGAAGTGGTAATTACATTGATTTTCAACGTATCTTGATGACAAGTGATGTGTCGAAATTTGTAGAATGCGATAACGAATTTAACATATTAAGTTGAAACATGGTAGGTCCATTTTATTTAAGAAAGGTAGTATATAGTTGCATTGTAGATAGCATATTCAAATAGGATGTGACAGTTCCATATTTTTTATGGCCCTGTTTGGTTTGTGTTATGCTAGAAAATAGTAACACTTTGACCGCTAATTACGGTGCCAAATATAATCAGTTTACAAAACCAACTTCAGAACCCCCGCGCTAGGAATCTTGAAGATTCTAATGAGGCCTTTGACCGCGCGATTTGAGGATGTTTACTGTAGCATCACTGTACCTAATCGTCGATTAATTACTGTCATTAGATTTGTCGCAAAAAGTTATATCCATCCCTGAGAAGGTTTTACAAATAGACTTTATTTGGTCTTTCATGCGGAGACTAAAAGAAGCGTGCTAGAATCCTAGCGCGCGAACCGAACGAGGCCGTCTGATGTTTTGTATCAATTACTTCGCTCCAAACGCAGCAGGGCCATTGAAACGACCTTGTCCTCCTGCTATTAGCATGTTTGCAGAACGCTGTTACTCGTGTTCTTTTAGTAGTACATACAAAGTTATTTGGCACTAAATAATCTGCCGACATGCGAGTTCGTCAAAATAAAGATAAACCTGCAGATGAACCATCTGATGCCTGAACTATTCCAACGATGACTGGCTTGATGACGGGGAGCAAGGATGGAACTCTCAGCAGCCCCTATGTTTTCCTTTAACTAATTAAACATTTATATCCTTTTGTCCTTGATTAATTCTTTTACCATTTTAAATATTTCCAGTGAGGTAATCGGAATACCATAGCAAAAATCATAAACTATTTAAGTAAAAACTATGTATCTCTAGAACTATAATTTATAATGGATGGAGTAGTTAAAATAAAAAAGATATTTATCATTGTTACAAACTGCAAAGTCGCGTGCATTTGATTATTCTTTTTCGTGTTCCACACAGGGGACTATTCTATTATGCTTGACATCAGTGATTCCACGCTTGACACCGCCGGAATGCACCCATCCAGACCCAGGCTGCACTTCATCTACTCCGGTTCAGCTATTCGTGCTGTATGCATCTCTTGGTTTCATGGCACTTGGAGCAAGCGGCGTCCGCCCGTGTTGCCTGGCCTTTGCTGAGGATCAGATTGCACACTGGGACAACGCAAGGAAGGATCGTGCTCTCCGGGGCTTGTTCAGCTGGTACTACGTATCCGTGGGGTTCTCGCAGATCGTGGCCGTTACTGTGCTTGTGTACTTCCAAGACAAGATGGGCTGGATGGTTGGGTTCATGGTGCCGGCTGCCATCATGGCGTCTGCCACACTCCTTAACCTGGCGGTGGCACCATTCTACGTGAAGGTAAAGCCCCAGACAGGAATGTGGGCTGGCTTACTGAAGGTGGCTGTCGCGGCTGTCAAGAACCGTGACCTTGAGCTGCCAGAGGCAAATTATGGTGTCCAGTTCCACAGCTTACCAGGTTCAACGCAGTTGGTCCCATCAGAAAAAATGAGGTGATTGGTTACCTGTATAGGCAGCACCTAAATAACATCACATAGCTTCACATAACAATTTTGTTTAGTGTTTTAACTCACTTCTACCCCCTACAAATAATGCTATTCAGGTTTCTGAACAAAACTTGCATGGTGAGGACCCGAGTCGGCAGCAGCACAAACAACGAAGAATCTGGCAACACGACCTCACGGTGCACCTGCACAGTGGAGCAAGTAGAGAACCTCAGGGCAGCTTTGAGCGTCATGCCCATGTGGTCAGCCATGGTGATGACGTTCCTGCTGCAGAGCTCCTCATTCGGGGTTCTGCAAGCAGCCACCATGGACCGTCATATCGGCACAACGCGATTCCAGATACCAGCAGCGTCCATCTCAATCTTTGAGATCATGACCTTCACGGTGTGGTCAGGATGCTATGACTCCTACATACTCCCTCTGCTCAGGAGGGTCACGGGGCGGCAACGCGTGCTCACGCTGAAACAGCGCATGGGCATCGGCCTGTTCCTGACCGTGGTGTCCATGGCAGTGGCATCGGCAGTGGAGGCTCGCAGGAGGGAGGCGACGGCGAGGCATGGAGCACTGTGCATGTCATCCATGTGGTTGGCACCCCAGTACGTGCTCATGGGGCTCGCGGATGGGTTCGGCAACGACATCGCGCAAATCGAGTTCTACTACGCGGTGCTCCCCAAGTCCATGGGTAGCTTCGTGTTGGCGCTGCTTTTCTTCGGCGGCGGGGTTGCGAGCATCATGGGGACCGTGATCCTCAAGTTCGTGAACGTGGTCACCAGCGGGGATAGCGTGGCCCCGTGGATCTCCGACGACCTGAACATGGGTTGCTATGACTGCTACTACCGATTACTCGCAGTTCTTGGCGCCGTGGACCTGGTCTACTTCTTCTTTTGCGCTTACGTTTTCAATGAAACAACGCAGAACATGACACTGGAAGTGGGTACTGATGGCGAAGCTGAAGAAACCTTACAGTTTCGAGGCTAGCTCGGCAAGTGCTTGTTCCAACAAGAAAACGTTGGTATTGTCGGGCTGCAATAAAAGCACTCCAACAATATGTTGTTTGTTGTGAGTTGTGAGTTTGTGACCAATAGGATTATTCATATTCTAAATAAAGGGTCCGTCCGTCTACATAGTTGTAACTTGGTGTTCTGAATGAACAAAAACCCAAATAACTATGCCTTGGGAAGCCGGGATCAAAGATTCAACATCATAACGTTTCACCAAACTGAAGCACTGACAACTGTCTACACTAGAACAAGCAGTCAGCAGAGTATATTCAGTAGAGGCACTGAGGCCATCGATATTACACAAGTTACCTATATTGTAGTACACACGACTATGTCTGGGATCCATCTATGATCCATATATACTTTTCACAAGCATCTAACATCACTCCACATATGCCATCTATCTATGTAATATATATTATTGTTAACAAGTTTCACGTCGCTCAGTAGATATATGGAGTGATGTTATATGCTTGTGAAAAGTATATAACATCACTCCACAAAGCAAACTAGCAGTCAGTCAGTTAGGTATAAGCTTGAAGCGAGGCTTGGAAAATGCCGGACTCGGGTCGTAGCGTCCGTAGTCGTTTGTCTTAACCATGTCTCTAGAACCAATTGCTCGGTTTTCAGAAGCAGCACTGGGATGCACCTGGATCAATAAACCACACATAAAAACATCCTTATGTGCTAATAGAGCCAAATGTCTTATATGAATTTGTAGGTGTAGGAAACAACCTTTTAGCTCTAAACAAGTTCTCCTTAGAACTTTGCTAGTGTTCTACTGTTCAATGGTATATTCAGTTCATACCTTGTGAGCCTTTTCGTTCGCTATCTCCTTTCCTCCTGCGAAAACCGCCATGGAAATGGAATGAATAATGTTAGCAAACCAAATTACTGAATTTTTGCCTCTTTCTCTCTATGTGGTACAAATGGAAGCTACAGAAAGTTGAAATATTTCATAGAAAATCAGATGAAAAAAACATGGTGCGACAGGGAAGCCAACCTTCGGTGCATACCAAAAGCCCTAACAGAACAATGAGAAGAAGAACAAGCAATGAAGTCCTGCCTACTATCTTGGAATTCATCTTCTTGCTTCTTCCCCTGATCCTCTCTAGCCTTTCCATTACTTGAACACTCCATCGAAACATTGTATATCCAGGTTTATATAGCTGAAGAGCAGTGCCCCGTTGTCTAATCTTCGGATGGTAGGTGTTCCCAAACTCCCGATATAATACGGGAAAGCAAAAAGGTACGGTGGAGATAATGAGCACTTTGCCTCTATGGTTTCTGAATGTGCAGTCAAGTGCTAGTGGGGTGCTAATATGCTACTCCCTCAGTGAAAGCAAAAGGAACAATCCCTTAGTGGAGTGACTGATTGCTCCGGTTCTTTAAGCTAGCGTACTCCTTGTCTACAGCGGGAACAAGGGACAACAAGAGCTAGTGGGGCCATCATGCAAGCACCATGGAAAAGTGAGTGCAAAAAACAAAAGGCACTGTGGTTTCCGAGTCATTGAGCAGAACTAGTGATTGCACTTGATCATATTCCCGTGTCAAAAAGGATGGGTTGAGTCTCATGCGCTAGATATTTTGTGCGAAACTTGAGCATGCGGACGAACTAAATTCAAGTGCAAACAGGAGTCTCATGCGCTAGACATAAGGAAATCCCATAATGTAATACTGCATCCCTTATCACTACTACAAATTTGTGACACCCTAGGTGTTTATAATGTCTAAATGAGCCAACTCAATTTAATTAGACCATAGTAGTGAGAGTAATTAATTGTGGGAGGCAACAGATTTGAATTTAAATTCAAATCCCCATTATAAGTAATGCAAGTAAAGGGATCAAATTCAAAAGTAATCACATTTAAATCAATTCCCAAACTAGATACAAAAATAATTGTGGCTGAAAACCAGCACACTAAATGACATGTGCTCAAATAGATTTCAGCCATTTTCTATTTAAATCAACCTCAAATTTGAAGCCCTTTTATGCAAGATGGAATATTTAAAATTGTTTGCAAACCTTAGCTCAAATGAAAAAGTGCCTGAAACAAAAGTTGTAGATATTGAAAACCTTAACAAACATGGTATTCAAAAGTTTTTCATTTGAGTCCAGGAAGAGGGACAACATTTTAGTTTTCAGTTCAGTCATTTGATTTTTTGGAAATTGCAAATCAGCCCCTAGCTCCCCCTCCTCTCTCCCCTCCTCTCTGCTCGGCGCCATGCACTGGCGACGCCGGGGCAGCGGCCCTGGGGCGCCACCTGGGCGGCCAAGTGGCCCCAAACCTCGCGCCCCCACATCGACCTCCCTGGCTCCTTCTCCGCTCGCCACACCGCCGCTGGACCCCCTGGCGCCGACACCTCGCCGCTGGTTCGCCCAGGTCCGAATGGCCCTTCCCCAGGAGCCACAGTCCTTCGCCTTTAAGCTCTCCACCCTATAAAAGGGATCCCAGGCCGAGTCGCGCGTGTTTCCCCTCCATTTCCCTCTCTGCCGCCGCCATTAGCTCCGGTGAGCTCGAGCTCGCCGTGGAGACGCCTCCTCCACCCCGCATTGCCTCAATCGACCCCTTCCTTGCCTTCCTTGTCGCCTGGTGGTGCTAGGGAGCTCAGAAGCCGATGCCTAGGACCACCGGAGCCCCCTCGCCGGTGTCGACCGAGCCCAACCTGCGCTCCTCGCCACCGACGAGCTACTTCCCGGCCACCCCGACCTCGATTCCTAGCACCAAAAGGTGCGCACAACTTCTCTCTACTCTTTCCACTACCCAGCCCCCGCCGCCGAGGCCGGCCCTCTATGGCGGAACCACCCAAACTAACTGGGCCTGGGTGCACTAATCTTCGTTGCTAGGCAACTCCGACCCAAATCGGCATGCACCGGTAGTTCCTCGAGTGAAACCTCGATAAAAGCCACGCTCTTCCAGGATCGCACAAACAACACCCACACGAAGGTGAGCTCAGAGATTACAACACAGATCATCTCATACATCTCAGAGTTTGCAGCGGAAAGTAAATTTATTACAAAACCATGTTCAGAATAGTAAAGTACTATTGAGTTCCAACTACTCAAATTATTCAAGTGTCATAGTCTTAGCGGAAGCAATAAAGGACATCTAGTGAAACACGTGACACATCGATAAAGCCCGTACGAAACACGTCACTCAGTAGGAGGATGATCAGCATCAACTGAAGGGCCATCCCACTCAACAGACCAAACCGGAGGCAAAGTACACGGCCAAGTCAGACTCGCAATCAAATCCTCGAAGTTAGTACCTGAAAATAGTGCCACAAGCAAGGCCGAGTATACTAATACTTAGCAAGACTTATCCGTCACCGGATATACCATAGTCCGATAACTAGACATGCAAGGCTTTTTGGTTTGTGGGGTTTTGTTTTGCCAAAAACGCCACTAAGAGTTGATCCTTATTTTTAGATTTTAACTCTGCCTTATTCTAGTTGAATTAATCATTCTAAGTTTGCATCTAACTCTACAGAAACATGGTAGAGCAACCATTTAATCAACCGGCAGTATTATCATCATCATGTTCCACTTGTTACTCTATGTGACCGAAAACGTTAAGCAATCTCATGCTGTGAGAGGCGGATGATTCCGAATCGAATTTCAACCTGGCCAGGGGAACCTAACGCACATGCATGGGGATCGACTTCGCTTTCGCTCATGCTACTTTTCCTCTTTCTTTCCAATCTGTGGATCCGGGTCACCCTCCCCGACTACAGAGTCCGACCACTCTGCACCCTTACGTCGCGACAAAAAATTAAATTCTACTTCTACAATGAGGGTGAATGGTCGTTCCACTTGGCGGTCCAATCAGGTACTTAAACTTACCGATTTCCATATTTCTCGATATGTGGCTAGTATGTTCAAACGCTTAATGAAATGAGCCACACACCGCGACCTTAATCATTTTCGACTACACCAGTGGGGTATCACAACTACACAACCCCGCCCGTTGTCCTTATATTTCAAGCAAGAATTAAAGTCAGTCAATTCCTATAATCTCGCGAAAGGCAGGAAATCTCTCGACTTCTACCATTCCTAGTTAGCGGGGCAACTAGTCGATAAAAAGATCCGGATAACAAACATAGGTACCTAGGGATCATGCATCGAAGGTTTTCGATCAACGCCTAAGAAAACATAAATGCACAAATAAAACTATTACAACATATACGAATAGTTAGATGAATATAACATGGAAAATAATGGGTTATCCACCGGGGCTTGCCTTCTTGGGCACAGTCAAAAGTAGCCTTGGGCTCTTTCGTACATTGATTCGGGTCTTCAGCAATATCAGTTAGCAATTCAGTTAGATTGGCTTGAGCTTCACAATAATCCTTCTCTCCGGCAGCAATTCATTCGTTCAGTCGATGAGAATATCCGTATCTATATGCAAATGCATGTTCATGAGTTGTGTTTAGAATCCATTTACTTTGGATATTTCACTATAAAGTTGTAATACAATAAAGAACAATTTTTAGTTATAAGGTTTCTTATTTATATATTCTTGGGCAATCATTTATTGAGTTGTTGTTTATCTTAGTTAACTCATAAAGCAAGGGTTTGATGTTTTTCTATTTTATCAATGTGCAGAAAATATACTTGTCCTAATTAATATTAGAGAAACAATGTGATGTTCATAACTGGTGTTATACATAGTTTCTGATGTTGAAAATTTTACACAAGGTACTTCTCTGAAAAAAGTGTTTACTGAATAAATTTCAGCTCATTTAGTGTAGTCAATTAAACATGAAAAATGAAATACGCAGCCACTACTAAAACAAAGATCTATTTATATAGAACTAACCATGCAAGTATTGATTCTCAAAATTTTGCTGGTTGTTCCAAATCTGGTGTTCATGTTACTGTAAAAGTTTTAGATTTTGTTGTGCAATGTACAGAGCATAGTAAATAAGTAAAAATACACCTAAATTAATCAATTTTTTTATTCAGAGCAAATTAAGAAAGTGCTGATGCTCAATTTTTTACACAATGTACCAGACTTCAAATATAGTCTACAGTAAAAATTTCAAGCAAAAACAGTAACACATGTAAGCATGAAAAATGATTAAATCCTAGTATGTTGATATCAACCACAATTTATACAGATTGATTGCTAAAGTTTCTGGAGCTCAAAATTTTACAGAAAGTAATAAAAATGATATTCTTCTTATTGTAATTTTTCCATGATTTAACTGAACATATAACAGTAGTAACCAAATTAACAATACAAGCATGTGCATAGCTAAGTTACATTCTACAGAGAGTTTCTTATGGTTTTTGTGTACCAAAAATTTATCAGAGCTAGAACTAATCTTAAAAATGCTTCAGTAAAAATATTAGCATTTATTTCCACTAGATCATTTACTTATGAATTAAACTATTTATGAACTTGCATATTCATTTGAGATACAAGATGAGCAGTACTGCATGTCAAAATTTTACTACAGAGCATACTCATACTAACTAAGAAGTTGTCCAAAGATCATGATCAGACAATTCTATGCATGATATCACAAGTATGATTTATAACTGTAGAAATACTCAGTAAATGGAGCTCAACCTTTGCAGGCATGGTTACATGACTAAAACAAAAGTTCTAGAAATAAACCTAGATTTTTCCACACACAAAAACTATATACCATGAATTAAGTTCATCTAACAAGCATTAAACAGAATATATAGCAAACTAGATCAAAAATTTCTCAAACTTATAGGTCAGCAAGAGTTCAGCAACATGTTCATCCAAGAAAAATTTTAGAGCTAAACCATATCTACACCTACCAGCATTAATATATGTAATTCACTAGTAGATCTAGGAATTTTTACTATTTAAGGAAGTGAGTAATTTCAAACTGGATTCATATTTTTACCAGGTCCTTCTAACAATACGAGGATCAACATATCCAAAACTCAAGCCTAGCCACTGAACCAAATTACCAGAACATTTATGGGCCATTTATTCTAATCTTTTTCCTAGATTAAAATGTAGACAGATTTTAAAGATTTGCATGTAACAAAACTTGTAGATTTCATTGCAAGGATTCCAGAACATTTGG
The DNA here is from genome assembly GCF_016808335.1 of Panicum virgatum. NCBI lineage: Eukaryota > Viridiplantae > Streptophyta > Magnoliopsida > Poales > Poaceae > Panicum > Panicum virgatum. The sequence continues at coordinate 26,991,376 of NC_053152.1, read as the reverse complement.
ATTTGAATTTTTTGGTTTTTCTATGATTTTATATCGAAATTACAAGTTTGCTGGTTTGAATCTAGGATTTAGTTTCTGTTTCTACACTTGGGTCCCTGGAACATTTTCATTCCTCGCAGATAGGCCCTTGGCCGGAGATGGGAAAAACAGAGGAGGAGGAGGCGGCCGGATTCCGGCGAGGAGGCTCGCCGGCGGCGAGGGGAAAGTGGGGGAAAATGGAGAGGAGGTCGACGCGAACCTGTAGGTGGCCTTGGAGCTCGGGGAGATGGCTGGGAAGGGGTTCGCCGGCATGAGGAGGATCTCCGGCGAGGTGCGGGCGGTGCTCCGGTGATGGTGGTGGCCGGAGGGATGGGCTGCGGCTTGGGGAGGTCTAGGAGGACGAGGAGAATCCGTTACGGGGCTCTACTCGGGAGGAGGATGGCCGGAGGAGGGAGCTCAGCATGGAGCGGATCTCGCCGGCGGCAATGGCACTTCTGTGCCGTGCCGGCAGTCCTTCGGCGAGGTAGGGCGGCGATGGTCGGGCTTGAGGGTACTAGTGGAAGGTGAGGAAGGTGATGGAAGGTTCCATTTGGGCAATGAGGGCGCGGGGAAGTAGCTCCACGGTGGACCGAGCTCGGCGGCGCCCATGGATGCTGGCAGGTGGTGTTTTGGTCGCGCGTGCAGGGCTCTGCTCGGCTTTTATAGGCGCGGGCGAGAGGAGGAGGGCGTGCTGGGGCTCCTTAGCTGCGAAGGAACGACCGGTTGGGTAGTTTGGGCAGGGATGCGGGCAGCGGCCGGGCAGCTGTGCGATAGTGAGCAATGGCGTGGCAAGCAGAGCAGCTGGCGGGGCGTGTGGCGAGGTTGAGGCGAACCAGTGGGCGCAGGGGCGGTTTCGGCCTGGGAGCGGCCAAGTGGCCGGGACAGGTGGCGCCAGCGGTGTACGGTTCCGGCCGTAGGCGCGGTGCAGGGGAGGAGAGAGGTAGGAGATGAAGTCAGGGACTGGTTTGCTATTTCTAATGTTTCCAGGGACTGCTCTGTAAATCAATATTATCTCTTTCTTAATGATCTCAAATTAAAAAGTGTTTAATACAAATTTTGTTCAACTTTTCGAGATCTACAACTTTCCTTTCAGTCATTTTTTCATTTGAGCAACGAGTTAAAAGTTATTTAATTATTTCAAAAACTGCCATTTAATGTACTTATCATTACATGTGAATTTTGGCACTTTTACTTCTAGGCTTCAACTAGACTTCAGTTTAACATAACATGGTGAATATGCCTATTCATTTTGATATGCATATTTGCATTGGTTTGAAAGTTATTTTAACTTCCTTACTACTTGAACTCCTATTTATTTTATTTGTCTAAATTTTGAATTTGCAAAAAGTCTATAAAATTAAACTATGTGTCACAAAATATGAGTGTGCCTTATAGTACGTTTTTGTGACAAGTTGAGCATGGAAGTTTTGAGAATATTAAAGGAACAAGTTTTATATCCACACATACTCCTATACAAGGATGCATTATTGTTTTGTTTACATATTTGACATTATGTGCTACAGGAATGTTTAACACTTGTTTGAATTATTATTTTGTTTCATAACTCCGAGTTGTCATTTAAGAATGAAAGGAATAACTAAATATTTTCTTACTGGACCTCCAAGGTAAGTATGTTTTATGTGTTCTTTTCTTTAAAATGATTTTCAAGATTTCGAACTACTTGTTTGTTGAATATTGGTGGCCTTATTTTATTATTTTGTTTGAACTAGTAGTTCTTCACAAATCAAGGAATAGTTCCATTGATCATTTCATTTGATGGTTTTCTAGTTTGAATTTGATTTGCATAGAAAGTTTATAGCTCATTATGTGTAACACCCCGGTGTTAATTTTTGGTGCTAATCATGTGTTTAGTCGCTAATCAGGGTTAATCACGGTCATTAGCGCTAATCGAGTTTGCATAGTAACTCTCAACTTAGCTGAGTTCGAGCACATTATTCTCCTTAATCCAAGCTCCGAATCAACTTTCGCCCAAAACCAAAGTTGTAGATCTTTTTGTCCTCTACAACTTATATTTTGGCCAAATTTCAAGTGCCAATATGAAATTTGGAGATTTGGATGGTCAAAATCCGCTCAAAATTGTTGACTGTGTGTCACTGTGCTCGTACCGCCGCCCAAACCGTGACCGGCGACGCGCCGGCGACGTGGTAGCGACTCCACGCATCGGCCGTCGACGAACTTCACCCTCCGAGCTGCGTCGTCCTTATCCGCTCGCGGGGCCTCATCCGTTTTCCCCTCCCGTTTCTTCTCCTCGAGCTCGGGACGAGCCAAGCCGAGCAGAGCCTCGCAGCCAGCGTTCGCTCTGGCCAAACCTCGCCACCCCTTTTCGATTCCCCGTGCCCCAACCCTGCTCGCCTCACCCCGCACCTCCTCCGCCTTTCCTCGAGCCCAGTCGACCCCTTTCCCCGGCCTTATCGGCCATCTGCGCCACCGACCGCCATTCCCGCTCCACCGAAGCTCCACCCCCTCCGTTGAGCCCCCTCTTCCGGCCTTCTTCCATCTAATCCGAGAGCCTGGTGAGCATCCCGGCGACCCATTCATGCTCCCCGACCCTTTTCCTCTTTGATCCGGGCGCTGCCGCCACCAGAACGCCGCCGCGCCACTGCCCCTGCCTTGTGCCGCCGTCGCGGCCGCCCCCTGCGCGTGCCCGCGTGGCACCGCCGCGCACACCGGCGCCGGCTGGCTTCTTTGGCCGTGGGTCTGCCTCGCCCTGCTGCCACTGAGGCCGCCTGCCGGCGATAATGCCGCCGCCGCGCGCCTGGCTGCGCACCGGCCGTGGCACGCACGAGAAAAGGAGGGGTTGGCCTGGGCCTCCCACTGGTGGGTGGGGCCCAGTTGTCAGCCCCTGTTTAGAGTTTAGGGTTTATCTAATTAGTGTTTAAGTGGCTGAGAACTTTGAAAATTCCTAGATAATTCTAGAAAAAATGCTAAAAAGGCAAAACTAGTTGCATTAGCTTCGTAATTTCACGCTCTATCTAATGGAACCATGAAATGGGGAGTTTCTTTACTTTTGCTAGATGGTTTTGCTGGTTCCTGTTTAAGAGCAATTAAAGACTAGAACTACATTTTTCTAGTTGGAATTGAGCTTGTTTTGCTCAAATGCACCCCAGTCTTTCTTGTTGGAGACACTTCAGGCTAAAGAGAAATTGGAGCCAAGATCCCATCTTAGCACTACACCATTCCTTTGGGACGTAGTTTTGAGAGTGTTGTTTATCGGTTTTGTCTATACTTCTAGTTGTGAGTACTGCATTGCATTGCATCATTTCCTGAGTTTCATGTATGGCATATTTTTTTATTCGTATAGACGCTGAAACCGAAGTTGCCTACGAGCTGATTGCCGAGCCGGTCCAGGAGCCTTCCGCAGGAGAACCGCAGCCAGGAGAAGTTGTTGATCAAGCACCCGAAGAAGTCACTAACCCTGCTGATCTGCAAGGCAAGCCCCGGAGCATAACCTCTATTTTCAGTATTCAATGTTATTATTTAAATATTGTGCATTAAGTTTTCTAGGAGTTGAATGAAACCCTAGTATGCATGTTACTCCCTAGGTACCTATGAGTCTCTACTAGTATATAGGCACCGTTAGAAATGCTTTGCTAATTAGGAACCCGGTAGAAGCCGAGTGATTCCTGTCACTCGCGAGAGATAGGTCTTGTTACTTATGGAAAAGTTACTGGAGAATGAATTGTTGAGAAAAGAAAGGAAAAATGGATACCGGGTGGAAATGGATTGTGTTATGGATATGGAATGGATGGAAAGTAAGCCTCTGCCTATGTCGATTGAGGACCGTACCATTGTGGGCAGTGTTGATCAAGTTTGAACAGTACTAACCACATGCCGGAAGTAGGAGGTAGTCAAAACCGGTAAACTCAGTACCTTATGTGCACCGGTAGGCGGACTTAATACTATCTTCACCAGTGGAGCTAGTATACAAACTCATGGCTGACCCTTCGTTGGTATCGATGGGGCTAGCAGTCCCGGGTCGCAGGGCAGTTCGGCTATTCGGTGTGCATATGTGAAGGGTTGCCACGTAGGGTCCGACGGGGCCTATATGTGACGTGTGTGTTAGGTCCACCTTGCATGGTTAAATCGGATCGATTCGCCGTGACTCGTGGATATGAGAACCTTGGTCACTTTGTCACATCATATTAAAGGATCAAATGAGAATAGAATTATGAGCATATGATTTACGACTGTGGTTTCCTGAAAAGATAAGATGATCAACCATGTGTGTATTAGCTGTTCAGGCAAATCTAGTGTTATTTATCAAACTAATTGGAGCTAAAATATTGAAAGTAAGGATCCAGTACTAGTGGCTTTTCAGCAAAAGAACTCCAGAGCCAAAAGCCTAGCATATTTAGGAGTTGGCTAAGTATATACCAATAGTCGGGTAAGCCTTGCTGAGTATTAGAGTACTCAGGGTTTTGGTTGCAACCCTTCTGAGCAGGCTGTGTTCCGAAAGACTTTGAGGAGATTTGCGCATCTTGGATTGGTCAATCTCTACCTCAGGGTTGGACGGTCGAGTGTGTTCCGTCTTCTCCGTGAAGTGCAGGTAGGTGAGCCTCACATCAGTGGGCAAGATGTGAAAATTTTCTTTCGTCATCGACGTTATCTACCGTATTGTATTTTTGAAGCTTGTTTCAAACTTGTTGTACTTTCCACTGTGTTTGAACTCTGATGTTTGAAATGTAACCCTGGATTGTAAAACTTTATTGTAAATTATTTCGAAAGCCTGTGTTAACCTCTATTTGTAAATTAATTTGAACTCTGCTTTTGCTTGTAATCACCTGTGCTCGTCTTTTGGCGAGAGTTCCCGTGTAATCGATCCTGGTTACAGTAGGCAGTCTGGGTGTACTGGTTGAGTGTAATAACTGAGGATTAAGCTTAAATGGTTGATTAGTGCACTTGATCGGTATTATTTGGACTGTTCTGTGACAGCTGGTATCAGAGCTAATTGCACTAGGGGTGATTACTTGAGTGCTTAACTGCAAAACTTTTGGGTTTTTTGAAAAGTTGATGCTAGATGCACTAAGAAATAGGATAGATAGTTCATATGCCCTAATTATGTGATATAAGTAGGAGGCATCTAAGTATCTATTTCATTCCAGCATTTCCAGCATTTACTTCTTGTTAAACCTTGTTTTTATGCACAACTACTATTCTGTAACGACGCACCTATGCTGAGGTAAGAAATGTGAATACTCTGATAGTCCTTAGAATAGCCCACGTGTTTCATACGTGCGCGGGTCCTGTATGTTGAGCATACGAGGAGGTGATAAGGCTCAATTCAAATGAGCCTGTCGCTATCTGCCGCCTGATATGGAGTGCAGATTTCTTACCGTGTGATTGTGATCACGGCCATCTCGTAAGGCAATGTTATGAGGTGAAGACTCGTTATGTAGTTGGTCATAACCATGTACCTTGGGACTCGTGTACCCTTGGGTGTCCCGTAAGGCGATTTGTACGGGAAGTGAATACATTGCTTCGGTAATGTATGCAGTGCTGCCCATTCAGCGTCGAACGTTTGGGTGCCATCTCTATAGTGGACGATAATGTATGTGTGAATATATGGGAAACTGCATATGCGTTACCCGTGTGGCGTAGGACACATGGGGGGCCGTTCTTGTGTGCTAGCACGAAGGGTCCAGAAATGGATATTTATATATCTCTCTTGTTGTCTTGGTTTGTCTGCAGGGACACTAACTACGTAAGCGCGTTATGAATCCTTGATCGTAGGAACGACTAGTATATATAGGGAGAGTACGTAATTATGCCACTAGTCGTCTTCATATACCATAATTGGTAATTGTTTGGGTGAGAACGATAGAACGTGCATGCATCTTGCATAATCGAGTTGGTTGGTCGCTTCGTAGTTAATAGTTGTGCAACCTTAAGACTACAACATTATAGCTAACCGAGTTACCAACCTGCTGTTCAACCCGATTATATGCGGTTTCAACTGAAGCAAACCATTTTTTCTCTTGGTGAACCATATCGCGAAGGGAACAATTCATACTATGTGTTCATATTAATTATGCACATTCTTTACTTGCATGGATTAGTCCCGATAGCGGAATGGCTAACCAAGGGATGGTGCTTTTGCAGATGGGCAAGAACAACGCTGCTAACCGTGGAAATGGGGGTCAAGGAGCACAGCCACCACCGTCTCCCTCCTTGGCTCAGGCTATTGCGGCTCTTATCATCGACTGCAACTAGCAGACCGAATTGTTGAGGCAACTGGTGCAAAGCAATGCTGGCAGAGGCCAACAAACACCACCAGCAGAAACTGACTATGTCGGATTTCTTGCCACCCAACCACCTCTGTTCCACAAGGCCGATGATCCCCTTGAGACAGATGCTTGGATTCGCACCATGGAGGACAAGTTTGGCATTCTTAATTGCACAGAAGTGGACAAGGCTGCCTTTGAAGCGCAACAGCTGAGAGGCCTGGCAAAGATATGGTGGACCAATCATTTAGCTATGCAACCAATAGAGAGACAGATTCCCTGGTTAGAATTTAGAGAGATTTTTAGGGCACATTATATTCTAGAAGGTTTCATAAAAGTGAAAGTGGAGAAGTTTCTAAACCTGAAACAAGAGAACAAGTCAGTGATGGAATATGCCAACATTTTCAATCATCTTGCACAATATGCTGCACATCACGCAGATATTAATGAAAAGAAGCAAGATTGTTTCAAGAAAGGGTTAAATACCAAGTTACTCATGCGTTTAGCAGTGATGTGCAGCTACAGTGACTTGGTCAGCAAAGCTATCCTCCAAGAAGATACAATGCTGAAGCACGAAAAGGCGAAAAAGAGGAAGAAATCACCTATTGGGTCTTCTGGGAATGTTGTGCAACGCCTACGACTAGTGTCCACTAGCTTTTCCCAAACTCAATATCAACTACAATAGGGGATGCCTGAACTTGTGGCTCCTCCACAGTTGGAGCAAAAGAAACCCGTATTGCAGCATGTTTTTCGCTCCCACCCTGATTCGTGCAAGCATCACCTAGCCAAGGGTTGCCATCACTCAGAGAATATCTGTTACACTCCAACCAAACCGAGAAAAGGCTCTAGCAATACAAATAAGAAAAAGAAGGTGCCTTATATTAAGGATGGTTGTGTGAGTTACACCACTTGTGATGACGTGCTAGAAGGGGAACACGTGATGGCGGATATATTTTCCCTCAATGCTCATCCAATTAGGGTTCTATTTGACTCTAGTGATTCACATACATTTCATAGTAAGGCTTGTGCAGATAGGCACGGATTGAAAATTGATTGCATGAACACTTCATATAAAATTCAATCCCCAGGTGGTCAAATAATCACAAACCAAATGGCAAGAAAGGTACCAATCAACTTGGCTGGGAGAATCTTTCCGACCAATCTTATCATTCTCCCACATCAAGGGATTGATATCATATTGGGTATGAATTGGATGAAGGCACATGGAGTTGTGTTGGATACTCAGGCGCATGCTGTTCATATCAATTCACGTGCACATGGTTCTACGGTGTTATCTTTGACCAAGTACAAGGCACACAATCCAGCCATAAATAAATTGGAGGGTAAAAGCTTAGAGAAGATACCTATAGTGTGTGATTATTCAAACGTCTTTCCAGAGGATTTACCTAGACTGCCACCTGATCGGGACGTTGAGTTTATTATTGAACTCCAACCGAGTACAGCACCTATCTCTAGAAGGCCATATCGGATGCCACCAAATGAATTGGCAGAACTGAAGGTACAATTGCAAGACCTACTGAATAAGGGTTTCATCCATCCAAGCTCTTCACCTTGGGGATGCCCAGCTCTATTTGTGAAAAGGAAAGACCAAAGTTTGAGGTTATGTGTTGATTACCGGCCTCTAAATGTGGTTACCATCAAAAATAAATACCCATTGCCTCGCATTGACATTCTCTTTGATCAGTTAGCCGGAGCTAAGGTATTTTCTAAGATAGATCTTCGATCTAGCTATCAGCAAATAAAGATCATACCTCAGGACATTCCAAAGACTGCTTTCTCCACTCGCTATGGTTTATTTGAGTACCTAGTCATGTCTTTTGGATTGACTAATGCTCCAGCTTACTTCATGTATCTTATGAATTCGGTCTTCATGCCTGAGCTAGAAAAGTTTATTGTGGTATTCATTGATGGCATCCTGATATACTCCAAGAATGAAGAAGAGCATGCCAAGCACCTTCATATTGTTCTTCAACATCTACGAGAGCACAAGCTGTATGCAAAATTCAGCAAATGTGAATTTTGGCTTAAAGAAGTCCCTTTCTTAGGCCATGTCATATCTGCGGAGGGTATTTCAGTTGATCTGGGAAAAGTTCAAGATGTGTTGGACTGGGAGGCTCCAACATCAGTTAAAGAAATCCGCAGTTTTCTAGGATTGGCTGGGTATTATCGTCGATTCATCCCCGAGTTTTCAAAAATTGCTAAGACTATGACCAAGCTACTCAAGAAAGGTATCAAATTTCATTGGGATGACAAATGTGAAGAGGCTTTCCACACTCTGAAAAAGTTTTTAACTTCTGCACCTATCCTGGCTCAACCCGATACATCAAAACCATTTGACATATACTGTGATGCATCTGGTACTGGTATTGGTTGTGTCTTGATGCAGGAGAACCGAGTGATTGCATATGCGTCTAGGCCACTCAAACGCCACGAGGAAAACTACCCAACTCATGATTTGGAATTAGCTGCTGTAGTTCATGCTCTGAAGATATGGCGGCATTATCTCTTGGGTTGTCATTGTCGCATCTACACTGACCACAAGAGTCTCAAGTATCTTTTTACTCAAGCTGATTTGAACATGCGTCAAAGGCGATGGCTGGAACTAATCAAGGATTATGAACTTGAAGTGCATTATCATCCTGGTAAAGCAAATGTAGTTGCAGATACGCTAAGTCGCAAAGCTCACTGTCATTGCATCTCAGCTATACCATTAAGCGAGTCTCTTTGCTTTGAAATGGAAAAGCTGAACTTGAGCATTGTACCACATGGTACATTGGCCCATCTAGAACTCACTCCTACTCTTCGTGATCTAATCATCGCAGCACAAAAGAAAGATAAAGGAATAAAGGAAATTCAGAGAAGATTATCAGAAGGATATTCGAAAGTAAATTGTTTCCACCAAGATAGTGAGAATGTGTTTTGGTTTAAGAACCAATTAGTGGTGCCTAAGGATTTTGAACTCAGAAAGCAAATTTTTGATGAAGCTCATACCTCCTGACCATTAATCCATCCTGGTAGCAACAAAATGTACCAAGACCTGAAACAACAATTTTGGTGGACTCGGATGAAGAGAGAAATAGCCAAATATGTGTCCGAATGTGATATTTGTCGAAGGGTTAAAGCTAGTCATCTCAAGCCGGCTGGAACTCTATAACCTTTGAGTATTCCTGAATGGAAGTGGGAAGACATTAGTATGGATTTTATAGTGGGGTTGCCTCGAACTCAAAATGGTTATGATTCTATCTAGGTTATAGTAGATCACCTCACCAAGGCGGCACATTTTCTCCCAGTAAAGACAACCTACTTGACCAAGCAATATGCGGAGCTATACATGAACCGCATACTCTCTTTGCATGGGGTGCCAAAGACCATCATATCGGATTGTGGGACTCATTTCATTGCACGTTTTTGGGAGCAACTACATGCTAGCTTGGGAACCCGTCTTATTCGCAGCTCAGCCTATCACCCCCAAACAGATAGCCAAACGGAGAGAATCAATCAGATTTTAGAAGATATGCTCCGCGCTTGTGTCTTAGCCTATCCACAGAAATGGGATCAATGTTTGCCATTAGCTGAATTTTCTTATAATAATAGCTATCAAGAGAGCATCAAAATGGCACCGTTCGAAGCACTATATGGTCGTCGCTGTCGAACACCTCTGAATTGGTCTGAAGTGGGAGAAAGAACTATCTTTGGACCCGACATGGTTCAAGAAGCCGAAGAACAACTCCGTCTTATTCAAGAAAATTTGAAAATTGCGCAATCTCGGCAGAAGAGCTACGCTGATAAAAGGAGTAGTCCACTTGTATTTGAAGTCGGTGACCACGTCTATCTGAAAGTCTCACCTTGGAAAGGCGTGCAAAGGTTTGGAGTAAAAGGGAAGTTAGCTCCCCGCTACATTGGTCCATATCCAATTGTCGAAAGATGCGGTCCTGTGGCTTACCGATTGGATCTTCCAACAAATCTTTCTACAATTCATAACATTTTCCATGTATCACAACTCAAAAAGTGCCTTAGAGTTCTAACTGAAGCCATTGAAAGCGACTCAATTCAGCTAGAATTTGATCTTACTTATCCTAAACGTCCAATCAAGATACTTGATCGCAAGGACCGTATTACTCGTCGCACTACTATCAGGTTCTATAAGGTTCAATGGAGCAACCACTTGGAAGATGAGGCCACTTGGGAGCAAGAGGAATTTCTTAAGGCCAAATACCCTAATTTCTTGAGCACTCATCAAGGTACTTTGCACTTGAACCTTCTCGTCTTATATTTTCTGTTATGCCTGAATCTCAGGACGAGATTCCTTTAAGGGGGAATGCTGTAACACCCCGGTGTTAATTTTTGGTGCTAATCATGTGTTTAGTCGCTAATCAGGGTTAATCACGATCATTAGCACTAATCAAGTTTGCATAGTAACCCTCAACTTAGCTAAGTTCGAGCACATTTTTCTCCTTAATCCAAGCTCCGAATCAACTTTTGCCCAAAACCAAAGTTGTAGATCTTTTTGTCCTCTACAACTTATATTTTGGCCAAATTTCAAGTGCCAATATGAAATTTGGAGATTTGGATGGTCAAAATCAGCTCAAAATTGTTGACTGTGTTTCCCTGTGCTCATACCGCCACCCATACCGCGACTGGCGACGCGCCCGCGACTCCACGCGTCGGCCGTCGACGAACCTCACCCTCCGAGCTGCGTCGTCCTTATCCAATCACGGGGCCTCATCAGTTTTCCCCTCCCGTTTCTTCTCCTCGAGCTCGGGACGAGCCAAGCCGAGCAAAGCCTCGCCGCCGGCGTTCGCTCCGGCCAAACCACGCTGCCCCTTTTCGATTCCCCGCGCCCCAACCCTCCTCGCCTCACCCCGCACTTCCTCCGCCTTTCCCCAAGCCCAGTCAACCCCTTTCCCCTGCCTTATCGGCCATCTACACCACTGGCCGCCGTTGCCACTCCACCAAAGCTCCGCCCCCTCCATCGAGCCCCCTCTTCCGGCCTTCTTCCGTCTAATCCGAGAGCATAGTGAGCATCCCGGCGACCCACTCATGCTCCCCGACCCTTTTCCTCTTCAATCAGGGTCACAGGGTAGTTCGGCTATTTGGTGTGCATATGTGAAGGGTTGCCACGTAGGGTCCGACGGGACCTATATGTGACGTGTGTCTTAGGTCCACCTTGCAAGGTTAAATCAGATCGATTCGCCGTGACTCGCAGATATGAGAACCTTGGTCACTTTGTCACATCGTAGTAAAGGATCAAATGAGAATAGAATTATGAGCATATGATTTACGACTGTGGTTTCCTGAAAAGATAAGATGATCAACCATGTGTGTATTAGCTGTTCAGGCAAATCTAGTGTTATTTATCAAACTAATTAGAGCTAAAATATTGAAAGTAAGGATCCAGTACTAGTGGCTTTTCAGCAAAAGAACTCCAGAGCCAAAAGCCTTGCATATTTAGGAGTCGGCTAAGTATATACCAATAGTCGGGTAAGCCTTGCTGAGTATTAGAGTACTCAGGGTTTTGGTTGCAACCCTTCTGAGCAGGCTGTGTTCCGAAAGACTTTGAGGAGATTTGCGCATCTTGGATTGGTCAACCTCTACCACCAGGTTGGACAGTCGAGTGGGTTCCGTCTTCTCCGTGAAGTGCAGGCAGGTGAGCCTCACATCAGTGGGCAAGATGTGAAGCTCGTCTTTTGTCATCGACGTTATCTACCGTATTGTATTTTCAAAGCTTTTTTCAAACTTGTTGTACTTTCCGCTGTGTTTGAACTCTGATGTTTGAAATGTAACCCTGGATTGTAAAACTTTATTGTAAATTATTTTGGAAGCCTGTGTTAACCTCTGTTTGTAAATTAATTTGAACTCTGCTTTTGCTTGTAATCACCTGTGCCCATCTTTTGGCAAGAGTTCCCGTGTAATCGATCCTGGTTACAGTAGGTAGTCTGGGTGTACTGGTTGAGTGCGATAACTGAGGATTAAGCTTAAATGGTTGATTAGTGCACTTGATCGGTATTATTTGGATTGTTCTGTGACATTATGAAATGTGTATTTTAGTGCCCTATTACCACTCATGTCAAGTCAGGTTTAAAAGTATACCAAATAAAGTTTTTCAAGCAATTGCACTCAAACACATTCACCCATTCATTTACACACAGGTTTGCAAAAAAACCAGATATAGGGTTCTTATTTAAGTTTTTTTAGCTCATTTGTGTATGAGGTTATGCTAATTGCTTAGCTTTGGCTAAACTAACACCTAGGGTGTCACAGCCTACCCCCGTTAAAAAGAATTTCGTCCCGAGATTCGGGTGAATAAGCTAAGTGTGGAAGGTGTGTGTATATCTTTAGTGAGTGAAACCCGAAGGTGCACATGATCACCAACTTCGAGTTCCAAGGGTTTTCTCCTTTATCAAAATAACTCTTTTGGTTCGAGTCTGTGGCTCGAAGATTTACTTGTATTATCCATATTGTTTACTCTGTCTTGATTAACAAGTCTGGTCCGGTATGTTGTGGTCTTCGGTTTTGTGATCAACTCAAAGGAGTTGATGCCTTTGATTATACAAGGCCTTGAATGGTGCTATTTTTAGTCTTGCTTGATAGCTATATGACAACTCTGCTAAAAACTAGCATTTGTCTCAATTCTTGTCATAATGAGTGACGCAGACTCTCAACATGTCTTCAAGATTTGGTTCACTTTTTGGCTTCATCGTCGGTTCAAAGATGATGAGCTGATCTTATAATTGGTTGGATTACACAAAGAAGATTGCAATTGGTTTCTCAAAATTGTGCTAGAAATTGAACACCACTTTTGGAATTAATTGTAGGTGGTATGATATGTAGACCATAATGTAATCAAGATGAATACCGGCACACTTCTTGGTAGTATGAATAGTGTGTAATTGAAGAAAAGGTGTCGGTTGTTGATAATGATCTATATGGAACCAGGCCTTGGAGAGATGCTTGGCAAACCAATCATGAAATCCATAATCGGCAAAGTGTAATGGCTATTTATAAGTGGTCTCAGTATAGCATTATGAGATATTCTTAGTGAGAAATTTTGCCTAGGGTCTTGATATATTTCGTTAATACCCAAGTGATTGGAAAGCTTTGTAAAAAGGGGTGACCTATCAAGCATTGGTTTTCAGAGATCACGATTCATTTGATCCACTATGGAGATTTGAACAATAAATCTCTATCCTTGTCGCAGCCAAGCATTTGGGCTTTTCCGCTCTTTAAGAGAGCTTGTACTTGATGATTCTTTTGCAAAACAGATTCTGGGCAGTTGATAAAATTGAGCATAACTGATGAATCCAAGGTCGAAAAATTCTCAAATTTTTACTATAGGTGCTTAAGATAATTGTGAGCATCTCCTCTAGTCAACTCCTACTCAGAAACAGAGGTTAAGATAGTCAAATCCTTAAGTGTTTGCAGGCAGGTTGACTCAGATTTCAGACTAAACAGAGGGATAGTATTTTGATTATAAGTACCGAACCACTTGAAACCAAATTCTCAAAAATTTTCAGTAGCTTATAGACTCATTTACCCACAACTTTCATGTTGAACGTTTTCTTAGGTAAAGCTTCTAAGTTGGTCGAAAAATTCATGTGGCCAGACTGCTACAAGTTGACAGAATTATAGGCGTTTACCAAAAGACTGAATTTCGTGGGTTACACTTCTCCAAAAATTTTCAAACTTTTACAGCAGTAAGGAGATTTGTTTTACTACATTTTGGTTCCATAGACTCAACATATTTTGAGGCAGTTGGCCAGGTCGAAACTGGGTTTCTCTTCTGTACCTGCCAGTCCACTTACATCTGACAGCTTTCTAGGATGGAGATCTTATTCTTCGGCAGAAACAAACTTTTCTCAATACATTCTTGCTCAAGATGCTTTTATTTAATAGTTAGTACTTGTTTTGAGAAAGATGCATGATGTTTCAATGCCATGATATATTATGGAGATGCTAACATGCCATGAGAGTGATGATTCGCATGGATAACTTATGATACAGATGTGTTACTTGCCATTAGGTTATGCATTCTTAGTATGCTTATGATGATGCAATACAAATATGAGATGACCATGTTCTAATGAAGTGATGCATACGGCGTGGTACATTGGTACTAACGTTAGTGCTTGAGGTGAGAGTCATGGTGTGTAACTGCTGAGGCACATGGTTTAGATGCATGATGTGGCATTTTTGATAGGATGATCATGCATGTAGGCATGCGGTGCTCAGGTTGCAATGCAGGTTAATTACTGGAAGGTCAGACAAGTACTCTTAATTTTTTTTGTACCAAAATAGAACTTAAACAAATCAACACATTATTTAGGTTGCGACAAATAGATTGCCGAGGAGTCACTTTCACTAACCAAGATACCAGCGCGCACCTAGTAGCACAATTGTGTGGCGGTTGTACACACGAGGCCCTAGGTTCCGTCGCGGCACCATAGCTCAGTGACGAACACCACGACAAGGTAAAAACATAGCAAAAACATAGCAACCCAATTAATGCTTGTGACAAGAAGGAAGACGAGGAACCATATTATATTCACAATTCCTTCCCAGATGCATATGTGATTTAACCATGGAAATGCAATAACAATGCATCGGTAGTACTTTAGCTACAAGTATTGCATGAATGTTACAGTCATGATTATGCATGATATTCTAGCATTTTTGTGCACCATTTTTAGTTTTCAAAAGAACCATTTGAGCAAGAAGGGCAAAGAGAATTTCTTCAACTCGTCCAAGTAAAAACACTTTCAGTCATCCCTTGTTTTGTTTGTCTTTTCATTGAGCTATTGATAACCAGCATCCAAAAGTTGGTGGACAATGTGCTTCAAAAATATGGAAGGCTTGACACTAGCAATACAAAATACGGTCCCTAACATTTGTATGATTCAAAGAATAGATGTGCAGAGGAGTAGAATTCGAAAGGCTGGGTTAATCGAATGTGCAGGAAGCTGCAGGTTACAAGAAAATTCATAACTCACGTTCTGTTCATCACAATGCCTTGAAATTTTGACAGGAGTTAGATAATTTCATGTGCTATAACTTTGGTAGTCAACTCAGAGGCCAGTTCGAAGAGTAAGATGGTCGAAAAAAATTCTATTACTACACCTCTGATTTTCTGAACAGAGTCTCTGTATTTAGGGCATAACTCCTGCTATATATATCCAATTAAGCTAAAATTTTGTAGGCATGTAGATTAGGAAATTTGGAACAACTTTGGTATTCAACCCCAAGGCTAAAACAATGGTTAAGATGGTTGAAAGATTCAATCTTTGTTTCTCTGTGCGGGCTGTTTTTCAGCAAACCGGGCAATAGTGTTTTGCCTATAGCTTGGAGTATACTAGTTCTAAGAAGTTGAAAATTGGTGAGAATATAGATCATGAAAGTTGTGACCACATTGTTATTCAACTCACAGCCAAGAAGAGTCATCTACAAGGAGTGGAAATTTCAGCAATATCCCGTAGGATGTAAACTGGACAATGGAAGTTCAATTGTTCTAGAGGTAACCTTATAATTTCATAACTCTAGATTTAGGAGTTCAAAAATATTCAAATTTTTCTAGTGCATTCCTAAGATAATTTTGCACAATTTTTCTAGTCCAGTATTGGTCTAGATCAAACTCTAATACGGTCATATTCTAAAGTTTTCAACTTGCTGTCTACCTAGAAAATTCTGCGAACAGAGAGATTGTGTTTCGTTCGCCAGGGACAATCTACTTGGTCAAAAATTCTCAAAATTTTACAGAAGATGCTTAAGGTATTGAGGATTATTTCATATAGTCATTGCTAAGGCCAGTTCAGATCCTAACAAGGTGATTTGCTCACTTTTGTGAAGTGATGTCAAACCAGAAAACAGATTGTCCAGAGAGTGAGTAATTTGACTATATCTACCAAACCACTAGACCAAAATAATTCAAAATTTTATAGTAAGTTCTTCATCAAGTTATCTACAACTTTAGTGTTGAAAGATCTTTCAGATAAGAATCTTAAGATGGTCGAAAAATTCGGTTTGGACAGACTGCTCCGAGTTAACAGATTTGCAAGAGGTTATTATAAATTCGAAAACACCAGGGTAGGAAGCTTAACAAATTCCCAAATTTTTAAAGAATATTGTTAATTTAGTTAGCTAAATTTCATCCTACAGGACAAACTCTATTTGAGGTGATTTTCATATTTTAAAAATTCAAGGGAAACAATATTTCTAGATTTCACAGATTACCTAGATGATCCTTAGGGAGGGATTTTAACCTTTTCGATTGTGATTTCTTTCAAACATTTCTTTGCTGAAGGTTTAGGGATGAATGCAGATCCTAATCATCCTCACTAAAGAAAAGAATTGCCAAGTAACCTTGGACTTACACAGTTAGTTTACGGTGGCATACATAATACGTCTCTCACTATATAACTACTCGATATAGCTATCTAGCCTACGATTTAGTTTCGAGATAGCGTACCTACAGAAAATCGACAGTATATAAATGAACCTTTTGTGCCAGCACTCACGAAAGCATTCCATACATTACCGATCACTATAGAACCGGCATCCATACAATTATCACTATATGGACAACGTTAAGCATACGCCATCGAAATAGCGTATTGACTGTGTACCGTCGTAGACGGAGAATTGAATTCCAATTTCGAACCATTACACCCCATATATTCAACCGATGGTTGGTATATAGACAGCAGCTCAAGTAGGCCACTGCTTGAGCTCCAGCGTTCGGCTCGCATCACCGACAGGAAGGTCGGACTCACTGAGCAAGCATACCTCCGTGGCGACGATGTAGTTGCAAAATTTAAATTGCGGAATTTAAATACTGAAATGTAATGTGTTGGAAGTTAGCCATACTATATAAGCCACCCGATTATACCCATAAGATCCCCTAGGGCTTTATGTTCTAGACTTGTCCTTGGAGATCCTAAACTTTAGTAGTTTTGAAGTCAAATTTTAGGTTTGTGGTTTAGAAAACAAAGGCTGCCATCTCTGGTAGGCTGTCTACGAGCTCTGATGCCAGCTGTGGTGGAACCACCCAAACTAACTGGGCTGGGGTGCACTGATCTTCGTTGCTAGGCAACTCCGACCCAAATCGGCACGCACCGGTAGTTCCTCGAGTGAAGCTTCGATAAAAGCCATGCTCTTCCAGGATCGCAAAGACAACACCCACACGAAGGTGAGCCTAGAGATTACAACACAGATCATCTCATACATCTCAGAGTTTGCAGTGGAAAATAAATTTATTACAAAACCATGTTCAAATAGTAAAGTACTACAGAGTTCCAACTACTCAAATTATTCAAGTGTCATAGTCTTAGCGGAAGCAATAAAAGACGTCTAGCGAAATATGTGACGCATCGATAAAGCCCGTACAAAATGCGTCACTCAGTGGGAGGATGATCAGCATCAGCTGAAGGGCCATCCCACTCAACAGACCAACCCGGAGGCAAAGTACACAGCCAAATCAGACTCACAATCAAATCCTCGAAGTTAGTACCTGAAAACAGTGCCACAAGCAAGGTTGAGTATACTAATACTCAGCAAGACTTAGCCGTCACTGGATATACCATAGTCCGATAACTAGACATGCAAGGCTTTTTGGTTTGTGGGGTTTTATTTTGTCAAAAACGCCACTAAGAGTTGATCCTTATTTTCAAATTTTAACTTTGCCATATTCTAGTTAAATTAACCATTCTAAGTTTGTATCTAACTCTACACAAATATGGTAGAGCAACTATTTAATTAACCAGTAGTATTATCATCATCATGTTCCACTTGTTACTCTATGTGACCGAAAATGTTAAGCAGTCTCATGCCGTGAGAGGCGGACGATTCCGGATTGAATTTCAACCTGGGCAGGGGAACCTAACGCA